>NC_052155.1:13376430-14109544 GCF_902713615.1 Scyliorhinus canicula | reverse complement strand
TACTTACCCCTTAATAGCATCGATGTCCTGGGTCCTGCGTTATTAAGGAAGTGAAGTAAGCTAATAACCACTTTTTCAGGTTAAGTTATTTTTATTATTATATTTTTTCTTTTAAAAGCTGCAAACACTTTCTTTACAGAAAGGAAAAAAGATCTTGCTTCTGGCTGCTTCAGGCCCACCTTGGCAATCGATCTTAAAATCTGGTCTTCTTGAGTTGTATTCGCTGGTGAACTCGGTTGCTGTGTCCTGTTCTTCCCATGCACCGAGCTGTGAGAGCTGGCTCTGCTAGCTATCTCTAAGCTGACTCTGACTCCTGTTTAAATTCTAGTCTTCCTTAGATGTATAACTGTTTAAACTCGGCTGCTTGCCTTGTCTTTCCCATGACCGAGCTTTCTCTCTCTCTCTCTCTCTCTCTCTCTGAGTTCTCCTCCCCTTCTCTCCTGTTGCTGGTGCTGTTCTCTGTCCTCTGCTCCCTGGGTTTATATTCTCTTTCTGAGAGTTATTAAGTTTTAACGACGTTATTGTAAATGGGCTTGTTTCACTTTGATAGTTTAAAATTATCTTTGATGTAAACATCTTACTACAACTAATTATTCATTTTGGGCATATCGTCTCCTCTCAGATCTGATTAAAAAATGCTTTGGTTTCAATAGTTAACTTTTATTTCTGTAATTTCGAATCGTTTAATTTTCCAATTGTCCCCAGCTCATAACTTTGCCTTTGATTTTGACTTACATGATGTTTCTCGTAGACAGGTCGTCTCCAATTTTCTTTTAATTGTCCTGATGTTCATAGCATTTTACACTTTAAAATTGACACCAAATTTGACTGAGTATCTTCCATCCTTTCCAGCTGTTTACTAAGAGAGTTTATTTCAATTAAGGTGTGAAACTTTGCTTTTAGCGGTATGCTAAAATTTAACTTGGTTATGACTTGAAAGACTTGCCTGTTTTAAACATTCGTCACTTAATGCAATTGAAACTCTCATCCATGCTTTTTCAGATGCTTCCTGAGATAGTTACATTCCATGAAGGTGTGAGCCATTGTTTTAGCTTACCACATGAGACTGGTGTGTTTGATTAGCCTGCTTGTGAGCAAGAATCTGCATTTTACAACCCTGCTCTTTGAAGCTGCTATGAAACTTTTGTGGGATCTTTCCCTGTACCCTCTCAAACCAGATATTGCCAGACTTCCATGTTTCAAATGACACATTTTTCTGTATTTTCAAGAACACTGCGCACAATATTCCAGGTGCGGCCTCACCAAGGCCCTGTATAATTGCAACAACACATCCCTGCTCCTGTACTCGAAACCTCTTACAATGAAGGCCAACAGAGCATTTGCCTTCTTTACCGTCTGTTGCACCTGCATGCCTGCCTTCGGTGCTTGGTGTACAAGGACACCCAGGTCTCGTTGCATGTTCCCCTCTCCTAATTTGTAGGCATTCAGATAATAGTCTGCCTTACCGTTTTTTCTACCAGAGTGGATAATCTCGCATTTTTCCAAATTATACTGCATCTGCCATGCATTTGCCCACTCACTCAACTTGTCCAAATCACACTGAGATCTCTCTGCATCCTCCTCACAGCTGGCCCTCCCACCCAGATTTGTGTCATCTGCAAATTTGGAGATAGAACACAGAAAAATACAGCACAGAACAGGTCCTTCGGCCCACGATGTTGTGCCGAACTTTTGTCCTAGGTTAATCATAGATCATAGAATTTTGGACACTAAGGGCAATTTATCATGGCCAATCCACCCAACCTGCACATCTTTGGACTTGGGAGGAAACCGAAGCACCCGGAGGAAACCCACGCACACATGGGGAGGATGTGCAGACTCCACACAGACAGTGACCCAAGCCGAAATCCAACCTGGGACCCTGGAGCTGTGAGGCAATTGTGCTAGCCAAAATGCTACCGTGCTGCCCTTAAGAACAAATTAATCTACACCCCATCATTCTACCGTAATCCATATACCTATCCAATAGCCGCTTGAAGGTCCCTAATGTTTCCGACTCAACTACTCCCACAGGCAGTGCATTCCATGCCCCCACTACTCTCTGGGTAAAGAACCTACCTCTGACATCCCCCCTATATCTTCCACCATTTACCTTAAATTTATGTCCCCTTGTCATGGTTTGTTCCACCCGGGGAAAAAGTCTCTGACTGTCTACTCTATCTATTCCCCTGATCATCTTATAAACCTCTACCAAGTCGCCCCTCATCCTTCTACGTTCTAATGAGAAAAGGCCTAGCACCCTCAACCTTTCCTCGTATGACCTACTCTCCATTCCAGGCAACATCCTCGTAAATCTAATTTGCACCTTTTCCAAAGCTTCCACATCCTTCCTAAAATGAGGTGACCAGAACTGTACACAGTACTCCAAATGTGGCCTTACCAAGGTTTTGTACAGCTGCATCATCACCTCACGGCTCTTAAATTCAATCCCTCTGCTAATGAACGCTAGCACACCATAGGCCTTCTTCACAGCTCTATCCACTTGAGTGGCAACTTTCAACGATCTATGAACATAGACCCCAAGATCTCTCTGCTCCTCTACATTGCCAAGAACCCTACCGTTAACCCTGTATTCCGCATTCATATTTGTCCTTCCAAAATGGACAACCTCACACTTGTCAGGGTTAAGCTCCATCTGCCACTTCTCAGCCCAGCTCTGCATTCTATCTATGTTTCTTTGCAGCCGACAACAGCCCTCCTCACTATCCACAACTCCACCAATCTTCGTATCATCTGCAAATTTACTGACCCACCCTTCAACTCCCACATCCAAGTCATTAATGAAAATCACAAACAGCAGAAGACCCAGAACTGATCCCTCGGTTAGCCAGTTCGTTATCCAACTGGCCAAATTTCCCACTATCCTATGCCTCCTTACTTTCTGCATAAGCCTACCATGGGGAACCTTATCAAATGCCTTACTAAAATCCATATACACTACATCCACTGCTTTACCTTCATCCACATGCTTGGTCACCTCCTAAAAGAAGTCAATAAGACTTGTACGGCAAGACCTACCCCTCACAAATCCATGCTGACTATCCTTAATCAAGCTGTGTCTTTCCAGATGCTCAGAAATCCTATTCCTCAGTACCCTTTCCATTACTTTGCCTACCACCGAAGTAAGGCTAACTGGCCTGTAATTCCCAGGGTTATCCCTATTCCCTTTTTTGAACAGGGGCACAACATTCTCCACTCTCCAATCCCCTGGTAACACCCCTGTTGACAGTGAGGACGAACAGATCATTGCCAACAGCCCTGCAATTTCATTTCTTGCTTCCCATAGAATCCTTGGATATATCCCGTCTGGCCCGGGAGACTTGTCTATCCTCAAGTTTTTCAAAACGACCAACACATCTTCCTTCCTAACAAGTATCTCCTCGAGCTTACCAGTCTGTTTCACACTGTCCTCTCCAACAATATGGCCCCTCTTGTTTGTGAATACTGAAGAAAAGTATTTGTTCAAGACCTCTCCTATCTCTTCAGACTCAATACACAATGTCCCGCTACTGTCCTTGATCGGACCCACCCTCGTTCTAGTCATTCTCATATTTTTCACATATGTGTAAAAGGCCTTGGGGTTTTCCTTGATCCTACCCGCCAAAGATTTTTCATGCCCTCTCTTAGCTCTCCTAATCCCTTTCTTCAGTTCCCTCCTGGCTATCTTGTATCCCTCCAGCGCCCTGTCTGAACCTTGTTTCCTCAGCCTTACAGAAGTCTCCTTCTTCTTCTTAACAAAACATTCAACCTCTCTTGTCAACCATGGTTCCCTCACTCGACCATCTCTTCCCTGCCTGACAGGGACATACATATCAAAGACACGCAGTATCTGTTCCTTGAACAAGTTCCACATTTCACTTGTGTCCTTCCCTGACAGCCTATGTTCCCAACTTATGCACTTCAATTCTTGTCTGACAGCGTTGTATTTACCCTTCCCCCAATTGTAAACCTTGCCCTGTTGCACGCACCTATCCCTCTCCATTACTAAAGTGAAAGTCACAGAATTGTGGTCACTACCTCCAAAATGCTCCCCCACTAACAAATCTATCACTTGCCCTGGTTCATTACCAAGTACCAAATCCAATATGGCCTCCCCTCTGATCGGACAATCTACATACTGTGTTAGAAAAGCTTCCTGGACACACTGCACAAACACCACCCCATCCAAACTATTTGATCTAAAGAGTTTCCACTCAATATTTGGGAAGTTGAAGTCACCCATGTCTACTACCCTGTGACTTCTGCACCTTTCCAAAATCTGTTTCCCAATCTGTTCCTCCACATCTCTGCTGCTATTGGGGGGCCTATAGAAAACTCCCAACGAGGTGACTGCTCCTTTCCTATTTCTGACTTCAACCCATACTACCTGAGTAGGCAGATCCTCCTCGAACTGCCTTTCTGTTGCTGTTATGCTATCTCTAATTAACAATGCCACCCCCCACCTCTTTTGCCATCCTCCCTAATCTTGTTGAAACATCTATAACCAGGGACCTCCAAAAACCATTTCTGCCCTCTTCTATCCAAGTTTCCGTGATGGCCACCACATCGTAGTCCCAAGTACCGATCCATGCCTTAAGTTCACCCACCTTATTCCTGATGCTTCTTGCGTTGAAGTATACACATGTGCACCACGACTTCTGGCTGCTCACCCTCCCCCTTCAGGATCCTGAAGACAAGAAATTAATATTAATATTAATATAAATCAATATTACATTTAGTTCCCTCATCTAAATCATTAATACGTTGGACGTGTTTCTCGGCGGCGCTTCCTTTGCTAGCGGCAGGATTCTGTACTCCCACTGCTTGTCAAAGGGATTTCCAATTGGAACCACCCCATGCCGCTGGGAACCCTGTGGCCGTGGGTGCGCTGCCAGCGGGAAAAGTGAATCACGACGACTGAAACATTCCGGCCATCGTGATGAATATAATAAATTGTCATATTTTCTATTTTTTGCAGTTATATTATTAAACCCTGAGTTAATATGCATTCAGATAATATGACAGCTAGAAAAGTGATTAAGATGTCTTAAAAATGAGGTAGTCACTGATTTGCTGGTGAAGTGTTCTTGAGAACCATTTGCTTGTCCACAGATAGCTAACTAATGGAATAGGGCAGCACGGTAGCCTTGTGGATAGCACAATTGCTTCACAGCTCCAGGGTCCCAGGTTCGATTCCAGCTTGGGTCACTGTCTGTGTGGAGTCTACACATCCTCCCCGTGTGTGCGTGGGTTTCCTCCGGGTGCTCCGGTTTCCTCCCACAGTCCAAAGATGTGCAGGTTAGGTGGATTGGCCATGATAAATTGCCCTTAGTGTCCAAAATTGCCCTTGGTGTTGGGTGGAGTTATTGGGTTATGGGGATAAGGTGGAGGTGTTGACCTGGGTAGGGTGCTCTTGCCAAGAGCCTGTGCAGACACGATGGGCCGAATGGCCTCCTTCTGCACTGTAAATTCTATGAATTCTATGAACTAATGGAATATTGTTTAGATTTGAAGGACCCCTGGGATGTAGATCATTTATGACGTGTTTGGTCATAGATGAACAAGTCAAGGGACATCTTGTAAGAGATAAAAGAACGCCAGATGCTTTGGGTACAGCTGATGTAGTTAATGGGAGGAGCCACATCTGTCTGAAGGGTCAGTAGGTCCTGGACAGAGTTGTTTCAGTTTGGTCCTGAGAAGCTCCTTGTCCAAAGATTCCGTGCAGAGAAAACCATGTAAAAACCTGTTGTTTAACTTTATTCATGAGTGGTGTTTAAAATATATTAGCTGGCTTAATTGTAATATAGTGGCAGGTTTAGAAAGTAAGTTAATGGTTATTTTAATTAAGAACTGTTGCAACTGTTAACTGTAAAGCTATTTCTCTGTTGTTAATGTGGTTAATTCTGTGTTAAATTACAGTTTGTTTTAACATAAAAGATACATATAGGTCAGTGTTATCACCCCTGTGGGACAGTAACATTTCCTCACAGTTTTACGAATGTAAAAATAGTTGGGTTTTTGTTCAGAATCCGAACAAATACTGTGAATAACTGGTGTCCCAGCACTGACCCTTGCGGTACCCCACTAGTTACTGCCCGTCATTTGGAAAAAGACCTGTTTATTTCTACTCTTTGGTTGTGATTCTCCGATCCGAGTTCACCCCACCAGCACTGCCAGCGAACACAGAGAATTTGGCGGTCAGCGTGAATCGACGGAGAATTCCACCCTCCGCTTCCTGTCCGCCAGCCAGTTTTATATCCATCTCCACACACTGCACCCAATCCCTTGCGCTTTAATTTTACACGCTAATCAATCTCTTCTGTGGGACTTTGTCAAAAGTCATCTAAAAATTCGAATAAGCCAAATCCACTGGCTCCCCCTCGTGTACTCAACTTGTACAATCTCAAAGAATTCTGGTAGATTTGTCAAGCATGATCTATCTCCCTTTCGGAAATGCATGCTGACTGTGTCCTATCCTGTCACTGTTTTCCAAGCGCTCTACTGTTAAATAAGGTGTCAGAATGAGACAAACACATTGAGATACCATTGTGTCCTCAGAGTAGTGAGAGGACTGATGTTTACTGCAGTGACTTGTTATGAAGTGTGTTCCTGTTTCCAGTCTTTTCTGTCAAAGGGAGAGGCAGTAAGTGCTGGCTGAGTCACTGAGCGACATTTAGGCAACGCCTAGGGGGCGGTCACCGAGTTATTAAATGGTGTCGGCAGATTACCCACCCACACACATGATTGAAATGAGGAGGCGGAGGGGAGGGGGCCGTGGGGGCAAGGACAACATGACAGCGCTAAAGAAAGAAATGGGAGAAAATATAAATAAGCTGTGTTGAGCTCAGAGACACAGAACAATTCCTCGCATCCACAATCACCGACTTGAAGCAATGGTTTTAGGGAAGGGCGCAGTTATTTGACCCGAAATAGCTCCAGGCAAAATTATGGTTCAAACGTTTGATTTAATGTTGTGCAATCTGATATTACAGAATTGATTTTAAATGTGACATTTCACAACGACGTGACGGGAGCAAGTTTTATAAATGGAAAATGTGTAACATAGAACCGAATTGTGAACTGGCAGAAGCAATCTTCAGAATAAACACCCCTTAAACTCGAAAGAAAGTCTGAGATTGCCTCAATTATGCTTTTTGACTTTATTCTCTTGTTATATATTTTGTGTGACATTCGCCACAACTGTAATAACTTGCATTTATGTAGCACCTTTATTCTGGAAAAATACACCAAGGCGCTGTTTTCACAAAGAAGTGATAAAAGGAAGTGCTGGAATAATAATAATAAAAATAATAATAATAACCTTCATTAGTGTCACAAGTAGGCTTACATTAACACTACAATGAAGTTACCGATATCGCTACCAAGTGTTGATGCTGGCGTCAAAACCGGCGCGAGCGACGCCGGTGTCAACGAGAGTCCAGGCCCAGTAATTCTCCTCTTCTTCGGGGGCTAGAACGTCGCCGGAGTGCTGTGCGCTGCTCCGCCGCTGAATGCCGCCCCTACATGGCCGGCACGGGTCCGCACATGCGTGCCACGGCCGACTCCGCGCCGGCGCATGCGTGTGGTTGCCGTCTCTATGCCGGCCCCCTGGACAACATGGCGGAGCCCTACAGGGGCCCGGCGCGGAGGAACATAGCCCCCCCCCCCCCCATGGAATGAGCGCGCCTACCGATCGATAGCCCCCGTTCGCCGGCCTGGCCACCGTTAAGGCCCCCCCCCCCCCCGGAGTTGGTTCTCCCCGTCCCCACCAGGACGGCTCCCGCAGCCAGATTGCCGAGGTCCCGCCGGGTGAGACCATATGTAAACCACGCCGGCGGGACTCAGTGGAACTTGGCCCATCGAGCGCGGAGAATCGCCACGAGGGCCGCTTTCAACAGCCCCCGATCGGCGCCGCGGGGGCGCGATTGCCGCCGATTCTCCGACCCGGCACGGGCTCGGAGAATCCCGGCATTGGTCGGGAGCTGATCCTGGGGGTCAAGGTGGGGAACAGTCTGGTTGAGCCTCAGACGGCTGCCAGGGAGAGGATAGCCATTGCAGCCGAGGTTGAAAACAATGTCTTCGGCCTTCTCAATGTTCAGTGAGAAGACAGTTCTGTCCCTCCGGTACCAGATCACAGGGACTCCATCTGACAATTTAATGCAGGATTTCTGCCCCCCAGCTGGGAATGAGAATGGAGTGATGAAAGTTTACCATGCCAGCCAGTATGATGCTTTGCTAGTACCGTGCCTACCCATGGCCATTTTCCCACAGGTGAATTCAAATTCAACAAGGTGCTACGCACGTAAGAAAACGATAATGAAATGTCAGTGACCCATTGAGACCACAGGCTGGATTGTCCGATTTGGAGACTATGTCCCCACGCCGGCGTGGGAACGCTGGGAAAACTGGTGCAAAACGGCCACCGATTCCCCACCTTACTGGGGACTAGCAGGGAGGCAGCATAGAGAACCCGGCTCCAGCTGCCGATACTGCCTGGAGAATTCCCGGGACCGTGGTCGCAAATGCACATGGCGGTGGCCTACAGCGGCCGTGCCATGCTTCATGACGGATGCCGGTCAAGGACTCAGCCCGCACAATAGTCCCCCCCTTCGGCCGGTTCGCGCATCCCGGACCGCCCCACCACAGTACCCCCAGCCCCGAACATGTCCACCCCTGCCCGCGGATGAGCTGTCCCTCGACTGTGGCGGTGCTGGATTGAGTCTGCAGCCACCACGCTGAGTTCCCGACGGGCGAGACCATGGGAGACCCACACGGTCGGGAACACAGCCGGTCAGGGACGGAGCATCGCTGGGCGGGCCTCAGCCAACGTACGGAGGCCGTGGATATGGCGTGCACCGTACTCTGCGAGTATGCCGCTTTTCAGGGGGTGGAGCAAAGTGAACGCATCGCCGTCCCAGAATTTGGCGTCATCAGGGATTCTCCGCCCCGTCGCCCAACGTGATTTCAGTGTCGGGGATGGGAGAATCCAGCCTGAGGTCCCACATGGCAGTGTTTGTCAACCTTTTTTAACCAACCGGCCATCCTTCGGGGCATGCGCCAGCTGACCTTCGTGACCCACGTCGGCCAACCTTCCCGTCCCACCATTTCCTCTTACCTTTAATGTGAGAGGTGAGCCTGCTTGGTCCTCACAACCTCACTCCACTCAGGTTCACAGAAGGAGGGGGCTATGAGCATATCTGATGCAGAGTTCAATGGTAACCCCACCCACTGCCACAAAAGCTTTGAGTATCTCCCTCTTTATTACGTTTTGCCCACTTTCAGGTTGAAGATGCCTCCTCTGACCATGGCCATCCCATCGCTGCCCAGTACAGAGTCAGCCACCCACAGGATCACCGAGTGGCTGACTGTGACCACTTCCTACATATCAAGCTGCACCAAACACTCATTGATCTCACAGGCGTTGCCACTTCCTCCTTTTCTCCTAGCTTTGTAACCTTTAAATCTTCAGAGAGTGGTCTTGCCCTGCTGCAGTTGAGGCTACAAGGGAGAGAGCTGATTGGTAAGTATTGGGTCAGGTTGGTTAATCTTTACAACTTTTATCTCTTATAGTTTGGAAAAACCTTATGTGGTTTATAATCCATAAGGGCTATAATTGGTGGTAATGAGGACAAGGAAAGAAGGGCCATAGATAATTGAACATAATCAAATATCAAGCATCTTCCAAAGCCTTAATTAACGAGGTCAGCAATGGGGGAAGAGCTCAAAGTCTGGGTTTGTTCCTCTTGCTCTATGTGGGAAGCTGGGAACATTTACAGGCCCGGGACCATATATATTTTAGGAAGTGTCTCCAGCTTCAGCCCCTGAGAGAACCCTTGGGGATGAGTGACCATAATATGATAGAATTCTTCATCAAGGTGGATAGTGAGGTCATCTGCTTCGGTGGCAAAAATAGGAAGGCAGAATATGATTTCAATAGGCATAAATTGAGGGAGGTGGATACTCAGCGAAACTTTGGTGTCCTTGTGCATCAGTGGCTGAAAGTAAGCGTGCAGGTACAGCAGGCAGTAAAGAAGGCAAATGGTATGTTGGCCTTCATAGCAAGAGGATTTGAGTGCAGAAATGCAGCCTTTCTGACCAATTAATTGGCCACCAGCCAATCAATTGGCAGCGCCATACACAATCCGTACACAATGTTGCAAATTCTGGAATTTCTCCTTGCCGCTGCTGCTTGACTTAAAGATACATATCCATCACCAAGGAAAAGGAGTGATAGCGCTATAGTGATAGGGGATTCGATTTTAAGGGGAGTAGAAGGCGTTTCTGCGGACGCAAATGAGACTCCAGGAAGGTATGGTGCCTTCCGGGTGTAAGGGTCCTGGATGTCTCAGAGCGGCTGCAGGACATTTGAAAGGGGGAGGGTAAACAGCCAGCTGTCATGGTGCATACAGGCACCAGAAATATAGGTAGAAAATTGGAAGAGGTCCTACATGTTGAATCTAGGGAGTTAGGAGCTCAACTAAAAAGTAGGACATCAAAGGTAGTAATCTCAGGATTTCTACAAGTGCCACGTGCTAGTCAGAGTAGGAATGGGAGGATAGATAGGATGAATGCGTGGTTTGAGAGATGGAGCAGTAGGGAGGTATTCAGATTTTTGGGACATTGGAACTGGTTCTGGGAGAGGTGGGACCATTACAAAGTCCGGGCAGGACTGGAACCAATGTCCAAAGGGGTTGTTTGCCAGCACTGTTGAGGAGGGTTTAAACTAATAATAGGGTGAACCTATGTAAAGAGTCAGAGAAAGAGGGAGAAAGGACAAAAACAAAAGGTAGAAACGGGAATAAGAAAAGTGATAGGCAAAGAAACCAAGGGCAAAATTGAAACAGGGCATAAGAGGAAAATATAGGGCAGCACGGTGGCCTAGTGGTTAGCACAACCGCCTCACGGCACTGAGGTCCCAGGTTCGATCCCGGCTCTGGGTCACTGTCCGTGTGGAGTTTGCACGTTCTCCCCGTGTCTGCGTGGGTTTCGCCCCCACAACCCAAAAATGTGCAGAGTAGGTGGATTGGCCACGCTAAATTGCCCCTTAATTGGAAAAAATAATTGGGTAATCTAAATTTTTTTTAAAAATAAAAAAAAATAAATAAGAGAAAAATATTGGGAGCACGGCAAACAATGTGAAAAGGGCAAACTTAAAGGCTCTGTGCCTTAATTCATGGAGCATTTGTAATAAAGGGGATGAACTAATCGGGCAGATAGATATAAATGGGTATGATATCATTGGGATTATGGACTCATGGCTGCAGGGTGACCAGGGATGGGAACTGAAAATCCCAGGATATTCAGTATTGAGGAAGGATATGCATAAAAGAAAAGGTGGTGGTGTGGCACTGCTGGTTAAAGAGGAAAGTAACACGATAGTGAGAAAAGATATTGGCTATGGCAATGTGGAGTCTGTAAGGGTAGAGTTAAGAAATACCAAGGGGTAAAAAACATTAGTGGGCGTCATACATAGACCCCAAACTGCAGTTGTGATGTTGGAAGGGTATTAAACAAGAAATTAGACTCATGTAACAAGGGAATTATCGGTGATCATGGGTGATTTTAATCTGCACATAGATTGGGCAAATCAAATTCGCCACAATGGGGTAGAGGAGGAATTCCTGGATGGTTTTCTTGACCAATATGTGGAGGAATTAACTAGTGAGCAGGCCATCTTATTCAACTGGGTACTGTGTAATGAGAAGGAAATTATTGCCAATCTGGCTGTACGAGACCCCTCAGGGATGAACGACCATAACGTGATAGAATTTTTTATTAAGATGGAGAGTGAAGTAGTTGATTCGGAGACTAGGGTGCTGAATCTTAATCAAGGAAACTATGAAGATATGAGGCATAGGTTTGCCTTGATAGATTGGGGAGAGTTACTTAAAGGGATGACAGTGGATAGGCAAACATTCAAGTAACGCATGGAGGAACTACAGCAACTCTTCATTCCTATGTGGCACAAAAGCAAAATGGATAAGAAGGCCAATCCATGATTTACAAAGGAAATTAGAAAACATATCCAATCCAAGGAAGAAATATACAGATTGGCCAAGAAAAATAATAGTTCTGAGGATTGACAGCAGTTTAGAATTCAGCAAAGAAGGACCACGGGATTTATTTAGAAGGGGATAATACAGGATGAAAGGATGCTTGCAGGGAACATAAAGACTGGCACTAAGAGTTTCTATAGATACATGAAGAAAAAGAGATTGGTAAAGATAAATGTAGGCCCCCTACAGACAGAAACAGGGGAATGTATAATTAGGGACAAACACATGGCTGAGCAATTGAATACATACTTTGGTTCAGTCTTCACAAAAGAGGACACAAATCTGATACCAGAAATGTTGGAGAATGAAAGATTAAGTAAGAGGAGAGAACTTACTGTGAAAACCCCCTAGTCGCCACACACCGATGGGTACACTGAGGGAGAATTCAGAATCTCCAAATTACCTAATAAGCACATCTTTGGACTGTGGGTGGAAACCGGAGCACCCGGAGGAAACCCACCCAGACACGGGGAGAACGTGCAGACTCCAGACAGACAGTGACCCAAGCCGGGAATTGAACCCGGGTCCCTGGCTTTATGAAGAAACAGTGCTAACCACTGTGCTACCATGCCACCCCATTATTGGGAGGGAAAACATGATTCCGGCGACTTGTGTTCGTGAACAGAATTCATGACATGTTGATGTAAATAGGGCTCTGGACATGGATCAGCAGAATACCGACCTGTGAATGGCCCACCATGAAAGTGCTAGGGGCTAAACTCCAACTTGTTTTAAAATAATTCAGACTTTGGGCCTCACTCCAAATGATGCGCTCCTGGCATCCAAGAAACCCGCTGCTGACAGTCTGGAAAATTGTGCTCTTGAATTCTTAAAACCCTTTTCTTATTTGAAGCTTTTTATTTTCTGGTTTAGCTGGTTTAGCTCACTGGGCTAAATCGCTGGCTTTTAAAGCAGACCGAGCAGGCCAGCAGCACGGTTCGATTCCCGTATCAGCCTCCCCGGACAGGCGCCGGAATGCGGCAACTAGGGGCTTTTCACAGTGACTTCATTGAAGCCTACTCGTGACAATAAGCGATTTTCATTTCATTTTCATTTCATTTTCTCTGCTCCTCTCTTCTTAACTAAACTGGTGCCTTTTTATCTGCCAGACCCCTTTCTGGCAACTCTCCCTTGCCCCTATCCCTTTGGGACCTCTCCCTCTGATATGTCTGCTGCCCGAGAATCTTCTCCTCGATTGTGCTCCACTCCCAGCTACCTAAACTGGGTTTGAGCAATGTTTTATAATCCCCTCCGTGGACTGGGCCAAAGAAATCGTCAAACTGCCAACCGGTACATGTGCAGCCCACTCTCAATCTGCACCTGCCAGGACTGGTCAAGATTGTGGCCAACTTTAATCACTACACCAAAGATGGCCATATCTTCAGCTGCCAGAGCCTTAATGTCTCGATTTCTCTCTCCAAACCTCTCTGACGCCTCTTTCCTCCTTTAAGATGCTACTTATGATGTATCTTTTCGATAATGCTTTAAATCATCAGTCCTGACGGTTCCCTTGGTGGCATTGTGTCAAATTTTACTTGATAACGCTCCTGTGAAGTACCTTGAGGACTTTGACCACATCAAAGGTGTCAGGTGTTGTTGTTTGTTATGTTGCAAAGTAAAGGCGCAGAGTAAGAGAGGAGCATGGTGGCTGTGGTGATATGCATCACTGTAGATAAACAAGGGGTTAATGTAAGTACACGTAGACTAGCTAGACACTAGAGGGAGCACCAGAGACATGACACACAGACACTCAACCAATAGGTCAGTCAGATAGGACACGACTAATGGCATTCACGATACACACAGAGGTGACACTACCACAGGGGGGCATTACACCAACCCATATAAAAGGACACAGCACACATGATCTTCCTCTTTCCAGTGGAGACGCTCAGTGAGTTGATTCAACATTACACCCACCACGTGGATTGTAGCAGACTGGCTCGTCGGTCTGAGTAGCTACAGAAGGAGTAGGAGAATTGTAAATAGTTTAATAAATGTGTTGCAGTTACCTCCACATCTGAACCTTCCTTTGCCAGAGTGAACATCAAGGAAGCCGCTTATGCTACGCCAAGAGCATAACAAGACAATCCCCGTTCCTCGGGGATTGCGCTGGTCAAGGAAGGAGAGCAGGAGGTTCAGGACAAGGAAAGGCCGAAGGTTTCCTTGTGAGAAATCCTGTGCAAAGCTGGACTGAACCACAAAATCCGCCAGTCACAGTCACAATAATGGACGATCCAAACAAATAGGCAGATCAAAGGGCAATCCGTGAAAATGTTAAAAACAGACAAGTGTATTGCTGAAATTTATGAGTGACTTCCGTGTCTTCACATGAACGCTTTTTATACATATCACTGTTACAGTCATGGCAACTATAAATCTCCCTTAATAAATCACATCCACTTGTAAGTAAACATGTACAAGGATTTATAATTGCAGATGATTCATTCTGGCTGAGTTCTAATAAACCAATGAGCATTGACCGTATCACTAACAAGATTGAACAGTTAGATGTTTCTCCCTTAATATACATTCAGTATGTTTATTCATCTGCAGCTTTCCTAAAGAACCATCCCGGTTCATACCGGCAGCAGGGTAGCATGGTGGTTAGCATAAATGCTTCACAGCTCCAGGGTCCCAGGTTCGGTTCCCGGCTGGGTCACTGTCTGTGCGGAGTCTGCACGTCCTCCCTGTGTGTGCGTGGGTTTCCTCCGGGTGCTCCGGTTTCCTCCCACAGTCCAAAGATGTGCGGGTTAGGTGGATTGGCCATGCTAAATTGCCCGTAGTGTCCTAAAAAAGTAAGGTGGGTGGGGGGGGTGTTGTTGGGTTACGGGTATAGGGTAGATATGTGGGTTTGAGTAGGGTGATCATTGCTCGGCACAACATCGAGGGCCGAAGGGCCTGTTCTGTGCTGTACTGTTCTATGTTCTATGTTCTAAAAACAGAAGATGCTCAAACACACTTAGCGTGTCCGGCAGCATCTGTGTGGCCAGAATTTCTTTTTTTTTCCGTTCATTCATGGGACAGCACGGTAGCATTGTGGATAGCACAATTGCTTCACAGCTCCAGGGTCCCAGGTTCGATTCCGGCTTGAGTCACTGTCTGTGTGGAGTCTGCACGTTCTCCCCGTGTCTGCGTGGGTTTCCTCCGGGTGCTCCGGTTTCCTCCCACAGTCCAAAGACGTGCTGGTTAGGTGGATTGGCCATGATAAATTGCCTTTAGTGACCAAAACAAAAGGTTAGGAGGGGTTGTTGGGTTATGGGGATAGGGTGGAAGTGAGGGCTTAAGTGGGTCAGTGCATACTCGATGGGCCGAATGGCCTCCTTCTGCACTGTATGTTCTATGTTCTATGTTCTATGGGTGGGATTTTCCAGCTCTTATCCCCTCTTGAATTATCTGGTCCCTCCAAAAGTCAAGGGACTTCAGACTGGCCCACTGGAGTCCCCGTGGCCTAAGATGCTAAATTAATTTGCGGTGTGGGCATTGTTGGAAAGGCCAGCATTTATTGCCCATCCCTAGTTGCCCTTCAGAGATATTGATAAGGTGTCTTATTGAACTGCTGCAGTCCGATATGCTTTATTAACTGCTTGCTCAACATTCCCTGGCATCTTCAATGACTTAAGTACATGCACTCTGAGGCCCCTCTGTGTCTGCACCTCCTTTAGAGTTTACCCCTTTATTTGATATTGTCTCTCTCTAGCCTTCCTGCCAAAATCAATCAGCTCACACTTCTCTGCATTGAACCTCATCTGCCACTTGTCTGCCCAATCCAGCAGCACAGTGCTGCCCTTTTGATGTTCAAGACTATCCTCATCTCAGGGGCTGGTTTAGCTCACTGGGCTAAATTGCTGGCTTTTAAAGCAGACCAAGCAGGCCAGCAGCACGGTTCAATTCCCGTACTGGCCTCCCCGGATAGGCGCCGGAATGTGGCGACTAGGGGCTTTTCACAGTAACTCGTGACAATAAGCGATTTTAATTTCATCATAGTTGACAGCATTCCCAAACTTGATATTTTCCGCAAATTTTGAAATCATGCCCCTGAACACTACAATATATATCAGTAATGTATATCAGGAAGAGTTAGGGTCCCCTACTGACCCCTGGGGAGCTCCAACACTCCTCCAATCTGAAAAACAATTATTTATCACTAATCTCTGTTCCCTGTCTCCCACCCAATTCCTTATCCACATGTCTACTTTCCCTTTTATTCCATGAATCCAGATGTGTCACTGTATCAAATGTCTTTTGAAAATACATATATACCACTTCAACAACATTACCTTTATCAACCTTCTCTGATACCTCCTCAAAAAACTCCAGCAAGTTCGTGAAACATGATTTTTCCCTTAATAAACCCAATGCTGCTTTTCTATGATAGCACCTCGGGGCATCTTATTTCTTTGAAAACACAGATGCAAAGTATTCATTTAATACTTTTGTTGCTTCCCCTGCCTCTATGTGTAGGTACCCTTTATTATGATTTTTTTCTATTCGTTCATCGGATGAGGGGTGGCTGGCTGGTTCTGTATTTATTGCCCTTCCCAATTGGCCCTTGAACTGAGTGCATTTCACAGAGTCAACCACATTTCTGTGGGGATCTGGAGGGTGCCTGTCGGTAAAGAATGGCAGTAACCTTCCCAAAAGGACATCAGTAAACCGGATGGGTCTTTCCAAATATTGGCAATGGTTTCATGGACTTTATTTGACTTTTAATTTCAACATCTGCCAGGGTGGGATTCGAACCCAGGCCCACACAGAGCAATACCCTGGGTTGCTGGATTTCGGATCCAGTGACGATACCATGTGCCACCACCTGCCCATTATCTATATCCTTACAGAAGACCTTGGAATTCTCTTTTATGTTAGCTGCCAGTCTCTTTTCATGCTCTCTCCTTGCTTTTCTTATTGGTGTTTGTCACTTCTCCTCTGGTCCTTCTTTATTCAGCCTTTTTCTCCATTGCATTTTCTACCTGACATCTCTCATTCGCACACTTCTTCCTTTTCACCTTCACGTCTATCGCCCTCGTCATCTCGGACATTCTGGATTCATTTGTCTTCTTCAAGGGAATACACCTTGACATTGCCTGCAATACCTTTTGTTTGAAGGTGGCCCATTGTTTCAAGAAGCTGCCAGCAGGCTGATGGGCCGACTGGCATTTTTCTGTGCCGTATCATTCTGTGGATCGCTGGCAAGTTACTATGATCAGAACTGTCACCACTTTCACCTCATCTCTGCTCCACACTGGAGGCCGGAGGATTATTGCAATCTATTTTCACTGTGGTGTCCATCATGCATCATACTGACCTCTCGGTGTTACAAAAATTGAGGCACGATTCAAAGAATTCTACACCAGCCTAACCTAACGAGATTGGTGAGGAAAATGCTCAAGGGTACTTTGTCAGACAGAATTGATGCTGATCTAAAGGACGCAAACACTGCAACGTGGCAGCTCCCGGTCTTTAAGATGCAATCGGCAATTCTTCAGAAAGCAAGCTCGAAATCTGTGCAGGCAATTGAGTTTACCCCAAACTCTGGAGTTTGATTCCATGCTCTGAACTGGTTTCGTGAGATGGAGTACTGGCAGACAAAGCAAAATGAAGCAATGAGAATTAAAGGTAAAGTCAATCATTGGATTGTTTTCATCAATTGGTAGCAGAAAAGGAGAAGCGCAGGAACAGGAGGAGGCCATTCAGCCCATCGAACCTGATCTGCCATTTAATGTAATCATTGCTGATCAGACACTTCGATGCCCTTTGCACCCATTGTCTCCATAACTCTTTACATTATTGTGAATCAGAAATCTATCAATCTCTGCTTTAAATGTACTCAGTGTCTGAGCTCCCACGACCTGCTGGGGTGGAGAATTCCAAAGATTCACAACCCTCGGTGCAACAACATTTATCCTGATCTCTGTTCTAAGTGGTAACCCCCTTATTTTGAAATTGTGTTCCCGTTTCCGGGCTCCCCAACCAAGGAAACCATCTTCCACCCGTCTATCTTGGGCTGGGTTCTCCGCTGCCAGCCGCTGGCAGCAAAGTTCCCGTTGCGGTGGAGAATCCAGCATTGGCCAACAAACGGGTGCCGATCCCGTTCTGATGCTCCGGTCACCCGCTGGCGGCTGCATCGCGGTTCACGTCCCACACCAGCGGGAGTTTGAAAATAGGTCAAATTGACCCATTAAGGGTCAACCTGTAAGGGGTGCTTCTAGGCAGGGAGCTCTGTAATGGGGGATTACAGGCAGGGAGCTCTGTAATGGGGGATTACAGGCTGGGAGCTCTGTAATGGGGATTACAGGCAGGAAGCTCTGTAATGGGGGATTACAGGCAGGGAGCTCTGTAATGGGGGATTACAGGCAGGGAGCTCTGTAATGGGGGATTACAGGCAGGGAGCTCTGTAAGGGGTGCTTCCAGGCAGGGAGCTCTGTAAGGGGGGATTACAGGCTGGGAGCTCTGTAATGGGGGATTACAGGCAGGGAGCTCTGTAATGGGGGATTACAAGCAGGAAGCTCTGTAATGGGGGATTACAAGCAGGAAGGTCTATAATGGGTGCTTCCAGGCAGGAAGCTCTGTAATGGGGGATTACAGGCAGGGAGATCTGTAAGGGGTGCTTCCAGGCAGGGAGCTCTGTAATGGGGACTACAGGCAGGGAGCTCTGTAATGGGGGATTATAGGCTGGGAGCTCTGTAAGGGAGGCTTCCAGGCAGGGAGCTCTGTAATGGGGGATTACAGGCAGGAAGCTCTGTAATGGGGGAATTACAGGCAGGGAGCTCTGTAATGGGGGATTACAGGCAGGGAGCTCTGTAAGGGGTGCTTCCAGGCAGGGAGCTCTGTAATGGGGGATTACAAGCAGGAAGCTCTGTAATGGGGGATTACAGGTAGGGAGCTCTGTAAGGGGTGCTTCTAGGCAGGAAGCTCTGTAATGGGGGAATTACAGGCAGGGAGCTCTGTAATGGGGATTACAGGCAGGGAGCTCTGTAAGGGGTGCTTCCAGGCAAGGAGCTCTGTAATGGGGGATTACAGGCAGGGAGCTCTGTAATGGGGGATTACAGGCTGGGAGCTCTGTAAGGGGTGCTTCCAGGCAGGGAGCTCTGTAATGGGGATTACAGGCAGGGAGCTCTGTAATGGGGGATTACAGGCAGGGAGCTCTGTAAGGGGTGCTTCCAGGCAGGGAGCTCTGTAATGGGGGATTACAGGCAGGGAGCTCTGTAATGGGGGAATTATAGGCAGGGAGCTCTGTAATGGGGGATTACAGGCAGGGAGCTCTGTAATGGGGGATTACAGGCAGGGAGCTCTGTAATGGGGGAATTACAGGCAGGGAGCTCTGTAATGGGGGATTACAGGCAGGGAGCTCTGTAATGGGGGATTACAGGCAGGGAGCTCTGTAATGGGGGATTACAGACTGCGAGCTCTGTAAGGGAGGCTTCCGGGCAAGGGTCTTTGAAATCAGAAGCTTCCTGCTGTGGGGTCTCTCTTATGATGGCCTTCCAGGCAGAGGTCTCTCTTGTGCGGGAACTTTCTAGTGGAGGCCTCTCATGGGGGGGACTCTCAGGTAAGGGCCTTTATAATGTGGGGGGTCTCTGGTGGGATTCACTGTAATGGGGGTATCTCTGGTTGGGGAGGAACTCTCTTTTGGGGGGTCTTTGGTGGGGCCTCTGCAATGTGCGTCTCTGTTGGGGGTTCGGGTCATCCACATACTGTGGGGAGTGGGTGACTCCAAAATGCCTGTGGCTGCGGACGATGTGGCGGGAGAATTTCAGTGCGGCGGGGGGGGGGGGCCCAACACCGGACCTCACTTTCAGGGCATCCGCTCAACTATGGTGGCCCAATGGCGGGATTTGAGACAGAATCCCTCGCAATCCCCTCCATGCCTAAATTTGCATGGCAAAGGACAGAGAATTGACTTGACTGGACTTGCGTTCCAAACACATTGTCTCCTAAACAGAGAATTCCGACCCCGTGTTGATAATGCATTGATAAAGGAGAGATGATCGACTCGGGGAACATCAATTGAAGAAGAATTTTGGGGAGTCTATTAGCCTGTGTCCACTGCCGCTGTTCAATGTAAAAACACCTCTTTTTGCCCCAGTTAAAAGTATTTAAATATAAAAGGATTGACTCTGTCAGTATTCCGAGTAGCGTTCGACAACCCCGGTGCACTTTCATATGTTCAATTTGCATGAAAATGATTATTGCAATGACCACTATCAGTGATAGGCCAATGCAGGAGCTTCGTTTTTCATTTCATTTCAGGACGTTCTGTCTGATTACAGATTTCAGTCATCACCTTAAGTTTAAATATTTTTTTGTTTATTCACTCCTGGTATGTGGGCATCTCGGGTAAGGCCAATATTTATTGTCCGTCCTTGGGTTTTTTGCACAATTCAAGAAAATAGCTGAGACTTTGAGAAGAGCGTACAATTCTTTGGATTACAGAATTTATTCGCACAATAGGACTGAGCTCCTGTTTTCATTCGTGTCTGTTTTAATGACTGACTAACAGGTGGTTAGTGATCCGCCAGTCAGAACTAGTGGCATGTACACCCCCCCCCCAAAAAAAAAAGTTTGCCAATTAACGAGTTGGATGTGCACCTTGACAGTAACTTCATACCCAAAACACAACAACAACAAAAATGCTTGCGGAGCTTGTATGGGAACAGATCAATGAATCAATGACAACACTCCTGGACTTGCATCATCCGAGATTGCTTTGAAATTCTCTTCGAATACAACGTACTTTTTAACCCCCTGGGGTAAACAAGTTCCTCATTTCTCCCTCGATTTCTGAAGCTCAGCAAATTTACTTCCAGATATATCAGTCTCAGCAAGCTCTCCCTGTCTTCAACTCCCTTTGGTTCTGCTTCGCAGGTACTCAGTCAGCCCTCTCACACGAAGCAATGCACACGTTGTGATTTAACGATCTGATTTTATTCTGTAGAGAGAAGCACAGTCTTTTCCCCACTGTTTTGAATATTATCCTGATGGTCTCATATCTCGCTTGACCGCATTTCGCCATTGTGGACATTTTTATTCTGCTTTTGTTAGATACACAAAGGTGCACCAAGAAGTAGGCAAGAAGGATAGTTTTTCTACAGTGATTCTGTACCTTCATGTGCACACATTCGAGGAGAGTACACTTCTATATCCCTGTTTGCCTTTCAACCTCATCGCTGAGATCACTCAGGAAATCTTGGCCATCAAAAAGAAGAAAGGTTTGCAATTATACAGCACTGTTCTCGGCCTTAGACCGACCAAAGTGTTTCGCAGCCAATTAAGTACTTTTGAAGTATATTCACTGATGAAATGTTGGAAACCTGGGTCACAGTCTTTGCTAAAGAGATCGTGGGCATAATTCTCTGAAAAGAATTTTCAAGCGTGTCCTCTGGTGGGAATCACTTAGTGATTCCTGTCAGTTGGATCGAGACAATCCAGATCTGAATCCACCCACACTTGGGGGCCGGGTTGGATTGCACCGAAGAATCAGAAGCTGCCAGCAATGCTGGACACGAAGAGAGCGGGGTGCCATTTTTAAAAGATGCCCTGATCTCAAAATAACACTGCAGCACCCTGCCCAATCACTGGCAAGTCCCCCTTGACCCAAAAATCACTGGCAAAGCCTACAGCCCGATTGCTGGCAAAGCCAACCCCCCCAACCACTGGCAAAACACCCACTCTAATTGCTGATAAGCTACCCCCCCCCCCAAGTGAATGACAACCCTTTATGGGTTTTCCAAAGGTCCCCCGTTCAGGCCCCTCCAGCCGTCGCACCCCTCCCTCAGTCCCCCTTCAGGCCCTGCCCCTTACAGTGCCAGCCTTGCACTGCCCTCTTGCACCCTGGCAGTGGCCAGCTGACACTGTCAGATTGGCACTGCCAGGTTTGGTACTGCTAGGGTACCAGAGGCAGCACTCAGACAGAGCGCCTAATCTTTATAGAAAGGACTTCGGAATAGCAGAAACCCCAGCAGAAAAAAAATCTACCGTTAGAAACAACACCTGGGGCAGGATTCTCCCCTACCCGGCGTGACGGAGGGTCCCGGCGTAGGGGAGTGGTGCCAACCACTCCGGGGTCAGGCCTCCCCAAAGGTGGGTAATTCTCCCCACCTTTGGGGGCCAGCCCCGCGCCAGAGCGGTTGGCACCAGAAGACTGGCGCAAAAAACCGCCGCCCCCGGCAGCGGGGCTGGCCGAAAGGCTTTTGCCGGTCCGCGCATGCGCCGGCGGTGACGTCAGCGGCCAAATGCCGCTGGCGTCACCACCGGCACATGCGCGATGTGCGCGATGTGGTTTTCCCTTCCGCTTCCGCCATGGCGGAGGCTGTGGCGGCCGCGGAATAGAAAGAGTGCACACAGGGCACTGGCCCGGAGTCTGAGCGGGGGGGCCCTGATCGCGGGCCTGGCCACCGAGGGGGCACCCCCCCGGGGTCCGATCGCCCCGCGCCCCCCCCCCAGGACTCCGGGGGCCCGCTCGCGCCGCCGATCCCGCCGCCACCAGAGGTGGTTCAAACCTCGGCGGCGGGAGAGGCCTCCCAGCGGCGGGACTTCGGCCCATCGCGGGCCGGAGAATCGCCGCAGGGGGCTCGCCGATCGGAGTGGCGTGATTCCCGCCGCCGCCACTTCCCAGGTGGCGGAGAATCTCTGCCACGGCGGGGGCCGGATGTTTGGCGGCCCCAGGCGATTCTCCCACCCTGCTGGGGGTCGGAGAATTTTGCCCCTGGTCTTTTTAGGAAGCAATTGAGAATGAAGGAAAATGTCTCCATGAGAAAATTATGATTAAAAACAACACATGTTCAAAGGAGGAAGCACTTTAGTGTTAATGCACTGTGAAAAGCTATAAAAATAAACAAACCCTGCCTTCCTTTGAAATAGCCTGGACCTGTCAGTCAAGAGTCTTGTAAAAGATAATGGACCGTGAAATTTAACGTAAACAATGCAGTCCAAAGTTTTAGGCTCCTCAGAAAGCCTTGAGACAGTTAAAGGGAAATGAAATTCAATGTGGAAAAAGAACTCCAGACGTTTTCAACGCATCAAAGGGAAGACTTTAACCTTTATCTGACAGATCATTGAAGCTGGCATGCTGGGAGAAAGTTTAAAGTTCAGAAGGCTATAATGGGAAGACTTGGCACATGACCCCCATATCGGGAATGACCCCCGACCTGTGTCCCCCAGCCCAGCCTCAGCCCCCTGACTACTCACATCTCCTGAAGTAACTCCTTGGCACCTGGAGGTAAGTTTGGAGAGGGTACTCACCCCCTTGGTGTCCCTGGCACCTGCTCCCCGCTTTTGGGGACCAGTGGTGATTTGTGCCCTGCGACCTCCAGCTGTGTGAGCATCCTGGGCGGCCATGGCATTCCACATCAATCTCGCTGATGAGGTTGAAATGGATGCTGAAGAGTTCTGATCAGATTCTCACCATTTCTGGATGAGAACCTAATCTCGCCAGGGGGTGTGGGCCGGGAGACACGCGACTGGTTTGGCGGCTGGTGAGAATACGGTTTTGGGCCTCATGCCCATCTCAGTCAGCCAGCAGAAAACCCAGCTAGGGCTAATGGCCCTGGAGCCCACCCCCCCACCCCCACATGTCTACCAAATTTAGTTGAATTTTTTCGATGAGGTAACTAGGTGTGTAGCTGAGGCAGTACAGCTTTTTAAAAAATCAATTTACAGGATGTAGGCATCGCTGGTTGGGCCAACAATTATTGCCCTTCCCTAGTTGCCCTTCAGAAGGTGGTGGTGGGCTGCCTTCGTGGTTCGCTGAACTCCTTGAGGTGTAGGTACAGATGTAGTCGACATGGATTTCAGTAAAGCTTTTGACCTTTCCTGCATGGGAGACTGGTCAAGAAGGTAAGTGCCCATGGGAGTCAGGTCAATTTGGCAAATTGGATCCAAAGTTTCCTACGTGCAGGAGGTTGATGGACAAAGGTTGTTTTAGTGATTGGAAGCCTGTGTCCAGTGGTATACCGCAAGGATCGCTATTAGATCCCTTGCTGCTTGTAGTGTACATTAATCATAGAATTTACAGAATTTACAGTGCAGAAGGAGGCCATTCGGCCCATCGAGTCTGCATCGGCCCTTGGAAAGAGCACCCTACTTAAGCCCACTCCTCCATCCTGTCCCCGTAACCCAATAACCCCACCTAACCTTTCTGGACACTAAGGGCAATTTATCATGGCCAATCCATCTAAGCTGCACATCTTTGGATTGTGGGAGGAAACCGGAGCACCCGGAGGAAACCCACGCACACACGGGGAGAACGTGCAGACTCCGCACAGACAGTGATCCAAGATGAGGATCGATGGAAGAAAGTAAAGTGAATTGATGGGGGTAAAAATGGGGTGAAGGTGGAGGGGAGAGTTCACAGCCTGAAGTTGTTGAACTGAATGTTAAGTCCAGAAGACTGTAACGTGTCTAATCGGAAGATGAGCTGCTGTCCCTCCAGTTTTTCCCTTCTAAAATGCCCAGGGCAGCTATTCCTGACAGCTTCCCATTCTGCCCCACTGTCCTCCCTCCAATACCCAGCTTCCATTCTTTGCAGCCATAAATGTGAATGCTCTAATTTCTGGCTTTTGGGGTCCTAATTCTGGGACGATGGTCTTTTAATGAGCATGCTAAAAGCATTGGGCTGGATTCCCCGGTTTTGAGTCTATGCCCCACGGGAACAGTGGTATTTTATAACAGAAACAATGGCATGAAACGGCCACCGATCCTCCGTTTAACCAGGAACTAGCACGCCGGCAGTGTAGGGCACCCGGCTCTAGCTGCCGATATGGCCCAGATAATTGCCGGGTCCGTGGCCGCGGCAGGCGCACGGCGATGGCCTGCAGCGGCCGCAACGTGCTGCATGGAGCTGGCCATTCGCGGACCCGGCCCGCGAAATAGTCCCCCCCTTTGGCCGGATCAGTCGCCCCAAACCACCCCCCTACAGTGCCCCCAGCCCCTTATAGTGTCCCCCCTGCCCACGGATTGCACCTCCCCACGACTGTGTCTGCAGCCGCCACACCGAGTTCGCGACGGATGAGACCGCACGCGACCGACGCTGTCGGGAATTTGGCCTGTCGGGAGCGGAGCATCGTGGGGGCGGGCCTCAGGCAATGTCCTTAGGCCGCTTTGGTGGGGGCGGAGCATCGCAAAAGTGGCGCCGCCCCCGATTTGGTTGTGAACTGTGATTCTCCGGCCGATCGCCGAACCTGATTTTGGCAACGACGACCGGAGAATCCAGTCCATTTTCTTCTACTTATTCTTTCCGGGGATGTGGTCCAACGGAAATCTGGGACTTGATTTTCCATTTTTGGGAATATGCCCCTACACCGTCGTAAAAACTGCGCCTTTCACGCCAAAAAATGGGGCGAGCAGGGGGCTAGCAGGGACCTGTTGTGAATGTAGCAGCTTTAGCTGCAGATATGGGCCGCCGCACTTCCGGGTCAGAGGCTGCGCATACGCATGGTGGCGGCCTCCAGCGACCGCGCCGTGCTCCTTGGCGGACTCAGTCGGCGGAGCTGGACCTCCGAAATAGTGACCCAGATCAGCCGCGTGCCCGACCCGGACTGCCTGCCCAAAAATACCACGAGCCCGTATGAGGAGCCCCCCCCCCCGCCCTCCGATCGGCCCGCCCCTGACCATGGAGGCCGTGGACTGAGTCCGCAGCCACTACGCGAGTATCCCGACCAGCTGGACCACATTAGATCCACGCCATCAGGACTTCGGCCGGTCGGGGATGGAGAATAGCGGGGCGGGCCTCCAACAATGGCCGCAGGTAGGGGATGCGCAGCGCTGCGTACTCTCCGAGTCCATCGCTTTCAGGGGCCCGGAGAATCGGGGAACTGACGCCGGTCCCGATTCCATGCACGAAAGTGCATTCTCCGCCCCAGCGCTGGACACGATTTCAGCGTCGGGGTGCGGAGAATCCAGCCCCTGATTTTTCGCCTCCCACCAATTGAAGTTTTGTCGCCCACCAAACAACCTGGCAGGCCCGGAAGATTCCGCTCACCCTTTCCAATGCGCACTTCGCTCTGTTGAATGTTGTCAGGTTAAAGTGTTCCCATACAGTGAATGGAAAGACCTCTGTCATTTGTGATTTGACGTTGTGCTGTCTATGCCCATCAGAAATGGAATGGAATGGGTTAATGCAGAGGACCAGGGCACAAGAATGCGCACTCACACTATTTTATTCATTGTTGTGAAAATGCTGAATAAAAATAACATTTTCCAGCTTGGAATTTTGGGCTCGAAGCAGAACTACCAACCCAATGCTTATTGTTGTAAGGGGGTTTGCACTGCGGACTTCTCGTCGTTAACAGAGAGAAGAAAAATCAATGTTCCTGAGGGGAATTGAAACACTTTGGAATTTACGGTTACCACTGTTTTCCCTTACTGCCTGGTACATCTCGTTAACCTTCAGCTTTCAACTCTTTTTATCCCCTTAAAAACGGTGTTCAAAAACAAAATGGCAGTGAGCCAATCCTGAAAGTAAAGACATGAAAGCAGAAACATCCATAAACGCTCAGCGGATGAGGGAACTTCTACGGAGAGAGGAACAGAGCTGAGGTATCATGTCCATGCCCTTTCACGAGGAACTGGGCGGCGAAACAAGAGCTTCCGCGGTCTATGAACCAGGGAGATAGGAAGGCAGTGATAGGCGGCACGGGAGCACAGTGGTTAGTACTGTTAGCACTGTTGCTTCACAGCGGCAAGGTCCCAGGTTCGATTCCCGGCTTGGGTCACTGTCTTTGCGGAGTCTGCACGTTCTCCCCGTGTCTGCGTGCGTTTCCCCCGGGTGCTCCGTTTTCCTCCCACAAGTCCTGAAAGGCGTGCTGTTGCGTGAATTGGACATTCTGAATTCTCCCTCTGTGTACCTGAACAGGTGCCAGAGTGTGGCGACCAGGGGATTTTCACAGTAACTTCATTGCAGTGTTAATGGAAGCCTACTTGTGACACCAATAAAGATGATTATTATTACCTTTCAGATGAAGGACAAATCGGTTCCTGAACTGGTTTGTCCCCTTCTCTATAGGAATGTTTAACAGGATTTTGATGGGTGGATGACTATATGCACTCAGTGTGGAACTCACGGATTGATTATGCTAGTATTTTGAAATAACCTTTTATATATACGCACATTAATTAAAGTTAGATCTCTGTGATCAGTTGATTTTCTCTCTTTTCGGGCGGCACGGTAGCACAGTGCTTAGCACTGTTGCTTCACAGTGCCAGGGTCGCGGGTTCGATTCCGGCTTGGGTCACTATCTCTGCGGAGTCTGTACATTCTCCCCGTGTGTGCGTGGGTTTCCTCCGGGTGCTCCGGTTTCCTCCCACAGCCCAAAGATCTGCAGGTTAGGTCGATAGGCCATGGCAAAATTTCCCTTTGGAGTTTAAAGGTGAGGTGGGGTTACGGGATGGGATGGGGTAGTGGGCCTTAGCGGGGTTCCTTCAGAGGGTTGGTGCAGACTCGATGGGCCGAATGGCCTCCTTCTGTCATGATTCTTTAACTTCGAAAATTCTATAATGGACAATAAAGTGAGCTGAACTGAACTGACTTAAACTTAAGATAGAACATTGTGACACAGCTGTAAGGTTCAATCCTTGTTCAACATCACCATATCAGCTTTGGCCACCGACCAGATCCCTTATTGTCAGGTGTTATTAGCATGTCACACTGTCCAAACATCTCAAGATCATCTTCCAGATCTTCATTTTGATGATGGTTTAATTGGAACTACCCTGAGCAACTGGAAATGGAAGCATCATGTACCTGGACATGAAATGTTATATTTATGAATTGACCTTTGGCTATGTATAAGCTTTTATCTTCTGACTTCCAGCCAACAGAAAACCAATAACTAATTTATTTACTTGAGGCAGGACAGGTAATAATAGACATAGGGAATTCTAAATAAGCGTTTGCAAGTTGCGAACTATTATTTCCATTTCTATAATAGAATACTTCACTATGATGCTATTTATAATTATTACATAAAGTTTGAGATCATGAGTGCAGTTCAGCGGACTTAAAACTAAGTCCTGTTTCGGGAGCGTTTGACGGGGTGTTGCCAGGAGGCTGCAGCCTAGATTCACCCCGCTGTTCACCGGCACTTTGCCAGTTTTTTGAGCCTCGGCCAGTTTCACCCCACCGAGGCCACACTTCAGTGGATTTCCTGCTGGCAAGCTCAACTTGCCAACAGGAATGGCTCCTCACGGATCAGGGCACCACTTTGACCGGCAGCCCCAAACTCTGCACCCTCCCCTCTTTCAGGTCCCCCCCTCCCCCTCCCCCATACTCCTGGCTTTTTGGAGTCTTACTTCACCCTGCCCCCCCTCCCCAAAAGCCTTCTAGTGACTCCTGCAAGCCCCCTCACCCACCCCTGATTTTTTCATAGAATTTACAGTGCAGAAGGACGCCATTCGGCCCATCGAGTCTGCACCGGCTCTTGGAAAGAGCACCCTACCTCCACCCTATCCCCATAACCCCATAACCCAGTAACCCCACCCAACACTAAGGGCAATTTTGGACACTAAGGGCAATTTAGCATGGCCAATCCACCTAACCTGCACATCTTTGGGCTGAGGGAGGAAACCAGAGCACCCGGAGGAAACCCACGCAGACACGGGGAGAACGTGCAGACTCCGCACAGACAGCGACCCAAGCCGAGAATCGAACCTGGGACCCTGGAGCTGTGGAGCATTTGTGCTAACCACTATGCTACCCTGCTGCCCCTTGATGGACAAGGCTGGCCCCTGGCTGTGCCAACCTGACACCTGGGCATCTTGTCACTGCCAGCCTGACACACTGGCATTGCTGAGGTGCCGCAGTGCCAGGGGAGTACCAGGCACCAGGCGGTATGACCACTGGGGACAATAAGTACCAGTAATGATTCTGCTGGTCTCAACAATACAAAAGTGATATGGAGACACTGGAACAGTTGGAGTGAAAGATTCACAAGGATGGTACAAGGATTAAGAGGTGATGCTGATCTGGAAAGGCTGACCAGACTGGGATCCCATTGTCCAGAAGGTTGGGAAGGTGACCTTCAATCCCTACTTCTTTGACCAAACTTTTTGTCAGCTCTCCCAATATCGCCTTAATGTGATTAGATGCCAAATTTAGTTTGCTGATGCTTCCGTGAAAATCCTTAGGATGTTTCATTACACTAACATTGTTTCCGTTACTGCATTACTGATCAGTTCTGTTGATATTCCTTCAAATAAGTTTAGCAGGACTTAATCAAAAACATATTGCATTGTTGAGACCAGCAGAATTATTACTGGTACACATGTTCCCAGTGGTCATACCGCCCCGGAGCCTTGGGCAGCACGGTAGCATTGTGGATAGCACAATTGCTTCACAGCTCCAGTGTCCCAGGTTCGATTCCGGCTTGGGTCACTGTCTGTGTGGAGTCTGCACATCCTCCCTGTGTGTGCGTGGGTTTCCTCCGGGTGCTCCGGTTTCCTCCCACAGTCCAAAGATGTGCAGGTTAGGTGGACTGGCCATGATAAATTGCCCTTAGTGTCCAAAATTGCCCTTCGTGTTGGGTGCGGTTACTGGGTTATGGGGATAGGGTGGAGGTGTTGACCTTGGGTAGGGTGCTCTTTCCAAGAGCCGGTGCAGACTCGATGGGCCGAACGGCCTCCTTCTGCACTGTAAATTCTATGATCTATAATAAACATGCTTCACATAGTGCTGCTTCATATTGTCATGGGAATGTCACTTCAAGAAATGTTTGTCTGCTCAAGTGGCTGCAGTGATGTCAGAGTGTGGACGGAGCTGAGCTTTTTAATTTCGCTTTGAGAAAAAGCTTGGGTGTGTCTGTGTTTTTTAGTTTCGTTTTAGTTTTGGAGAAACTGCAGTCACAGCAGGATGTGTGTGAATCTCTGCAAGCTTATGAATGGCCATTTGCTGATTTCAACGTGGTAACTGTTCCCAGTCGTGAAGTTAAGCCTGATGTCTTTCTGTACAAAGGGTTCTTTTAGTCATATGGATGTGAAAAGGAAAGTTTAAGGATTACTTATAGTGTTGTCGTCTTTGGGTGGTGTATTTGAATTGATGGTTGCTAAGATGTTCACTGGATGGTTAACTTGAGTTCATAGAATAAACATTGTTTTGCTTTAAAAATTACTTTTCCATTTCTGCTGTACCACACCTTAGTGTGAGCCGTGCGCTCCCCATACCACAATCTATTACAAGTTGTGGGTCAGGTGAACTCCATGATACACTTTGGGGTTCTCTAAACCCTGGCCCATAACAATATTTCACAGGAATTCCTTTAACGTTGTCCACTGTAACATTGTGAAGTTGTCAAAGAAGTTGTCTCAGTTTGGCCACTCAGAATCCTTGCTTAATGGTATTTGAGTGCCTGGAGCTAGAAAACCAATAACATCACAGCAGCAGTTATCCCTCCTTTATGTGAATCATCCTCAAGAAATGTTCTATCATTCATCCGAAACAGTATGTTCTATCATTCATCCGGAGCAGTATAAGCTTGTGGTATGTAATCCAACTGATTGGAACCCCAAGGGGTCCATAGGTGTCCAAAGCAATGCCAGCCTCCACCACAACGATCTGACATCGAACTTTCTCTTCATTTATTCTTTAGCACTGGATTCAGCCACAAGGTGCCCTTCAATATAATAAGTGGCGATTTCTCAGTTTAACATGTCTGGCAGACACCAGAGCCGAGAGGCTGATGCCGTCAGGAAAGATCAAACAAGTTGGAGCTTTTCCGTTTAGAGAAGAGACAGCCACGGGATCACCAGATGGAGATCTTTCAGATTACCAAAGAATTTGGTGCAATCGGCGTCGGGAAGGCCTTTCCAATTGTGGGGACCCTAGGTCAGTGATCATAAAGGATCGGGATTCTCCGACTGTTGGGATTCTCTGTTCACGTCTGGAGCGCACACCCGCCCTGCGGCGCGCACCGTGATGCAGCCGTTTCAGAGGGGAAGGAGCATGCAAAACCTACGTCAAACAGGCGCCGCCCCCGATTTCGGCGTAAAATGGGATTCTCCGCCCGATCGGCGATTACGAAATCGGCGTCGGAAAACGGAGAATCTCGCCCAGAATCTATTTGACTCGAGAAGAGGAATAAAGAGGGTGCAATGGCATTACTCGGTGTAGTCTATTGACCGCCAACTAGTGAGAAGGCAGCAGGAGAACAAATCTGCAGGGAAATTACAGAGAGATGCAGTCGTTATAATGGGGGAGTTTGATCACTCAGACGTAACAGCGGTAATGGAAAAGGCAGAGAGGGGGCAAAAGTTCCAAAATTGTTTCCAGGAAAAGTTTCTACGGCAGTTTGTGTTCAGTGCAACAAGAAAGGATGCGCTGTTAGACCTAATTCTTGGAAATGAGGTGGGCCAAGTAGATCAAGTGTCAGTGGGGCAACATTTAGGAGCTCATTGAAGTGTAGATTAGGGTGATTATAGAAAAGGAAAGTAGGGTAATTCAGATTGATAATGGTGAACTGGGGGAGAGCTGACTTCAGTGGGCTGAGAACAGAGCTGGACAGGTTAGGCTGGAACAAAAGGTTGGCGGGGAAATGAATAGCTGAACAATGGGCCACCTTCAAAATAAAAATGATCCGGACACAGTCAAGGTATATTCCCTGAAAAGGGAAAGGCAGGGTAAACAAATCCAGAGCTCCCAGGAAGAGGAAATGAGGTGTCAGGTAGAGAATACGGTTGAGAACCCGGAGGAATACAGAAGGTTCAGTGGGGAGGTAAAAAAGCTCATTAGAGAAGTAAAGAGGGAGTCTGAGAAAATGCTGGCAGCCAACATGAAGGGGAACCTCAAAGTCTTCGATAGGCAAGATGCAATGACTGAGGGGCTGGTTTAGCACAGTGGCCTGAACAGCTGGCTTGTAATGCAGAACAATGCCAACAGGGCGGGTTCAATTCCCGTACCGGCCTCCCTGAACAGGTGCCGGAATGTGGCAACTAGGGGCTTTTCACCGTAACTTCATTGAAGCCTACTTGTGGCAATAAGCGATTATTATTATTAGATCAAGCCTTTGAGATTGGCCAATTGGAATACGAGTTCCCTGCTTAGTGGGCCAATCAGGGAACCACTTCTTTGTATATAACTGAGAGTGTCAAGGAGGAGTAGGGCCAATTAGGGATCTTAAAACCATAACACCATAAGAAATAGGAACAGGAGTCGGCCGTTCGGCCCCTCAAACCTGCTCCGCCCTTCAATAGAATCATGGTTGATCCTGCCCTTTATCCGTAATCCTTGATTCCCTTACTGATCAAGAATCCATCCCAACCTTAAATATACTGAAGTACTCTGCCCCAACAGGTTTCTATGGCAAGGAATTCCAAGGACGCCCCTGCCCCATGCACAGACCACCCCCCCTATCCCTCTGCATGAACAACCCTTTGAGAGAAGAAATTCCTCCTCATCTCAGTCTTAAATGGGCCTCCCTTTATTCTGGTCCTGGACTCTGCCTTGAGAGGAGACATCCTCTCAGCGTTTACCCTGTCAAGCCCCTTAAGAATCCTCTGTGTTTCAATGAGGTCACCTCCCATTCTTCAAAACTTCAACGATTGGATTTCCAACCTGTTTAACCTTGCGCATCAGACAATCCCTCCACATCAGGGATCAAAGCGAACATTTTCTGAACTGCCTCCAATGAAATAATGGGTGGAAATCTCCATCCTGGGACACCTGGAATGTATTCCCCGATAGACGGAGAATCGGATGTCAGAAGAAAATCAGGATCGGAGCACGGCGGGAACGAGGTCCACGATGCGCGCTGGTGATGGGGCGGGGGGAGGGGGGGGGTATTGTGTAAGAAAATGCAAATTGGTCTTAATGACCCATTTACATCGATTTAGCGGTCCCAGTGCTCATTCGCCGACCCCGCGGCCGAGAATCACGTGGGCAAGGATCACTTGTGGTCTCAGCAATCGGGAACCTGACACGGTGGACCTCGCGGTGGGCAAAGGGCCACCTCGGCCACTGCGATGCCCACCACGCCAGGGCCACACTCCGAGGGCCACCCACCCCAGCTCCAACAATACACTCCCACCCACGCCTCATCAACTAGAAACCCCCCCACTCCCACCCACACCTCCTCTACTAGAAACCCCCCACTCCCACCCACGCCTCCTCAACTAGAAACCCCCCCACTCCCACCCACGCCTCCTCTACTACGTGGAGTCGGCGCCGCAAGATGGCGGCGCCCAGGACCTGCACTTGGAGTTGGCGCCCCAAGATGGCCCCAAGATCCCAGGACCCGCACGTGGGGTCGGCGCCCTAAGATGGCGGCGTCCAGGAGGCCCCCGTGGTCGCTGGGGGCGGGGCTAGCGGAGCCGGCGAGCCGAGTGGAGCGGCTGCGAGCGGGGGAGGTGAGGCGCGCAGGCCAGGTGCAGGAGCCCGGGGGTGGGGGGAGAAGACTCGCGCGGCGGGCAGGCAGGGACCGGGCTGGGCAGCGCGAGCGAGGGTGTTTCGCGAGCCCACAAAAGTAGCAGCGGGGCCCCATGGACTTGTCGGGGCGTCCCGCTGCACAGGCCTGAGGGAGGTCGGGAGCGGCGAATGGTGGTTGTGAAGCGTGCCAGGAGGCCTGGCTGGGGTCATAGAAGCGGGCGTTTTGATCCGCGACCTCCAGAGAAGAGGAGAGAGTCAGTGTCTCAGTTAAGCTGAGGTCGTCTCTCTCCAGCATCCGCTGGCGGATAGCGGGGGACAGCATCCCAGCCACGTAAGCGTCTCTGATCAGTAGTTCCATGTGCTCCGTAGCTGAGACTGCGACGCAGGAGCAATTCCTCCCCAGGGTATGGAGGGCCCGGTAATATTGGTTTAGTGACTCACCGGGGAGCTGCCGTCTGGTGGCCAGCAAATGTCGGGCAAATACCCTGTTGACTGGTTTGATGAATTGTCCTTTTAGCTTTTGTATTGCGTCATCATAATCCGTTTCCTCTTTGATTATTGCGTAGGCGTCGATACCCACGCTGGAGTGGAGGACGTGCAGTTTCTGTGCCCCGGTTGGGGGGGGGGGTGGTTGTAGATGCTAGCCCGCAAACTCCGAACTCTGCAGAACTTTTCCAACTCTGGCTGACATGCCTCGAAGGGTTCCTTCGAGGCATGTCAGCCAGAGCTGGAAAAGTTCTGCAGAGTTCGGAGTTTGCGGGCTGATGCGGAGGCATTCGGGCTTGATCCGGAACTCCATCTTAAAAGTCTTAGTCTATTAAATTGATGTGCCATCAATTGTACGTGAGACGAGTGCTTTACAAAAGTCAGGCTTTAATAGACTAGAACATAGCTCTGCGATCGTCTACAATGGAATGGACGATCACCGGGCGTTTGTCCATTTATACCTCATTAATGGAGGCGTGGTTAACTCAGCCTCTCGGCCAATCGGTCGAGAGGCACATGACCGACCAGGGCCAATGGTAAGCCGGTGTTCTGCCCCAATGGCAGACAGGTATGCAGATCATATCACCACAGTGGGGCAACATTTTAACCCAACCCCGTCTACAATAGTCCAGCGTTAGGGGCAGCAGGGTAGCATGGTGGTTAGCATAAATGCTTCACAGCTCCAGGGTCCCAGGTTCGATTCCCGGCTGGGTCACTGTCTGTGTGGAGTCTGCACGTCCTCCCCCTGTGTGCGTGGGTTTCCTCCGGGTGCTCCGGTTTCCTCCCACAGTCCAAAGATGTGCGGGTTAGGTGGATTGTCCATGCTAAATTGCCCGTAGTGTCCTAATAAAAGTAAGGTTAAGGGGGGGGGGTTGTTGGGTTACAGGTGTAGGGTGGATACGTGGGTTTGAGTGGGGTGATCATGGCTTGGCACAACATTGAGGGCCGAAGGGCCTGTTCTGTGCTGTACTGTTCTATGTTCTATGTTACCGGTTTAATACCGCTGAGAGGACCCCAGGAGAATTCCTTGCTGACTTTCTATCCAGGCTATGCAGGATTGCGGAGTACTGTGACTGTGGTGAGACCTTGTCAGAAATATTACGTGACAGCTTGGTTTGCGGTATTTACAATGCGGCCAGCCAGAGAAAGTTGTTAGCCGAGCCAATATTGACTTTTCAAGAGGCCATTAAAATAGTATTGTCCCGAGAGAGCGCAGGAGCTACAGGGAATGGAAGTCCATGCCTTGAGGCGCAACCCCTTCCATCCAAAAGCATCTCCCCGCACCCCTGCGGTACCTTGGGTGGAGCGGCGTCCAGATCAGCGCCAGTGGCTGCCGGACGTTCCTCCCCGAAGGGAGCCTTCTCCAGAACCAATGGGTGAGGAGCCATGTCAATGTTGGACTTGTGGGCGCCAACCCCCGTATCCAAGTCAAACCAGGAGCCACGCCTCGCTATTTCCGGGCGCGCCCAGTGCCTTACGCCTTGCTCGAGAAGTTAGAAGGGGAGCTCACTCGTTTGGAGTCCTTGGGTATTATCAGGCCCGTCCGTTTCACTGACTGGGCAGCGCCAATTGTACCTGTAATGAAGCCAGATGCCACAGTTCGCTTGTGCAGTGACTATAAACCTACAGTGAACATGGCTTCCCGGTTCGACCGATATCCAATGCCCCGCATAGAAGATCTCTACACGAAGCTTGCAGGTGGACTCTTGTTCACGAAATTAGATATGAGTCACGCCTACCTACAGTTGGAGCTGGAATCTGCCTCCGGCCATATGTAACGATTAATACACATCGGGGCCTGTATGAATATACACGGTTGCCCTTTGGGGTATCCTTGGCCTGCGCTATCTTTCAACGCATCATGGAGGGCACCTTGAGAGGTTTACCGCGTGTTGCTGTTTACTTAAATGACGTTTTGTTTGCAGGGATGTCGGAGCAGGAACATTTGGAAAATTTGGAGACTGTCTTTCGACGCTTTTCAGAGGCTGGAGTCCATTTACGTCGTACAAAGTGCGTTTTTCAGGCGAAAGAAGTAGTCTACCTGGGATATCGGGTGGACCACGAACGTTTGTACCCCGTCGCAGAGAAGGTGCGCGCGATTCAACAGGCCCCCGCCCCGACTGACACTTTGCATCTTCGTTCTTTTCTCGGCCTTGTAAACTATTACGGGAAGTTCCTCCCCAATCTGGCAACTACGCTGGCCCCGTTGCAACTTCACCTGGGTTTGGGGCCAGCCTCAAGAAACCGCTTTCCGGCGGGTAAAACAGCAACTGACGTCATCTGGGTTACTAACCCACAATGTTCCTGGAAAGCCTTTGCTCATCACGAGTGATGCATCCCCGCATGGTATTGGGGCCGTCCTGTCCCACAAGATGGAGAACGGGGCCGAGCGGCCGATAGCTTTGCCTCCCGCACATTGATTGCAGCAGAAAAGAAGTATGCGCAGATCGAGAAGGAGGGACCGGCGGTGATCTTTGAGGTGAAATGCTTCCACCAGTACATGTATGGCTGCCACTTCATTATCGTGACTGATCATAAGCCTCTGCTGGGACTTTTCAGAGAGGATAAGCCAATACCGCCCATTGCTTCCGCACGGATCCAGCGCTGGGCTGTGTTGCTCGCTGCCTACGAGTATTCTCTGGAGCATAAACCACGGACCCAGATAGCGAATGCTGACGCACTGAGCTGATTGCCTTTGTCGACCGGCCCCATGTCGACCCTCCACGACCGGTGAGGTGGTGGCAACCCTAAATTTTATGGACTCCTTGCCTGTCACGGCATCACAGATCCGTGAGTGGACCCAGATGGAGCCAGTCCTGTCAAAGCTCCCAGGCGAGTTGCGGACATTTTCCTCCAAGCTGTCAGAATTTAGCGTGGAAGATTCTATCCTCTTGTGGGGAACGAGTGTGATTGTCCCGGTAAAAGGACAGGAGCTGATACTGAGAGATTTGCACAATGGGCATCCGGGTGTGACCAAAATGAAAATGTTGGCCCGGAGTTATGTCTGGTGGCCAGGCCTCGACACCGACATTGAAAAGGTGGCCCAAAACTGCTCCATTTGCCAGGAGCATCAGAAGCTTCCGCCGGCAGCGCTCCTACATCACTGTGAATGGCCAGGGCGCGCTTGCGTGCGGGTATCGCCGACCGTTTCAAGGATCCATGTTCCATCTATTAATCGATGCCCAGTCTAAATGGTTAGAGGTGCATGTGATGGAAGGCACAACGTCCTGCGCAACAATTGAGAAGATGTGTTTGTCTTTCAGTACGCATGGCCTCCCCAAGGTGCTGGTCACGGACAACGGCACTCCGTTCACATGTGAGGAGTTGCGGGTTTCATGAAGATGAACGGCTTACGCCATATCCGCTCCGCTCCATACCACCCGACTTCCAATGGGATGGCAGAGCGCGCAGTGCAGACATTCAAACAGGGCCTAAAGAAGCAGTCTTCCGGGTCGATGAACACGAGACTGGCTCATTTTCTGTTTTCATACAGGACCACTCCACATGCGGTGACTGGGGTAGCTCCCGCGGAACTCCTAATGGGCCGGAGACTTCGCACCCACCTTAGCATGGTTTTCCCAGACATTGGCGCAAAAGTATGCCGCACACAAGAACGGCAGGGACATGGCCTTTCTTGGCATCGGACTATTCAGCAGTTTGCGCCCGGTGACCCAGTGTTCGTTCGACATTTTGCTGGTGGTGCCCAGTGGCTCCCTGGCATTATCTTTCGCCGAAAGGTGCAATCCCAGGGTCGTCTCCAGTTCAAGCATGTAGACCACGTTCGGTCCAGAAGACCATTTCTTCCAAAGGTTCCCCGCCCCAGGAGCTTACTTCTACAGCCACAGAGACCTGACACAGTGGAGAGTATTCTTCACTTTCTTCATCTGGTGCCACACTCAAAGCCTTGCGCAGGTCGTTGCAGAACCGCGTGGAGATAGAGATGCCAAGATGATGGAGGCAGTGGACTCCGACTCCGAGATGGAGACTCAGGACGCCTCAGAGGGGGAGTCCTCAGGCCCATGGGCCATGGATGTACAACTGTTACGCCGTTCATCACGGAAGCGTCGTTCTCCACCTCGTTATATGCCGCCCGATCCAGCGCCTCGTGCCAATGATGTTTGGCCTGCGGCAAAACGAGTCCGTCGTCCTGCTTCACCAGGGTCTTTGGTGGATTCCTTGGACTTTGGGGGGGGGGGGGATGTTATAACCTGCCTGCTTACCATTGGCTGGGGACTAATGGCAATCCCACAATCCTTTAGGAGTATGAGCTTCCCAAATGAGGGGGGGGGGAAGAAATCATTAGCAGATTCCCTGCATAGATAGAGCTGGCCAGTTTGGAACCAGCTTGAGAGGAGTGAGCAGCAGGGGAGTTACTGCTGCTGTGGTATATATATGTTATTGTAAATAAATGTTATTTCTTCCTATTCTGCAACTCGTGCTGGATTCTTCGTGGCCCTCACAAAAGTAACCCACGCCAGCGGGACTCGGCCGAACTCGGCAGGCACTCGACCCGTCGAGGCGCGGATAATCGTTGGGGGGGGGGCGAGGGCTTTCACTGGCCCCCGACTGGCGCGGTGCCGATCCCGCGGGCTCCCGAGAATTGGCGCCGGAGAATCGGCGGGGCGTCGTCGGTAGCGGTGTGGCGCAATTCTCGCGCCTCCCCAGCGATTCTCCGACCTGGCGCGAGATCGGAGAATCCTGGCCACCGTGTTTAACTATATGAGTCTCAAGATCAAATTAACCCTTGGAGCCGCTTCGCCACAGATTTTGAAGTTGAAGAATCCACCAAAGTGGGCCGAGGTTCACAGCAAGACCCCTGAGGGGGGGCCACAAGACGGGAGAGGCAAAAGAACCCAAAATAATACGCATTATCTTTCAGAATAGATCGTGGTCCAAAGGCTCAGCCTCCAGACAGCAGCTGAAAGAGAGCAGCCCTCAGAGTTTAAATCCGCTGCTGTTGCTCTGAGGATTTTTTTAAGAATGGCAATCAGAGCGAAGGGAAGGCTGTAACTTGAGTTGGAAAAAGAGAATCCCAAAATACGAAAAAGGCGGGCAATTTAAAACAGCGAGAAACCGGCAACTCACAACCTTAGAGGGAAGCGTGTCGGCTGAAACTCTCAAAGCCCACAGTTAGGAAACGAAGAGGTACAAGACCAGGGATGTACCTCTGAGGCTGTGTAAGGCTCTGGTCAGTCCCCATTTGGAGTATTGCGAGCAGTTTTGGGACCTGTACTTGAGGAAGGATGTGCTGGCCTTGGAATGGGTCCAGAGGAGGTTCACAAGAATGATCTCTGGAATGACGAGCTTGTCGCATAAGGAACGATTGAGGCCTATACTCGTTGGAGTTTAGCAGGATGAGGGGGGATCTTATTGAAACGTACAAGATACTGCGAGGCCTGGATAGAGTGGACGTGGAGAGGATGTTTCCACTTGTAGGAAAAACTAGAACCAGAGGTCACCATCTCAGACTAAAGGGACGATCCTTTAAAACAGAGATGAGGAGGAATTTCTTCAGCCAGAGGGTGGTGAATCTGTGGAACACTTTGCCGCAGAAGGATGTGGAGGCCAAATCACAGAATGTCTTTAAGACAGAGATAGATAGGTTCTTGATTACTAAGGGGATCAGGGGTTATGGGGGGGGAAAGCAGGAGAATGGGAATGAGAAAAATATCAGCCATGATTGAATGGCGGAGTAGATCCGATGGACCAATTCTGCTCCTGTGTCATATGGCTATCAGAAAGAGAGAATTACCTTGAAATCGGCCTTTGCAGCACAGAGAAGAGAGTCCATCAGTTTAAAAGTTTTTTTTTAAAGGTACAGCTGTGGGGATCCCAAAATGCATGAGAAAATCAAAGATGTGAGACCAACAAGCTGAAGTTAAAACAAAAACGGTGACCGTCTTAAAGCATCAGCATTCAAAGCAGTAAATAAAAGAAGTAAAAAAGATGTATGGACAGCAAATTAGAAGAGCCAGATAAATTAGTGCTGTGGAAAGGGTTAAACCAGGCCCAAATTGTGAGTTCTGAAGCAGCATTTTTAATGTGCAGGCTATCTACAGGATTAAGTAAGAAATCAGAAGGAGCAAAAGTTGACAGATTTTCATTCATCTTTGATTCATTCGATGCAGAAATACTCCACATCCAAAGAATTGATCAGTACTCGACAATATTTGGTGAGGTATTAAAAGGTTTTGACAGATATAATAATAATCATCTTTATTAGTGTCACAAGTAGGCTTCCATTATCACCGCAATGAAGTTACTGTGAAAATCCCCTGGTGGCCACATTCCGGCGCCTGTTCGCGTACATTGTGGGAGAATTCAGAATGTCTAATTCACATAACAAGCACGTCTTTCGGGACTTGTAGGAGGAAACCGGAGCACCCAAAGGGAACCCACGCAGACACGGGGAGAATATGCTGACTCCGCACAGACAGTGACCCAGCTGGAAATCAAACCTGGGATCTGGCACTGTGAGGCAACAGTGATGACCACTGCGCTACTGTGCCACCTACCATTTAAACTCCTAGTTGTGGAGAGTGCAGACCCTAGACGAAAGTCCAACAGTCGCTCAATAAACTTATGAGGGCAACAAAAGACCCTAGAGAGTGGGCAACTTTGCCAAGAGCAACAAAAAGCCTCAGAGAAGGTAACAAGTGACCCCAGAAGGAGGACAGCAAATGACCACAGGGACAGGACAGCACAATACCCCAGAGGGAGGGCCATATAAGACCACAGAGCACGAGGTAACTCAAAAGAAGCAAATGTTCAAAAAGTAGATTAAGTTGTTTTACAAGAGAACATTTGCATCTGGGCTGAACCGGAAGACTTAAAGCATAAGATTCAAGCTGAGTATATACCTTTGGAAGCACATGATAAATTGAAGTCTGCAATAAGCCAAGCTGTTTGTAATTTGAACAAACACACTTTGGAAGAAACACAAAAGGTTTCAGGAGGAAATAAGAATCCTCAATTGGGCTTGGGTAGGGTGCTCTTTCCAAGAGCCAGTGCAGACTCAATGGGCCGAATAGTCTCCTTCTGCACTGTAAAGTCTATGATTCTCTGATTGGATACTTTTCGTAGATTCATCATCAAACCTCTTTGTGAAATATCTCTTTGAATATCCCTTTGCCTCCTTCTTTGAAAGGGTAGTTGCCTCTCGAATTTTGGAGTAACAGACTCTTTCGACGATTGCAACTGAAGCATTGTACACTGTGTGCTGTTTGTTTGCTTCCCGCACTGTGTGCAGACGTTCACTCACCTGCACAGTGTGCATTTTCGTGCCATTGCCTCAATACCTAGGATGATACTCAGCCAATGTGTTGTGTCTTCTGCTCTTTTCTTACATTTTTCTCTTCCCATGTGCTCTTCATGGATTTTGCGCAGAACCACCAGCCGTAATGCGTCCGGAGTTACTATTCTTATTTCTCCCCTTCTGCATCACTTAACTCTGCTCTTGCGTTGTAAAAAGCTGAGCAGGATTCTCTGGGTCATCCTCCGTGGAGATATTTTCTGCAAGACTGTGACTTGGCTGGTTTTTTACTTTTATTCCAACACAATCGATTCAGGTCTGTTGGTTGTTCTATGCGCTTAACCACCCCAAAGCTGCCATCCTCTCCATCCCAGCCATTAATTTGTCTCTCAATGAGTACGCCATGTTGAAAACTTAAATTGCTTGGGGACTTGCCAATTATATGCTTCTCATCAGACTGTGCTTGCAGCCCAAGGGATGCAACACAGAGTTTGAACTGCTGCTTAAACACCCGCCAACTCTCATCTGCATTACCGGTAATCCGAAGCTGTCAAGGTGCCTTGACACCTTCCGTCCTGGGCTTGAGCATCAGTTGCCAGTAGCTTGCAAGGTTAGTAGAAAAGATACCTTTTCTTTCTTCTTCTAAGTTATCTTTAATTGTTCGGATCTTTGCAGAATCCTCCTGTTCTTCATCGATCATCAATTCTGGTACCATGTCACGTTCTGTAAACTGGTCAATATGAATGATGCACTCCAGAACATCTAGTTTAAATAATTTATTATGGAACATCTGAGTGGTAAAGATAACTGGAATAAATAACAAAAAAAACTACTAAGACTAACTAACTATTCTCGATGTGGAGATGCCGGCGTTGGACTGGGCTGAGCACAGTAAGAAGTCCTACAACACCAGGTTAAAGTCCAACAGGTTTGTTTTGAATCACTAGCTTTCGGAGCGCAACTGCCTCATCAGGTGAGTGAAGAGGTGGGTTCCAGAAACACACATATGGACAAAGGCAATGATGCAATACGATACTTTGAATGCGAGTCTTTGCAGGTAATTAAGTCTTTTCAGGCCACCTGCACGGTAGCAGCACCATGCAGGACAGTGACCTGGGATTTGTAAATCATTGAATACCACCAATATATGGTTCATGTTAAATTATACATGTCCTCAGTGAGATATTTAAAGAATCCATAATACAACGTAATTGGCAGAAACAGCATCATGAGTACAATAGTCGGAACACATTCCTGGCCCAGAAGCAATACTGGAAAAAGTCCTTGCCGATCCCATATTGCACTCCTCGGTTTCCTTTTCCAGCCATGTTTTTTCAAGGACTGGGAACTCCTCCGTTCTCGTGTGGGATGTCCCTCGGAGGTAAGAGTTGGATTCACCATCCTGGAGACTGAGTCCCGCACCAGCAGAGAATCGAGCCTGGTCCCCGCTGGCGCTTGGAACGGTTCCCAGGGGGAGCTCGTCAGATTCCTCGGAATTCTGGTATCGGGCCTCCATTTCGAGCAGGTGTCGGTCCTCTTCCCCCGCAGAATGCTAATTCTGACCACCCCCCCCCCCCCGCCCCACTGCTGACAAGCAGGGGCATCCTCTCCCCCCTGCCCCCCCTCACCATGGGAATAACAGGTCACCCCACCCCCACAACACACCTGTATGAGGGTGACCTGACACCCAGTCCTTCCGACCACCCCCACCGACCACCCCCAGCCATCAGGCCCTCCCTATCAAAGACCCCCAACAATGCCTGGTGCCAAACCCATTTTTCCCCTCGTCGCTCCATTCTCTGCCCGATCGGGAACCCCGATACCAGCATCGGGAAATGGGGAATCTACCCCAAGATCACCCCTGCTGCTGTCTGTCAGAGGAGATGTTGAGGCTCTGTGTCGTCTTCCCTGTCAGGTGAAACAGCACCTTGACAACATTTTGAATAAAAGCATTGGAGTTCCACTGATTTCCTGGCCTCTATTTCCCCCTCAATTCAACGCTGCTGAACAAAACTATCTGGTCACTTGATTATCCTTGTTTGTGAAAGCAGTTTGGGGCAACCCGAGGTCACGAAAAGCACAACGTAAGTAAGAGTTTCTCTCCCTTTGACTGGTACGCCTCAAGCAAGTAGCAGAGCTGGTGGAGATTTTCATCTTTCAGAGACAGCAATTTATATGACGATAGCAGGGAGACATGTAATTGTTACTTTGCCCAAATGATAGGCAAAGCTTGTGTCAGGTGTCAAGATTTTATTTTGTCTGAGCACGCCGCTTGTAACGAAACCATCGCCACGACCTTTTAATGTGACAAATTTCAACATTTCTAAGTCACTAAGTACAGAAGACGGCAACACTTCATTGGCTCAGTTTCAGCCATTTGCATAATGTTGGGGTTAATTTGGATCAAACAAAGCTACACATATCAAATGATTCCGTTCCGTATTTTCCTGACAGTCTGTCACAGCAAAGATGAAACATTGCCATGGGGGCCCCTGCAGAATTTCAAATCTTAAAAATCCTTTGACATCTTTGGTAATATATGTCAACATGGCCAATATGTAAGTAAAAGGGAATCAGTTATTGTGAAAGGTTCTTGGCAATCCCTTGTACTTTGTACTTCAGCACGATTGCTTTCACTACCAATGTGTATCAAACGATGTCACATTTTAAACTTTGTGGCTTTTGGAAAGTTCAAAGGTGACTCAGGCAAATGAAGAGCGCATACACCTCTCTCAAAAATGTTACAGTAGTTTACTGTAATTGGGGTCAAAAACTGCGGCAGGGAACAGAATGTGATACAGCACGACTGTTTTCCAATAAATAAAAGCAAAATGCATGCGGAAGTAAACGCCAAAGTGGGAGTCCAAAGAGAAAGATAGTTATTCACCGTATCAGCAGTATTTACACAGGGCCCTGTTACACATCTTAGGGTCCTCACTCCTCCCTGTTAGCTGCCATGGCAGCTGACCTGTTATACCGGTGCTGGGTAATTCACAGCCCAATCAGCACCAGAGAACAATCATCCTCAGCTACATGAGTCCCGCGCAGGGTTAGACAACCACGGAGGGGGAGTCAAAAAACAAAATTAAGGAGAACAAAGAGGACAAAAAACGGTCCAACAAAACTGCAGCGGCCAGATGACAGCAACAACAAAAAGAGCGATTTGGGCCAACAGGGCACCACAAAAACAGGGTAACAAGAGGGACCGGCTTACACCCCGCTGAGGGCAGCACGGTAGCACAAGTTGCTAGCACTGTGGCTTCACGGCGCCAGGGTCCCAGGTTCGATTCCCCGCTGGGTCACTGTCTGTGTGGAGTCTGCACGTTCTCCCCGTGTGTGCGTGGGTTTCCTCCGGGTGCTCCGGTTTCCTCCCACAGTCCAAAGATGTGCATGTTAGGTGGATTGGCCACGATAAATTGCCCTCAGTGACCAACAAGGTTAGGAGGGGTTATTGGGTTACGGGGATAGGCTGGAAGTGAGGGCTTAAGTGGATCGGTGCAGAGTCGATGGGCCAAATGGCCCCTTTCTGCACTGTATGTTCCATGTTCTATGAACATTACATCCAGCCCAACACCCCCACGAACCACACGAAAGGCGAAGCCACTAACAGTTGAGCCTGGGGACGGTGTGCACCGTAGCGTCAGACCCATCGCGTCACTTTCAGCCATAAGGGGAGTAGGTCAGGAGGGTGGGGATCATCTGACAACACCCAAAATTACACCCCGTATACCCTGAAAACGTTCGCCTCAGTGTACAGAAGAAAAAGGGAATTTACTGCGCCCACCAAACGCCCAGGGAGCTGTCACTGCAGAATTTATATAGTACCGATTCAGTCAGGCATATCACACCAATAAAAATATAGGGTCCACACAGTGTCTGTAGGCACTAACCTTGCAGCCATGCAGCAACATCAATAGCCATGTAAAACACTGCTGTAATCCACCTCGAAGTCCAGCCTAAAATGGAACAAACAGGGCAGGATGCTCCGTCCTGCCCCGCCGCATTTCTGCCTCATCACGCCGGCGGGATGTTCCATTACGCCGGCCGGTCAATGGGGTTTCCCATTGTGGGGCAGTCCCACGCCATCGGGAAAACCCCGTGCTCCGGCACAACGGAGCATCCCGCCAGCAGAGAACCCTGCCCACAGTCTTTCAAAATCAACGCTGCACTCACAAACCCTAATGACAGTCCAAAAGAGCGGTGGGCAACTGCAATGAGGACGCCCCAGTAAACCATTCTGCCACAGCAAGCTGGCATCGCGAAAAGGCCACGAATGGAAAACAGACGGAAAAGTTGCGCGACCATCACCAGAAGCCACCGTGATGACGTTGCCTCCTGTACTGCCGGAGAGAGCAGATCCTGGAACTCTCCCAGCACACGCGCTCCACAAGCCAGCATCAATCCTCTGCCCGGCACTCACGTGCCATTTCAATACTGGTTTGAAAAGAAGGCCTCACAGCAACCACAGTCCGTACCTCAGGCCACACTCTGACAAAGAAAATATTTTGGGAAGGCAGCTGATAGCTCCAATTCATCCTTATTGCCAATGAAGTAAACGGCAAAGGGGAATCTGAAGAGTTCATAAGAAAGACATTTATTCAGTATAACAGTAGTATTTACACAGGACCCAGTTACACTTCTCAGGGTCCTCACTCCTTTCTGTCAGCTGTTACGGCAGCTGACCTGTTGTATTGGTGCTGGTGAACTCACAGCCCAATCGGCACTCGGGAACAATCATCCCCAGGTGATTGTTATCAAAGGGTTATAACACATGCCAATACGGACTCGAACCATTAACTCTGTTTCAATCTCCACAGAGGCTGCCAGACATGATGAGCTTTCCCAACATTTTCTGTCGTTATTACTGTTTCACAATTATCGCTCTGGGATTCAGATGGAATATTATGTTTTTATTACGCTGTACAAGTAGACATTCATAAACAATTGGTTAAATACTGGTAACCAGGCTCTAGGATAAGAAAGCTTTAAATGATTGCTGTGGAGCTCGGAGGTTTCTGAATGCTCTCTCTTGTGCATATTATGATTTTATAAAGGGACAAATCACGCATGACAGATTGCGACATCATGTTGAGAGTTAATTTATTAATTCTAGGCACATGTGAACAGATATCCAAGAACAGCAGGCTTGAAGACATCAGCAGGAGTCGGTACGTGCTGTGTTCTGCTCCAAGCTGATGTGAAACTGAGGCTGGGTAACCTGACACACTTCCCTCCCATTGATGCCATGCTGCTATCCCTTAAAGCCATAATACAACATTCCCCCTTTATTTTAATGGTGAATACTACCCCTCCCCCCCACCCGCCTGTGCAATGACACGTAACTATTTGCAATACATGTTCATACTTGGCGTTCATCCTTTACCTCATCTCACCCCTCTCAACAACTTCTCCTTTAACTCATCTCACTCCTCTCAACAACTTCTCCTTTAACTCATCTCACTTCCTCTCAACAACTTCTCCTTTAACTCATCTCACTTCCTCTCAACAACTTCTCCTTTAACTCATCTCACTTCCTCTCAACAACTTCTCCTTTAACTCATCTCACTTCCTCCAAATCAAAGGTGTAGCAATGGGTACCCGCATGGGTCCGAGCTACGTTTGCCTTTTTATGGGGTATGTGGAACATTCCTTGTTGCAGGCCTATCCGGGCCCCCTTCCACAACTCCTTTACCGATACATTGATGACTATTTTGGTGCTGGGTCATGCTCTCGCCCGGACCTGGAAAAATTCATCAATTTAGTTTCCAGTTTCCACCTCTCCATCACTTTCACCTGGTCCATCTCAGACACTTCCCTCCCTTTCCTTGTTCTGTCTGTCTCCATTTATGGCGATAGACTATCCACTAATAACCACTAGAAGCCCACTGACTCCCACAGTTATCTGAACTACAGCTCTTCACATCCTACACCCTGTAAGGACTCCATCCCTTTCTCTCAACTCCTTCGCCTCCGTCGCATTTGTTCCGACGATGCCACTTTCCAAAATGGTGCTTCGAAAATGTGTTTCTTCTTCCTCAACCGTGATTTCCCACCTACAGTTGTGGACAGGGCCCTCAACAGTGTGCGGTCCATCTCCCGCGCCACTACCCTCGTCCCCTCCACTTCCTCCCAGAACAAGGATAGAGACCCCCCTCGTTCTCATATTTCATCCCAACAGCCTCCGTATGCAAAGCATAATCCTCCGCCATTTTCGCCAACTCCAGCGTGATGCCACCACCAAACCCACCTTCCCTTCACTCCCTCTGTCAGCATTCCGCAGAGACCGTTCCCTCCGAGACAATCTAGTCCACTCCTCCACCATACCCAGTACCTCTCCCATCACCCATGGCACCTTCCTATGCAATCGCAGAAGGTGTAACACCTGCCCCGTTACTTCTTCCATGCTTAACATTCCAGGCCCAAAACACTCATTCCAGGTTAAGCAGCGTTTCACTTGCATCTCTTCCAATTTGGTCTATTGCATTCGCTGCTCCCAATGTGGTCTCCTCTATATCGGAGAGACCAAACGCAGACTGGGTGATTGCTTTGCTGAGCATCTTCGGTCTGTGCGCATTCAGGATCCTGACCTTCCTGTTGTTTGCCATTTTAACAAAACACCCTGCTCCCATGCCCACATGTCTGTCCTTGGCCTGCTGCAATGTTCCAGTGAAGCTGAATGCAAACTGGAGGAACAACATCTCATCTTCCAGTTAGGCACACTACAGCCTTCCGGCCTAAGATTCGAATTCAACAACTTCAGATGATCAGCCCCACCTCGACCCATTTGTTTTCATTTCATTTTAACTGTATTTTACCATTTCATTCGTTCTTAATATACATTTAATTCCCCCCCCCCCCCCCAATCTTATCCACCTTTCCTACACCTTTCTCCTCTTTGCTTCCCCCTTCCCCTCCACCCACACCTACAGTTCATCCTCTGATGTTATTTCCTGCTGTTTGACCTTTCACATCTTTTGTCCTCTCTGGGCACTCTTTCTCTTTGGTATCTGTGGCCATTAGCACCCGGTTTCCCTGGGTTTCTGTGGCTATGACTCACCTTTCATTCTCACTCCACAGTATAAACATTTCCCACTTTCTCTGTTCGCTTTGACAGAGTCATCGGGCTCGAAACGTTAGCTCTTTTCTCTCCCTACAGATGCTGCCAGACCTGCTGAGGTTTTCCAGCATTTTCCCTTTCGTTACATGTTCATACTTGGCTACATTGCATAAATGGATATGACTGGTGAATCTATGAGCTCTGAAGCGTAGAGGCAATCTATTTTATGACAATCCCGGACCAGACTCCTACAGTTGTTAGGATACCCTAATATTTTATTGAATTTGTAAGCCTGTGAGGAAAGGATACTTCACTCCAGGGGTGATTGAACACACCCTGTGGTATCCTGGATCCAAGCCTGCTGCACTAGCTGTAAACCTGGTCATTCACTCCCTGCATTTTTATCGTGCACACTTTGGTTATCTTATCGTGCAGTTGTAACAGTTGGTCTCTAGTTTCTGAGAGAGAACAGAGTGGGTAAGACGATGCTCGGACCTGCCAAACGTGAGCTCTGAAAGTGGTGTAATAGTTCCTCTTTTAAGAAGCTCATTCATGGGATGTGGGTGTCGTTGGCCAGGCCTGCATTTGCTGCCCTTTCCTAATTGCCCTTGAGAAGGTGGTGGTGACTTGCCTTCCTGAACTGCTGCAGCTCATGTGGTGTCGGACCTCCTGTGTTAGGGAGGGAGATCCAGGGTTTTGAACCAGCGACAGTGAAGGAACGGCGATATATTTCCAAGACAGGGTGGCGAGTGACTTGGAGGAGAACTTCCAGTCGGTGGTGTGCCCAGGTATCTGCTGCTTTGACCTTCTAGGTGATAGTGGTGGGGGTTTGGAAGGTTCTGTCTGAGGAGCCATGTTGAGTTCCTGCAGTGCATCTTGTAGACGTTGCTCACTGCTGCCATTCTGCATCGGTGGTGAAGGAAGTGAAGGGAGCGAGTCAGGGCCCATAGCCTTTGCAGTATCCATTGTCTTCAGCTGTTCCTTGGTATCAAACGGAGTGAATCGTATTGGCTGAAGACTGACGTCTGTGATGCTGGAGACTTCTGGAGGAGACCGAGATGGATCATTCACTTGGCACTTCTAACTGAATGTTTCAACCTTATCTTTTGCACTTTTGTGCCAGGCTTCTCGATCATGTGGATGCGGATATTTGTAGAGCTTCCTCCTCCAGTGAGTTGTTCAATTATTCACCACCATTCATGACTGGATTTGGCAGGACTGCAGAGCTTATACCTGATCTGTTGGTTGTGGAATTGCTTAGCTCTGTCTCTTACTTGCTGCTCATGCTATTTTTCATGCATGTAGTCCTGTGCTGTAGCTTCATCAGTTTGACATCTCATTTTTCTGTATGCCTGATGTTGCTCCTGGCATGTCCTCTTGCATTCTTCATTGAACCAGGGCTACCCCTGACTTGGTGGTAAGGGTAGGGTGGGTGACATGACGGACCATGAGTTGCAAATTCTGGTTGAATACAATTCTACTGTTGCTGATGGCCCACAGCGCCTCATGGATGCCCAGAATTGAGTTGCTAGATCTATTCGAAGTCTATCCCATTTAGCACGGTGGTAGTGCCACCTAACATGATAGAAGACGGGACGTTGTGTCCACAAGGACTGTGTGGTGGTCACTTCCACTGATACTGTCATGGACAGATACATCTGCAGCAGGCAGGTTGGTGAGGATGAGGTCAAGTGTGTTTGCCCCCTTGTTGGTTCCCTCACCACTTGCCAGAGTCCTAGCCTTGAAGTTATGTCCTTTAGGGCACGTCCGGATCAGTCAGTATTGGTGCTACTGAACCACGTGTGATGATGGACATTGCTGTCTCCAACCCAGAGAACATTCTTTATTCTAGCTACCCTCAGTGTTTCCTCCAAGTTGTCTTCAACATGGAGGAGTACTGATTCATCAACTGACAGCGGATGGTACGCGATGATCAGCAGGAGGTTGCTTGCCCACATTTGACCTGATGCCATGAGCCTCCAGGGAGTCTACAGGCAATGTTGAAGAACCCCAGTGCAAACTCCTCATGACTGTATACCACTGTGTCACCACCTCTGCTGGCTCTATCCTGTCGGTGGCACAGGACATTCTCAGGGGCAGTGATAGTGGTGTGTCGGACATCACCTTAATAATAATTATTAAGATTACAGGTGAGGACCTTGAGAGGATTGTTATCACTAAGGAGGTAGTGATGGGCAAGCTAATGGGGCTAAAGGTAGACAAGTCTCCTGGCCCTGATGGAATGCATCCCAGAGTGCTAAAAGAGATGGCTAGGGAAATTGCAGATGCACTAGTGATGATTTACCAAAATTCACTAGACTCTGGGATGGTCTCGGTGGATTGGAAATTAGCAAACGTGACACCACTGATTAAAAAAGGAGGTAGGCAGAGAGCAGGAAATTATAGGCCAGTGAGTTTAACTTCGGTGGTAGGGAAGATGCTGGAATCTATCATCAAGGAAGAAATAGCGAGGCATCTGGATAGAAATTGTCCCATTGGGCAGATGTAGCATGGGTTCATAAACGGCAGGTCGTGCCTAACTAATTTAGTGGAATTTTTTGAGGACTTTACCAGTGCAGTAGATAACGGGGAGCCGATGGATGTGGTATATCTGGATTTCCAGAAAGCCTTTGACAAGGTGCCACACAAAAGGTTGCTGCATAAGATAAAGGTGCATGGCAGCTCTCCCAATTTTGGCTGTCTTATGGGAGCCAGAAGAAATAAGAACCCAGTTCCTTGACCACGGGGGAGAAAGAGTGCACCCAGGGCACTGGCCCGGAGTCTGAGCGGGGGGTCCCGATCGCGGGCCTGGCCACCGTGGGGGTACCCCCCGGGGTCCGATCGGCCAGCGCCCCCTCCCCCCCCAGGTCCCTGGGGGTCCAGTCGCGGCGCCAATCCCGCCGCCACCAGAGGTGGTTCAAACTCGGCGGCGGGCGAGGCCTCCCAGCGGCGGGACTTCGGCCCATGCGGGCCGGAGAATCGCCGCACGGGCCTCGCCGATCGGAGTGGTGTGATTCCCGCCACCGCCACTTCCCGGGTGGCGGAGAATCTCTGCCATGGCGGGGGTGGGATTTTCGGCGGCCCCAGGCGATTCTCCGCCCCTGCTGGGGGCCGGAGAATTTCGCCCGTGGTGTGTAAAATCGGGAGGCAGGCACTGAGGCTGCTGAGGGACAGGGGGGAAGTAGGACCTGTTCCCAAAGGCGCAGCTGTTGGCTGCCGGTGCTGCCGCTGAGGGGGCGGGGGGGGGGGGCGTCCGCAAAGGCCAGGGAGAATAGCAACGGGTGAGCAGGGGACCAGGACGGGCCACCATTGCCGCAGCCTGCAAGGCAGCCATCTTTCTGTGCACACCATTGGCCGTCCACTGTAACCCGTGGTCACGCAGAGTGACAACGGGCATACGGCACCCACAACCAGGAGCAAACTGTTGGTGGGCAATCACGTGGCCCAGCCAAGGAGGATGCCCACAGCAGATGGGCAACAAATGCTGACATTGCTAATGTTCCCTTGGATCATTTAAAAAAAATTATTTGATGGGATGTGGGTGTTCCTGGCTGGGCGAGCATTTATTGTCCATCCCTAATTTCCCCTTGAGAAGGTGGTGGTGAGCTGCCTTCTTTCTTGAACCATTCAGCCCATGTGCTGTAGGTACATCCACAATGCTGTTAGGCAGGGAGCTACAGAATTTTGACCCAGTGACATTGAAGGAACGGCGAGATTGTTCCAAGTCAGGATGGTTTGTGGCTTGGAGGAGGACTTGCAGCTGGCAGTGTTCCCATATATCTACTGCCCTTGTCCTTCTAGACGTCATAGCTGCTATTGAAGGAGCCTTGGTCAGTTACTGAAGTGCGTCTTGTAGATGGTACACACGGCTGCTGTTTTTTTGGCGGGGTGAATGTTTATGTTACTGAGTGGGGTGTCAATCCAGGGAGGTGCTTTTCTCCAGATGGTGCTGAGCTTCTTGAGTGTTATTGAATCCACACTCATCCAGGTAAGTTCCATTCATACTGACAAGAAATCCCAGTGGCTATATTGCATTCCCATCTATGAGCTGCTAAAGGGCAGCACGGTGGTTCAGTGGTTAGCATTCGGACTATAGCGCCGAGGACACGGGTTTGGTCACTGTCCGTCTGGAGTTTGCACATTCTCCCTGTGTCTACATGGGTTTCACCCCCACAACCCAAAAGGATGTGCAGGTTAGGTGGATTGGCCATGTTAAATTGCCCCTTAATTTAGCCCCTTAATTAGGGCAGCACGGTCGTACAAGTGGATAGCACTGTGGCTTTACAGCGCCAGGGTCCCAGGTTCAATTCCCCGCTGGGTCACTGTCTGTGCTGAGTCTGCACGTTCTCCCTGTGTCTGCATGGGTTTTCTCCGGGTCCTCCAGTTTCTTCCCATAGTCCAAAGGTGTGCAGGTTAGGTGGATTGGCCATGATAAATTGCCCTCAGTGACCAACAAGGTTAGGAAGGGTTATTGGGTTACGGGGATAGGGTGGAAGTGAGGGCTTAAGTGGGTCGGTGCAAACTCGATGGGCCGAATAGCCTCCTTCAGCACTGTATGTTTTATGTTATTTGGAAAAAAAATTGAATATTCTAAATTAATAAAAAAAATCCATGAGCTGCTAAAGAGAAAACTGAAGATATTTTTGCATCAAGAAGGTGTGTGTGTTGATTGGATAATCCAAAAGTGCCAATGTTTGTGCATTGAGCATCTTCTTGTCTATTTAGCCAGATAAGGACCACTTTATTCAAGTAATCCAGTACATGTCAGTGAATATTTTTCTTTGTGATATGAAGTTGCTGTACCAATTGACTTTGGTCCAAGGTGGGAAGTCCAAGTGTGACGGATAGCTTATTGTTCGGCTATACACTCGATATGACTTCATCTTCTTCCCATTGCATCCATCAGAAAGCAAATGAGAGAGGATCTGGGGTTATTGATCCACAACATGGCAGAAGATTGCAATCAGTTCTGTCCTCTTCAGAATGCATTTAAAACTTGGCAAGCTCAATGTGCTGCTCCTCTTGAATAATTCATATGTAATTGCTATCATTTTAACAACCAGATACAATTGCAGATAAGAGAGCTAGCTGTGTGTAGTGCTGCTGATAACTCTGTCTGTAGGTGGGCTTCTGTCATGATACAGAAGCAACATGACAGAAAGAGTTTGCATTTATCTAAAAGTGTCAAAGCAGAAATACATTGTGTACAGAAGGAGGCCATTGAGCCATCTTTTTTCCGCAGCACTTCAAAACTACTCTACCTCCCCTGTGTTCCCACATAGCTCCACACGTTTCACCTTCAATATGTGCGCGTTCATCCAAAGCCATGTTGCCCAGCTCCTCACTCACACCAAGTGGGTGGGTTGTCTTGTGAGGAAAGATTGGAGATGCTGGGTTTGCATCAACTAGAGTTGAGAAGAGTTGAGAGGCACCTTAAGGCCCTGAGGATTAATAACAGGGTGGATGTGGTGAGGGTGCTTCGCTTGTCAGAGAATCTGGAATGAGGGATCACTGTTTAAAAATAAGGGGTCTCACGTTCAAGACGGAGATGAGGAGAAACGTTTTCTCTCCGTGGGAGGTGAATCTCTGGAACTTTCTTCGGCAAAAGGCAGTGGAAGCAGAATCTTTGAATACTTTTACAGCAGAGCCAGATAGACTGTTGTTTAATAAAGGGGTGAAAGATTATGGCGGGGAGGCCGGAATGTGAGTTTGAGGTCGGATTCAGATGGTGAGGTGGTGGTGTAGTGGTATTGTCACTGAACTACTAATTCACATACCCAGGATACTGCTCTGGGGAAACAAGGGTTCAAATCCCACCACGGCAGATGATGGAATTTATACTCAATAGAACATCTGGTATTCAAAGTTTAATGATGACCATTGTCGTAAACAACCCAACTGGTTCCTTTCAGGACCTGTGGCCTTACCTGGTTTGGCCTACATGTTGTTATACTCTTTGCTTTGTAATCCAGAATGGTCTGATGGTGGGATTATAAAGAAACCACCAATCTCTAACTTAAAGCTAAACTGATTTATTGAATAACGATGAAATTTATATAATCGCTTATTGTCACAAGTAGGCTTCAATGAAGTTGCTGTGAAAAGCCCCTCGTTGCCACATTCCGGCGCCTGTTCGGGGAGGCCGGTACGGGAATTGAACCCGCGCTGCTGGCCTTGTTCTGCATTACAAACCAGCTGTTTAGCCCACTGTGCTAAACCAGCCCCTTTGAGTTTGCACACTCCACAGAACTATAATAAAGCAATCTATGTTTAAGTAATAACTAATGTACACATGCTACTTCTATCTAGTCTGAACTATGCTGTGATCTGTCTCTCGCTGCTGCTAACACACAACTGACTACCCAAGCTTCCCTGAGTTTTTATATTTATACTGGGAACTGGTGGTGCCCTCTAGTGTTTGTAAGTAATAATTAACCCTTTACTTGTATACATATATACAAATCATTACACATGTGACCCGCAATACTGACCCTTAACTGCTCTATGGAATGGCTGAGCAAGTATTCAGTTGTCTTCAACTGCAACAATGGGAATGAAATTGGACTGACCACCAGTAACTAAAACGGCAAACTAAATCTGCAAACTAACAGGCATGAGGACATGAGGGGCCGAGTGGTCCTAGTTCATATGGTTGTATGTTCCATTTACCCTGTGCTCGCTGATCTACACATAATCGCCATCTGTCTTAATTTTAAAATGTGCTGCAGAGGAGTCATGTTGGACTCGAAACATTCCCTTTTTCTCCCTCCACAGAAGCTGTCAGACCTGCGGAGTTTTTCCCCATTCCCTTTTGTTTGTATTTCAGATCTCCAGCATCCGCAGCATCTTGCTCTTATTCAAAATTTCACCCTTGTTTTCAAATTCCCCCATAGCCTCGCTGCCTGTGATCTCCACCTGTCCCACGGCACGCCGAGACATCAGCGACTGGATTATTGACAAAACATCCCAACTTCAGTAAATTCCGTCTGGGAAGGAAATCTGCCGACCTCACCTGGCCTGGCCTCCATGTAAGTACCTACCCACAACAATCCGGTTGACTCTTCTCTGCCCTCTGAAATGGCCGAGCGAGGCTGTTGATTGCGTTGATCCACAACAGTCAAGTAGACCAATAAGAATCGCTGCTCGTCTACCTAGACTGTATGAACTGCAATGCTTCAAGAAGACAGCTCACCACTAACTTCCCAAGGGAATTTTCAGATCGGCAACAAATACCAGACTTGCTAGCAACACTCACATCCCAAGAAGGAATTAAAAAGAGTCAACATTTATTGCCAATTCCTAAAAGCCTTTGGGAAAGTGATAAATAATTCCAATGGGCTGGATTCTCCGATTTTGAGGCTATGTCCTCACACCGGCGTGGGAACGGTGGTGTTTTACGCCCGGAAATTCAGTGTAACTGGGGGCTAGCGTGCCGGCAGGGTAGAGCATCCGGCTCCAGCTGCCAATATGGCCCGGAGAATTGCCGGGCCCATGGCTGTGCGTGCGCACACCAGCATCCTGCAGTGGCCGCGCTGTACAACATGGCGTTGGGCGCTCGTGGACCCGGCCTGCAAAATAGTGTCCCCCTTTTGGACAAATCATGCATCCCAGACCACCCCGCCACCCCCACAGTGCTCCCAGCCCCTGACAGATTCCCCCCTTCCCGCGGATCGGCCCTCCCCCGACTGTGGCGGTGCTGAGTCCGCAGCCACCATGTCCCCGACGGGTGAGATCATGCGAGACCCACGCCGTCGGGAACTCGGCCGGCCGGGGGCGGAGCATGGGGGGGGGGGGAGCCTCAGGCAACATCCTGAAGCCGTCAATACGCCACTTTGGAGGGGGCAGAGCATCGCAAAAGCGGCTCCCTATTGGTCGTGAACTTTGATTCTCTGGCCGATCGCCGACAGCACAAGCATTCAGAATGAGAGAAGGGTCAATATCTCAGAGAGGGCTGGAGCAGATTACACAGCTAAGGAGAGGGAAGGTCAGGGAGGGATTTGAAAGGCTTAAACTGCAGTTCCCTGGTTCATAAAAGGGTGAGTTACTGATTACCAGTTGTCATGGAGGTGACAGGCTGAATGGTGGCCTCCTTCCCTCTTCTGTGCCCTAACCGTGACATGGTTCAATTCTATGATGTTTTCCCAATGCCCAGAGCTTCCCCATACTTTTACAATGAGGCTGACTGTAAAAATGGGTCTCGGGTCGAAGAAAGTTGAATGGATCATCTCCTTGTACCTTTGCCTCCAGTGGTTGGGTCGATGGCCGCTCGGGAAAGAACCTAGGCTGGGGGTTTGGCAAGGACAGCGCCACAGAATCCAATGAGTGAGCTGGGGGTGAAGGCAAAACAGCTGAAGGAAATTGTGAATGTCTGCTCCAAATTGAGGGCAGCAGCCCCAAAACGTGGGACCATTCTCTCACTGCTTCATTCCATTGCCCCGCTCCCTGTAATTGTTATTTCTCCCCATCCTGCCCTTTGCTGCAAATGGTTAGACATTCATAAAGGTGCAAGGGGTGAATCCAAATGCCCAGGCTAATGGTCCAGGCTAGTGGCCCGGGCTAATGGCCCGGACTAATGGCCCAGGCTAGTGGCCCGGGCTAATGGCCCAGGCTAATGGCCCAGGCTAGTGGCCCGGGCTAATGGCCCAGGCTAGTGGCCCAGGCTAGTGGCCCGGGCTAATGGCCCGGACTAATGGCCCAGGCTAGTGGCCCGGGCTAATGGCCCGGACTAATGGCCCAGGCTAGTGGCCCGGGCTAATGGCCCAGGCTAATGGCCCAGGCTAGTGGCCCGGGCTAATGGCCCAGGCTAGTGGCCCAGGCTAGTGGCCCGGGCTAATGGCCCGGACTAATGGCCCAGGCTAGTGGCCCGGGCTAATGGCCCAGACTAATGGCCCAGGCTAGTGGCCCGGGCTAATGGCCCAGGCTAGTGGCCCAGGCTAGTGGCCCGGGCTAATGGACCGGGCTAATGGCCCGGGCTAATGGCCCGGGCTAATGGCCCAGGCTAATGGCCCGGGCTAGTGGCCCGGGCTAATGGCCCGGGCTAATGGCCCGGGCTAATGGCCCGGGCTAGTGGCCCAGGCTAGTGGCCCAGGCTAATGGCCCGGGGATATATGTTCAGATCAGACCACACCAGCTGGTGGAATTTAAATTTAATTTCTAATTGTGGAACATGAAGCTAGTCTCAGTAATGGTGACCATTACAATTATCACCCCTTGTTGTAAAACCTCGTGTCGTTCACCAATGTCCTTCAGGTTTCCTTAGCTGGTCTGACAGTCAGACTGTGACTCGAGGTCCACCGCAATGTGGTTGACTCTCAGCCGTCCCCTGAAAATGACCGAGCAAGCATCTAAGTGGAGAGATCAATCTGTCCATAAGAGTGTCAGGGGTCTGGTAACAGCGGGGAAGAAGCTGTTTTTGAGTCTGTGCATGTGTGTTTGCAGACTTTTGTATCTCCTGCCCGATGGAAGAAGTTGGAAGAGTGAGTAAGCCTGGTGGGAGGGGTCTTTGATTCTGCTGCCCAAGCTCTCAAAGCACTTTATTACGATTGATGTCAGGGCCACCGGATGGTAGTCATTGGGGCACGCTGCCTGGTTCTTCTTTGGCACCAGAATGATGGTGGTCTTCTTGAAGCAGGTGGAGACCTCGGAGTAGCGTAGGGACAGGTGAAAGATGTCCGCGAACACATCTGCCAGCTGGTCTGCACAGGCTCTGAGTGCACGGCCAGGGATCCCGTCCGGGCTTGTCGCCTCCCAAGGGTTCACTTTCAGGAAGGCCGATCTGACTTTGGAAGCTGTGACGGTGGGTATGGGTGTGTTCAGGGCTGCTGGGGCAGTCGACAGTGAATTAATTGTGTCCTGCTCGAACCGAGCACAGAATGGATTGAGTTCATCGGGGAGGGGTGCCCTGCTGCCGGAGATACTGCTCGGCTTTGCTTTGTGGCCCGTTATGTTGTTTAGGCCTTGCCACAAGCAGATTCCTCTTCCCCAGCGGTCCTGTTAGTGCCGGTGAGCTTGGTTGACTCTACTTCCTCCTCCTGCGGGCAAAAACTCATGTGGTGTCCATCAGAATGTGAGACCTGGCCTGAACTGCACCAATACCCATTGAGGTGGGTGCCCCAGTGCAAGTGACCACAGTGATGACTCGATAGATTAGATTTAGAGTTAGAATTATTGTCATGTGGACCGAGATGCAGTGAAAAGTATTGTTTTGCATACGGTCCAGGTAGATCATTGCATACATGAAAAACATGGGACATACATAAATACACAATGGAAGTACATAGATCATAGAATTTACAGTGCAGAAGGAGGCCATTCGGCCCATCGAGTCTGCACTGGCTCTTGGAAAGAGCACCTTACCCAAGCCCACACCTCCACCCTATCCCCATAACCCAGTAACCCCGCCCAACACTAAGGGCAATTTTGGACACTGAGGGCAGTTTATCATGGCCAATCCACCTAACCTGCACATCTTTGGACTGTGGGAGGAAACCGGAGCACCCGGAGGAAACCCACACACACACGGGGAGAACGTGCAGACTCCACACAGTGACCCAAGTCGGGAATCGAACTTGGGACCCTGGAGCTGTGAAGCGATTGTGCTAACCACTATGCTACCGTGCTGCCCAAGTAGACACAGGTATTGGGTGAGCATACAGAGTTTAGTACTACTCAGTAGAGAAGGTGTGTGGAGAGATCAGTTCAGTCCATAAGAGGGTCATTCAGGAGTCTGGTAACAGCGGGGAAGAAGCTGTTTTTGAATCTGTTAGTGCGTTATCTCAGACTTTTGCATCTCCTGCCCGATAGAAGAAGTTGGAAGAGAGAATAACCCGGGTGAGAGGGGCTTTGATTATACTGCCCGCTTTCCCAAGGCAGTGGGAGGTGTAGACAGAGTCAATGGATGGGAGGCGGGATCACATGATAGATTGGGTTGTGTTCAGAACTCTCTGTACTTTCTTACGGTCTTGGGCCGAGCAGTTGCCATACCAGGTTGTGATGCAGCCAGATAGGATGCTTTCTATGGTGCATCCGTAAATATTGGTAACAGGCATGTGGACATGCCTATGTCCAATGCTTATGTAGTCCAATGCTTATGTAGTTACATTGTATATATTGTGTAGCCCTATTATGTATTCTCATGTACTTTCTTGAATTCTGTTCAATTCCCTTTCTTCCAATGTACTGAATGATCTGTTGAGCTGCTTGCAGAAAAATACTTTTCACTGTACCTCGGTACACGTGACAATAAACAAATCCAATCCAATCCAACATGCCGAATTTCCTTAGTTTCCTGAGAAAGTATAGGCGCTGTTTTGCTTTCTTGGTCGTAGCGTCAACGTGGGTGGACCAGGATAGCTGCACTTTCTTCCTCCTCTCCAATGTCCTCGGCTTTTGTGAGCTGGATGAGCTGCTGTACCGCGTCTCCTGTTCTTAACTTGCTCTTTCAACTGGCATCTGTCAGCGAGAGAGCGAGTATTGCATGAGCTGCCTGCAACACTGTGGAATGTCAGGACCACCCGTCAACATCTCCTTTTCCGCAGTCCAGGCCCGTCTCCTCCCCATCTGAATTGACCACTCCTTGAAGTCAGTCAGGTTCTGGAGGCCATGCCAGTCCACTCTCATCTTTCTTTCCCTCTCCCACTCTCTCTCTCCCTCTCTCTATCCTGTTGTACTTCATCTTTTCCTGTGAAAAGCAAAGATAAAAATTCGGAGCAGCAGTAAGCCACGTGGCCCGTCGAGCTGTTTTGCCATTCAATAAGATGATGACTGTTCTGATTGTAACCTCAACTCTACTAACTTCCCCAGTGTCATGTTATACCAAAGCATAACTTCCCTCCCTCTATAATCAGTTACCCTTACAACAGCACTCTATTAAATACTTTCCTAATTATTTACTGTACCTGTACACAAGCCTTTTGTGATTCAGGCAGTCGCAAACCCAGACCCCTCTGAATCTCAGAGCTCTTCAAACCCTCATCATTTGGATAAGAAGATTTTTTATTCTTCCTGCCAAATGGACAATTTCACATGTGCCCACATTATACTCCACTTGCCAAACCTTTGCCCACCCAACATATCCGTGCCCCTTTGTAGCCTCCTTGTGTCTTCTTCACATTTTACTTTCCGACCTATCTTTGTGTCGTCAGCAAATTTCCAAACCATGCCCTCAGTACCTTCATCCACGTCATTCATATAAATTGTCAAAGGTTGAGGCCCCAGCACTGATCCCTGTGGTACACCCCTCATTAAATCCTGCAAAACAGGAAAAGACCCATTTGCGCCAACTCCCTGTCCCCTGCTAGCTGGCCAATCTTCTATCCGCGTCCACCAGACAAACTTATATTGTCTGCAATAGCCTTCGATGTGGCACCTTGTCAAATGCTTTTTGGAAACCTCCGGTATTATCCAGTTCCTTTTATCCATGGAACATATGACTCTCCAAAGAACTCCAGCACATTGTTTAAACATGATTTCCTTTCACAAAACCATGTTGACTCTGCCTGACCGCATTGAATTTTTCTCAGTACCCTGTTACATCTTTAATCGTAGCTTCTAACATTTTTCCTGTGATAGATGTGGGGCGGCGCGGTGGCACAGTGGTTAGCACTGCTGCCTCACAGTGCTCGGGACCTAGGTTCGATTCCGGCCTTGGGTGATGGTTCGTGTGGAGTTTGCACCTTCTCCCTGTGTCTGCGTGGGTTTCCTCAGGGTGCTCCGGTTTCTTCCCGCAATCCAAAGATGTGCGGGTTCGGTGGATTGGCCACACTAGATCCTCCTTAGTGTCTGAAAGGATAGATGGGTTTATGGGGAAACGGTGTTGGTCTGGCTAGGGTGCTCTTTTGGAGGGTCTGTGCAGACTCGGTGTGCTGAATGACCTCCTTCTGCATTGTAAGGCTTCTATGGTTTTGACGGACCTGAAACATTTGCTTTCTGTCCCCCTCTCTTTTGAAATAATGGAGTTAGATTTGCCATTTTCCAATCTAATGGGACCTTCCCTGAATCGAGGGATTTGTGGAAAATTAAAACAAAATAATCAACTATCTCCCTTCCTGGTTCTTTCAAGACACTAGAATGAAGTCTATCTGGACCTGAGGACTTGTCAGGCCGCAGCTGACAAAAGTAAGTAGCACATGACATTTAATAAAAGTTTGAGCAATGGAAAATTGCAAAGTGGAGGTAATATTGTGAAACGTAAGTCCAATAAGGCGTTATGTGTCCATTGGTGAAGACCTGGTGTGGAGGAGAGGGAAGCGGGGGTTGGAGTTCGGGGTGGTTTCAGTGCTGGCCAGTGTGTGCACACCTCATGGAGGACTTGCCGATGATGTTCTTGGTGCACGGTAGCATAGTGGGTAGCACAATTGCTTCACAGCTCCAGGGTCCCAGGTTCGATTCCCGGCTTGGGCCACTGTCTGTGCGGACTCTGCACATTCTCCCTGTGTGTGCATGGGTTTCCTCTGGATGCTCCAGTTTCCTCCCACAGTCCAAAGATGTGCAGGTTAGGTGGATTGGCCATGCTAAATTGCCCTTTGTGTCCAAAATTGCCCTTAGTGTTGGGTGGGGTTGCTGGGTTATGGGGATAGGGTGAAGGGTGGACTTGGGTAGGGTGTTCTTTCCAACAGCCAGTGCAGATTTGATGGGCTGAATGGCCTCATTCTGCACTGTAAATTCTGTAATCCTGCCCTTTCGCCGCCGTTTAAAAAAAAATAAATTTAGAGTACCCAATTAATTTTTTCCAATTAAGGGGCAATTTAATTGTGTGGCCAATCCACCTACCCTGCACATCTTTGGGTTGTGGGGGCGAAACACATGCAAACTCGAGGTGAATGTACAAACTCCACACGGACAGTGACCCAGAGCCAGGATCGAACCTGGGACCTCGGCGCCGTGAGGCAGCAGGGCTAACCCACTGCCCCCCTTCCGCCTACGTTGATGTGAGACTGAATGCAAATGGAAATTACAGCTGATTTGCATTGACTCTTAGTTGCAGATGTACAAATCCTTTCATTTTAGAGGATGAGTGGGTGAGGCAAAGAAATTTGTTGTTGCTGAGGGAGGTATTAATTAAGCCAGACAGATACTTGTACATTCCAGATCTGTTCAGCGCCTCATCCATCCAGTAATCCGCTTGAGCACAATGCACCACCCTACACAATTATGCTGGAGCCTTCTTGCTGCTGAGTAATTAATTCTGCATCTTTTGATTTAATTACACTTTGTTGTACTCCGTTATCCTTCTGATCACCGTCGACTCCCTTGGCAAGTTTGTAGACTACAGTGTGAAATGTGCCTTGATTTTACCTGAAGCACTGCCAGACAAAAGTACTGTGTAAATAAGCAATAATCCACCTCAGAACACAGTAATCTGCTGTAAACCCTCTACTAAGCACTTTACCATATGGAAAGAGACCCACAGAAGGCAACATTGATAAATACTCAGCGTCTGCTGTACAAATACCTGTCACTCCACTGAGTAATGGCTTCCTCTGCATCTTTTGGACCGTGACTATATTTCCTTTCAACATCTACAATAAACGGGGATGATAAAGGAGATATTGTGGCTTGCATTTCTTCCATTTTGATTGCTTTTCACTTTATCAAAACATTACAATGTTCAGATTCTTCAGTTTTCACAGATGATATGGCCTTCCTTTCCTAGTTCTTTTTACAATAAAGTATTCAGCAGGATTTTTAGCTCTTTTTAATATAGTCCAATAAATCTCACAGACGAAAGAAGCAATATATCAACTGGAAAATGTGGTGAGCATGATTTAAAGGGTTTTAGATATATAGATATATGCTTATAAATGTAATCTATTTTTGCAATGGACAACAGGCTACATTTGCCAGCCCTTTTTTGTGTGTGTGCGGCCGTAGTTCATGACCTGCCCACTCAAGTTCCCCGTTAGTTGTATCAGTATATAGATTTGGTTCTTCCATCTCAATACAATGATTGTAGCATGGCGCCAAATGTCTGATATTCTGCCGCTTCCTCTTCATGCTATCCGCTGCCGCTGAGATCAGTAGGGGAGCCCGGAAGTGTTGCTCAGTGAAAAGGTGGTGCTGTCAGCCTGCTCTTCTCGATGGCAACCTGTCCCTCTTCAAAGAAAGCGGGTGGAGACACTTCCTGCACTGGAAATGTTCCCAATTTCCCACACAATCTCACACAAAGAAGGAAGAGCACATCCGGGCTTTGAAAAACGTTGAGGGAATTGAAAGCATGAAAAATGGAACGTCAGCATACAGGTTCCAAGGTGATGGGTGAGGTCTTGACATTGGCAACCAGCAACTCAGACGTTGGCACTGCAGTTATCCGGAGACAGATATAGGGTCTGATTTTCTGCAGTGTGGTAGTCACGCTCTGATTATTTAATACTTAGTAATTAACTAAAGGTTGCTGTTTGGGTTGGAAAAAGGTGAGTTTCAGACCAACTTTAAAATAGGTGTTTATATAGGTTCTGCCTTCAGCTACAATTAGTCAATTAGACAATGAGCTGAAACTACTTTTCAGAGGGTAGATTCAAAGAGCATAAGAACAGGTCATCTAACAGTTGTGAATGTTTTTTAAAAATGCTTTGGGCAGCGGTAGAGTGCCTAAGTTGGAGTTCGTTGATTTAGGGAGTTCAGTGAGGAGGGAACAAGGTGACCCATTGAATACGGTCAGTGATGCTTTGAGTACCATGAGTATGGGCGGGTGCTTATTTCATACTTTTATCATTTATAGTTTTTAAGGTCTTATATTGTGGTTCACCATTTGTAAGTGTTATATTCTGTAGCAAGAGGGGAAGGGACTAATGGCCCTAGAGTAGTTGATATTATTTGATTGTCTTCCGAAAGGTTTGATTTAATTTGTTGGATATAGGGTGTCAGGAAGAAAGTAGGACCTCAAAGGTCGTGATCTCAGGATTACTACCAATGCCATGTGCCAGTCACAATAGAAAAAGCAGGATATATTGGATACATACGTGGCTGAAAAAATGGGGTAAGGGGAAAGATTTCAGATTCCTGGGACAATGGGACCGGTTCTGGAGGAGGTAGGATCAGTACAACCTGGACAGGAGCAAGGCTGATGTACTCTGGCAGAGTATTTGCTCCAGTGGCTGGGGAGGGTTTAAACTAAAATGGCACGGGGATGTGAACCTATGCAAGGAGTCAGAAGAGAGGGAACAAAAGACAGTAAGGAGATCAAGAGAAATGATAGGCAGAAAAATCAAGGGCCAGAATTAAACAGGGCCTCAGTGAAAACTAATGGGAATGGGACAGTATGTTAATAAGGCAAGCTTAAAGGCTTTGAGCCTCAATGCAGGCAAATTGATGTAAACAGGTATGATGCAGTCCGGATTACGGACACATGGCTGCAGGATGACCACGGATGGGAATCGAACATCCGGTATTTTCAGTATTTAGGGAGGATAGACAAAAAGGAAAAGGCGGTGGCGTTCCATTTCTGGTTAAAGAGGAAATGAACGCAATAGTGAGGAAGGATATTAACTCCGACAATGTGGAATCTGTATGGGTAAAGCTGAGAAAAACCAAGGGGCATAAAATGTTATTGGGAGTTTAATATAGAAACCCAAACTGTAGAGGTGATGTTGCAGATGGCATTAAACAGGAAATGAGAGATGCATGTGATAAAGGAACATTTGTAATTATGGGTGATTTCATCTGCATATAGATTGGGCAAATCAAATTAGTCACCACACCATAGAGGAAGATTTTCTGGAATGTATATTATTCCTTATGTCCAAATAAAGCTTGTAGTCTACCAGTTGAAGCAAATGTTTTATTTAGTAAGTTCTTTCTCTTTCCAGAGCTTATTCTAGATGTTACATGTGAGCTGCCTGTGTCCTGCCACTAGCTGCAGTTCCTGTGAAGAGAGAGCACCTGGCTTCCATCTGTCTGTTATATACCTCTCTAGTGCTCCCTCTAGTGATTACTTAGTTGTAGTGTATTTAAATTAACCCCTTGTGTACATACAGATATGCATATCACTGCATCCCCCTTTTTTTCTTTTTTCATATTTTCTGTACTGTAAAGAGAATTGTACAAAACAGGTAGATAAATGATGATGTGTCTATCTGTACAAGTTGTGATCATATTGATAATTATACAAAGCCAATTAATATTTATGAGTCCAATCTTTATTTAAAAAATTTATGAGTCCAAACTTTATATATTTATTCGGTTGAGTATCTTTCTTCTTCTGTTGTTGAGGTGGTGATGTTGATATTGTAATTTCTTTGTGAATGCCATCAGTGTTCTTGTGTTTAAGTAACCAACAAGTCATCATGAGGTGTTTGCATGGTCGAATCACTTTTGTTGTCTGACCTGTACTTATTCCTGTGCTTGCAGTATCGATGCTGTATGTCATCTTTGTTGTCTGACCTGTACATTTTTCTGTGCTTACGGTATCGATGCTGTATGTCATCTGCCTTGAAAACTGGTTTGGTTGTTTGTTTTGGAGCAAATATGAATTTGTGAGATTCATGTCATGCCATGTTATATTTGTTCTCTTGCCATTGTTTTGGACTGTGCTGTTACATTGTCCTTCATGTGCAGAGTTGTACTATATCGTACAGATCGTACAGTTTCATTGTTGTTGTTTTTGTTGTTTTCATTGTTGTTCTTGTAGTTGTTTTTGTCGCGTTTCTTGCAGTTTTTGTTGTTGTTCTTGTAGTTTTTGTCATTGTTCTTGTTGTGCTCAATGACTGTTCCGTGTTTGGATAATTTGAGTCATTCTCAAAGTTATTAGTATCAGTGTCCTTTGTGGTATCTGATGTTTCATTGAGCTTTTCAACTTGAGGATTGTGAGAATGATCTGATGTTGCATTGATCCTGGTGACATGAGTCATTTGAGGTTGATTTGATTCCTCTTTAATCTCTTGGTACTCCTCTTTTGGTGTCATTTATGGTTGATTTGCTTCATCTTTGATATCTTGATGCTCCTCTTCTGGAGTCAACGTTGTCAAAATTTCAGTTTCTTGTAGGTTGTCAAGAGTAGATGAGGTTTTAATTGATACGGTCTCACTGGACTCAGGAGTAGTTTTACTTTGATTGTTGAGTGCTTCTGTACAGACGAGTTGAGATTTGCCAGCCTCGCTCTGATCTTGCACATCATGCATGCTGATTATGATCACTGTGCCATGATCCGTACATACAGTGGTTGGACATTCATCGTCTTCTTGTTTTTCAAATGAGCTGGGTAGACTTTCATAATCTGCTTCTAGTTGCTCAAATAAGATGGATAGACCTCCATATTCTTCTTCTTGTTGCTTAAATGAGCTGAATAGATTTTCTCCTGGTTGCTGAAATAAGGTGGATAAACCTTCATAGTCTTCTTCATGCATGGTTGTTGCTCTGGAGTCTTTAATTGCTTCCATCTGGAGTCTGCCAATGAGCTCTCTGCGGAAGCTTCCATCGCGCTCTCTGTGGAGTCTTTCATCGCTCTCTCTGTGGAGTCATGCAGTGTTCTCTCTGTGGAGTCGATCTGTGCTCTCTCAATGGAATTGGTCAGTACTCTCTGTGGCGTCATTTTCTTCTTGGCTATTTGACAGGTTGCTGGTATCCAATGTATCAGCAATCTACCATTGCATCATGGTATTAGATTCATCTACCATGAGTAGAGTGGTGTTGAGCTTTGCAACTGTGTTGCTGATGCTGTGATGATCATATCCGAATAACTCAGCCATGTCTGAGTAGTATTCTTTGATAAACAAATCATTGTCTTTAGTTTTGGATTTGTTTTCGTGCTCTTCACTTTTAATGAACAAATCGTCTTCTTTAGTTTTGGGTTTGTTAATGTGATCTTCACTTTGGATGCTGCAAACTGCTTGTTCCAGAGTGCTACTGAAGTTATTTTCAACTTCTGATTGAGGTTCAGGCAATGTTTCGCCTTTTGAGATAAAACATTTGGGTTTTGTATCTTTAAGAGTCTTATTTGTGATTTTTGGGCATTTCGCCTTTAAGTGGGTGTGGTCTGAGTCTTCTGACGTCATGACGCTCGTGACATCATGCGTAACAATCGATTGCGCATGCGTAAATCGATCATCGGGCGTTTTGCGCATTTTCTTCAACCGCACATGCGCAGCTAGAGCACGCACAATTCGATCTTCGAACGGTGTCCGATCTTTTTCTAACTATGCATGCGTGGCTTGCGCATGTGCAGAACAATCTTCATCGAATGCGTCTTTTCTCAACTGAGCATGCGCGGCTCCCTGCGCATGCGCAGAACGGAATTTTACCTGTTTGCATATTTTGTTGATGTGCAGACAGTTTTGAATCGGCGGTGCCACAATGAGGAAGTTGGTTTGAACACAGAGACTCCATTTTCAGTTTCTCAGCCTTGTGGAGAGCGGTCTTTGTTTGTGAAAACTCAAGGTACTGATTATTAATACCATGTGATTTTAGTTTTTCTACCAGTCTGCCATGTGGGACCTTGTCAAATGCCTTACTAAAATCCTTATAAACCATATCCACAGCTCTTCCCTCATCAATGTTCTATGTCACCTCTTCAAAAAACTCAATCAAGTATTGTTCTTTTTTCATTTTCTTGGTGCAGACGTTTTCTGAGCCCAACACGCTTTGGCAATGTGGTCTTGCTTACCACAGTTCTTTCATTTGATTTACTCTAGCATTCCCCCACCTAGTGTCCAACCTGTGTACAACGGTGCCATCTTTTGTACTTTTGCAGCCTTGTTCTTTGAAGTACTGATCTTGTGGGTGTTTGTTCCAGCCTCTATCTGCAAAGCTTTTCTCTCAGTAAGTTCCATAGCTGTGGCAACTTCCACTGAAGCTTTCAGAGTTAAATCACTTACAGTAAGCAGCTTCCTCTGAATTGCTTTACTGAATAACCCACAAACCAGCCTGTCTCAAAGAGTATCATCAAGTGTTGTCCCAAATTTACAATATCTAGCTAATCTGCTTAAAGACACTCCCACCAACTACAGTGGTGGAATCTGAATATTTCTGTAATCAGTAATGGTTTAGGAGATGAATGTCCCTCCAAGATTTTCATTAATTCACTGAAGGACTTGTCTCCTGGCTTTTCTGGCTGAACAAGATTCTGGAACAACATAAACGTTTTACGGCCAACAGAGCTGAAAAATGTTGTGACCTTTAGGTCCTCCGATGCCTGATTGGCTATTGAAAACAATTGGAATCTCTCTTGAAATGAATTCCGTATTTCATAATCCTCATCAAACGCGTCCATGGTGCCATTTTTCCCGGAATTTACGGCTCCCGGCTCCGGGGGTCTACACTTCCTCCCTTCTGACTGTATTGGAAAGTCTGGCACAAATAATACCTTGTACATGCAAACAGGAATTCTTCCCCTTTTAAGCCTGAATAATTCGACTCCCCCCCCCCCCGAGTAGTGGCCCGTGCAATGTCAACAGACTTCGTAAACCCCATTCCCCGCAGCCCTTGCAGCTTTGCCAGGTGGGCGGTCGTCGAAGGCCAGACCCCTAGCTCTTTGCCACAAGCAAGGCTACCCCGAATGTTACTCTTCTTCCTCACAGTTGCTGTTGAACGTTTTTCAAAACCTTCACAGCGTTGATGGGTGCTTTGCCCAATGTCTCTGTGCGTGCGAGACCGGTCTCGTGAATTTACCATCGCTCCTGATGCTGTCCCACAACTAGTTGGCGAAAATCTTCTTTCCAGCAATTTTTTTCTCCGTCGATCCTGGTCGCCTGCTTTCGCTCCTGTAATATTTCTTTCCTGCGGTAAAGAGAGAGGGTATGGAGGTGCCCACAATCTTGATTCTTATAAAACAAGATAAGCAGCTCATACAATCAAGACAGCCATCTGCTCAAAGCCCACGCAAACACTCTGCTCAGGTCACGATGCATCACGTGACACAGGACCAGCAAGAACCTAATTCGCAAATACATAATAAAAAGAAACATTTCCAACATGAACAGATAAATAAGGAGAGTACCAGAGCACTGCCCACTATCTCCTTGATGTTCAGTGTTGATGTTGATTAATCTTGTGTTTTAATCCATGCGTTTGCACCTTAACCTCAGTATGAACCGCACAGAGAAAATATTTCCATCTGCCCAAAGTGATTGATGCTAAACGTAAGAGAGTCACTAATTAATTCAGTGGGGAGTTCATGAGAAACTTTACCCAGAGAGTGGTGAGAAGGTGAAATCCACACAGCACAGTTGAGGTAAATCACAGCAATCCTTTGGGAGAAAGGAGTATGTTGCGTGGTGAGATCAAGAATGGCAGGGGGAGGCTTGTGTAGAGCATAAAAACCGGCAGTGGCCAGTTGGGCTGAATGGTCAGTTTCTGTGCTGGAAACACTTGATGTCAAGCAGTTAATATAAAGAGTTTAGAAGGATGAGGTGGGTTCTCATTAAAACTTACAGGATACTGCGAGGCCTGGATAGAGTGGACATGGAGAGGATGTTTCCACTTGTAGGAAAAACTAGAACCAGGGGACAGCATCTCAGACTAAAGGGAAGATCCTTTAAAACAGAGAAGAGGAGGAATTTCTTCAGCCAGAGGCTGGTGAATCTGTGGACTCTTTGCCGCAGAAGGCTGTGGAGGCCAAATCACCGAGTGTCTTTATGACAGACATAGAAAGGTTCTTGATTAATAAGGGGATCAGGGGTTATGGGGAGAAGGCAGGGGAATGGGGATAAGAAAATATCAGCCATGATTGAATGGTGGAGCAGACTCGAAGGGCCGAGTGGCCTAATTCTGCTCCGATGCCTTATGGTCTTATGGTCTGAGTGGAAATCTGAGAAACTGAATCCTAAAGCAAAGTGTGTGTGTGTGATTCATGAAATGGAAAGCCTCATGTTGCTCTGATTTATAAACCGGGCTCCAATAATGCCCTGGAGTGTCCCCTGGCCTTCCTCAATTCTCTACATCTGTTTCAAACGCACAGACATTTTGTGCATACCGTTTACAAGTTTGCATTTTGGTCGCTGGAATAGGAGCTCTGTCCTGGGAAGAATAGTCATTCAGACATGGCAGGGAACTGATGCTCTACACAGAGTCTGAGACAAAGGCAACATTTGAACTGTATGAAAGCGTCGGTTGTTTTTTTTAAATTTAGAGGACCCAATTCATTTTCTTTTCCAATTAAGGGGCAATTTAGAGTGGCCAATTCACCTACCCCGCACATCATCTGTCAGTTGTGAATAGGTGTTGAGATCTGGGTGTCGTTGGAGGCTTCTCAATGGGAAAAGCACATTGGAAGAATGGGAGGTACTTCCATCACAAGCCTGTCCAAAGGAAGTGAGGGACTTCGGTCTGATCTAGTTTTCATAGCTTTTCTTTTATAAATTTCGAGTACCAATTCATTTTTTCCAATTAAGGGGCAATTTAGCGTGACCAATCCACCTACCTTGCACATCTTTGGGTTGTGGGGGCGAAACCCACGCAAACACGGGGAGAATGTGCAAACTCCACACGGACAGTGACCCAGAGCCGGGATCGAACCTGGGACCTTGGCGCTGTGAGACTGCAGTGCTGCCACTGCGCCACTGTGCTGTGCTAGTTTTCATAGCTGATCTCTGATTGATTCACAGGATGAAAGGACGATTTGATATGTTTAAGAAACAACAATGTTCCGATGATGTTTACGCAGTCAGTCACAGGTCAGGCACAGCAGTGTGCCAACTGATATTTGCTTTGATTCTCGATGCTGGAAATACAAACAAATTAAGGCCAGGAGTAGGCCACTCGGCCCTTCAAGCACACACTGCCATTCACTGAGATCATGGCCGATCTAATTATGATCTCAACTCCATGGGCGTGATCTGCCGACCACGTTGCACCCGAAAAGCAGCACAGCGCAGACGGGTAGATCCCTCTTCTGGGGTCTACCCGGCTCGCCACACCTCGCGAATCTGAATCCCACCCATTGTGGGCAGAATCACTATTTTGTAGGTCTGCATATTAGGGTGAGGCAGCTAGCCTCGCTCTAATATGCTCTAATCAAGCTCTACCCAAGGCCCTGGGATCTTATCCCTTTGCCTCAGAGGCCTTGGGCAGGGGCTGTTCAGTGCCACTCTCCACAAATGGGGACCAGACAGAATGGCACTAATGGGGATCGCCCCAGGGAATTGAAGCAGACAGATACTTGCCCTCTGGGCAGGGTGGCGCCCTGGCACTGCTAGTGCCATCTGGGCACTGTCAGTGAATGATTTCCCCAGAAGAAGGAGAAGTACCACAGCTCCTCTGTCTGACAGGCAACTTCAGTGGTTGCTTTCTGTGAGTCAAGGAATACTCACTCAAGACCTGTGTTATGGACAGGAGGGGGTGGGGGGGGGGGGGGTTCATTTTAAACAGCCCTGTTTTCTCCCGAATGGCATTTTTGACTTGTGATTTCCCCCTTTTCATCACCAACTCTTCAGTTTTGGTGTGATCCAATCCTCTATTAATAACCCTAGAGAAAATTTGAGATAGTGAAATCAGCTAATTTTGCGCACACTTAAAAATGCAGGAAGAGGGTTTGCAACGTCCCCCACTTTTATTTGTACACAAAGGAAGCGGGATAAGGGAAAGAGAGAGGATCAGAGCAAAGACCCCAGGGAAAAATGAAACTTGCTGTCTCACATGAATCCAGGATCAAAAACTCAATGGTGTATTCCGTCAGAGAGATTATCAGACTTATACTGAGGGATCTACTTTTCCAGTTGACTTCAACAATGGGAGAAGCACGTGGGGGTGAATTAGTTGCAGTAAGCACCAATGCAAACTGTGTAAATAAGGGTCAGGCAATTTAAACCCAGACAGAGCTCTGATTCTGCTGCTTTGTTGTTGATGGGAGGTGGTGGATTGTCTACTTTAGCTCCACAAGGCAATATTACAGGTTCTAGCAGCTTGAGGGGGGGGGGGGGGGGGGGGGGGGGGGGGGGTAAGGGGGGGGCTGTCCATTAATAATTTTATGAAGTAATCAGGGTGATATAGATATGCAGATGTTTTCTTTCAAGTCTTCTTGGCATGACTCCTGGTTGATAATTCCAATGAGGAACACTACCATTGGGGTTTTGAGGAGCGACAACAGGAGATACCCAAGGAGGAAAAAACAGGAAAACTTGGAAATGAGGGACAGTGATCCAAACTGGAGTTCCATTTTACAACACCAGTTTGGACCAATGCCAGTCATTTCCCAAGTTTTACTTCTGGGATATCATCACCAGGGCAACAATAAAGTAAACTACCGGCTTACCCAACATGAGGTCCCCGTCTTGCCCCACCTGAAGGAACCCAGCATGGCTCTCCGGGAGTGTGGTGATCTGCAGTGCCCTGCACAACATGGTGCTTTGGTGAGAACTGGAGCTGGCGCCAGAGGATGGTGGAGACGTCCAGCATCCTCCTCGGAAGAGGATGAGAATGAGGAGCTAGGGGCATGTTGGTGTGCTGTAGGTGCCTGCAGCTGCAGATCTGCCTGACAGAGAAGCCCGCATCAGAATCATGCAGGCACACTTGAGTTGAAAAGTGTGTTTGCTGCATTGGAGGCTTTTGGTCAAGACTCCTGTGTAATGGTCACCTCTCCACCACCCCCACCCCCAACCCCTGACCCCCCACCTCCCTACCTTTGACGCTACTGCCCACCCTCCCCCCACTAACAGACCCCCTTCCTCCAGTAACAACATCACACTCACAGCCTTTCCTCTTCATGAAGGCTTATTCCAGTCGCTGGAATGATACAGACCAGAGTGAATGGGGGATACAACAAAGTAAAGGCCATCACAATGAGTAGTTCACATCGACCCATATTTTTATTCAAACAAAATGTCTCCATCAAACTGTAACACTGGTATAAGCATTTGAGTGAATTATTTTGCAAGTAAGAGCTCATCCTACAGTCTTTCTATTTCTGCTGTGAGGTGCTCCCACTGTGGCTTCATCTGAGTTGGCAACTCAATCTCCTGCTCTGACACACAGCTGCCTGTGGTGGCCCCACTCTGTGTTTTGGAGCCCGTGATGGTCCAGTTTAGGATTGCCCCACCAGCAACTGTGTAGGGCAGACACAGGCATCATGACAGGGTCGGGGAGGGGATGCTGGAAGGGAGGGGCTGAAAAGCACTCCACTGCCATGGGCACTTTCTCCATTTTCCCTCTCCGGATCCACCTTGACCTCCCTGTGAACCTTCAGCAGGAGAGCACTTGACTGGACGGCAATGTGGAGTTCAGCAAGCGAGCTCTCTGGTAGGCAGAGTAGGCGGGCCAGCTTGCACCCAATCACCTGTTAATTTTGAGGTGGCCACTCATTCATCAGAGATATTTGTTGCAACTGCACAGATCCATGGGGTAACCAATTGGCCCTACCCAATAGGATCTGTGCCGGTCACAGCAGTGGTCATCAACGCAAATGCATGAGACATCATGATACCCATGCAAGGGATGCGCTCTTCCATTTTCCATGCAAGAATCTGCACTGCATTTGGGAACTCGGACAGAACTCTGACAGGCCTTTCCTCTTTTTGCTCCCTTCGTGGTGATGGCATCCCCCCCCCCCCCCCCCCCCCACCTCCCCCCCCCCACCTCCCAAGTCCCCAGCCTCTGTGGCCAGCTTAACTTGGAGCATCTTGCAACCTCCAATGGGGAGTCTCCACAGCTGTCCCCGTCTCCAGCGCCTGCTGCATGTTTTCCTCACTGTCAGCCCCTCTATCTATCCATGATGCTGAATTCCACTGAGGTGTGAGTATGTGCACTGGCGGAAGGTGCACATGAGCCAAATGATTCGCCAGTTGAACCCGTATCCCACAAAAGAATAAGGAAAAAAACTTTCAAGACTGATGACAACTGTGACAAGTTGTACATCTTTACGGTGAGAACATGTCCCAAGTTGTTTCAGAGGAGTGTCATTAAACAGAATTTGACAGAACTGGAAGAGTGATGAGGAACATTGCCCTTCAAACTATTCCATCATTCAATTGGATCATACTTGTTAAGTAATGGGTTAAGAAATGAAATGAAATGAAAATCGCTTATTGTCACGAGTAGGCTTCAATGAAGTTACTGTGAAAAGCCCCTAGTCGCCACATTCCGGCGCCTGTCCGGGGAGGCTGGTACGGGAATTGAACCGTGCTGCTGGCCTGCTTTAAAAGCCAGCAATTTAGCCTTGTGAGCTAAACCAGCCCCTGGTTGAGACATTACAATTAGTTGTCTCATTTATGTTAAGTGTTCAATGATTGTCTCATTTATGTTAAGTGTTCAATGATTGACACTGATATGTAAAGGGGCTTTAGGTGGCCTCTGGATCTGGTGATCTGTAGAGTTCTGTGCAGAGTGAGTTTGAACCATTAAAGGTGTGTTGGTGAAAAAGGAGCTGAACTCCTGCCTCTTCATACCACAGCATCTAATACATCTAACAATGGTAGCAGAGGATGGTTGCTGTGTAAATGTGAAGGCTTGAAAGATACAATTTTTCCAGATCAAACCAAAGAGTGAAAAAAAAAGGGAAACATGGCTGAACCCAGGACAAAGATGGCTGGTTATGATTATCCTCCCCTATTTTCTGAAAGGGAATCATACGACCAATGGAGAAGTGCAGTAGTTATGTGGACTAAGGTTTAAATGCTTTAGGAAAGAGAAAACAAGTTATGGCATTGGCTCTTTCTTTACCATATGGCAGTAAAATCCGAAACAAAGTGCTTTCTGAGATGGAGTTGGAATAGTTAGACTCAGAAGAAGGTCTGGCGACTTTATTACTTTATATGGACAAAATTATAAGAAAGATGACTTGTTAAGTGCGGATGAAGCATGGTCGGATTTTGATAAGTTCCGGAAAATGGAGGATTTATCTATGGAAGACTATATAATGGAATTTGGCAGATTATATTAAAGACTGCAGAAACACAGGCTGAAATTTCCACAGTCTGTGTTGGCCTTTAAATTACTTGACTGTGCTAGAGTGAGCAACATGGATAGGCTCCTGGTTTTGACAGGAGTTCAGTTTACGGATAACGATACCATATTTGAACAGATGACAACAGCTTAAAAAAATTTTGGGGGAAACATTCGATTCCTGCTATATGGCGACGAACAGGCCTCAAGACTATAAAAGAAGACCGAGACAAGGAAATTATGAAGACAGAAACCCAGTTAGAACCCCAGAAATGCACAGGGCATGACAAATCGATGTTTTCGATGTGACTCTCAATACCATTATGCTTTCAACTGACACGGAAGAGTCAGAAGAGGAAAAAGATAGTGACCAGAAAGAAGGCATTGTCCTATTAACAAGCAGTTTTACGCTGATAATGAGGGTGTTGGTTGCAGAATCCTTTAACTGTGCTGTATTGGACAGTGGCTGCACATCTACTGTGTGTGGAATTGACTGGTTAAAATGTTATCTGGACTCATTGGATGCTGAAAATCGTAACAAGGTTAAGGAATTTAAAAGTTCCACAAGTTTCAGGTTTGGGGATGATAATACTCTGAAGTCGCTGAAAAGAGTGGTGATCCCTTGCAATATTGCTGGAGTGAATCATTTTATTAGCACGGATGTTGTATCAAGTGAGATACCTTTACTTCTGAGCAGATCGTCAATGAAGAAAGCACACATGAAGCTGGATATGGAACAGGATAAGGCAACAGTTTTTGGAAAGACGGCGGACTTACAATTTACACAGTCGGGACATTATTATATTCCATTATTGACAAATAATGTTTCAAGTAGAGTGGTTAAGGATGTATTAATGACAGTTGATAATGCGACTTTAGCTGGTAAAAAGCTTATTGTAGTAAAACTGCATAGGCAATTTGCACATCCATCTCCTCGGAGGCTGAAAAATTTATTAAAGGATGCAGGGGTAAGGGATGATGACTATTCTAAGTTGATAGAACAGGTTAGTGATCGCTGTGAAGTTTGCAGGAAGTACAGAAGGACACCAGCACGACCGATAGTAACCCTACCTTTGGCCAAGGATTTTAACGACATTGTGGCCATGGACCTTAAGATCTGGGATAAAGCAAATAATATATTTATTTTGCATTTTGTAGATTTAGCCACCAGGTTTAGTCAATCAACGATTGTACGAAGTAAAGAAAAGAGAGTAATTTTGGACAAAATTGTGGAAAAATGGATCGGGACAGGAATGGGTCCACCAGCAAAATTCTTTACGGGCAATGGGGGAGAATTTGCTAATGATGAGTTTAGGGATATGTGTGAAAACATAAATATCAGAGTTATGAACACGGCTGCCGAAAGCCCGTTTAGTAATGGTGTCTGCGAAAGAAATCATGCTGTTATCGATGACATGCTTCGGAAAATTTTGGGAGATCGACCAAACTGCAGGCTAAATTCAGCTTTAGCATGGGCGGTACATGCAAAGAATTCATTGCAGATGGTTGGGGGCTATAGTCCTTATCAATTAGTGTTTGGTAGAAATCCTAAAATTCCCTCCATTTTGGATGACCAGCCTCCAGCTTGGGAAGGGACTACATTTAGCTCTGGTTTTGCTGAACATTTAAACGCTTTACATAGCAGTAGAAAAGCTTTTTTGGAAGCAGAAGTCTGAAAGAATTTGCAGAGCTTTAAGACATAATGTACGGCTATCAGATGCCGTTTTTCAGCAAGGGACATGGTATACTATAAGAGAGATAATTATAATGAATGGAAAAGCCCAGGGAAGATCATAGGCATAGATGGCAAAATATTTATTTTGCAACATGGTAATCAAACTGTTAGGGTACATTCATCAAGGATAATGGGTACCGATTACAAATTTTCAAATTTAGACAGAGCAGACAGACAAGACGAGGAACCAGAGTCATCTGGTACGCATGTGTTACAGAACTATGAGGACCAGTTAACTGATATAGACAGGGTTTCTGTAGAGGAACACGACAGTTCTGATAAATTAGATCAGGCCATTTTTCCGAAAGGGCAACTGCTAAAGGTTGGTACAAAAGTGACACACTTGTCTGAAGGATCTAGTCAATGGAAGGAAGCAACTGTTATTAGTAAAGCAGGGAAGGCCACTGGAAAGTATAAACATTGGTTGAATGTACAGCATTCAGGGGAGGAAGTTAAGACAATGGATTGGGAAAACAAAGTTCAAAAATGGAGGGCACAGAAACGCAGTGCCAGTTCAGATAGTACATCAGATAGTGAACAGGTTCGCAGGAAAAGGTCGAGAACTATTGAAAGGACACCCCGCTACAGAAGAGAAAGATCAAGCAGTAGCAGTACAGAACGAGATACCAGGCAGGAAAGGGGACATAGTTTATCAAGATCTCGGAACAGGAGTAAGACTACGAATACTAATAGAAGTAGAAGCCCACATGCACGTGAGATTTTGCTGGCTTCAAATAAATTAGATGAAAAAGTTATCAAAGATGTTAAACAGCAAGAATTGCATAGTTGGAGTGAATTTGGGGTATACACGGAAGTACCGGATAGGGGACAAAGAGCTTTATCCCACAGATGGATTTGTACAGCATTTGTAAAGGTTCTTCCAGATGGAACTTATAAGGCAAAGGCCAGGCTTGTGGCAAGGGGATTTGAAGTAAACTTCGAAGATCAGGATTTAAGGGTAGATTCACCTACAGCAGGAAAGGTTATTTTAAAGATCTTCTTGGCTCTATTAGCCACAAAGGCATGGGACTGCAAATCTATAGATATAAAAGCTGCCTTTTTGCAGGGGCATCAGCTCCAGAGAGACATTTTTCTCCATCCTCCTAAAGAGGCAGCTAACAAAGAAGGGGTACTCTGAAAGTTGAACAAATGTGTATATGGATTAAATGATGCATCTCGAGTGTGGTACTTCTCGGTGAGGTCAGTCTTTTTAAAGTTAGGCTGTTGCCAGTTGAAAGCAATGTTTTACTGGCACTATAAAGAAAATCTTGCTGGCATCTTCATGATGCATGTCGATGATTTTTTGTGGCGTGGGACTAGTGATTTTGAAGCTATTGTAATCTCTGGTTTGAGGAAAGAATTTGGGGTTGGAAGCCAGGCTTCCGGTGCATTTAAATATAATGGACTGGAAATCGGACAGACTCAGTTAGGGGCAACTTTACGTCAGCAATCTTACTTGGAAAGCATCAGTCCAATAGCAATTAGTCGTGGCCGGGTTTCACAAAAAGACGCAATGGTTTCGAAGATAGAAATAGAGCAACTGGAAAGTTTAATTGGGCAACTGAACTGGTTAGGAAGACAGACTAGACCAGACGTAAGTTTCAATGTTTTAGAGTTGAGTACAAAAATGAATGATCCCAAAGTGGAAGACATAATAAGAGCAAATAAAGTGTTGGCCAAACTAAAAATGCAGGAGTGTGTTTTGAAGTTCCCTGTTTTAGGTGATCCTAGGCATTTGAAACTCATAGTTTATGGTGATGCGTCCTATGCAAATTTATGTGATGGAGTTTCAAGCGCAGGAGGTTTTATCATTTTTCTTTTGGGGAACAATGGTAAATGTTGCCCTCTTGTATGGGAAACAAAGAAAATAAGGAGAGTGGTCAAAAGCACTTTGGCTAGTGAGACATTAAGTTTAGTGGAAGTGGTGGATATGGCCTTTTATAAAAGTCAGATATTGACAGAAATTTTGGGATTAGAGGATTTAGGTAATATACCTATTGACTGTCACATTGACAATAAATCTCTGTGGGAAAATGTGCACTCTGCAAAAAGTGTCAATGAAAAGAGGTTACGGATAGACATCGCAAGTTTAAAGCAGATGTTGGACAGAGGGGAAATAACAAAAATTAAATGGGTTGACAGTAGCTATCAACTGTCAGACTGTTTCACGAAAAGAGGGGCTAGTTCACAGAAACTTTTAGATATCGTGAATGAAGGGCGCCTGTTTCTGTGAATGTTTTTTTTTTCTTCTACTTAAAAAAAAGGGGGGAATCAGGTGTGTGTTTTAGTTTCTTGAAATTTTGTTTTTACCTAATTGTTTTTTTTCTCCAAGGAAGGGGAGACTGTTAAGTAATGGGTTAGGAGACATTGCAATTAGTTGTCTCATTTATGTCTCATTTATGTTAAGTGTTCAATGATTGACACTGATATGTAAAGGGGCTTCAGGTGGACTCTGGAGCTTGTGATGATCTGTAGAGTTCTGTGCAGAGTGAGTTTGAACCATTAAAGGTGTGTTGGTGAAAAAGGAGCTGAACTCTTGCCTCTTCATACCACAGCATCTAGTACATGTTAACAATACTTACCTCTATTTTAACTCCTTCTACTTGTCTGCTCTCAAAACTCTTGATGCCTTTGCCGAATAAAAATTCAATCGATCTTTGTTTTTTAAATTTCATTTAACCCCTATAGGTTTTTCAGAGAGGAGTGAAGTTGTCCACCATCCTTTGCATGAGGATAGTGCTTCTCGACAATACTGTTGAATGGCCTAGCACTCATTTTATAACTATGCGTCCTTGTTCTGGACGCGCCACCTTATCATAGCTTCTTCAATTGCGTACAAGCCTCTGCACTTAGCCCCTGCTGGGCCTTTTGAAGGTCAGGGACCTAATCTACCAATTTGCTGGCTTTGCCTTTGCCCCTTCCCAGCGTCACGGCATCGCCATCCCTGTTTCTCACTATCTACCTGATCAAATCCATCAATTATCATGAATTCACCCTTTGAACCACCCTTTGATCTTTCATACCAAACGGAGCGCAAGCCTACTCTGTGCAACTTCTCATAATATCACTTCTTTAGCTCCAGTATCATTCTGGTGAATTTTCAAGCTCAATATATCCTTCGTGTGGCAGACTGAATGTCATACTCGAAATAGAACCCAGCCGGAGCTTAGTGTAACTGTAACATGACAACCACCACATTATATTCCAGTCACCTTGAGATAGAAGCAAGGGAAGTGGAATTATAACTAAATTCTATTTAGTGACAATTGTATTTCTATTACATGTTGCAGCAATAACATGGTGCCAAACGTGTTTTGGGGAAAGCAATTATGAAAAATATCATTCATCTCCATCAGTGTAAAACACTGCTGAAATAGTCAAACAGTGGACTAACGGGCAGACTTTGACACCGAGCATTTTTCACCTCGCAATGACAATTTCCACTTCTGCAGTACCCTTAATGACAAAACGTCTCAAGATGTCCCACAAGAGGATCATCAGGTAGAATTTTGACACTGAAGGATATATCAGGACAGATCACCATGGGCTTTGGCAAAAGGTGTTAAAGTGCATCTTCAAGGAGGGGAATGACGGGGAAAAGCAGAGGGGATGAAGGAGGCAATTATGTATCATAGAGCCTTGGCAGCTGAAGGCATGGCTGCCAATGGTGGTGGGGTGGAAACTGGGGACGTTTAAGAGTCTGGAATTAGAGGAATGCAGAGATGGCAGAGTGTTGAGGAGGCAACAGGGATAGGGAGAGATGAGGCCAGTGAAGGACTTCAATGCAAGGATGGGAATTGTAAGATGGTACAAAGTATAATATGGAATGCATTAGAGCTGTAGAACTGCAACAGCAGTGCAATGTATGTTCATTTTTAATACAGAAAACATCAGGAGCAAAAAAAAGGGATATAAAATGTTTGCCGAGGTAAGGGGGCGAAATAAGGGTGGTAACTAAAGTCTTGATCAAAAAAGGAGTTTCAGAAGGATATTAAATATGAAGAAAGGATTTTTGAAGTGATTCTGGGAGAGAGGGCTAGAGAGCAGGTCTCAAAACATCTTCAGAGTAACAGTGACTAATTAGAGAGGGAAATGGCGACTGCCCCTTTTCATGAACTAGCAATTCATAAGGTTAGCCTTTGTTCACATATGTTTCAAAGTGATTGCGCTGAAAACCAATTTAAGATTACCAGTCAGGCTGATAGTGTGGCTCACTTACGCATGCTAGAAACTACGGGGGCGGGATTCTCCTGTACCCGGCGGGGGGGGGAGGGGTCCCGGCGGGACTGAGTGCCGTGCGTGAACAACTCAGGCGTCAGGACACCCCAAAGGTGTGGAAGATTGGGGCTAGGTCCGCCCCGGAGTGGTTGGCGCCCTGCCGGCCAGCGGGATAGGGGCTTGGCGCCATGCCAACCGGCGCCGAAGGGCCTCCACCGGTCGGCGCATGCACGGGAGCGCCAGAGCGTGCTGGCGTCATCCCGCGCATGCGCGGGTGGGTTCATCTCCGCATCGGCCATCGCGGAGGACCACAATAGCTGATATGGAGAAATAGAGTGCCCCCATAGCACAGGCCCGTCCGTGGATCGGTGGGCCCCGACCACGGGCCAGGCTACCGTGGGGGCACCTCCCAGGGCCTGATGCCGCCGTGACCCCCCAGGAACCCCGGAGCCCACCCGCGCCTCCAGGTCCCGCCGGTAAGGGACTTACTCTGATTTACGCAGGCAGGACCGGCTACAGACTCCATTGCGGGCCGGAGAATTCGGGTGGCTCCAGCGCCCATTGAGTTGCGCCGGACCCCGCCATTCTCCGAGGAGAATCCCGCCCCATATATTTACACACTGGCCTCTGCCCTTTTCAAATGGTCTAATCCACTTCACCATCTCCATCATAATGGCCCAAAACTAACTCAGGCAGAAGAAACTCTGCTGCAGGAGATTCAATATCGCTGGGCTCAAAGGCTACGAGGAGAAAGAGCTCCTCATCTGGCACCTCACAGCTAACCTGGCGATAACCAATGACCCAAAGCCTCAGAACGTCCACAGTGCCTGATCCACCTTAAAAACTGCCATAATCAGCACCTGCGAGGGGATGCTCGGGCTGTCGACCAGGAGACACGAAGACTGATTCAACGAGAACGAGCAACATCAACCTCTGTCCAGGACTTTCTTCGGTCTCGCAAAGGTTGTTGACTCTGTCAACCATGAGGAATTGTGGAGCATCCTCCTCAACTTCCAGCTGCTCACAGAAATTCGTCATCATTCTCTGCCCCCGATCTCTGTCATCAAGCTGCTGTACTCAGAGAAGCCTGTGTGTGCACACACTCAGAGGCCGAGCTACAGACCATTGTCGATGCATTCACCGAGGCAGATCTGAGAGTGGGCCTCAGAGTAAACATCCAGAAAACAAAGGTTCGCTACCAGCCCACTTCTCCCACAAAAAACTCCCCCCCCCCCCCCCCCCCCCCCCCACTCCATAAAGATCCATGTGAGCCTTTGGACAATGTGGATCATTTCCCACACCTCGGTGCGAGCAGACATTGACGATGAGATCCAACGTCAACTCCAATGCACCAGTGCAGTCTCCAGATGCCTTAGGAACAGAGTGTGCAAACACCCAACCTCAAATCCAGCACCAAGCTCATGGTCTACAGAGCTGCCGTGGTCCCCACCCTCCTGTATACATCAGAAACATGGAGAATGTGCAGCAGACACCTCAAATCCTTGGAGAGATATTACCAACACTCTCTCTGCAAAATCCTGCAAATCTACTGGCAGGATAGGCACACCAACGTGAGTGTCCACTCCCAGGCCAATATCCCCAGTATTGAGGCACTGGTCACACTCGACCAGTTGCAATGGCCAGGCCACACTGTCCCCATGACCAACACAAGACTCCCTAAACAAGTGCTCCACTCCGAGTTCCACAATGGCAAGTGATCACTAGGAGGAGAGAGGAAACGCTACAAGGACAGCCTGAAAGCCTCCCTAAATAAATGCAGCATCCCCATCGACACATGGGAATCGCTTTCCTTAGAACGCACAAACTGAAGAAAAAGCATCTGTGAAGGTGCCACCCACCTCAAGCATAGTAGGGTGGAGATGGCGGAGGCCAAGTATAAACAGCAGAAAGAGAGTGCAAAATCTGGAACGTCTCGCCCACCTCAACAAACACCACCTGCCAACCCTGTGGCAGAGTCTGCGGATCCGGGATCGGACTATTCAGTCACCACAGAACCCACCTCCCCGGAGTGAAAGCAAGTCACGCTCGACCCTGAGGGACTGCCCAAGAGAGAGGCAGGAGAGGAGGTCCCGGTATACTTGTGAGGGTTGTAGAGAGGGTTGTAAACTAAGTAGCGGGGGCAAGAGCTCACATTTGGGAATGTTGTGTTATGCTTCTTCGTGTAGCATAAACTGCTTCCTTGATGTTTGCTTTGACAAAGGAAGGTCCAGACTTTGTAATGAGTTCAATATGTTTATTGAACTATTAACACAGTTCTTAAATGAGTTTGACTCTCCTGCTAATCTAACTGTAGTAACTCAGTCTATCTTTACCAGCCTGCTCTGAGCCACGTGCTGGGTTGATGCTGTTGATCAACCCTGATATACTCTCTAGATGTCCGTCTGTGGAAAGAGGCAGAGCCTGTGTGCCCTGTCCTTTTATATGGGTTGTGAAGTGCCCCCTTGTGGTAATGCCACCTCTGGGTGTCCTGATTAGCCATTGGTTGTGTCCTGTTGTAATGACCCATTGGCTGTATGTCTGTGTGTCATGCCATCTCTGGTGCACCCTCTAGTGGTTACTTAGTCGCAGTGTATTTACATTAACCCCTTGTGTATGTGATCCATATCACCACAGGGAAGTTGTGGTAAATCAAAGAGTAGAGACAACGCAAAAGAGGAAGGTATTATTTCAGGAAATGTAAAACAGACCATGACAGGAAGGGATAGGGAGGGATAAGAGTAAATTAACAGATGAGACTAGAGTATATAAAGAATAACAGGATAAAAGTAAAGGCCCTGCATCTGATTCCACAAAACATTTGAAACAAAACCGAGTGAACATAATAAGTACGTCTTGATAGCCATTATAGAGGCAGGAGAACATGAATTAGGGCCTGAATATTAAAGGGTGACTGAGATACATTGGCAAACACGTAGGGGGATACTCCAGACTACACAGAAGGGATGTTTTACTGAGTGAGGACAGACATTGCTTCCATGGTTAACTAGTGTCATAAAATGGTCGGATGCTATTAAAATGAATGTATTTTTTTGGTGCAGGTAGACTCAAACTGCCATGTATTTTATAAACCAGGTGTGGGCAGCAACTGAGAGAATAAGGAAAATGTGTTCATTGCAGTTGGCACATTTAGTAGTTAGAGGGCTATGAGCCAGAAAGCAGGCTAGGCACTGATGAAGCCTTGAAGAGGCAATGGCTAGAGAGAGAGAAGGGCAGCCAACCATAGGAAACAGCTCAGCCATAGGTGATGTTCTGAAGATAAATGGGCAGTTTGTGCATAAGATTGTTTTCTTCACTGAACCCGAAGACCGTTCCCAAGTCCTGGTCACAATGTGGTCGTCACTCGGTAGATTTGATCAATGGATTTATGCCTGTTGTTTGGGAAATGGAGGCATCTTCGTGGAGTTCAAGGGAAATAGATGCTCTTGGGTTTCCAATTTCTGAGGACTAAGTATTTGCTGTTAATGGCCCAAAGTATAAGATTGTTCTTTGTAGTGTTTCGCTATCTTTCTCCTGCTTCAATAAATTCTTTTATTGTCGTTTTATGAAAGAGAGGTTTGAGTTCTCAATGTTTCTGCACATGTTTCTCACTAATATCCAAAAAAGCAATGCACCGCCCAACCCATTTTTCCATTGGTGTGGGGTGGGAGCACCCCGGATGGGTTGGCACCATCAGATGGAGTTCCTGTGGGAGAATGGACATGTAGTCACTGTGAGGGAAGGATCATTATGTCTGGCATGTACACACGTGTGACAGGTCATCTGGGTGGGGCCAGTGAATCCGCACATCTGCGATGCAGGCCAACCCGACATCAGTGACCGTTCTGCCCTCAGTCACCCCCACCCCCGCAACTTCCAGGGCCCATTCCTTGTAGGGGGTGAGGACTCATAGCCAGGGGTGGCAGGCGGGACCAGTGCCAGGGGGCAATACCAACTCACCTGTGTGGCCCAGTGGAGGTTGTTTTACTTCTTGCGGCACTGGGTGATGATCCTCCTGGTGACACTCCCCAAGGTGACGGCTGCTGGCACTGACTCCCGGGTGGCACTGGTTGCCCTGTGGCTCACCCTCCGACCTTCTCGTGGGCACAGGGTATCCCGTCTGGACTCCACGGTGTCCAACAATCTGACCAGGTCGGCGTCACCGAATCATGGAACTGGACTGCACTGTGGCGTGGCTGCGTTCTGTCTGGGGTTTGCTCTGCAGGATCGGCTTAAGAACTGCTTTCCCTCTTTAGCGGGCAGTGGCCTGGCGCGGTTCAGGCAAATCAGCTGGCAGGTCAGTCATTTCCGACTTAAAGCCAGTGGGGCATCATTACTGGCACTAATGGACGTTAGATATTGGTAGCGGTCTCGTTGGATCAGCCGTCGGGAAACCCCCTTAAATTCCCATTCACTACCACACTTAGAACCTTTTCCATAAGATTGATCCCTAAATGTTTGAAATCAGCTGCAGAAAACTTACATTGCAACTTTTGTATGTTCCCAACACGTGACCAAAACAGCACACAGAGGGAAGGAATTTCCTTAAAACATGTGCGATTAAACTGTCGCACCTAGATCAATGGATCTTTCTTCCTGCACAAAACTCAAAGAGAATATGGCGGTCATGTGTTACGTCATTATTCACCTTTTGCTCTTGGTGCACTACTTTGAACCTGAAAAAACGTTGTTCAGAGCTGCAGCCCCTCAAGCTAGATAATGACAACTGGAGAATACCTGGTCTCCTTTTTTTTGATCTGCTTCTCCCTGAGAACTTCATTTTTTCAGCTGCGCCCTCCAACGTCCTGTGAGGGTCTGAAGGCGATATATTCCAAAGCTCTGCCTTTCAACGTGCTCAAAGGACCAAAGAATTGCCATGGTCTTTCTTACCATGGTCAATAGTCGCACATAATTGGCTTGCCTGAACACTCATTGGCTGCGCCCTCTGAATGAATTTGGAAATAGCTTTCCTGTAGGCTTTGATGTTGTGCTCCATTTTGTGTCATGATGTCATACAGATTGATAAAGGTCAGGCAGTAACATTTTGGCTTTTTCAACAGCGTGATCTGTATGATTCCATCATTCCTGACATTAAACTGTCATGTGTGAAGCCAACACATTGCATTCTTACCAATGATTCAGGCAGAGTCCAGACTTGGGCTGATTGAACTCCTTGCCATCCATTCCAAAGCCACATTTTGTGTTAATTTACATCTCCAACAATACTTGTCTTGTTCTCTCCAACCGTATTGATGTCATCGCCACTCACCACTGGAATGAAAGACAAGAGGGCAGCAGGCGATTGTCGGTGAGTCGGTCTCCTGCAATTTGTTTGTAAATAATGGATGTTGGTCAGTCAACTCTATGTTTAATCCATCAACTCGCTTGACGAACAGTTGAAACTCAACTCGCTCTCTTTCTGGAAGTCTGAGCACACATACTCCCGTCTGATGTTTGGCTCAGAAGAAGTTTCCAAGATTAATTTTGATGTGTTTTCAGCAAGTAACTCTTTCTTGCTGAACAACCCCAGCTGACCCAGGGTCAATTCAGTGATTATGTGGAGCATAAAGGCCAGCACGGACTAGTTAGGCTGGATGCTATAAATGTAACTGTCTTATTCTGATGCTGAAAGGATCATGTCTGAGTTTGGTTTGTCAAACGCCTCGTCATGGACCAAAAATCTAAGCCAAAAGTTAGAGATTTTAATTGATTTACTCAGACGTTAACTATGCAGATTGTTACAAGCAAACTTTTGCGCCCAGTTCGATAACGGAGTGGTTCGTACTTAAAATGAAGAGATGTTTACTTTTAAGCTCCTTAATAATGAAACTGCTCTATTCAGGAGCACCTAGACCTTAGGAACATAGGGATTAGGAGCAGAAGTAGGCAATTCAGCCCCTCGAGCCTGCTCCACCATTCAATCGGATCATGGCTGATCTCTTCCTGGCCTCAAATCACATCCCCACCTGTTGCACATATCCGTTTTAACTCATTTTTTAAATCATAAATATATATATCTCCTTCTTGAAACCATTTAATTATTCAGTCTCCACCGCACTATGGGGCAGCGAGTTCCGCAAGTTCTCCACGCTCTGCGAGAAGTAGTTCCTCCTCATCTCAGTTTTAAATCTACCGTCTCTCAATCTCTATCCGTGACCTCTCGTTCTTGATTTCCCCACAAGGGGGAACATTTGGTCTATGTTTACTTTATCAATTCCTTTTAGTATCTTACATACCTCAATCAGACCCCTTCTCATCCTTCTAAACTTCAGTGAGTATAAGCCCAAACTGTTTAAGTTCTCCTCATCTGTATAGAAATACAGCCTGTGGTAAGTTATATTGAGAGAAAGTGATGCAGCTGTCTCTGAAAAGTACGAGAAAATACAGAGAACTAGTTACAGCTGAGAAACAGCCCTATTTCTCCTACATAATCCGTGTCAGCATTTACCCGCCACGCGAGCAAACAATTCAATCAGATTTGCCAACCTTGCTCTCATATTTCACTTAACCTCTTTCCCTCCATCCACCTGTCCAATCTAATCCTGAGCACTGAAATGGATTCTTCTCCAAACATGAGCCGTGGAAATGAATTCCACAGCATCGCAGATCTCTGCGTGAGGAAATCGCTCCTGTCCTCTATTCTAAATCCAGTGCCTGTGGCCCACCTTTGAGCCCTGCACCTCGACTACTGCAGACGGTCAGTCCTGCCTGATCGTGCGTGCAAACACACCTTTTCCATCGCCTTGTTATCTGTATTCCTCCAATTAACAAAGGTTAATTTTCTTCAGTCTCATTTGAATTTCTATTTCACCAGATAAGATGGCATTGCAGTTTAAAAATAAAACAAAGAAAAAATACTGCCGACGCTGCAGGAAACAGAAAATGCTGAAGGCATTGGAATGCTGGCCTGCTGGAATCTATAGAGAGACAAAGTTCATGTTTGAGGTCAATGAGACCTTTCATCAAAGCTGTGGGTGTGCCAACGCCACATGGACTGCAGCGGATCAGGAAGGCAGCTCACCACCTCCTGCTGAAGAGCAACTCAGGATGGGCAATAAATGCTAACCAGATATACCCAGAACCCCAGCGTCAGCTTTTTAAACAATGAAAGGGTCAGAGGTTATCATAGAATTTATCATAGAATTTACAGTGCAGAAGGAGGCCATTCGGCCCATCGAGTCTGCACCAGCTCTTGGAAAGAGCACCCTACCCAAGATCAACACCTCCACCCTATCCCCATAACCCAGTAACCCCACCCAACACTAAGGGCAATTTTGGACACTAAGGGCAATTTATCATGGCCAATCCTCCTAACCTCCTAACCTAACAGTCTTTGGACTGTGGGAGGAAACCGGAGCACCCGGAGGAAACCCATGCACACACGGGGCAGATGTGCAGACTCCGCACAGACAGTGACCCAAGCCGGAATCGAACCTGGGACCCTGGAGCTGTGAAGCCATTGTGCTATCCACAATGCTACCGTGCTACCGTGGCAGGTAGAGTCTCAACTTTCGTTTCTTTCCATTTCCTATCACCAAACTTGCTCCATCACCCCTCTTGTCACTGAATCTCGCCTGCCCTCCCACTCTTTCACGGGCCATCCTTTCAGCTCTTGCCTCTTCACCCTACTTTCCCTCCCTCTGTACTTGCTTAAAACCAATCTTTTTCAAGTCCTGAGGAAAAAAAAATCTCCAACCTAAACAGTTAGCTCTGTTTCTTTCCCCGGAAACGTTTCCGGACCTGCTGAGTATGTCCAGTGTTGTAGATAATCTGCATTGTACCATCTGTGAAGTCTCTATGCCCTCGTATAATAAAACTTTGAATATATTCCAGAGGCGGCTGGATATCGCACTTGGGGAGAATGGGATCAAAGGCTATGGGGAGAAAGCAGGATTAGGCTATTGAGTTGGATGATTCGCCATGATCGTGATGAATGGCGGAGCAGGCTCGAAGGGCCAAAAGGCCTCCTCCTGCTCCCATCTTCTATGTATCTATGTATACAGTACTCAAATTGTGGTCTTAAAGTTGTGTGTCGATCAATTCTTCTTCTTCTTCTTCTGGGATCACTCACTAATGAGTATGATTGTCCACCTAAGAAACTCTTTGTTACTGGTCATGGGTTTTGTATGTTCTTGGAAAACTGATGAGCCTATTCCTGGAATCATGCGAAATTCAGTTTAACTTTGGTTTCCTGATCACACGTAGACAAGCCGCTGGATGCAGTTTTCCAGCCAGTTTAGGGATGGAACAGCCTATTTTTAGGGCACCTTTTCTCGCCCTCTCCCCATCCAGGATGAGCAGAGTGGATTCTGAAGAGGGCTGTGCAGTTGCGAAGAAAGCTGTCGAAACACTCCACCGTTCCTATTACAAGAGCAAGATGACTGAATGAAACCCCACCATCTACAGCCAGTCTGAAGCTAGGGACTTCCAGATCTCATGGTCTGTGTGAGGTTTGTGTAGTTTTATTTTACGTAGACACTGGTGTGAGATCTCTTTTAACATTGGTATGCCATTGCACATCAGCAGACACGCGGTCCTCGACAGAGGGTAGGTCCAGTTCCAGTGGCAAGGGAACCTCGACAACTGGGGATACAAAGAACAAACAAAAGTACAGCACAGGAACAGGTCTTCAGCACTCCAAGCCTGCGCCAATCATGATGCCCATCTAAACAAAAACCTTCTGCACTACCGGGGTCTTACGGCAAGTAACTCACCTCCTGACCGCCCAAAGCCTGTCCACCATCTATAAGGCGCAAATCAGGAGTGTAATGGAACAATCCACACTTGCCTGAATGAGTACAGCTCCAACATCATTCAAGAAACTCGACACCATCCAGGACAAAGCAGCCCGCATGATTGGCACCCGTTCCACAAACATTCCCTCCCTCCACCACCGACAAACAGTGGCAGCCGTGTGTACTATCTACAAAATGCACTGCAGTAACTCGCCAAGATTCCTTCGGTACCACTCTCCATCACCCTGGAGTTTCCCCTCCAAGTCACCCACCACCCTGACTTGGAAATATATCGCCGTTCCTTCACCGTCGCTGGGTCAAAATCCTGGAACTCCCTCCCTATAATAATAATTGCCATAATTGTCAGAAGTAGGCTTGCATTAACACTGCAATGAAGTTATTACGAAAATCCCCAGTCGCCACATTCCAGCACCTGTTCGGGTACGCAGATAGAGAATTCAGAATGTCCAATCCACCTAACCTGCACGTCTTTGGGCTGTGGGAGGAAACCGGAGCACCCGGAGGAAACCCACGCAGACAGGGCGAGAACGTGCAGACTCCACACAGAAAGTGACCCAAGCCGGGAATCGAACCTGGGACCCTGGAGCTGTGAAGCAACACACTGCGACCCCACTGTGCTACAGTGCTGCCCTAACAGCACAGTGGGTGTACCTACAGCTCAGGGGCTGCAGCGGTTCAAGAAGACCGCCCACCAGTGCCATCCAAAGGACAACTCGGGGTGAGCAATTAATGCTGGCCTAACCAGTGACGCACACGTCCGATTAAATAAATTTTTAAAAAAGGAGGTGGAGTGTGAGTTTGGACCTGAGCAGCAGATTTTTAAATGGGTCAACGGTTAGTGAGGAAGACGGGAGACCATTTGGGAGAGCATTCCTCAAGACGGGAGGAAATAAAGGAACGGATGACAAGCTGTCCGTGAAGCATCAGGCAGACACCTAGATGCACAAGTGAAGATCGGTCAAGCCTTAGATTGGCTCTTATATTTTGTTGCTGGTTGTCTTCTTTTTAGAGTATGCTCCACAAAGAGAGTCGGAATCCATCGGTTTAATTTTACCGGCAAGATTTTTTCTAAGCTCCAATGAAGCTTGCACAAGCACTGTCTATTTTATTTGGAGTACTGTGTGCAGTTCTGGTCACCTCATTTTAGGAAGGACGTGGAAGCTTTGGAAAAGGTGCAAAGGAGATTTACCAGGATGTTGCCTGGAATGGAGAGTAGGTCTTACGAGGAAAGGTTGAGGGTGCTAGGCCTTTTCTCAATAGAGCGGAGAAGGATGAGGGGGCGACTTGATTGAGGTTTATAAGATGATCAGGGGAATAGATAGAGTAGACAGTCAGAGACTTTTTACCCGGGTGGAAAAAACCATTACAAGGGGACATAAATTTAAGGTAAACGGTGGAAGATATAGGGGGGATGTCAGAGGTAGGTTCTTTACCCAGAGAGTAGTGGGGGCATGAAATACACTGCCTGTGGAAGTAGTTGAGTCGGAAACGTTAGGGACCTTCAAGCGGCTATTGGTTAGGTACATGGATTAGGGTAGAATAATGGAGTGTAGGTTAATTTCTTCTTAAGGGCAGCACGGTAGCATTGTGGATAGCACAAATGCTTCACAGCTCCAGGGTCCCAAGTTCGATTTCGACTTGGGTCACTGTCTATGTGGAGTTTGCACATCCTCCCCGTGTGTGCGTGGGGTTCCTCCGGGTATCCGGTTTCCTCCCACAGTCCAAAGATGTGCAGGTTGGGTGGATTGGTCATGATAAATTGCCCTTAGTGTCAAAAATTCTATGATTAATATCCGGGTTACTCAAGCGATGAACTTTTACTTTGTTGTTGGGTTTTATAATCGTTTCATTTGACGGAATTGAGAAAAGGTGATGTGTCAAAAACAGTGCACGCGAGATGTTTCACCATCAATGCTATTTTGTGAACCTTTGCAAATGATATCAAAACCGTATATAGCAATATATTAAAAGTGATTACATTTATGACAAAAAGCAATTTCTTTTACACGTTACAGAAATTATTTTAATCTAAAATGAAGTCGAAAATGTGACTAGTTTAGTGTTTTCAATAAATGCCTTTCACATTTCCATTCTTGTTTCCGATTGAGCATGACTATTTAATGAATAATTTTGAAACCCTTCTTTATGTTGTTAATTACATCAAAGTGGGAAAGGAATTAATTCTTATTCAATGTAAGTCAGCCATTTAATCAATTCTTGATGAACCACTTGGATTAAGCAGGGTTGTTCCAGCTTTTTTACTGGTGATCTTTCAGTGTTGTTCTTGCAGGTGGGTTTTATTACTTTGTGGAAATCAATTGTTTCCAACACTTTATTGGAATTTAGTACGGTGTTAGAAGAGGAAAAAACAGTAGACTTTATAATGCGGCATTGAGCTTCGAAACATTTGAAATGAAATGAAAATCGCTTATTGTCACAAGGAGGCTTCAAGTGAAGTTACTGTGAATAGCCCCTAGTTGCCACCTTCCGGCGCCTGTTGAGGGAGGCTGGAACGGGAATTGAACGGGATGCTGGCCTGCTTCAAAAGCCAACTCTTTAGCCCTGTGCTAGATAGAGGTCTGCACATAAAGAAAAGTAGAGAACAAATGCAATCGACTTCTTGGTCACCTAACCGCCTGCACTGTAAATCTGCCCATCTGCCTGTCTGTGCTCTGGAATACAAATTGAATATTGCCATCTGCACTATTCTTTTGCAGCGGGTGTGATATTGCTGGATCTTACAGACCTGAACTGCACTCCCAATGCGATTGGAACCGCAGTGTGTGTTATTACCTTGACGATCTGTGTTTATTTCCATGAATTTCAATCCTTTTAATGCTTGGAGGGAAACAAAGCCGTGCATTTGTATAGCGCCTTTCATGGCCTCAGAGTGCCCCAAAGCGCTTTGCGGCCAATGATGGGGTGGCAGTGTCATGGTGACCATTGTCACTGGGCCAGTAATTCAGAGGCCCAGAGTACTAACCCGGGGTCGAATGCCCACCTTGGCGGATGGTGAAATTTGAATTCAATTTTTGTTTAAAATCTGGATTTACAAGTCGCAGAGTCAGAGAGTCAAACAGCACAGCAGAGGCCCTTCAGCCCATCACATCTGCACCTGTCAGTCTATCCAAACAATCTTCATAACTAAAATTCTACAGCCCAGGAAGTTTTCAATCCCTCTCTGGCCACAGGAGAGATGCCAGAGGACTGGAGGATAACCAATGTGGTACCATTATTTAAGAAGAGAGGAGATTAACCAGGAAACTACAGGACAGTCAGTCTGACCTCAGTGGTGAGGAAACTATTGGAAGCAATCCTGAAGCACAGAATTAATCTGTATTTGGAGAGACCCTTACTGTTTGCCGTTTATATAAATGGTTTAGATTTGAATATAAGAAGGTTGATCAGTAGGTATGTGGATGATATGAAAATCGGTGAGGATACCTTTTGAATACAGGAGTATCATAGAAATTACAGTGCAGAAGGAGGCCATTCGGCCCATCGAGTCTGCACCGGCTCTTGGAAAGAGCACCCTACCCAAGGTCAACATCTTCACCTTATCCCCATAACCCAGTAACCCCACCCAACACTAAGGGCAATTTTGGACACTAAGGGTAATTTATCATGGCCAATCCACCTAACCTGCACATCTTTGGACTGTGGGAGGAAACCGGAGCACCCGGAGGAAACCCACGCACACACGGGGAGAACGTGCAGACTCCACACAGACAGTGACCCAAGCCGGAATCGAACCTGGGACCCTGGAGCTGTGAAGCAATTGTGCTATCCACAAGGCTACCGTGCTGCCTTGGGCTGGTGGGCTGATCAGTGGCAACTGGAATTCAATCCGGATAAGTGTGAGGTAATGCACTTGAGCAGGACAAATATGGCATGGGAATACATGACAAACGGCAGGAGCATGGCAAGCACCTAGGACCAGAGGGGTGTTGGTGCTGCCATGGGAGTGTCCCTTTAAGAAATATTTTCTCTTATCACATGGCTTCAGTGATGTTATTCTGTGGGTGGAGTGGGGCTGTGGCCCTGGGTTTTACTTTTGTTTTTGAACTGGGAGCTGTTGTGTGGCTCTGAGTTTTTTGCTTTCGTTTTCACTTTTGGCTGCTGGATGCAGACAGAACAGTTAAGGGTTATATATAGAGTACTGTAGCTGTGTGGGTTTTTTTGTTTGTAGTTGATAAAATTGACTACTGTGTGTGTTTATAAAAATGTTAATTAAGTTCGTAGAATAAACTTTGTTTTTTTTTTATAAATTTAGAGTACCCAATTCATTTTTCCAATTAAGGGGCAATTTAGTGAGGCCAATCCACCTACCCTGCACATCTTTGGGTTGTGGGGGTGAAACCCATGCAAACACGGGGAGAATGTGCAAACTCCACAGGGGCAGTGACCCAGAATCGAACCTGGGACCTCGGCACCGTGAGGCAGCAGTGCTAACCCACTGTGCCACCGTGAAGCCCTGAAACTTTGTTTTTGATTTAAAGTGTTTCAGGCCTCTGTTGAATAACACCTGAAAGTCAGGCCCTTGTGCTCCCCGTAACCAAAATTAATAAACGGTTGTAGGTCAGATAAATTTCATGACATACTTTGGAATTTTCTAAACCCTGGCCCAGAACAATGTGCATGGACACCGGTCCCTTAAGGTAGCAGAGCGGGTGGGTACAATGGCCTATGTATACTTGCCTTTTTTATCCGAGACAAGGAATCAGAGCATGGCTTTGGAATTGGCAGCAGGATGACCTGTGATTCTCTGCCCGATTGCGATTCACGTTTCTGCAGCCGCAAAGCGGAGAATTCATCCCACCATTTTGTTGGACTTCAGTAGACCCTGAATGTTTGAATTCTTCTGCTGTGTTGCAGAATTTCCATGGCGCCTACCTTTTGTACGATTCTCTTTAGAACTGACTTCCAAACAATTCCTCCCCACTCCCCCCAACCAGCCCCCTGACCCGCCAACTCCCCATCACTCGAACTGACTTGATCTCACCACACTAACTCCCTGCGGTCTACCTCCAGCCTCCCTACCCACCCTATCCGGCTGGCACCCTACCCACTCTGCCAATTGTCATCCTCCCATCCTACCAACCTGCCACCCTACCCAGCTGGAACCCTGCACCAACCCCCCCCCCCCCCCCCCCCCCCCCAACCCACTTACCTCACTCACAGGGTGGGATTCGGTGTACCCATCCCAACCGAACCAAACCTGGCATTTGCCTGGATTGAACTCCATCTGCCATTTCTCTGCCCAACTCTCCAATCTATCTATATTTTGCTGTATTCTCTGACAGTCCGCCTCGCTATCTGCAACTCCACCAATCTTAGTATCATCTGCAAACTTGCTCATCAGACCACCTATACCTTCCTCCAGGCCATTTATGTATATCACAAACAACAGTGGTCCGAGCACGGATCCCTGTGGAACACAACATGTTCCATGATTCAGCTGGGTGGCCGAATTTCCTGCGGTGGGTCCCACCACACGGAGGTGTCGGAAAGTCACGGCCACACTCATGTATAAATATCCCAAAGCTTTTCACTGCGCTAGTGAATGAAGGCTTACCAAAGTACAGTGGCAGGTGCCTTCAGAAGGTGCATGGCCTGGCTTTTCCCGACCATCCTGTCCCGGAAGAAGAACTCCCAGAGCAGGTGCACTCCGAAGACGCCCGGTTCGGAATTCAAGTCCAGGAACAGGAAACTCTGGGGTAAGATAAAAAAATAGTGGAGTGGCGTGGTAATCCAATGATATTTACACGTCTCTGAGGTTTTGGCCTATTGACAGCACAGTAGCATAGTGGTTAGCACATTTGCTTCACAGCTCCAGTGCTCCAGGTTCGATTCCCGGCTTGGGTCACTGTCTGTGCGGAGTCTGCACGTTCTCCCCGTGTCTGCGTGGGTTTCCTCCGGGTGCTCCGGTTTCCTCCCACAGTCCAAAGCTGTGCAGGTTAGGTGGATTGGCCATGCTAAATTGCCCTCAGTGTCCAAAAAGGTTAGGTTGGGTTATGGGGATAAAGGGGATAGGGTGGAGGTGCGGGGTGCTCTTTCCAAGGGCCGGTGCAGACTCGATGGGCCGAATGACCTTCCACTGCACTGTAAATTTTATGATTCTACGATTGAGCCAGATGGGAGGCAACTCCGGGTTTTTGATCCAGGGGCGGTGAATACACTTCCAATTCAGGATAGAGTATGGTTCGGAGGGGAGCTTGCAGGTTGGCCAAGGGTAGGACCAGGGAAAGACAGCCTCTCCTGTTTCTGGGTGCACTATCACATTATGTGACAATTTCAAATTATTAAATTTAAGTAGATTCAACAACTCTCTTTGCTTTGGAATATCAATTTCTTTGCACGCAATACCAATTTTATTACAATTGGATATGCTATGTTGAACTGTACATATGTATTAAATGGCAACGATTGAGCAATCAGCTCATTAAATCACACTGCACCATTTTCATTTTCATGATCTGCTCAAAAGTGTTTCGAGAAACCATTTGAACAGCTAAATCATTCATTTAATATTCTCTGTTTCTGTAACCGTTGCCCATAATTCCTGGAACCACTCAAGTAAATCTCTGCTGTAACCTCTCCAAAACCTGCAGACCCTTCCTGGGATATGGTGCCCAGAATTGTAAACAATCCCCCAGATGGGATACTGGACTTTTATGCCGATGTAAGTCCTGTTACAGCTGGAGAGATCCTGATGCCGGCCAATAGCGGGCCCCCTCCACCACCGGCACTTCTGCTGTAGGTGGGGTTTTCAAAATCCGACAGAATGACATCCTGATCTTCCTTTGACTGACTTTCCTGACACCCCACTCCCACTAAACTGCTGACCACCCAACACCCTTTCCTGGTCACCATGCCAGCTGAAGTGGATTGAAAGGTTCACTACCTCAGGTACTGTTGCTTCTGCATTCAAAACGCTTCCCCAACTTTCATTCCTTCCGTCCTTCCAAACTACCACACTATCTCCAACGCCCTTTTGCTGTGAGCACGTTGTTGCTGCCCCCAGTGGCCATTCTTCCCGCATCCTGTTGTTGAGTCTTCCCAATCAGTGTTCAGCCACTGCCAAACTGCTGGAGCAACGTCCAGCCATGTGCCCACAAAATCCTCTGTGACTGTGACCGAGGTGCATATCTGGCCTTGATAGTCCTGCAGCTTTTAGCACAGCCCCATCTGTTCTCTGATTCCTTTTCGCTGCCATCCAGCTCAGTGAGATTTCCCTCACTTGGTCCCAGGTTTGCCTATCTCATCATCGCCAGAACTTCTCGAGCAACGGGTTCTCTCCCCCGCCTGTACATGCCAGCTCTCATACATAGGTGAAGCCCAGCCCGCTCGACCCTTTAACCCTCACTACAACTTTCCCTGTATTGCCAGCATCTTCACCCAAGATCCAGTCTTCAGTGAGCTGAAATCCGCTCCAAGTAGTCATGTTAGAATGCGGCACGGGAGCACAGTGGTTAGCACTGTTGCTTCACAGCGCCAGGGTCCCAAGTTTGATTCCCATCTTGGGTCACTGTCTGCGTGAGTTTCCTCCCACAAGTCCCGGAAGGCTGCTGTTAGATAATTTGGACATTCTGAATTCCCCTTCGGTGTATCCGAACAAGCGCACGAGTGTGGCAACTAGGGGATTTTCACAGTAGCTTCAATGCAGTGTTAATGTTAAACAGCACTATTCCATCTTGAACCCTATTCACGGTCTCAAGCGTAAGCAGAATGCCATCTCAACACGCTGTTCAGTCCTGCACGAGCTTGCCGGTTTAACTCAGTTGGCTGGACAGCTGGCTTGTAATGCTAGAGCGAGGCCAGCAGCATGGGTTCAATTCCTGTACCAGCTGAAGTTATTCATGAGGGGCCCTGCCTTTCAACCTTGTCCCTCACCTGTGGTGTGGTAATCCTCAGGCTAAACCACCACCAGTCAGTTCTCCCCCTCAAAGAGGAAAGCAGCCTATGACTGAAGATAAACACATCAGACTGGATTTAGGTCTTCCAAGTTTGGGAAGAGGGACTGCCTGAGTTAATGGAGAAGTATGAACATATTTATGCAGATCCAGAGGTAACCCTCCATTTTTCTAGAGCAAGACAAGGAGAACACACCTTGCAAGAAAGGTTGGACATGAAATTAAAGAGATTGGAAGAACTGGGTATTATCCAGCCAGTTCAATTCACAGAGTGGACAGCACACATAGTCCCAATGATAAAGCCTGACAAGACTGTTCGCATCTGTGGAGACGACAAATTAACAGTTAATCAAGCTGCCAAATTATATAAGTATCCTGGATTGAAGACTTGCATGCAAAGCTGGCTGAAGGACAGTCTTCGACAAAGCTAGAAGTGAGTCAGGCATATCAGCAGCTTGAGTTAGACGAGGCTACCCGAGGTTATGTTACAATAAAGATGCACAAAGGTTTGTTTCAGTCGACATGCTTGCATTTTGGTGTGTCATCGGCACATGTTATTACTCAGAGAATAATGGAAAGTCTATTACAAGATCTGCCAGGCGTCATAGTATCTGGATCGTCAGAAGCTGAGCACCTCGCTAACCTAGAGCAGGTGTTAAATTATTTCAAGAGGCTGAAGCGTGCTTCGAGAAGAAATACTGTACTTTTCCAGCCTCTGAGGTCACCTCTCTGGAGTATTGTGTCAATGCACAAGGATTACACCCCATGGATGACAAGGTCAGAGCAATAAAAGAGGCACTGCCCCCCGGACACACATCTCAGTTCAAGTCATTCAATGGTGAATTACTACACGTGTTTTCTTCCAAATCTGTCAATGTTATTGGCCCTTTTGCATCTGCTGCTGAAGAAACACCAGCGCTGGGTTTACAAGACACCCCAGAAAGAAGCTTTTAGCCAAGTAAAGCAATTATTACATTCATGGAGTTTATTGGTGCTTTTTGACCAGCCTAAAGAATTGGAATTAGACCATAAGATCATAGACGTAGAAGCAGAGTTAGGTCATTCAACCCATCGGATCTGCTCCCTCATTCAATCGTGGCTGATATGTTTCTCATTCCCATTCTCCTGCCTTCTTCCCATAACCCCTGATCCCCCTTATTATTCAAGAACCTATCCATCTCCGTCTTAAAGACACTCTGTGACCTGGACTCCACAGCCTTCTGCGGCAAAGAGTTCCACAGATTCACCAGCCTCTGGCTGAAGTAATTCCTCCTCACCTCAGTTTCAAAGGTGTGCCCGTCAGTCTGAGGCTATGCCCTCGGGTTCCAGTTTCTCCAGATCACTCTTGGATCTTCTTAAAGAAGATAACGCTATCCCGCCAATTGTATCAGCAGCAACTCTACATCAGTTGTTAATTCCGTCCGCCTATGAATATACATTCAAGCACCAGCCTGGAATACATACCGTGAATGCAGATGTGCTTCACCTTTACCAGATAGTGTAGCCCCTCCCCCAATAGCACAGGAAATTGTTATGGTGTTGAATTTCTTGAACACATTGCCAGTTTTGGCACAGCAAATCAAGTATTGGAGCAGCAGGGATCCACTGTTGTTCAAAGTGAGGCACAAAGTGAGCGAAGAGGTTGGGTACTACAGGGGCTGGTTTAGCTCACAAGGCTAAATCGCTGGCTTATAAAGCAGACCAAGCAGGCCAGCAGCACGGTTCGATTCCCGTACCAGCCTCCCCGGACAGGCGCCGGAATGTGGCGACTAGGGGCTTTTCACAGTAACTTCATTGAAGCCTACTCGTGACAATAAGCGATTTTCATTTTTCATTTTTCAGTGGCAAGAATATTGTTTCGAAACCCAAGATTTTAGTTTATTTTGTAAGACTGTGCGGCAAAAATGATTCGCTCCAGGGGTGATTGCATGAAGAATTAGGTGCTTGATATTTTTAAAAATAAAATTTTACTATGAATATTAACTTCACACCTGGAAAGAACAATTACCCCTTAAACACCACAACTCGATTCATCATTAAACAACAAGAAAAGAAACATACGGCTCTGAATCCATCTTAAAATCAGAATGGCATAGACAAATACTTGCTTTACAGAACTAATTGTTGGTTCCTGTCAGAACCTCTTCAGACTCTGGCTGAATATCTTCACATTGTGGTTTCAATTGGGTTGTTTCAGCCACTTCCTTGTCTTCAGGCAAGACTGCTCTGCTTCAAAAATATCATTACTCTTTTTTTCCAAATATCCTACTGGGAGAGAAAGCCTCCATTGCTTGCGGTCAAAACAAGAGTTGCCAGATTTGACTTCAACTCTTCCCCCAAAGCTTTCTCAAAAAATGTCTCTCCCTTAGATCCGTCCAGCAATGACATCATCTCCCCAAGCTGTAAATAAATTAAGTTTCCAGGGACTGAAAACACCTTTTCCCCAGGGACTGTCCCCAGTCAAACCACAGTGCATTAGCCCAGACTGAAAAACACAGTCCCCTCTTCAATTTAAACTTCTGACTCCTAAAATCTACCAGGCCCTATAACACAGAATCCATTTTTAAAACATTATCCCTGCAGTCAAACACACTATAGCCCCATACTTTTAACCCTTTACTTGCCCCAATATTTATAATCCTGAAATCCTCCATTCATCACATGGGCCAGTGAGCCAGTTCCAGAAGAGATTAAACCATACGATATTCAAAAGAATGAATTAAGTTTCTAAGATGGCATCATACTTTGGGGAGACAGAGTAATCATTCCTCGACCAAGAAGGGAGTTGCTCTGAGCCAGATTGTGCGGTGCCCACACAGGTATATCTAAGATGAAAGTGTTCGTCAGGAGTCACTTCTTCAGTGTTTCCCTCCCTACCCCAAGGGGGTGGTTGAGCACACTGGGCTAAATTGCTGGCTTTGAAAGCAGACCAAGGCAGGCCAGCAGCACGATTCAATTCCTGTACCAGCCTCCCGAGACAGGCGCCAGAATGTGGCGACTAGGGGCTTTTCACAGTAACTTGATTTGAAGACTACTTGTGACAATAAGTGAGTTTCATTTTTCATTTTCATTATGTATGGTGGCCTGGCATCAATGCTGACATTGAGAGTCCAGTGAAGCACTCTGCACAGTGCCAACTGCAACAAAGGTTGCCATCTACAGCCACACTACATCCTTGGGAATGCCAGGCTGGCCAGGGGTACAGGTTCATGCTGATTATGTGGCGCCATTCTTGGGCACAATATTTTTGCTCCTTGTTGATGCCCATTCGAAGTAGATTGAAGCGTTTGAAACCACTTCGCACACCACAATTGAGAAATTGCGTCAATGTTTTTCGACCCCCGGGATAGCCGAAGTCATCGTGCCGGATATTCGTACAGGCTTCACGAGTGCTGAACTTCAAAACTTCACCTTCCAAAATGGTGCTGAGCACGTCAGGCTTGCGTCGTACCACCCAGCAGCCAATGGACTGGCTGAACGAGCAGTCTAAAACCTACAAGACAGGCCTCAAGAAGCAGTCAGGGGGGACCCTGGAGACCAGAATCGCGTAATTCCTTCTGGGCCTCAGAACCACTTTGAACTTTATAATGGGAGCATAGCCGGCAGAGTTCCTGATGGGCCCACCTCTGAGGACCTGGCTAAGCCAAATTTGATGGGGATGAATTTGACCAGTGAAATTAGAAGAAAAATTATGGTTCAGGCAAATCATAGAATGCCTACAGAGCAGAAGAAGTCCATTCGGCACATATTGTCTGCACCCTACCTTGGCCCATGCTCCGCCCTATCATTTAACCCACCTACCCTTTTGGGCACCGACGGGCAATTTATCATGGCCAATCGGCCTATCCCGCACATCTTTGGGCTCCGGGAGGAAACCGGAGCACCTGGAGGAAACCCAAGCAGATATGGGAGAGAGTGCAAGTTTCCAAAGCTGTGGACCAGGCGTAACGGCACCTCGGGGGTCTCACAAGCCATTAGAGATGCCCAGGTGGTTGGGGACAGGGCAGGGTGGTACCCTGGCACTCCCCCATGGCACCCAGACACCTTGGTACTGCCAGACTGGCACCCTGGTAGTGCCCTCTGGGAACCCTAGCAGTGCCACCCTGGTACAGCCTGGCTGGCAGTGCCACGGTGTCTGGGTAATTGCCATACTGGCAATGCCAGCATGCCCAGATGCCAGGTTGGTAGTGCAGGGATCGCGCCTTGTCCATTGGAGGGGAAGTTCCAGGGGCTAGAGAAGGTTGGGGGTGTCCAGATGGGAGGGTGTTCAGAAAGTGGGGAGGGTCCTGAAATGGGGGGGAGGGGGGGGGCGGGGGGGGGCGGGGGGAAGAGAAGTTCTGGGGCGCTGCTCAAAAAGCTCCTCGTGGTCTAAAAAACCAGCAAATTACCGGTGAACGGCGGGGTGCATCACGGCACTGCAGCATCTGTTGACGACCCAAGATGTGATGCCCCGATCCAGCCTGTGGCGACAGGCAATTCTGTCACCTCCATGGAAACGGGTGAAGCTGGGTTACCAATACTTCTGAGAAGATGCCGGGCATGGTGGTTTGTGCTGAAAACACCCCAACAGAGGCACCCTGACAGAGGAGTTACGCCACTGCACCAAAAATTTGAAACTGCCTGAAATACTTAATTGATGATGGACTGATTGCGTGTGTTTATTGTTTTAATTATTCGGGGGCTAAGTAATTTAATGTTTCTTGATGTTTAAAAGAGCTTAGGGAGGGAAAGATGTAGTGTCTTTCCCCCTTTATGGGTTATATGATCCGGGTAACCAATCAGGGACTGGTTGGGGGAATTGCCATAGCAACCGCAGGATTCTGTACCAGTTCCATCCTGGAAGCTGACTTTCAACCATAAATACATTTGTAGACTCACCATCACATTGTGTTCTCCCAGAGCCTCATGTTGTGTACCCCAGTGCCTTATCATCGCTACCCGCCATGTGCATGTACGTTCCCATACCCGTTAGCCCAACCGATCCTATGCGAGGTCCGATTGACAAACAGAGCCACGGACCAGTGGGAAGTTAAAATATTGGGTGGGATTTTCCGGATCCCCTCACTCCCTGGTGGTGTGTTTTTCAGTGCCAGTGGACACTGGCACGATCTTGTGGTCCCAACGATGTCGACAGTGTTTTCCGTGGCTCTCCCGCCCTGCCGCTGGGGAACCCGTCGTGGGGGAGGGGGGTGGGGGGTTTGGGGTCGACTTTGATGGTGTCAGAAGATACCGCCAGTATGAAGGGTGGAAAATCTGCTCCTCTGCTCCCTCCGCAGTGCTGCGCACCCCACACCCAATTATCACTGGAGGAAGTAATCACTGGGAGGTGATAGGAAACAAGACTTCACTTATAACAATTATAATCATAATCTTTATTGCCACAAGTAGGCTTACATTAACAATGCAATGAAGTTACTGCAAAAATCCCCTCGTCGCCACATTCCGGCGCCTGTTCGGCTACACTGAGGGAGACTTCAGAATGTCCATATTACCTAACAGCACGTCTTTCGGGACTTGTGGGAGGAAACTGGGGCACGCGGAGGAAACCCACACAGACACGGGGAGAACATGCAGACTCCGCACAGAGAGTGACCCAAGCCGGGAATTGAACCTGGGACCCTGGAGCTGTGAAGCAACAGTGCTAGCCACTGTGCTACCGTGCCATCACTGCACAACATTGACCTGCTATACAGAAAACCTGAACCCGGGCCCCCCTAAATCCTGGGCCCTGGTGTTTAATGCAACAAATGCAACACCCTTTCCAGGTTGTGATGATGTTCTCATGCGTCTGATCCACTTATCCTTCTGGGTGGCAGGTGTGCCAATTTAGAAGGTGCTTTTGAAGGATGCTTGGTGAAATGCTATCTTATAAATGGAAGTGTTTCTTTTTGGCAAGTAAGACAGTGGTGAAGTGGCAATATCACTGGACTGCTAACCCAGGAAACCCAGGCTCATTCTCCTGGGACAAGGATTCATATCTCACCCTGGTAGTTGGGGGACTTTGAATGTGGTTCACAAAGAAGCCAGAATTGAGATCTAGGGTTGGTTTCTCCGCTCCCCGATGGCGAAATCACGTTTGGCGAAGGGGCGGAGAATCCATTTTGACGACAATATCGGGAGCCACCCCCTGAAAGGTGGCAAGCTCTAAGGGTACGCCGAGCCGATTATCCACAGCCTCAGGCCATTGTCTGAGACCCGCCCCGCGATCCTCCGTCCCCGACCGGCCGAGTTCCTGACAGCGCGGGTTATGTGTGCTCACACCGTCCAGGAACCTCACAGTCAGGGTAGGCCCGATCCGCGGGCAGGGGGGGCTTCATTCATAGCTGGGGGCACTGTGGGCGGGCGATCCGGGGCGTGCGGGAGGCTGAAGGGGGGGCACTACTTTTGCGGTCCGGGTCCATGGACTGAGTCCGCCGTGGAGCACGGCGCGGCTACTGCAACCCGCTGCCGTGCACATGCGCAGCCTCTGAACCGGAAGTGCTCAGGGCCGTATCGGCAGCTCCAGCTGCGAGCTCCATGCTGCCTCCCTGCCAGCCCCCAGCAAAGCAGGGAATCGGTGGCCGTTGTGCACCGGTTTTCCTGGTGTAAAAGACCACCGTTTCACGCCGGCGTGGGGACTTAGTCTCCAAAACGGAGAATCCAGCCCATGATCTTAGTAGTGATCACCATGAAACTATCAACTGTCTTTAAAAACCCATACGGAATATCAATCAATCAATCATGTCCTTTTGGGGTGGCAGCCTGCCAAGCTTACCTGGGCTGTCCTACACGTGACTCCTAGCTCAGGGCCATGTGTTTTCCTCTTAATTGTCCTCTAAATTGGCTGAATGCTGCCTTGCAACACCCACATCCCATTCAAAGATGGAAAAAACGTTCCAGAAATAGAGAAAGAAGAAATATTTGGATGGCACCTTTCATTTCCAGAAACGGTCTGCAGCCAATTCGAATCTTTTCATTTTTTAAAATAAATTTAGTGCACCCAATTCATTTTTTTCCAATTAAGGGCCAATTTAGCGTGTTCAATCCACCTACCCTGCACATCTTTGGGTTGTGGGGGTGAAACCCACGCAAACACGGGGAGAATGTGCAAACTCCACACGGACAGTGGCCCAGAGCCGGGATCAAACCTGGGACCTCGGTGCCGTGAGGCAGCAGGGCGAACCCACTGGAAACTTTGCTAAGTGTAATCACCGTACTGCAGGAAATCTGACACACAATTTATGCACAGTAAGGTCCCACTAAGGGCAGTGTGATAATGACTGTTTAATCTGGATTTCTTTTTAAGCAATTCTCCGTCTCACTAGCAGCAGTAGCGGGGCGGACTTACAATGGAGAATCCCAGCCAGCATCTCCAATAGGGCAGCATTCCGTCTGTATGTACTGGGGTTACAGTCTGGGTTATGTTAGGGTGGGTATAACGGGGAGCTATACTCCGATAGAGTCCTTGCTTCGATGACTTTTCATAGAATTTACAGTGCAGAAGGAGGCCATTCGGCCCATCGAGTCTGCACCGGCTCTTGGAAAGAGCACCCTACCTAAGCCCATACCTCCACCCTATCCCTATAACCCAGTAACCCACCTAACACTAAGGGCAATTTGGACCCTGAGGGCAATTTAGCCTGGCCAATTCACCTAACCTGCACATCTTTGGACTGTGGGAGGAAACCAGAGCACCCGGAGGAAACCCACGCACACACGGGGAGAACGTGCAGACTCCACACAGACAGTGACCCGAGCCGGGATTCGAACCTGGGACCCTGGAGCTGTGAAGCATTTGTGCTAACCACTATGCTACCGTGCTGCCCAGACTTGTACAGGAGAAGCTGGCAGATGTGAGGAACCACATCCTGGAAAATCTGAAGGTGCCTCCGGCATAGTCTTTCACTCATTTCTAGAAAAGGACAACACAGGCGATACACCCATGGTCGGGCCGATGCTTGACATTGAAGTGTTCCGTTTGCCAGCAGCTTGACTCCCTTGAGGTCCCGCTGCCTCGTGCTGCTCAGACCGTTGCTACTTCTAGCCCTATGTCAAGCTGCGATGGGCCCTTCTTTTCCTGATCCGGCTGAAAGCCATTATTAAGGCTTGTCCCCGAGCATTCTAATGAGGATCACGGGCTGACGAGTAGCATTTTCAAATGTCCTTCAGCCATTTGCACCAATGTTACACTATTTTCACATCAATGCCCATCACCAAGAGGAACAGCACTATCCTCAAATGGGCAGTCACAGTGTGAATCCATGGAGTCCTTTAACAAAGATAACTTCAATGCATTCTTCATTGCTAGTTAATCTGTCGCTGGGCACATTGCGCACGGAACACAACTATGCAGTAACCACCCAATATCAGCAACTCTGCACGTGATGTATTATTAAGCAGATTTGCAATCATTCACATCACCATTAAATTGTCCACTGTAAGGATTAATGCACATTTCAGGGTAAAGAATAACACCATTCCATAATCTATAAAGTCTCATAAAAATTTAGACAGTGTCATAATTAACAATGTAAAAAGGATTAGAGAAAAGCTCTCTTGTTTGAACTTTGTGTTCTCTCTGTTATTATTTATTTAAGTCCCCTGATAGTTAAAGTGTGTATTTTCCAGAACCATGGCGTTCTGGTGCTGTACGTCTTGCAAGTCAGCAGTCATTAGCAATGACAACTCTATCCAACTATAGCAAATAACACAGCAATAAAACCACTGCTGTTTCTTCAAACATAATGTCCAGATAATAATCCTGCTGATTGTCTTAACCCTCATGTTTAAATTAAGCCAAGTTGCCCATATTGGATATTCCTTGAAGACTTGGACTGGGTTTGCTCGACGATATGACCTGGAATACATTGTCAAGGCATCTCACAGGGCTCCACCCATTCCAGATGTGACCCGCTGTGGGTCGCGCTCTTGCCCCCGGGATAGTGGGTTGTGAGTTCAAACTTCACTCTGTGGCTCGAAATCCTGGCTAATATTCTACTGCAGTGCTATACCATCAGGATAGGGTGTGCAAGCGGTTTCAATGCAGAATTTAGCAATGCCTTTCCGTGCCAAGTTCTCTTAAGCTGAGGTAAAAGATCGCATAAGGCTATTTCTCAGATGAGTGGTTAGCACCGTTGCTTCACAGCTCCAGGGATCCTGTCTTGGGAACTGCCTGTGCAGAGTCTGCACTTTCTCCCCGTGTCTGAGTGGGTTTCCTCCGGGTGCTCCGGTTTCCTCCCACAAGTCCCGAAAGAATGAAAAAAAATGAAAGGAAATGAAAATTCAAGGAGCCGTTTTAGCACACGGCTAAATAGCTGGCTTTTAAAGCACACCAAGGCAGGCCAGCAGCGCAGGTTCAATTCCCGTACCAGCCTCCCTGAACAGCCGACAGAATGTAGCGACTAGGGGCTTTTCACAGTAACTTCATTTGAAGCCTACTTGTGCCAAAAAGCGATTTTCATTTCATTTTTTCACCTGGCAGTCTTTGTTTTATTTTGGTTCCATTGGCTGAACTCATTCATCAGTTGAAGCTCATCCATAAGATCTGAAGCATATTCCAATCTATAATATGTACAGGTGGAGGGAGGGAGGAGAGGGGCGCAATAACCCAATCATCAGCTGCCAAACATGTCACTGATCATCAGATAATAGACTTGAGTTGAGCACTTGATCAATTGGACCTGACACACATGCTGGGGATGTGCTCTGAACAGTAAGTACATCCATCAATTGTATGTCTAGTGGCATTGAATGTAAGCACAGAGACAGACCTACCGAGAATATGCTTCACACAAACTGCCTTCTACCCTTGTCATCTCACCCCATCAGCATATCTTTTCATTCATTTCTCCCCCCTGAACTTATCTGGCTTTCCTGACATGTATCTCGGCTATTCACCGCAACTAGTCCATGTGGCAGCGAGTTCCAGGTTGTAACATTCTCTGAGCAAGTTTCCAGTTTCTTGTCAATTTCCTCTACCAGTTTACCTCTCAGCCTCCTAGGGGAAAGGGACCCAACCGGGTCCCTTTCCTTGAAAGGGAACCAATGCAGGAAGTCAGAGGGAAGTAAAACGGGACCAGAAACAAAAAGCAGTAAGGGGGAAAGTGTAAGGCAGAGAAGCCATAGTTAAAAATCAAAAAGGGCCACAGTACAGGATACAGTGACTGAGGAGAGTGTGAAAGGGGAGGTGGCCAATGCAGGATTGAGGCTGTTGCCCCTAAATGTGCGCAGTATACGGAACAAGGTAAATGAGCTTGTTGTGCACATTGAAATTGGCCGGTACGATGTGGGCATCACAGAGACGTGGCTCCAAGGATATATGTCCTATCGAAAGGGGCGAGGTTGCGTTGTTAGTAAGGAATGAAGTTAAATCGACAGCCAACAGCGATATAGGATCAGAAGGCACAGAATCTCTGTGGGTAGAGTTGAGGAATCGCAAAGGTAAAAAGATCCTGAAGCGAGTTATGTCCAGGCCCCCGAGCAGTAGTCAGGATGTGGGGCAGAAAATAAATCAGGAGATAGAAAAGGCATGTAAACAAGGCAATATCACAATAATCATGGGGTACTTCAATATGCAGGTGGACTGGAAAAATCAGGTTCATAGTGGATCCCAAGAAGTGGAATTTGTGGAATGTCTAAGAGATGTTATTTTGGAGCAGCTCGTGACAGAGCCCACTAGGGAACAGGCAATTCTGGATTTGGTGATGTGTAATGAGGCAGACTTGATTAGGGAACTTAAGGTGAAGGAACCCTTTGGGAGAAGTGACCTCAATATGATATAATTTACCCTGCAGTTTGAGAGGGAGAAGCTGCAATCAGATGTAACGGTATTACAATTAAATAAGAGTAGCTACAAAGATATCAGGGGTTAAGGGGAGAAGGCAGGGGAATGGGGATGAAAAAATATCAGCCATGATTGAATGGCACAGCAGACTCGATGGGCCAAGTGGCCTAATTCTGCTCTGTCTTGGGGTCTCACATGAGGGAGGAGCTGGCCAGAATTGATTGGAAAAGGAGCCAAGCAGGGCAGACAGTAGAACAGCAATGGCAGGGGTTTTGGGGGGTTATTAGGGAGGCACAACAGAAATTCATGCCAAGGAGGAGGAAACATGCTAAGGGGAGGACAAGGCATCCATGGCTGACGAGGGATGTCAAGGACAACATAAAGGCTAAAGAAAAAGCATTAAAAGTGGCGAGGATTAGTGGGAAGCCAGAGGATTGGGAAGCCTTTAAAAGCGAGCAAAGGACAACTAAAAAGTCAATAAGGGAGGGAGAAGATGAAGTATGAGTGGAAGCCATCTTGTAATATAAAGGAAGATAGGAAGAGATTTTTTTCAATATAGAAAAGGTAAGAGAGGCTAAAATAGACATTGGGCCACTGGAAAATGTGGCCGCAGAGGTAATAATAGGAAACAAAGAAATGGCAGACAAACTGAATAGTTACTTTGCATCAGTCTTCATGGTGGAAGACACCAGTGTGAGCTCCAGGAGAATCAGGGGGCAGTGACCAATACTTAGGAGAATGTTCTGGGGAAACTGAAAGGTCTGAACGTGGGAAAGTCACCTGGACCGGATGGATTACACCCCAAGGTCCTAAAAGAGATAGCTGAGGAAATTGTGGAGGCATTAGTGATGATCTTTCAGGAATCACTGGTGGCAGGAAGGGTCCCAGAGGAAGTGGAAGGTGGCTAATGTAACACCCCTGTTTAAGAAGGAAGGGAGGAAGAAGACCGTACATTATTGGCCGGTTCGCCGGACTTCGGTCATTGGTATGATTTCAGAGTCTGTTATTAAAGATGAGATCGTGAAGTACTTGGAAGTGCGTGGTAAAATAGGACTGAGGCAGCACGGCTTTGTCAAAGGGAGGTCGTGTCTGACAAATCTTTTAGAGTTCTTTGAGGAGGTAACAAGGACGTTAGACAAAGGGGAAACAATAGACGTGATTCATTTCGATTTCCAGAAGGCCTTTGACAAGGTGCCACATAGGAGACTGTTAAATAAGTTAAGAGCTCATGGTGTTCAGGGTAAGATCCTGGCATGGGTAGAGGATTGGCTGACTGGCAGAAGGCAGAGAGTGGGGATAAAGGAGTCTTTTTCAGGATGGCAGCCAGTGACTAGTGGTGTGCCTCAGGGGTCTGTGCTATGAGAACAACTTTTCACAATATACATTAATGATCTGGAAGAAGGAACTGAAGGCACTGTTGCTAAGTTTGCAGGTGATACAAAGATCTGTAGAGGGACAGGTAATACTGAGGAAGGAAGGGGGCTGCAGAAGGACTTGCTCAAGCTAGGAGAGTGGGCAATGAAGTGGCAAATTAAATACAATGTGGAAAAGTGTGAGGTTATGCACTTTGGAAGGAGGACATTTGGCATGGACTATTTTCTAAATGGGGAAATGCTTCGGAAAGCAGAAGCACAAAGGGACTTGGGAGTTCTTGTTCACCATTCTTTTAAGGTTAATGTGCAGGTTCAGTCGGCAGTTAAGAAGGCAAATGCAATGTTAGCTTTCATGTCGAGAGGGCGAGAATACAAGGCCAGGGATGTACATCTGAGGCTGTATAAGGCTCTGGTCAGACCCCATTTGGAGTATTGTGAGCAGTTTTGGGCCCCGTATCTAAGGAAGAATGTGCTGGCCTTGGAAAGGATCCAGAGGAGGTTCACAAGAGTGATCTCTGGAATGAAGAGCTTGTCGTATGAGGAACGTTTGAGGACTCTGGGTCTATACTCGTTGGAGTTTAGAAGGATGAGGGGATATCTTATTGAAACTTACAAGATACTGCGAGGCCTGGATACAGTGGGCGTGGAGAGGATGTTTCCACTTGTAGGAAAAACTAGAACCAGAGGACACCATCTCAGACTAAAGGGACGATCCTTTAAAACTGAAATTAGGAGGAATTTCTTCAGCCAGAGGGTGGTGAATCTGTGGAACTCTTTGCCACAGAAGGCTGTGGAGGCCAATTCACTGAGTGTCTTTAAGACAGAGAGAGATAGGTTCTTGATTAATAAGGGGATCAGGGGTTATGGGGAGAAGGCAGGAGAATGGGGATGAGAAAAATATCAGCCATGATTGAATGGCGGAAAGGCTCGATGGGCCGAGTGGCCTAATTCTGCTCCTATGTGTTATGGTAACGCACTCAGTCTTTCCTGAATGGTATCACCTCTACTCCCGGTATCATCCTTGGTGAAATATTTTTACACCTTCTCCAATGCCCCTGTGTCCACTTTACAACATGGAGACAAGAAATATGGCCAGGATTCCAATTGTGGTCAAACTTTATATCCTTTCATGGGACATTAGCATTGCTCGCAATGCCACAATTTATCGCCCATCCGAAATTGTAAAGGTGGTGGTGAGCGACCTTCTTGAACTGCTGCAGTCCATGTGATGTAGGTACACCCACTGCGCTGTTAGGGAAGGAGTTGCAGGATTTTGGCCAAGCAATAGTGAAGGAATGGTGATGCGATAACTCCCACGAAAACCATGAGGATCTCCCCATAGGACTCATGCAGTATGGGCTTCCCAGATAAGGGGCACAGGACATCCAGCTGGAGCTCATTACAAATGAATATAAAACCGGCCAGAATCAGGGCCTAATGTGGTCAGTTCTCTCAGCAAGGTTTGTACTGGGAGTGAGTTGCTGCCTTCAGCAGAATATTGTATCTGATTAAATAAACCTCTGTTCTCTTATCGCTGGCTTCCTCATGTACCTAAACTCCTTTTTTATTTGTTCATGGGATCTGGGCGTCGTGGGCTCAGCCAGCATTTATTGCCCATCCTGGAGGGCTTTAAAGAGTCAACCACATTGCTATGGATCTGGAGACACATGTAGGCCAAACTAAATAATAATGACAGATTTCCTTCCCTAAAGGACCTTGGTGAACCAGATTGGTTTTTACAACAATCAACACTGGTTTTAAGGCTACCTTTAGACTTTTAATCAGATTTTTATTGAATTCAAATTTCACCATCTACTATGGTGGGATTTGAACATGGGCCCCCAGAATCTGACTCTGGGGCCGGGATTTTCCCTTCCAGGGACTAAGTCCCCGCGCAGGCAGGAAAACCGGCGCCAACAACTCCGGCGTCAACGGACCTGTCTCAGGGCTAGGTGGACGCCGGAGTCGTTGGCGCTGTTCCAGCCGGCGCCGAAGGGACCAGGGGAGTTTGTGCATGCGCCAAAGGGCCGGCGTGATGTCACACATGCGCAGGGGGTTCTCTTCTTCCCGCCGACTATGGCGGAGCCCTACAAGGGCCGGCGCGGAAGGAAGAAGTGCCCCCACAGAACAGGCCCGCCCGTAGATTGGTGGGCCCCGATCGTAGGCCAGGCCACCGTGGGGGCCCCCACCCCCAGGGTCGGATCCCCCCACGACCCCCCCCAAGGACCGCCCCCGCCGACTTACCTGCTAGGTCCCGCCTGTGTCAGAGGTGAGTGAATCATGCCGGCGGGACAGGCCATAAGCGGATGGCCGCTCGGCCCATCGGTGCCGGAGAATTGCCGGGAGGGCCGCTGCCAACGGCCCCCGGCTGGCATTGCGTGAATCCCGCCCCCGCCCGAAAAATGGCACCAGAGAATACGGCAGCCAGTGTCGGCGCGGCGGAGCGGGATCCGCGCCTCCCCCTGGGGATTCTCTGACCCAGCGGGGGTTCGGAGAATCCCACCCTGGGTCTCTGGATTACTAGTCCACCGATAATATCACTATGTTAGTGCCTACCTCGTACCAGCCTCCCCGAACAGGCGCCGGAATGTGGCGACTAGGGGCTTTTCACAGTAACTTCATTTGAAGCCGACTTGTGGCAATAAGCGATTTTCATTTCATTTCATACCTTGGCGACAATGGTGGGACACCTCCCCTGAGAATAATAATAACAATCGCTTATTGTCACACGTCGGCTTCAATGAAGTTACTGTGAAGAGCCCCTAGTTGCCACATTCCGGCGCCTGTTTGGGGAAGCTGTTACAGGATTTGAACCCGCGCTGTTTAGCTCACTGCGCTAAACCAGCCCTTTATATGCTGGCCAGATTACTAAATGTGTGGTTGGATGACTCATGATGGTCAGAGCTGCCAATTTTGGTGCAGAGGCCTTCCATCCACAACAGCCACAAACATCACCGTGAACCAGAGTCTGACACGTGCCCCCTTCTCCCCACCCACCCCCATCCCTGCCCAGATGGACCGTTTAATGCAACTGAACTGCGTCACTGCCCCAAAGGTAGTGCTGGTCTGGATCACAGTACAGGTCATTGGTCACCCTGTGATATTGGAAATGGACATTTGTGTTCTCCATCATGGACCAGTGAACATTTCGACCATTCCGCGCAGGGATCATACAACTGACGTTGCACGACACCAAGGCGAGGTTGGCGACCTATAGTGGTCAGCCTTTGAATATGGTGGGGTTCACCCTGACTCCGGTAATGCACGGGCAACAGTCAGTCCGTCTTCCCTTTATTGTGGTGCAGGGACTGGTCCCAATTTGCTGGGGCGTGACTGCTTGTGAGTCCTCCGTTTCAATTGGCAACAGGTTTTTCAGATAGGCATCAGGAATCTGTATGATGTGCTGGGCAGATCCCCTAAAGTGTTCCAGGGGGGTCTGTGTAGGATAAAGGGAGCCAAGACCCATATCTGCATGGATCCTGATGCTCTACCCAGGTATTTTAGGACGAGGCCTGTCCCTGATGCATTGCTTGCCAAAGCTCATATGCCCGTTACAGTTTGCGGGATGGGCCGCCCCTGTGGTGCCAGTAATGAAGCCCGACAAATCAGTCTGACTCTGAGGACATATTCAGCTCAGAGTGAACAGGGCCTCATGCCTCGACTGGTACCCAATGCCTAAAATGGAGAATTTCCAAGCAAAACTACGATGTTTGACATGAGCCATGCTTACATGCAAGTGGAGCTGGACCCAGAGTCCAGGAAATTTGAGACCATTAACACCTATTGGGGGTTATTTGAATACACCCTCCTGACATTTGGGGTTTCATCGTTTTCGGTGATTTTCCAACAGTACTAATGGTGAATATATTGCAGGGCCGACTGAAGGTGGCCATTGATCTGCACCACCTAATCACTGCATATGGACATCTTGCAGGACTTGCTCTGGTAGTTTACCCACACAGCTCCTCATGGACAATGATCCAGCTCTGCCGCTCATCCTGACATGCAATGCCTCCCCTATGGCATTGGGGTGGTGTTGGCCCACAGATGGGATGACGGCATATGGCGCCCCATTGCACTCACTTCAAGGACCCTGGCGGACGCAGAGTGATGTTACGCTCAAATGGAGAAGGAAGGCTTGACAGCGATATTTGGTGTCAAGAAAATCCATCATTACATTAATATGGGCAGCATTTCTCCATATTGACAGACCACAAGACACTGCCCAACCTCTTTAGGGAGGATAAGGGAATCCCACCCATTACATCAGCTAGAATTCAATGGCGGGCACTTCGGCTCGCTGTGTATGAATGTTCATTTTGCCACCGCCCATGCCGACAGCCTCAGCTGTCTTCCATTGTCCATGAGTGCCCCCCGGTGGTGGATGACTTGGTTGCGGCTCTCAACTTTATGGATAGCTTGCCAGTGATGGCTACCCAGGAGAAAATGGGTTCCAGGACTTGGGAAACTTCACCCCATGCCGTTGAGCAGCGGAGAAAAGGGTGCCTTTCCTGTAGCCCTCCGGCTTTTAGCCCAGAGGTTTGTGCACCTCAGCGTAGAAGTCGGCATCATATCGTGGGGAGTTTGCATGGCCATCCCACTGCAGGGTCAGGAGTCTCTACTGCAGGACCTCCACAGTGGACACCTGGCACCTCTAAGATGAGATGTTGGCCCATAGTTATGTCTGGTGGCCCGGCATCGATAAACCAAGAGGGTCATGCACAGCTACCTGGCGTGCAAGGAGCATCAGAAGCTCCCGTAGGTGAACTGTCTTCACCCTGGGTATGGCCAGGATGCCCGTCACTGCGTCTACATGCAGGTTTCGCAGAACCATTCATGGGGTCCATGTTCCTCGTCATCGTGGATGCCCACTCGAAGTGGCGAGAGGTGTACAGGATGGGCCCGACAGCATCCAGATAGAGAAGCTTCTGGGCTCATTAGCACCTAGGAGATTCCTGAGGTCCTGGTAACAGATACTGGGACGCTGTTCAACAGGGAAGGCTCTACCGTGTTTAAAAAAGCACATTTTGCACATTTGAACCACCTTGTGTCATCCCTCCTCCAACGGTCTGGCAGAAAGTACAGTCCACACCATCAAAAAGGGGCATAAAAAACAACCCATGGACATGCGGTTGGCACCGGTTCCTTTATAATTTCTGCACAAAGCCACATGTGATGACGGGAATCACACTTGCGGAGCTGTTGATGAGAACCCGGTTGAATCTCACGTTTCAATGCCTCGGCTGGAAAATGGAGTTGTAGCAGGAGATACGGAAGAGACACGTCAACTTGAGGGATGCCAGGATGATAATTTCACTCAGAGATTGCAGTCTTTGCCCCCAGTTTTGGGGATGGGGCACTTTAGTTCCTAAGCGCCGTGCTCGAGAGAACAGGTCCGGTCTCGTACAAAGTCCAGGTTCAGGGGATAGTTCAACAAAAGCGCTCGGACCACCTGAAGATGCGAGAGCCCACGCTTCATGATGTCCAACCGGCAGAATTGACACCTCTTCTGTGCCAGGAACCGCAACCAGACTGGGGACACAGCCATCTGGATTACAGCATCCAATCCAGCAAGAGCAGGTGACTCCGGATCTGTGAACAACGTTGTGTCCGGGACCAAGGCCCCGGCAATACCTCTTCAGAGGTCAGCCAGGAAACGGCGGTCGACGAACCGATACACTCTACCGACATAGAGCAGCCGTGGTCGAAAGCACAGCCACGGGAAAAGCGGGGCAGAAGGCCCAACTGTTGACGGCTGAAGGGGAAGTTTCAGACTTTGGAGGGAAGGGGTGTTATAGCCCTGAGGACCATGGGGAAACCACTGTTGATTCCACCCCCACCCTACCCCCGACTAATAGGATTCATGGAGTATGTGCTTCCCAGAGAGGGGGCAGAGCCACCCAACTGGAGCTCATTACAAAGAAACATAAAAGCCGGCCCAAAACAGGTCCTGGTGCATATTAGCTGTCCCAGCAAGGACTGAAGGAGGCTAGAGAGGAAATTGCTGAGGCCTTGACAAAAATCTTTGGATCCTCATTGTCTTCAGGTGATGTCCCGGAGGACTGGAGAATAGCCAATGTTGTTCATTTGTTTAAGAAGGGTAGCAAGGATAATCCAGGGAACTACAGGTCGGTGAGCCTTACGTCAGTGGTAGGGAAATTACTGGAGAGAATTCTTTGAGACAGAATCTACTCCCATTTGGAAGCAAATGGACATATTAGTGAGAGGCAGCATGGTTTTGAAGGAGAGGTCGTGTCTCATTAACTTGATAGAGTTTTTCAAAGAGGTGACAAAGATGATTGATGTGAGTAGGGCAGTGGATGTTGTCTATATGGACTTCAGTAAGGCCTTTGACAAGGTCCCTCATGGTAGACTGGTACAAAAGGTGAAGTCAAACAGGATCAGGGGTAAGCTGGCAAGGTGGATACAGAACTGGCTAGGTCATAGAAGGCAGAGAGTAGCAATGGAAGGGTGCTTTTCTAATTGGAGGGCTATGACTAGTGGTGTTCCGCTGGGATCAGTGCTGGGACCTTTGCTGTTTGTAGTATAAATAAATGATTTGGAGGAAAATGTAACTGGTTTGATTAGTAAGTTTGCAGACGACACAAAGGTTGGTGGAATTGCGGATAGCGATGAGGACTGTCAGAGGATACAGCAGGATTTAGATTGTTTGGAGACTTGGGCGGAGAGATGGCAGACGGAGTTTAATCCGGAAAATTTGAGATAATGCATTTTGGAAGGTCTAATGCAGGTAGGGAATATACAGTGAATGGTAGAACCTTCAAGAGTATTGAAAGTCAGAGAGATCTAGGTGTACAGGTCCACAGGCCACTGAAAGGGGCAACACAGGTGGAGAAGGTAGTCAAGAAGGCATATGACATGCTTGCCTTCATTGGCCGGGCCATTGAGTATAAGAATTGGAAAGTTATGTTGCAGCTGTATAGAACCTTAGTTAGGCCACACTTGGAGTATAGTGTTCAATTCTGGTCGCCACACTACCAGAAGGATGTGGAGGATTTAGAGAAGGTGCAGAAGAGATTTACCAGGATGTTGCCTGGTATGGGGGGAATTAGCTATGAGGAGAGGTTAAATAAACTCAGTTTGTTCTCACTGGAACGACGGAGGTTGAGGGGTGACCTGATAGAGGTCTACAAAATTATGAGGGGCATAGATAGAGTGGATCGTCAGAGGCCTTTCCCCAGGGTAGAGGAGTCAATTACTCGGGGGCATAGGTTTAAGGTGCGAGGAGCAAGGTTTAGAGTAGATGTACGAAGCAAGTATTTTACACAGAGGGTAGTGGGTACCATGAACTCGCTGCTGTAGGAGGTGGTGGAAGCAGGGACGATAGTGACATTTAAGGGGCATCTTGATAAATACATGAATAGGATGGGAATAGAGGGATACGGACCCAGGAAGTGTAGAAGATTGTAGTTTAGTCGGGCAGCATGGTCGGCACAGGCTTGGAGGGACGAAGGGCCTGTTCCTGTGCTGTACTTTTCTTTGTTCTTTGTACTGGGAGCGAGTTGCTGCCTTCAACAGGATATTGTTGATAGCTCAATAAACCTCTGTCCTCTTACCGCTGGCTTCCTCAAGTTGCAAAAGCTGATATATTTCCAAGGCAGGACGGTGTACGACTTGGAGGGGAACATGCTGGTGATGGTGTTCCCATATGCCTGGTGCTCCTGTTCATCTCGATGATGCATGCCGTATCCCAATAGGAATGATCTCCAGTGCTTTGTTTTCTCTTTTTGTAAAATGGCTTTGTTAACCTGCTTCGCTATTTTATTGATTCGTGAATTCTACTCAGATGAGGTGACATTCTGGTCACACAAGCGAAGCCGTTTAGTTAACCTATGACCTGTGTAACAGCAAGTTAGTTACTGCAGAAGAACAGAGCGATTTGGAAATACATTTTCACAGAGTATTAAAGGCAGCATCTCATTGATTATGCCGGAACAAAAGCTGATGTTTTATCGCAGCAAATGTATAATATAAAGTCCAAGTCATGATGCAGATCTATAAATTTTAATACAGTGTTTAATTGAATGCTCCAGGAGATATGCGACTTTTGAAACCCAGCTGAAGACAAGTAAAAGCCAGGATTCGACAAATCTTCGACCTTAAAATAAAAGACTGAGCTCCCGAACCCTGCAGGCAGCCAATCCAGGCAGCTATTGTTGAAAGCATTGTTCTCAAGCTGAATGCGATCGATGGTGCAGCAGAGCCTGCCAAAACCGGCAAGGGCGGAAAACCTCTTTGCCTCCAGTTTAATGCCGGTGCCACCTTGAAATTCAGAAAGGTCGTCTAGAGCCTACCATTCCTCCGACAGTGATGAAAACAAGATACAGAAGGGTCAAGTGGTCTCCAAACCACCTGAAGCTTTTATTTCGAGGAGGGAGATAGGATAATGGCAATGTGGTAATGGAGATAATGCAGCAACTTGTGGGCAGCACGGTAACGCAGCAGTTAGCAATGTTGCTTCACAGCCCCAGGGTCCCAGGTTCGATTCCCCACTTGGGTCACTGTCTGCGCGGAGTCTGCACGTTCTCCCTGTGTCTGTGTGGGTTTCCTCCGGGTGCTCCGGTTTCCTCCTACAAAATCCCGAAAGATGTGCTGTTAGGTAATTTGGACATTCTCAATTCTCCGTCAGTGTACCCGAACGGGCGCCGGAATGTGGCGACTGGGGGCTTTTCACAGTAACTTCATTGCAGTGTTAATGTAAGCCTACTTGTGACAGTAAAGATCATTATTATTGCAATGAATGTGGGAAAAACATTGTCAGACGGTAATATAGCCAACAATCACTTCAAATAGAGTGAATAAAGTCTGAGAAAAGTATTGTATAATGGGATGGCACATTTGGGGTTAATGTTAGACTGCGTATGGCCCAGTCCAGTCCAGTTCACACAGGAAGAGAACACACGACCCACACCCAGAATCACTTGAGTGTTGGACAGAGCTGTGTGTACCAGCAATCTGTAAATATTGTAAATAATTCTAATAGTCAATAAAGACTGACATTTAACCTGAAAAACCTGGAGGTTATTCATGAAGGCCCTGCCTTCTCAATCTCGCCCCTCGCCTGAGGTGTGGTGATCCTCAGGTTAAATCACCACCAGTCAGCTCTCCCTCTCAAAGGAGAAAGCAGCCCATGGTCATCCGGGACTATGGGGTGACTTTGCTTTACTTTACTCACTTACATTTAACTTACCTATCACTGGAAAGACTTCTTCAGACCTACCAAATTGTAAGCAACACCCGACAACAGTGATTACCTCCAAACAAGGAAACTCCCATCCACGTCGATGCCCTGCCCTGTCTCCAGCTGCATCTCAAGCTCAGAAATCCTGAGATTGAGCTGAAGCAACTGGAGGAACACTTCCTGAACATCTGGTCCCCCCCCCCCAAGAGACTTGAAGTGTCCAGAAGCGCCACGTAGAGAAGGAACTACAAGCAATGGGTCTCATTCATGGCCACGCATGATCTAAGATAAAACATCCTCAACCCCCTTTAACAATCTAGTTAGTGAACTGTTTAAACTGTTAATTTTAATTAATGCCCCTGGACCTGCTCTGCGTCTATCCTCCTATTAATTATCTTGCTGTCACACTTTGCCCAATTGAAATTTTTACTTTCTCAGCTCCTAATTTGAAAGGATGCCTTATTTCCAAAAGAGAAATGGTCACTAATTAACCACTTAACTGCCTCACAATGATATCACAAAATTAAATACAAGAGATTTCGAACAGAAGATAAATCACAGCCTGGTATGACAACTGCTCGGCCCAAGACCGTAAGAAACTACAGAGTCGTGAACACAGCCCAGTCCATCACTCTGTCTATACCTCCCGCTGCCTTGGGAAAGCGAGGAGCATAATCAAACATCCCTCCCACCGGGGTTACTTTTTCTTCCAACCTCTCCCGACGGGAAGGAGATACAAAAGTTTGAGAACAAGCACTAACAGATTCAAAAACAGCTTCTTCCCCGCTGTTACCAGACTCCTAACTGTGTCTGTTATGGACTGATCTGATTTCTTCACGTATCTTTTGTACAGAGTAGCTCTGAGTAGTACTACACTCCTGTAAGTTTCACCCGATGCCTGTGTCTATGTATTTACATTGTGTATTTATGTATGCCCTGTGTATTTTTTACATGCATGGAATGATCTGTCTGGACCTGTACGCCGAACAATACTTTCCACTGCACCTCGGTACAATAAACTGAAATCCAACCCAAATCCAAATGAAACATTTTTAACAGAGAACTGAGACATAGAACATACAGTGCAGAAGGAGGCCATTCGGCCCATCAAATCTGCACCGACCCACTTAAGCCCTTACTTCCACCCTATCCCAATAACCCAGGGGTGGGCAAACTACGGCCCGCGGGCCGCATGCGGCCCGCCAAAGGTATTTCTGCAGCCCACCAAGTCATTAAAAAAAAAAATTAAAACATTTTTTTTTTTTTTTTTTAAATTTTTTTAAGGTTAATGGGGGGGGGGGGGGGGGGCTGTTGGGTTACTTACTGGTATAGGGTGGATACGTTGACTTGAGTAGGGTGATCATTGCTCGGCACGTCGAGGGCCGAAGGGCCTGTTCTGTGCTGTACTGTTCTATGTTCTATATGAGGCGCCCAGAATCATAACCGGGTGAAGTAATTATTTTACTTAATATACTATGCGGCCCTTTGTGAATTGTGAATTTCTGAATGTGGCCCTTGCACGGAAAAGTTTGCCCACCCCTGCAATAACCCCTCCTAACCTTTTTTGATCGCTAAGGTCAATTTATCATGGCCAATCCACCTAACCTGCACGTCTTTGGACTGTGGGAGGAAACCGGAGCACCCGGAGGAAACCCACGCAGACACAGGGAGAACTTGCAGACTCTGCACAGACAGTGACTCAGTGGGGAATTGAACCTGGGATCCTGACACTGTGAAGCCACAGTGCTATCTATTTGTGTTACCGTGCTGCCGTTGTGGAATTTGCCTCAAAACTTAGTGGTTGAGGCAGAAATTATGTTGACACACAAGGTAACGTTAGAGGGGTGAATGAAGGCATTATAACCTGCCCCAAGGCCACGGGGTCTGTAGCATCAGGTTCCCTGTGGCCTCACCTGAGTATGATATCCCCCGATAAGGGGGCGGTGCTAAACCCTTAACCGGGGGTACCTTGGGACATAAATACCCTGGTCCGAATGTGGACTGGGTGCGGGAGTAGCGAGTGTCTCGAGTAAGTTAATTCTTTTTGTTTCTTACCCGCCATCCCTTCCTTGTAATCACTTGCCTGGATCTTACAGAAGAAAATGTGATGGCAGCGATTGGGACCAGGAAGATTGCAATGATTCAATTTCAATCACGAATGAATACAGACATTGAAAGTGGGGCCTCACTTTATTCCAATTTTGGAGGTGTCAGAAGAGTTACTATGGGGGTCAAAACAGAAAATGCTGGGAAAAGCTCAGCAGGTCTGGCAGCACCTGTGGAGAGAGAAACAGAGCTAACGTTTCATGCTGTTGAAAAAGGGGGTGAAGATCAGGTGGAAAAGCTGAAGGTCAGGGATAGATTCAAGGGCAGGAGATGTTAAATGACAAATGTGCCATGGAGCACAAGACAAAGGGAGTGGCACTGAGAGTATTAGTGACTAAAGCAGGGAGTCATTTAATCGCCCAGAACTTGAGTATTGCTGAAAATATAGACTTTTTTGTCAAAGCTTTTCATTTTGAACTCCTCAACAATTCCCAAGGATGCTAAATGTAAAAGGAACAACTTTTAATATTATATGAGAAGTGAATGCTGATTGGTTGGCAAGTGGATTCTGATTGGTAGAGGTGTTGCCATGGTGAATGGTGGCTGACAGATAACTGCCAAGCTTTGAAATTTAAACCAGGCAGTTTAATTTAGATTAATCAAGGCATAGCCCTGAGGAATGAAACAATGAATGGCTGCCACTTACTTTGTTAGCTGAAACAGGCGTAATGTGTTCATAAGATATATGAGCAGAATCCGCCATTCCATCGTGGCTGATATGTTCCTCATCTGTTACCTGCAATGTTACAGACCAAGAGCTGAATTGTGAACACATGACCTAGGAGCAGGAGTCGGCAATTTATCCTTCCGAGCCCAACACCCTCAATGTGATCATGGCTGATCCCATCCTGGCCTCGATTTCACCGTCCTACCCATTCTCCATAACCCTTCAACCCATTACCAATTAAAAATCTATCTAACTAACTCCTCCTTAAATTTACTCACTGTCCCAGCATCCACCGCACTCTGGGATAGCGAATTCCAGAGGTTCACAACCCTTTGGGAGACGTAGTTTCTCCTCAAATCTGTTTTAAATTTTCTACCTCTTATTCTAAGTTTATGGCCTCTCGTTCTAGAATGCTCCACTTGAGGAAGCATTTGCTTTTTCCATACCTTTTAGCATCCTGTATACCTCTGCAAAGAACAAGGCTCTGTGTATTAATATTTGTAGCAATACATGCAAATGCACCACACTGTGAGCCCAACTGACAATCTTAACTTGGTTGACAATCCATCACAGAACCACAGAATAATACAGCATTGAAGAGGCCCATTTGGCCCATCGAGCCTGCAACTGATGCATGAAAAATACCTGGCCTTTCTACCTAATCCCATTTGCCAGCACTTGATCCATAACCTTGAATGTTATGGCGTGCCAAGTGCCCATCCAGGTGCTTTTTAAAGGATGTGAGGCAACCCGCCTCTACCACCCTCCCAGGCAGTGCATTCCAGATGATCACCACCCTCTGGGCAAAAAAGATTTTCCGCAAATCCTCCCTAAACCTCCTCCCTTTCACCTTGAACTTGTGTCCCCTTGTAATGAAATGAATATCGCTTATTCTCACAAGTAGGCTTGTGGGAATTGAATACGGGAATTGGACCGTGCTGCTGGCCTGCCTTGGTCTGCTTTCAAACCCAGCTATTTAGCCCTGTGCTAAACCAGCTCCTGTTTAAGTTGTGAAGAGAGGTTGGATAGACTTGGATTGTTATCATTGATCAGAGAAGGTTGAGAGGCAACCTGATCAAGGTGTACAAGATTATGAGGGGCATAAACAGGGTGGATAGGGAGTAGCTGTTCCTCTTGGTCGGTTAGAACATAAGAACATAAGAACTAGGAGTAGGAGTAGGCCATCTGGCCCCTCGAGCCTGCTCCGCCATTCAATGAGATCATGGCCGATCTTTTGTGGACTCAGCTCCACTTTCCGGCCCGAACACCATAACCCTTAATCCCTTTATTCTTCAAAAAACTATCTATCTTTACCTTAAAAACATTAAATGAAGGAGCCTCAACTGCTTCACTGGGCAAGGAATTCCATAGATTCACAACCCTTTGGGTGAAGAAGTTCCTCCTAAACTCAGTCCTAAATCTACTTCCCCTTATTTTGAGGCTATGTCCCCTAGTTCTGCTTTCACCCGCCAGTGGAAACAACCTGCCCACATCTATCCTATCTATTCCCTTCATAATTTTAAATGTTTCTATAAGATCCCCCCTCATCTTTCTAAATTCCAACGAGTACAGTCCCAGTCTACTCAACCTCTCCTCATAATCCAACCACTTCAGCTCTGGGATTAACCTAGTGAATCTCCTCTGCACACCCTCCAATGTCAGTATGTCCTTTGTCAAGTAAGGAGACCAAAACTGAACACAATACTCCAGGTGTGGCCTCACTAACACATTATACAATTGCAACATAACCTCCCTAGTCTTAAACTCCATCCCTCGAGCAATGAAGGACAAAATTCCATTTGTCTTCTTAATCACCTGTTGCACCTGTAAACCAACTTTCTGTGACTCATGCTCTAGCACACCCAGGTCTCTTCACAGCGGCATGCTTTAATATTTTATTGTTTAAATAATAATCCTGTTTGCTGTTATTCCTACCAAAATGGATAACCTCACATTTGTCAACATTGTATTCCATCTGCCAGACCCTAGCCCATTCACTTAACCTATCCAAATCCCTCTGCAGACTTCCAGTATTCTCTGCACTTTTCGCTTTACCACTCATCTTAGTGTCATCTGTAAACTTGGACACAGTGCCCTTGGTCCCCACCTCCAAATCATCTATGTAAATTGTGAACAATTGTGGGCCCAACACGGATCCCTGAGAGACACCACTAGCTACTGATTGCCAACCAGAGAAACACCCATTAATCCCCACTCTTTGCTTTCGATTAATTAACCAATCCTCTATCCATGCTACTACTTTACCCTTAATGCCATGCATCTTTATCTTATGCAGCAACTTTTTGTCTGGCACCTTGTCAAAGGCTTTCTGGAAATCCAGACATACCACACCCATCGGCTCCCCGTTATCTACTGCACTGGTAATGTCCTCAAAAAATTCCACTAAATTAGTTAGGCATGACCTGCCCTTTATGAACCCATGCTGCGTCTGCCCAATGGGACAATTTCTATCCAGATGCCTCGCTATTTCTTCCTTGATGATAGATTCCAGCATCTTCCCTACTACCGAAGTTAAGCTCACTGGCCTATAATTTCCTGCTCTCTGCCTACCTCCTTTTTTAAACAGTGGTGTCACGTTTGCTAATTTCCAATCCACCGGGACCACCCCAGAGTCTAGTGAATTTCGGTAAATTATAACTAGTGCATCTGCAATTTCCCTAGCCATCTCTTTTAGCACTCTGGGATGCATTCCATCAGGGCCAGGGGACTTGTCTATCTTTAGCCCCATTAGCTTGCCCCTCACTACCTCCTTAGTGATAACAATCCTCTCAAGGTCCTCACCTGCCATAGCCTCATTTCTATCAGTCGCTGGCAGTTTATTTGTGTCTTCCACTGTGAAGACCGACCCAAAAAACCTGTTCAGTTCCTCAGCCATTTCCTCATCTCCCATTATTAAAACTCCCTTCTCATCCTCTAAAGGACCAATATTTACCTTAGCCACTCTTTTTTGTTTTATATATTTGTAAAAACTTTTACTGTCTGTTTTTATATTCTGAGCAAGTTTACTCTCATACTCTATCTTACTCTTCTTTATAGCTTTTTTAGTAGCTTTCTGTTGCCCCCCTAAAGATTTCCAAGTCCTCTAGTCTCTCACCAATCTTTGCCACTTTATATGCTTTTCCCTTCAATTTGATACTCTCCCTTATTTCCTTAGATATCCACGGTCGATTTTCCGTCTTTCTACCGTTCTTCCTTTTTGTTGGTAAACCTTTGCTGAGCACTGTGAAAAATCGCTTGGATGGTTCTCCACTGTTTCTCAACTGTTCCACCATAAAGTCTTTGTTCCCAGTCTACATTAGCTAGTTCTTCTCTCATCCCATTGTAATCTCCTTTGTTTAAACACAAAGCACTAGTATTTGATTTTACTTTCTCACCCTCCATCTGTATTTTAAATTCCACCATATTGTGATCGCTCCTTCCGAGAGGATCCCTAACTATGAGATCATGAATCAATCCTGTCTCATTACACAGGACAAGATCTAGGACCGCTTGTTACCTCGTAGGTTCCATTACATACTGTTCTAGGAAACTATCGCGGATACATTCTATAAACTCCTCCTCAAGGTTGCCTTGACCGACCTGGTTAAACCAATCGACATGTAGATTAAAATCCCCCATGATAACTGCTGTACCATTTCTACATGCATCAGTTATTTCTTTGTTTATTGCCTACCCCACCATAACGTTACTATTTGGTGGCCGATAGACTACTCCTATCAGTGACTTTTTCGCCTTACTATTCCTGATTTCCACCCAAATGGATTCAACCTTATCCTCCATAGCACCGATGTCATCCCTTACTATTGCCCGGATGTCATCCTTAAATAACAGAGCAACACCATCTCCACCACTCTTACCATCCACTCTGTCCTTCCGAATAGTTTGATACCCTCGGATATTTAACTCCCAGTCGTGACCATCCTTTAACCATGTTTCAGTAATGGCCACTAAATCATAGTCATTCACGATGATTTGTGCCATCAACTCATTTACTTTATTCCGACTACTACGAGCATTCAGGTAAAGTACACTTACGTTGTTTTTTTTTAACCTCTGTTTTGAATCTTAACATCTCCAGTTTTATTCCTTTTAGTATTACTGGGCCTATTCACTGAGCTCCCCTCAGTCACTGTACCTTGTACTGTCGCCCTTTTTGATTTTTGACTATGGCTTCTCTGCCTTGCACTTTTCCCCTTACTTCCTTTTACTTCTTTCCCTGTTTTACTACCTTCCAACTTCCTGCATCGGTTCCCATCCCCCTGCCACATTAGTTTAAACCCTCCCCAACAGCTCTAGAAAACACCCCCCCCCCCAAGGACATTGGTTCCAGTCCTGCTCAGGTGCAGACCGTCCGGTTTGTACTTGTCCCACCTCCCTCAGAACCGGTCCCAATGCCCCAGGAATTTGAATCCCTCCCTCTTGCACCATCTCTCGAGCCACGCATTCTTCCTATCTATCCTGACATTCCTACTCTGACTAGCTCGTGGCACTGGTAGCAATCCTGAGATTACTACCTTTGACGTCCTACTTTTTAGTTTAACTCCTAACTCCCTGAATTCTGCTTGTAGGACCTCATCCTATTTTGTACCTATATCGTTGGTGCCTATGTGCACCACGACTGCTGGCTGTTCACCCTCCCCACCCAGAATGTCCTGCAGCCACTCCGAGACATCCTTGACCCTTGCACCAGGGAGGCATCCTGGAGTCTCGATTGCGTCCACAGAACTGCCTGTCTATTCCCCTTACAATCGAATCCCCTATCACTATAGCCCTGCCATTTTTCTTCCTGCCCTGCTGTGCAGCAAAGCCAGCCATGGTGCCATGAACCTTGCTGCTGCCTTCCCCTGGTGAACCATCTCCCCCAACAGTATCCAAAGCGGTATATCTGTTTTGCAGGGAGATAACCGCAGGGGACACCTGCACTGCCTTCCTACTCTTGCTCGGTCTTTTGGTCACCCATTTTCTATCTCCCTCAGTAATTTTCACCTGCGGTGTGACCAACTCGCTAAACATGCTATCCACGACCTCCTCAGCATCGCGGATGCTCCACAGTGAGTCCATCCGCAGCTCCAGAGCCGTCAAGCGGTCTAACAGGAGCTGCAACTGAACACACTTCTTGCACGTGAAGGAGCCAGGGACAGTGGATGTGTCCCTGAGCTCCCACATCGCACACGAGGAGCATGACACGGGTCTGGGGTCTCCTGCCATGTCTTAAACCTTAGGTAAACTAATACAACTACAATTTCAAAGTAAAAATAAATAAATTAGACAATGAAAAGAAAAACTACTTACCAGTCACTTACCAGGGTTAAAAAGCACCTCTGAAAAAGCACCTTCTCTCACTCTGCACCGAATTACCTCACTGCACCAAATTACCAAGTTGCAATTCCCACTCTAGATGTTCACACTGGGCTAAATCGCTGGCTTTTAAAGCAGACCAAGGCAGGCCAGCTGCATGGTTCAATTCCCGTAACAGCCTCCCTGCACAGGCACCGGAATGTGGCGACGAGGGGCTTTTCACAGTAACTTCATTTGAAGCCGACTTGTGACAATAAGCGATTTTAATTTCATTTCAAATCTTCCACCCCAGGCAACATCCTGGTGAATCTCCTCTGCACCCTCTCCAGTGCAATCACATCCTTCCTATAGTGTGGTGGCCAGAACTGCACACAGTACTCCAGCTGTGGCCTCACCAAAGTTCTATCCAATTCCAACATGGCCTCCCTGCTTTTGTAATCTATGCCTCGATTGATAAAGGCAAGTTTCCCACATGCCTTTTTCACCAACCTATTTAACTGCCCTTCTGCCTTCAGAGATCTATAGACAAGCACGCCAAGATCCCTTTGTTACTCGGAACTTCCCAGTGTCAGGCCATTCATCGAATACTTCCTTTCAAATTACTCTACTTCCTTCCAAATTACTCCTTCCAAAGTGTATCACCTCACACTTTTCAGGGTTAAATTCAACCTGCCACTTTTTTGCCCATTTGACCATCCCGTCTATATCATCACTAAAATGCACTCCCCCTCACTCCCACCACCAACACCTCAGCCACCTGTCTGACTTCATTCCTCCAAATTAGGTCCAGCACCGCACCATCCCTTGTTCTCCTCTACACATTGAGCTAAACAATTCACCTGTATACATTTTACGAACTCCACTCCATCTAAGCCTTTAACACAGTGACTATCCCAATCAATGTTGGGAAAGTTGAAATCAACTAATATAATTACCCTATAACTATTTTACACCCCTCCGCGAATTGTGGCCATATTTGCTCTCCAATTTCCCGCTGACTATCTGGGGGTCTATAATAAACCCCTCGCAACGTAGCTCTCCCTTTTCTCTTCCTATGCTCGACCCACAACGCTTCATTTGATGTCCCCTCCAAGATATCGTGCTGTATTCTCCGCTGTCGGGATTCTTCATTGTGCCGGCAACCCGACGGCGTGGGGCTGCCCACAATGGGAATTGGCCAGCTGGTGGGAGGGAGAATCCGGGGGGGGGGGGGGGGGGGTGGCACCGCACCACATATCCAGTCAGCTGGACGGATAATCCTGCCCATCATCTCTCCTTACTGCAATAACTGACTCCTTAACTAATAATTCAATGCCTCTCCCTCCTCTGTCTCATCTGAAGATCCTGTATCCTGGGATGTTGAACTGCCAAACCTGCCCCTCGCTCAGCCACATCTCTGTGACAGCTTCTACATCACAATTCCACCTGTCAATCCTCACCCTTAACTCATCTGTTTTCCTTGTAATACTCCTGGTATTAAAATAGAGGCCATCCAACCTTGCCTTACTTCCTTGAAACTTACTATCGCTGTGTTCCCTCTGACCTGATTGCTTTTCCATGTTATACTGTGTTCCTATTCTGCTAACAGTCTGCGTCCCCTCTCCCTGCCGAAGAGTTTAAACTCTTCCCAACAGCACTAGCAAACCCGCTAGCAAGGATGTTAGTTTCACTCTAGTTCAGATGTAGACTGCCCCGCTTGTACAGGTCCTACCTTCCTCAGAAACAGTCCCAGTGGTTCTGGAATATAAAACACTCCCTCCTGCACCAACTCTTAAGCCACGCATTCATCTGCGCTATTCTCCTATTTCTATACTCGCCAGCATGGGGCACTGCGAGTAATCCAGAGATTACAACCCCAGAGGTCCTGATTTTTAATCTCCTACCTTAGAATTTTTCAAACATTTTTTGCCTGAGACCCATTTTTACAAACCGAAGATCCTTTATGACCCATGTCAGCAGATGTACGCGACTCACCATTTTCACTTATCTTTAATATGACAGGTGGTCCTCACAATCTCCCTTGCTTTGTCATTAGAATAGAATAGAATAGAACACTACAGCTGAGGTCTGAGAACACGCACGAACAGACTCAAAAACAGCTTCTTCCCCACTGTCACCAGACTCCTAAATTACCCTCTCATTGACTGACCTCATTAACACTACACCCTGTATGCTTCATCCGATGCCAATGCTTATGTAGTTACATTGTATATCTTGTGTTGCCCTATTATGCATTCTCATGTATTTTCTTGAATTTTGTTTAATTCCCTTTTCTTCCATGTACTGAATGATCTGTTGAGCTGCTTGCAGAAAAATACTTTTCACTGTACCTCGGTACACGTGACAATAAACAAATCCAATCCAATCCAATCCAATCATTCAATGTTACATTTCTGATGATGACTTCAACTGATGATTTAAGATCTCACTGCATCCATTGAACAAAGTTCAGAGGTTTGTCCTCGAACTCGCCGTGCTTAGTCTTCAAACGCCTTTGGAGTTTCGAGGGTTTTATACTTTCATATCCCAGTACTTCCCTGCATATAACACACATGGACTTTACATCCTGACTTGCAGTGGCACAATTAATAATCCATACATCAAGTAACCATCTTTATACTGTTTTCAGCTTCTTCGCCATGGGTTGTTCACCAGAGGCCCTGGAGTTGACACCAGCACTGCGGACAGCTACACAATAGAGGAATCTCTCTCACACCCAGAACGTGTGACATCAGCCTGACCTGTTCTCTGACGCCGCTCCAGCCGGGAATGCTCCAGTGATTAAAAAACAACTCTGCTCCTGGGTCAGCGGACTGACGTCAGGAGGAGGTAATCTGCCCCGATAAACTCCGGGCCTGTTCAATGCTGAGGGGGCACACAAGCGCGGAATGGCCGGTATTCTGAAAGCTGGTCGAGGTCGGCATTTTAAAAAGCCGGTCGTGCCATTGGGCACTTCTTCCCGTGATCAGGAAAGCCAACACATGGTCCCACAATCAGGAACACCGCGATTCATGGTCCTGCCACCCTCCCGACACCCGCGGGGCGTGACACTGGGTTTGAAGATGACTGTACCTAACTCCCTGAAATCTTGAATGCAAGGCCTTATCACTCTTCCTGACTCTGTCATTGGTACCAACATGTACCAAGACCTCTGGCTGAACACCCTCCCCCTTCAAAATGCCCTTTGCCTGTTCAGAGTCATCCTTGACACTGGCACCAGGCAGGCAACATACCACCCCAGAGTCTCTTTCAAGTCCACAGAAGTGGCTTTCTGTGCCCCTGACTATAGAGTCCCCTATAACTTTTGCTCTTCTGTGCTTTTACCCACCCTGCTGAACAACAGAGCAAGCCATGGTTCGACTGCTCCAGCTGCTGCTGTTGTTTACCCCTGATAGGCCATCCCCCCGAAACAACAGGGGATTCTGGAACAGACTGCCTGTCCCTTCTTCACATCACCCATCTGTCTGCCTGCACCTTGGGTGTAACCACATCTCTAAAACTCCTCTCAATGGTGCATTCCACCACCTTCATGTTCCTAAGGGAATCTAACTGCTGCTCTAACCAATCCATTCACTCTGTGAGGAGCTGCCATTGGTTACACTTCCTGCAGATGTAGTTGTCGGAATGTTGGGAATGTCACAGATCTTCCACATCTCACAGGTAAAGCACTTTACCCCACCGACTAGCACTAATTAATTAATTTGAAATAAATACTTATTAATTTAAGTTACAATTTCTACAGGGTCTCTAATGCTACATTTCTACTATAAATGTTCATGATAAATTTACCAATCTCTGCTCTCCGGTTTGGTTACCTCTTGACTTAGTTAATTAAATAGTTTTAATTAGATTTTCAATTTTAATGCAGATTTCCTACCAGCCAATCAGGTCACAGCATTCCTATAATGCCACTTTTACAGTTTTTTTCCAGCTTAAGTGGCATCCACGATACTCCCCCAAGGTAAATTCCTTCATACTTACCGCACCGCCCTCCGACACTGCTCCCCGGAGACTGGGCCATGAATCCCTGAGGTAAATTCCTTTATACTCACCGCTCCGCCCTCCGACACTGCTCCCCGGAGACTGGGCCATGAATCCCTGAGGTAAATTCCTTTATACTCACCGCTCCGCCCTCCGACACTGCTCCCCGGAGACTGGGCCATGAATCCCTGAGGTAAATTCCTTTATACTCACCGCTCCGCCCTCCGAGACTGCTCCCCAGAGACTGAGCTGTGAATCCTCGAGGGAAATTGCTTTACACTCACCGCTCCGCCCTCCGAGACTGCTCCCTGGACATGTTATTCTCAGCACGTTCAGGATTATTTAGCAATACTTCTGTAGCCGGCATCACCTCTTTCTCTGTCAATTTCTATCATTTCTAGCAGACATTGCACGTAGCCATCACATTTTCAGTGCCTTTGTGGGTGCCTGTCCAGCACACTGCTGATCTGGCTCTGAACTTACACGTCTCCATACCAAAGTGGCTTTCATGGATTTTCTGGGGAACATTTTACTCCATTGTTTTGTGTCTGATTATTCTGGAACCGGTCAGCAGAACATCATCTTCCAGTGAGATGTCGTCTCTGACAGACCGGCACCGCCATGTTGCTGGCCGCGTTTGCTGCATCTCATCCCTGGGTCACCCGCTGAGGGAACATCTGTAGCACCTGGCCTTGGTTTACTGCTCTGTTTGGCTGGTGTTATATGCACTGGATGATGGATCTTCACACCTAGACCTTTTAAACTCATGTTTCTCCTGTGGCGACCGCCAAGGTGAATATCTGCCAGTACCATTTTTCTTCCTGGTCTGTATTTCAGAGTGCAATCGGAACACTGAAGAATCACCAGCAACTTCTGCAGTATTTTGCTTTGCACAATGGATGAAAACCATTCTCCACGATGAACTTCTCCCATTGAGATCGGGATGGAATTTCTCACATCCAGAGACGACTGCCAAAAGCTCTCTTACAATAATAATCTTTATTTGTGCCGTAAGTAGACTAACATTAACACTGCAATGAAGTTACTGCTTAAATCCGCGGAGGTGCTGACCTTGGGTAGGGTGCTCTTTCCAAGAGCTGGTGCAGACTCGATGGGCCGAATGGCCTCCTTCTGGACTGTAAATTCTATCTATGACAAGTAGACTTACATTAACACTGCAATGAAGTTACTGCTTAAATCCGCGAGCCCCACACAGACACGGGGAGAATCGTGGCTAGTTTAGCACAGTGGGCTAAACAGCTGGCTTGTAATGCAGAACAAGGCCAGCAGCGCGGGTTCAATTCCCGTACCGGCCTCCCCGAACAGGTGCCGGAATGCGGCGACTAGGGGCTTTTCACGGTAACTTCACTGAAGCCTACTTGTGACAATAAGTGATTATTATTAATGCGCAGGCTCCACACAGACAGTGACCCAAGCTGGGAATCGATCTCGGGTCCCTGATGCTGTGAAGCAGCAGTGCTAACCACTGCAGCCACCGAGGCTGGATATCTTAACCTAGATTCATAAATAATATGACTGCAATGGATAAATATACATCACTGCAACAGATATAAAATACAATATATATATATATATATATATACCAATTTCTACATTCACCACAGGTGTAACCTGTTACCACTATTTCACTGCATCAACCTTTTCTCCTCACTTAACTAAACATTAGGTGTTTGCGTGTTTAGTATTTTGATCTGCCCACTTGCACGTTTGTGTACTCAGCCTGCAGTATTGTGACCCTGTCCTTTGCAATCGAATCTGGTGGGAGAAAATTTATTCAATTATTCTGTAATTGATTGCATTCAATGGGGGAGGGCCATTTCAATCTTATTCCTGCGCTGGCAACCTGAGCAACCTTCAATGCCAATGGCGTGATTATTAACTGTATTAATGTCACAGCTGGGCTCTTGGAGCCTTTGATCGGAGAGAGCTGGGGACAGTGCCGCTGCATACTGCTGAACATTTATTAGCTATTTACAGAGGCAGATATTAACAGGACCCCATTGTAACCGTCTTCCTTAGTTTCCAATTGCGTGTGATCTGACATCATCTGACATCATTGATGACGCCCTCCAGTCATTAGTACATTAGCCATTAACTCCTTTAACTACATCAACAGGTTGTAAGAAGAAAAATATACTGACTTCTATTGGCACAACTGTAATTGGGGCTGATAAACACAAGCTCAGGAGTGGAACAGCATATCCCTGTAGTTTAAGTTTATGCCGCGCGTATGCTATTGACAATTTAAGAATGTCTAAACGACAGAATACCTGATTGGCGTGATGTGTATTTGAGTGCACTTCTTGGCAGAAAGTAACAATTGCATTAATTTAGCACCTTTCACAACCACAGGATCTCCCCAAAGGTTTGTCAACCAATGGAGTGCCTTTGAAGTGTAGTCGCTGTTGTAATCATAGAATTTACAGTGCAGAAGGAGCTCATTCGGCCCATCGAGTCTGCACCGGCCCTTGGAAAGAGCACCCTACTTAAGCCCTACCTTCACCCTATCCCCATAGCCCAGTGATGCCACCTAACCTTTTTTGGATACTGAGGACAATTTTGCATGGCCAATCCACCTACCCTGTACATCTTTGGACTGTAGGAGGAAACCGGAGCACCCGGAGGAAACTCACCCAGACACGGGGAGAATGTGCAGACTCCACACAGGCAGTGACCCAGTGAAGCCTGGTTTCTGAGAAACACACTGGGTGTGATGATAGGTAGATAATCATCTGTATATAATATGAATGGTTCATCGTCACTGTAAATTCTATGATCTATGATCTGCATGTGCATTATAAGTTTGATGTTTTACTGTTGTTGTTCTGGCATCCGACCAGCAGGTGGGGCGAGTATGGCGTCCCAGGACCCGGACGCACCATGTGTTCCTTCAGAAGGTGTTTGGAAGGAGTTGACAGCAGTCGCAGATTAGTGCAGCTCTGTTGCATCTCAGTGTAAGTTACTATTCCAGTAATGCTCCCTTCCATTTCTCTTCTCACATTCCTAGAACTGGTCGCCAGTCTGTCGCCAGAGGCGACGCTTGAGGGGCGGAACTCCACACCAAGCGTGGCCAACTAGGAGTCTCTCCCACTCTCACCACCAGCTATTGACACGTTAGAAGGATTTTGTAGCTTGACACGCAACCTGTTGGCCGGGTTATAGATGCTCCTTCCTTCACCTTCGAGTCCTGGTGCAGGATTCGAACTCGGAGCTTCTGGCTCAGAAAGAGGGAAGCTAGCCATGGTTCCACAAGACCTCCAGGATGTTAGCAATGTGCTGGACATTTAGCCTCTTCTGTCTTTACTCCATTCTGCACTGATTTTATAAAGCAACGTGCTGGATACGCCCCAGCACTAATAACATGAGTGGGCCTTTCAGCACCCTGAACTTGTTGAGATATTTTATTATATTAGGGCTGATCTGTAGCATAAACCCAGTTGCCCCTTTTATCCCTTCATACATTTATTTACCAGAGGTAAACATACCAGAGGGGCGGCACGGTAGCACAGTGGTTATCACTGTCGCTTCAAAGCTCCAGGGTGCCCAGTTCGATTTGCGGCTTGGGTCACTGTCTGTGCGGAGTCTGCACGTTCTCCCTGTGTCTGCGTGGGTTTCCTCCGGGTGCTCTGGTTTCCTCCCACAGTCCAAAGATGTGCAGGTTAGGTGGATTGTCCATGCCACTGATTGGCCACTGAATTGCCCTTAGTGCCCAAAAAGGTTCGGAGGGGTTATTGGATAGGGTGGAAGTGAGGGCTTTAAGTGGGTCGGTGCAGACTCGATGGGCCGAATGGCCTCCTCCTGCACTGTATGTTCTATGAGTTTTCCCATCATCGATGCCGATGGCACAATTGGAAACAATTGTTTAGATTCTGCCTCTGGAGTTCAGCTCTTTTATTCATGTTTACACCAAGGCTGAAATGAGGTCAGGAGCTGAGTGACCCTGGCGGAATCCAAACTGAGCATCAGTGAGCAGATTTTGGCTGAGCAAGTGCCGCTTGAGAGAACTGTTGATGACCCTTTCCATTGCCTCACTGATGATCCAGATTATTCTGAAAGGGCCGGCCGCACAAAACATATTTATGAAGGGTTGAACAAAGAATAACCCCTCCCCCAACACAAAACCCTTTTCCCCTACCCCCCCCCCCCCCCCCACAGAACCGGTCCCCATGGAATCCCCTTCCGACGGAACATCCCCCATGCAATGCACCGCTCCATCACTCAACATTGCCCCACAGAACCCCCTCCCCCCATGCAACACCCCAGCCCCACGTCCCCCAACACTGACCCCGGACCCGTCAGCTTGGCACTACCACCTTTCACTGCACCTTGGCACTGCAGTGGCCAGGCCGGTGCCCCTGCATTGCCAGGGGGATGTGCCAGGGGCAATGCCCAGGTATGATCCTCTCCCCACTGAGCCAAGCACTGTCCTGAACTCTGCTGGCAGGCTCTGCTCGCCGGGTGAATGCCGCGGGAAACCTGGTGCACCCCCATGCCAGCATGAGGCGGGCAATCTAACAGGGGAACTATCGGGCATAGAGGCCTCATTGTTGCATGTAAATATATCCCAGTGGTGATCCCAATGTTCAAAGTTAGGATTCGCAATACGTCATTGACGTGGGGGGTCGGGACAATGGCTACGGTTACTCCTGCTGGTGTAAATCGCATTCTAGGACTCTTGTAAGATTTTCCACCTCGTCCGTCGATCCTGCCCAACTCCCTCCCCCCATGAAAATGGGAGCAAATAATCCCCCCCACTGACTCTTAACTGCCCCATGTAATGGCCGAACAATTACGATTTTACTATTTTACCAGCCTCTGTAAAGCATCAAATCATCAAATAAGCTTCTGCTGGATTAAGTTGGAAGAAATTGATTCTTGAAGCACATTTTATCTCGCTACTCTGATTCGCTTTGTTAGCCTGAAATTGATTGGACCCTCACTGCGATTCAACCAAGGTACAAATTTCCTTGGAATGTAAACGTTAAATGAAGGACTCTACAATTGTATTACTCGTAACTACACATAGGGGGTCAAATATCCATTGGATCGTTCCTATTATAGGAAGGATATTGTTGAACTAGAAAGAGTGCAGAAGAGATTTACGAGGGTGCTACCAGGACTTGATGGTCTGAGTTATAAGGAAAGGCTGGATATGTTGGGACTTTTTCCCCTGGAGCGTAGGAGGCTTAGGGGTGATCTTATAAAGGTCTACAAAATAATGAGGAGCACAGATAGGGGAGATAGTCGACATCTTTTCGCTAAGGTAGAGGAGTTCTGAACTAGAGGGCATAGGTCTAAGGTGCGAAGAGAGAGATACAAAAGAGACCAGAGGGGAAATTGTTTCACACAGAGGGTGGTGAACATCTGGAAAGGGCTGCCAGAGGCAGTGGTAGAGGCGGGTACAATTATGACATTTAAAAAGCAGTTCTATAGTTATATGGCAGGGTGAGTCTAGAGGGATATGGGCCAAATGTAGGCACGTGGGACTAGCTTAGTGATAGAAACTGGACGGCATGGACAAGCTGGGCCGAAGGGTCTGTTTCCATGCTGTAAACATCCATGGCTCTATGATTCAAAAAGGTGTTTGCTCGCACACATAGTTACTGCAGACAGAAACACAGCAGCCACATAACCCCCACCACTTAACATATCCACACTTAAAACATGCAGTAACTTCTATCAGCTTATGTTTTCATTTCAATTCTTCTGTGAGTTCAAAGATAGGTGGCACAGTGATTGGCACTGCTGTCTCACGGCGTCAGGGGCCCGGTTTCAATTCCGACCTTGGGCGACTGTCTGTGTGGAGTTTGCACGTTTTCCCAGTGACTGCATGAGTTTCTTCCGGGTACTCCGGGTTCCTCCAACAGTCCTATGATATGCAGGTTAGGTGGATTGCCTATGATCAATTTGCACGGGTGAGGGAGATAGGAAGGGGGAGTGGGCCTAGGTCGCAAGCTCTTTTGGAGGTTTGATGTAGATTCGATGAACATATGAACACTAAGGTGACTTTAGTTTACTTTTAATGTTCTGCATAATTTGCGACTCCTCAGATACTGAAGTAGCCCATGTCCAATTGCAGCAAATCCAGAGCAATTTCCAGGCTTGGCCTGACAAGTGGCAAGTAACGTTTGCGCCAAACAAGAGCCCGGTGTTAGGATCCCGGGCGTGAACCCAACTCTTTGCAAGTTGTAAAACTGTGAAGAAATGTTATTGCACCACAGAAGTGAAAACATTGACCCAACGTTTTCTTTTATGTGAAAACAAACTTTCATTTGAACACAGAATTAACCACATTGACACCAGAGGAATTCCTTTACAGAATAATAGTTACAACAGTTCTTAAGTAAAAGAAAAATCCTAACTTACTTTTTAAACCTGCCTCTATATTCCAATTAAGAAAACCTACATAGTTCAAATACCACTCGTGAATAAAGATAACAACTAGGTTTCTACTTGTTTTTCTTTGTTCTGGATCATTGGAGGCAAGAGTAAAACTGAAATAACTCTGTTCACATTAAAATCCTAGGGACACCTAACTTTTCAGACAGACCTAGCTCCTCCCTTTAATTATGTCATCTGTACCCAAAGCAATATTCTATACCCTCCCACAAGATGTACTGTTGCACGTTTTACTATGGGCGTAAAACGCGTTTATTGGAGTGTATTAACACGCCTCCGAGTTCGACGTGTGCTTAACACTGCTAGGCTCTGTTCTATGTAATTATTTAGCTCTGGAGTCGCCAGTTGCCGTATAGGCAACGTCACAAGTATTCCAAGGTCAAGTTCAAAGTAATAAAGACGATACACCGATTAGTCAAGTTCAAACGATCAATATTTATTATACAGTTAATAATAAATACTCATGCACACACTAAGAGACTAAGCTACAACTAAACATAAGCAAACAGAATACTTATCTAACAGGAACAGGCAAGGTCAGAGAACGAGGCCTTCGTCCTGGTTTTGTCTGCAGCCTTCAGCAAGCGTTCTGGCACTTGGGAGTCTAGCGGGCTTGGATCGCGTAGCGAGCGTTGAACTTACGGTTTCGGCGGCTGGTGCTCAACGGCTGGAGTCAGGATACCAGGTGTCAGTCGGGGCCGGAGCACGGGTTTAACAGACCGGACAACACGAGGTCCCTATCTTTTATAGGGGTTCCGTTGTCCTTCCCTCTTCTCGGGCGGGCTCTACCTATTGGATCAATTTCTTATCGATACTGGATTAATTCCCCAATGCGAGGGGGTCTCCGTGATGGAGGGGGCGTTTCTTATGTCCTTTTGTTCGGAGGTTTCTGGTGCCTCGATGTCTGGGTCTTGATTGGAATGTGTCCATTCAGAACCAAATGTATCTATTGTGTGGGTGTTCAAGTCTGATGGCCTCATTAGCATGCAAAGCGTTTTGCCATTTGCACCTAGCTAAGGTCTTTTCACCTGAGCCCAAACTGGTTTCTGTTGCTGCAGAATGCAAACTGCTCTTTGCAGACTGCTGTTCTGGCTGAACTGTCTGTTTCTCAGCAGCCTTCCATTTTAGTTTGGCTCAGTGTCCATTTTGCGTGGCCAGCATGGCTACATTCCCTCCTTGTGATCCTCACAATCATACTATTGTGAAGGATCACCTATGTTCTTTGCCTCCTTGTGTTCTGACCTCTTGCCAGTTCCTGTTCTACTCTGTTCTAAACTATGGGAAGAAAAGAAAAAAAAAAAATTTAACTAACATCTCTACTTGGCCCTATGTCAAAAGGGACATGCATTACTACAATTGGGAACCTCTACCTATCACTATTAACCTTAACCTTAACTTAAACATTTAATCACTCTAAAATCTTAACCATTCACACCACAACATCACACTTCCCAACTCGGCAGTCGAGTATGGAACAATATAATACATGGCTGAATTTTATTTACAGAGTGTTGTAATCAGTGAGGGGTTGAGGGGTTTGGTGGAATCCGAAGATGGGGGATTGCACTCTATAGATGGGTGAGGTGCTGGAACGAGAGGCTCTCCTCTTCCATTTCCTCAACCTGAGGGTCTGCACTAGGATGATGAGGATCGCGATCACCAACAGTGATTCGATTATGTAGGACATGGAGTACCACGTCATGAATTTAGTACACCAGGTCTGAACCTCGCTGATCAGAGCTGAGCACTGGGGGTTTGTTGTACTAACATTTACGGTGGGGGTTGTGGGGGAAACGTGTCTTGTTTCCACACATATACATATGACATTAAATAGTAATAAGTGGGCTTCCATCATTTTGCTGTTCTTCTTCTTTCTCTTCCTTCTTCCTCCGGTATTGACAATCCTGGCTTCGACCTCTGTCTCGTCCTTTGAAACCTTTGGGATCAAGCACAGTATCTGTCAATACACAGTTTAAGACCTTTACTTGTTAGTGCATCTGTCTTTCAAAACCCAATTGACCCTTTAAAATGACTGGCTAAGTCACACCCTGTGACTCCCCTCATTTTTTTTTTCAAAAAGCGAATTTACAGAGCAGCATACACCTAACAATCCTTCCTTCTGCGAGCCGTCTCGCAGGCTTTGCTGATTTACCATCCGAATGTTCCCGGATGTAAATAGCATGTGGGATGGTGGCCGAAGGGCTACCTAACCTAAAATGAAAACAAACTTGGAAATAAACATCCGAATGAGTTGCGTATGGGCCGCTACGGGTACGAGTTGGATGGAATCCCCGGGTAGGGCGTGCTGTGCCATACCCGAGCTTGGCTGACCAAGGGTTGGTTCTCAGACAGGGCGGGTCCTCAGTGCCGTTTGTCCACTGCCTGAGTAACCTGGAGAAAACGGGTACGAATGTGTTTACCATGACTTGCAGCCTCTATTTCGCCGAATAGAGGGGCACCTAAAAAACCAAGGGAGCCAAGATGCTCCAACTGAGGACATCACTGAAGTTCTCAGAGATATCTGCAGATAAACTATTTGGCGTGTGGCCTTACAACTTTGGAAAAGATCTCCAATCAAACCGAAGTTCTCAAAAGTATCTGCGGACAAGCTAACGTGTATGTGAGGTGGTCACAATCTTTTCAGCTGAAAAGAAGATGTCCATCCTCCAACTGAAACATTTACATTCCTGAAAACAAACAAACATAAAACGAAGACAAACATACGTGCAGGTTCCATCAGAAAGGACATCGTTTCCCTCAAACGATTCCTATCTTACATCATCTGGACACCTCCCTTTGATTCTGCCTCTGTGAACAGGGTCACAAAGGGGTTGCCGTGTCGGGAGTCAGACACCGTGTCGTCCTGCTCTCCCGGATCCCACACCCTTGTGTGGATCAGGCATGCAACTTTGGAATTGTGTGACCGGGGGTCACTCTCGTCATTGCGGACAAGTCTGTAGGAATTGTCCCTGTGCCATTGTGTAGCGTCGAGTGTGTTGTCGGGGTAGTCGGGGTCGGGTGGTGGTTCTGGATATTTGAGGTAGGTGACTTCCATGGGGTCACTGGAGTCGGGGTCGTAGTTGGTGCAGTGTGGGCTGTATGGCTGTGTGGTGTCGCTGTCTTCAGAGTCAGTGTCAGTCCTGCTGTCTCTGCTGTGGCAGCTTGTGGGCGTGTCGGGGCGTGGTCTGTAGTGGTCTGTGGGCGGAGTCGTGGGCGAGTCCGTTGATGAACTGGTCTGTGAGGGGGATGGTGGAAAAGTGTCTCTGGTGGGCGGGGTGAAGTGTTCTGCTGCATCCAGCAGGACATGGTGAGCATGGTTGGACTGTGTTCCATATGCCTTAAGCTGGTTAATATGGAACCACGCGGTCTTCCCATTAGGATACTTTATCCTGTAAACGGAGGGGCTAATTTTGTCCGAAATTGAGTAGGGACCGGAATATTTTGGAGCCAAAAAACTGCTGGGGTTATAAACAGATAACATTACCTGTTGCCCAACCTGGAATTCTGTGGTGTGTACGGTCTTATTGAAACAGGCAGTCCGTTGCTGTCGGCGTTTCCCTAGCTGGACTGCGGCTGCGAGCTGTGCAGACCTCACAGTCTCAACTAGATCTTTAACTGCCTTTTCATGTGTGAGGGCCGTCACTTCGGGGCTTGTCATGTCCAGTCCTAAAAGGAATTCTGTACCTTTCATAGGGCGTCCGGTCATGAGTGTGTGTGGTGTGTATCCTGTCGATGTGGAGACAGTGTTCCTTATGAACATAAGTGCAATGGGAGCACTGAATCCCATGTGGAATTATTCTCTTGAACCATTTTCCTAAGGGTCGTTTTTAGGGTCCGATTCATGCGCTCCACAATCCCGCTGGACTGTGGATGATACGCAATGTGGAAGTTCTGTTTGATTCCGAATATTGTCAGGACGTTCCTCATGACCCGTCCTGTAAAGTGAGATCCCTGGTCCGAATCGATACTTCGGGGTAAACCCCATCTCGTGAAGATGTGGTGGGTCAGGATCTTTGCAGCTGTCTTAGCTGTGTTTGTTCGTGAGGGAAATGCCTCTACCCATTTGGTAAAGGTATCTATCACCACCAGAACGTATTTATAGCCATTCCGACAAGGGGGCAATGGACCTATAAAATCGATCTGGAGGTTTGTCCAAGGGCCGTTAACTGGGCGAGTATGCCAAAGTTGTGCTTTCTTAGAATACCTCTCCGGGTTATTCTGAGCACAAATCAGGCAATTCTCTATGTAGTGCGTTACATCATTCCTGAGATTAGGCCACCAACAGAGTTGCCTGAGGTGCCTCGTTGTTGCATCAATTCCCTGATGCCCGTGTCCGTCATGGAACAAGGCAATCATCTGATTCCTGTCCTGCTGTGGGACCACATAAAGTTGGTCCTTAATGATCACACCCTCATGTGTGGTCAGTGCGTGTTTAAAGTGCTCGTAAGCAGGCACAAAGTTTCCCTTGAAAACCTCCCTGAGGTCTCCGTCCTGTTTTTGTGCTGCCACGAGATCTTTAATATCAGTCTGTGAGACTTGGACTGCGCTCACAGGGGCGCTAGCTGGTGCGCTAGCTGGGGGGGTCCATAAGTGTCCTCTCCTGGAACCTGCCTTAGCCAACGCGTCGGCTTTTACATTCCCAGGGGGTGATGACCTATGGTGGCTTCGAACTTTTATAATGCCGAAGGTCCTGTCCTTCGCTTTTGCTAAAATATGCTGGAGTAGAGGGGCTGATGGAAGGGGTTTTCCGTCTGCGGAGACAAAACCTCGTGTCCTCCACAGGGGCAGAAAATCTGTTAAACTGTTGCAGACATATAAGCTGTCTGAATATATGTCTGCTGGGCTGGGGAAAGAATCGGGGTGGTCCACTATGTACGCTATGGCTGCTAGCTCTGCTGCCTGCGCGCCTAAGTGACCTGGTAACTTAAGAGCGATTTCTTCGAGAGCGCGCCCCTGCGCGTCCTCTACATAGATGCCGCATCCTGTGATACGCTCACCATTTAAAACTGTGGAGGAACCGTCTACATAAATCCTCAAAGGTCCACACGTGTCTGTGGGCTGGGGGCTTTGTTTCGGGTTCCCTATCTTCCTGGGGGGTGTTTTTGCGAAAAAGGGTCCTGTGTTATGCAGGGGAGCTACAATGTCACAGTCATGGGGCTGTCCGGGGTATTGGAGGTTGTCGGCTAAGTATGTGTGTGTGCGTGTCCGTTTTACAGTAATGTCCCGTCCTTGTAAAAGTAGGGTCCACCTAGCTGCCCTAATCTGGCTAACTGAACCGTCCTTCAGTCGACCGTCTAGTAGTAGCTGTGTGGGTGTATGTTCGGTTAGAATGGTGATGGGGTTTAGTCCGGTTATGTATGAGAAATACTGCACTGCCCAGAAGACAGCAAGGAGGTGCCTCTCACAGGCCGAAAATCCTTGTTCTACTGGGTCTAACAGTCGGGAGGCATAAGCCACTGGTCTTAGCTGCTCGTGCCGTTCCTGAAGCAACACGGCCGAGAGGGTCAGATCGGTGCTCGCTACCTCTATTGCGTACGGTGAAAGTTGGTCGGGGACTAGCAGCGCGGGTGCTGCACTAAGGGCTCGTTTCAACTCTTCCACAGCGCCTGTATGCTGCGGAAGCCATTCCCAGGGGGCTCCTTTCTTAAGGAGGTCTGAAAGTGGGGCGGCTTTTGTCGCGAATCCGTCTATGTGGTTCCGACAATAGCCAACCAGTCCTAAAAACGACCGGAGGGCTGATACATTCTGGGGAAGGGGCAATTTGACGATCGAATCAATTCTTTTGAATTCGATCTCGCGTTTGCCGTGCGTGATGACTGATCCCAAATACAGCACTTTACTTTCCAATATTTGGGCCTTTTTCGGGTTAACTTTACAGCCAATTTCAGTTAAGAGTTCTAGGAGTTCGGCCAGAAGCGAAATGTGTTCTGCCTTTGTGTCTGTCTGCAGTAGTAGGTCGTCTACATACTGTACCAGACATTCGGGTCGGGAAAATTTCTCTAATCCACTTGCCAGCTGTCGGTGGAAAATGGAGGGTGAATTGTGGAATCCTTGTGGGAGGCATGTCCACGTGTACTGCTGCGTTTTAAAAGTGAATGCGAATTTGTATTGGCACGCTTTTGCCAATGGTATTGACCAGAATCCATTACTGATGTCCAATACCGTGAAGTACTGGGCGTTGAGACCCTGCTTGAGCATGGTCTCGGGACTAGTAGCTACCGTTGGGGCTACTGCGGGGGTTACTTTATTGAGTTCCCGATAATCGATGGTCAGACGCCATGATCCATCGGGCTTCCTCACTGGCCAAATAGGGGCATTGTTGGTGGAGGCTACCGTTCTCAGTACACCTTGGTCCAACAAGCTGCCTATAACCTTTTCTATTTCCACCTCTGCCTCGAGGGGAAATCTATACTGCTTTTGCGGTCGGGGGTCCTGTCCGGTAACATGAACTTGTCCAGTCATTCTGCCACAGTCATGACGGTGACTTGCAAATGCTGTCCTGTGTTTGTTTAGTAGGGCCTTAATTTGTCTGTCGGTGTGGAGCGTAGTCAGGTCGAATGAGTACTCTCCCACTGCGCTAATCCGATTAGCGTAGTCTCCTACTGTGAGGGTGGCTGGAGCTCTGTCTGATCTCGCCATTCGCCAGACACACTGGTTCACTGGGTCGAACGACAAGCTGTGAGCGTTCATAAAATCTATCCCCAGGATGTGCTCTGCTGTCCGGGGAAGATTTACTAGAACTACGGGGTGCCTTGTGCTAATGTTCCCTAGCTGGATCGCTACGGGTGCTGTGATATGTCCCTGCTGCGAGTGTCCGGTGAACCCGCTAAGTGTGATGGTGGAGGTGGTCGGCCACGTGTTTGCGTGTGCCGTGGTTGTGGAGTTAATGGTGGTGCGGGATCCTCCTGTGTCCCACAGTAACTCTATGGGCTTCCCTTTGACTTTTGCCGTGACTACGGGCCTCCCTGATGAGTCCCATAGTGTGTCACAGACCCAAGTGGGGGAGCCCGAACACCGTCAGTTCGTCTCGTCCACATTGGTGGGTCCTGACTGTACTGCTACATTGTGGATGGGTTTTGCTTTGTTGCGGTTCAGAGTGCCTGTCTGCTGGCCTCTCTGAGATCGCTGGGGTGCTTGGCATTCTTTTGCCCAATGCCCTAACTGTCCACAGTTATAGCATTCCTGTCCTTTCTGTTGAGGGCTGCTCTTGCCTTCATTTACCCATGCGGGCTTCTGGTGCTCTCTGACTGCTTGGATGTCTGCAGCAGCCTGAGCCTCTTCTGGGGATCTAACCTTTCCTTTTGCCTGAAGCGATTGCTCCCAAGCGCGGGACAATCTTTTGAGGACCCATTTTTCGTTATGGGCCTCTTCTGAGGGGTCGTAATTATTGCAAGCGCTCTGTCCTGCTTCTGTTGCGTGTGAGATAATTGTGCGCGTCCACTTAACCATGTTTTCGCGGGTTAAATGCGCTCTATCTAGCTGTCCGAAAACTGCGCTGAAGTGAATCCACAGCCTTCCTGCGAATGCTGTGGGGTGTTCGGATCTCTTCTGCCTGCACTTATTCAAGCCTTCTACGGGGTCACCTCTATTGTACCCGATGGCATCTAAAATGGCAGTGTGCATCTCCTCTAGGCTGCCTCCTGCCACGTTCTGTGGGTCGGGGAGGGCTGCCACTACACTCTGGTCTAAGCTCAACACGGTGAGCTTAACCTGCTCTCTCTCATCCAGGCCGTACATGGTAGCCTGCTGTTTTACTTTAGCAAAGAACTGGTGGGGGTCTGCGGTGGAGAGGAACGGAGTGATCTTTTCACAAGCGTCCCTTAGCTGGGTTACTGTTAAAGGGGTGGTGTAAGTTATGTCTGGGGCGCCTTCTGATTCGGCTTTCCTCTGTGTGGTTACGGGATTCATGGGTGCGGTTATGATCTGAGCTGTGGGGGGTTGGGGTGCCTGTCGTTTCTGCTGAGCTGCTGGCGCACATGTTCCCTGAACATAACGCTGCGCTGTCTCGCTTAATTCCTGCCAATCTGGGGCGTTTTCCCCATCTAACTGAGCTCCAAAGGTGCTTTGGAAGCCATTCTGCACCGAAAGCAGAGATTGCAGTTCCGCAATCTGTTTCCTGCATTTCGCGTGGTCAACTGTGCTTTGTCTTTGTTCGGTCGTTGCAGCGTGGAGTGCTCTCAAAGCTGCTTTGAGATCGGAGCATTGCCTCTGCAATGCCTCCACCTGCTTTTCCGATTCCTGTCTTATCAGAACGGCACGTTGCACGTCCTGATAGGCTTTCTCATACTGGGTCTGGGAACTGTTCAGATGAGCTAGACAAGACTGGTGAGCCCTCTTGGCATCATCCACCTCTCTATCCTTCTCTGCCAACTTCCCTTTTAATTCCAGGTTTTCTTTCTCGATGTCCCTGACATCGACCTTACTCATTCGGTTCCTTTCCTCTAAATCTGTCCGGAGCGTCCTGATGACCTCCTCTGCGCCTCGCAACTGTGCCAAGCAGGACACAATCGCCATCGGCTTGCGTGCTTTACCTAAACTCTTTTTGTGTATCTGAGAGAGGTTCTCCCACCAAGTATGACCTATACTTCCGGGACCTGTCTCCTCATTTGCACAAAACTCTTTCCAAAGGGGCCATCCCTTTCCCTGCAGATATTTGCGGAGTTCCAGCTCCCACGTGGGACACTGGCCTCCTGCTACTGCTGCTGGTCGCTGCGACCACAAACTTTTCTGGGTCCATCAGACGTTCCATTGCCTGCATGGCCATTTCCTCTGACTCTCTTTTTATAATTTGGAACAGGGGGTTGCTGGGGTGGTGTTTCGAGAAAAGGGTACGGCTTACGCTATTTTCCGATCACAAAACTACCGAAAGTTTGTCGCAACAAAAAGCTTTCAGTTTTACCTTACAGCCCTGTTAGTACGCATGCACTAAAACACACTTCCGAATTTCGCTTATTATTTTGAACACCTTGAATACTTGTGATCTCTTTCTTTCTCTGCAATTTGGAGTTCTAATTCAAATTTCAGGGTCCTGGACACTGTGGTGTTTCCACTTACAACAGGGTCCCGGCGGATGTCGCCACTAAATGTTGCACGTTTTACTATGGGCGTAAAACGCGTTTATTGGAGTGTATTAACACGCCTCCGAGTTCGACGTGTGCTTAACACTGCTAGGCTCTGTTCTATGTAATTATTTAGCTCTGGAGTCGCCAGTTGCCGTATAGGCAACGTCACAAGTATTCCAAGGTCAAGTTCAAAGTAATAAAGACGATACACCGATTAGTCAAGTTCAAACGATCAATATTTATTATACAGTTAATAATAAATACTCATGCACACACTAAGAGACTAAGCTACAACTAAACATAAGCAAACAGAATACTTATCTAACAGGAACAGGCAAGGTCAGAGAACGAGGCCTTCGTCCTGGTTTTGTCTGCAGCCTTCAGCAAGCGTTCTGGCACTTGGGAGTCTAGCGGGCTTGGATCGCGTAGCGAGCGTTGAACTTACGGTTTCGGCGGCTGGTGCTCAACGGCTGGAGTCAGGATACCAGGTGTCAGTCGGGGCCGGAGCACGGGTTTAACAGACCGGACAACACGAGGTCCCTATCTTTTATAGGGGTTCCGTTGTCCTTCCCTCTTCTCGGGCGGGCTCTACCTATTGGATCAATTTCTTATCGATACTGGATTAATTCCCCAATGCGAGGGGGTCTCCGTGATGGAGGGGGCGTTTCTTATGTCCTTTTGTTCGGAGGTTTCTGGTGCCTCGATGTCTGGGTCTTGATTGGAATGTGTCCATTCAGAACCAAATGTATCTATTGTGTGGGTGTTCAAGTCTGATGGCCTCATTAGCATGCAAAGCGTTTTGCCATTTGCACCTAGCTAAGGTCTTTTCACCTGAGCCCAAACTGGTTTCTGTTGCTGCAGAATGCAAACTGCTCTTTGCAGACTGCTGTTCTGGCTGAACTGTCTGTTTCTCAGCAGCCTTCCATTTTAGTTTGGCTCAGTGTCCATTTTGCGTGGCCAGCATGGCTACAGTACCATGACCTGTTTAGCCAGGACCAAATACAATATCCCTCCTAAATTATCTAGACCCCAGTTGTCCTTCAAACATAAATAACATTCTATTAGCAGAACACTTCACCTGCGAAATCAATGATTAACTCACTTGTATGACCCCTTAATCACAGATTCAGTGGACATAGTGGTTTATGTATCTTAACAGGTTTTAATAAAAAAGTCAATTTCTTATATTCATCACAGAGGCAATGATCATCTCCAACTAGAGAGAATCTAACCATCCCCCCTTGTCATTCAATGGCAGCACCATTGGTGAATCCCCCACTATCTACATCCTGGGGGTTACCATTGATCAGAAACTGAACTGGACAAGGCCATATTAATACTGTGGCTACCAGGGCAGGTCAGACGCGCGGAATCCTGTGGTGAGTAACTTACCTCCTGACCCCCCATCTACAAGGCAAAAGTCAGGAGTGTGATGGAATACTCTCCACTTGCCTGGATGAGTGCAACTCCAAGAACACTCAAGAAGCTCATCATCACCCAGGACAATGAAACCCGCTTGATTGGCACCCCATCCATAAGCATTCGCTTCCTCCACCACAGGTGTAAAGCAACAGCAATGGTTACCATCTACAAGATGCACTGCAGAAACACATTATGCCTTCTGAGACAGCACCTTCCAAACCCACGACCACTACCATCGAGAAGAAAAAGGGCAGAAAACACATGGGAACACCACCACCTGGAAGTTACCCTCCACGCCACTTACCATTGCTCTTGGAAAGAAAGCACTGCTCCTTCACTTTCGCTGGGTCAAAATCCAGGAACTCCCTCCCTAACAGCATTGTGGGTGTACCTATACCACATGGACTGCAGCGGTTCAAGAAGATAGCTCACCACCTCTCTCAGGAGCTGGGCACTCAATGCTGGCCTAGCCAGCGGCTCCCAAGTACCTTGAATGAATAAAAATTTATATTTTTTTATACATAGCAGTGCCACCAAATGTTCGGCGGCCATTTTGGACAGCATTTTGAACAGCTACTCAGCCCACTCTTCATATTGATCATAAAAACAAAATACTGAGAATGTCGGAAATCTGAAATAAAAACAGAAAATGCTGGAATATCTCAGCAGGTCTGGCAGCATCTGTGAAGAGAGAAACAGAGGGCGCAGTTCAATGGGGTAAAAAAGTCCCATCTTGGGTGCGTTTAGCAGGGTGCTTCTCGGCGTCTGCAGTGCAGAGAATGACCCCGCTATCAAACGGGACTCTTTTTTTTTTGGGCTTCGGTGAGGAACGCCATACCAAGGCCGCACTTACCTCGCTTCCTGCACTGATCAGCTCTGCTATTTTAAAATACAGCCCTGACCTCTCATCCTCCCCCGCCCCATCCCCCCCCCCCCCCCCCCCCCCGGCCCCGGACACCCCCCAAAGCACCAATGCATCTGTTAGTGGGTCCCCAAGCACCCCCTCATCCCACCTCATAAGGGCAGGGCACCCCTGGGCCTGATCCCCGTCATGGGCAACCTGGCACCCAGGCACCTTGGCCCTGGGTGGCACTGCCAAGTTTCCCAGGTGGCAGTCCCTCGGTGCCAAGTTGGCCGTGCCAAGATGCCTGGCTGGTAGCGGGATGGTCAGGGTGCCACCATGCCCAGAGCCAGACCACCCAGGGGTCTCCAATTCCCCGGGACAACCTCCACCCCAGTTACCATTATGCCTTGTCCACATTTGTGTGGACCAGTGCGACACGGCGCAATGGCTAGATCTCCAAAGGCGCGGGCATTTAATCCCGGGCCTTGGCAGAATCCAGGGCTGACAAAGGAGAAAGGAGTAGGGTTGTGTTGGAACAAGCCAGGGAAACGAATAACAAAAAACAAAAGGGGGAGTCAAATGGAGGTGAAGGTTGACAGCCGAGACTCCATCACGTGGCCACGACCCCTCGTTGATCAGTTTTGCTCTCACTGAGCACGTACCTCTGTTCTGCTGTTCAGACATTCTGCTTTCCTGCCATTTCCTCTATTCACACTCTTCAGTCCTGAATGGTATCATTAGCAGCCCCTTTGGCTCATATCCATGACATCTTTGCCAATCCCTCCTTAACTCTGAATTATAACATTCTGCCCGCTCCTCTCTCCAAGCATATAACTCATCACTTTTTTTTATCCCTTCTCAGTTCTGGAGAAGGGCCATATGGACTTGAAACATTGGGCCGGATTCTCTGGCCTTGTCCGTGCCGAGACCCTTTGCAACACCCCATTCACTGTCAGAGTGAGGCACTCTCAATTATGACGCGAAAGTTAGGTCAGTAATCAAAGGCTTTAATAAGCATTGAACAATGGCAGCATCCAAGAGAAGTGTGCTCGCAAAATGGAGTTTCATCTTAAATACTGTTTCCCAGGGGGCGTAGCCAGAGGCGGAGTCCCCCAGGGTTCCAAGCCTCTTAAAGGGGCAATGCCAAGCCTCTTAAAGGGGCAAGGTATTCCGATCATCACACAGAGGCACTGGGAAAACTCAGCCACGAGCGAGGACGGGAGATTTTGGCTGTTAACTCGGTTTCTCTTTCCACTCCACGCATGCTGCCGGACCTGCTGTGTTTAGATAGCATTTCCTGCTCCTGTTTAATTGAGGTCTCTACTTTAAATTATGAACAAGCCATGCACTTTATGACCATGACTGGATTTACTCACTCTCATTTTTGCCTCCAGCAAGCTCTGTGCAAAAACTGTTGCAAATCAGCACAAACGGTGCAGCATTATTAACCTGTCTTTTCAGACCTGCTTATTGCTTCGGAATCCCGACATTTGCAGCCTCCTCTGTCACAAGCTTGCAATCACAATGTCCTCGGCTGTAAGTGAACGGGAACTTGGAAACAAAGCCCCTTCTATCAAAAATCAGTCAGTAACCTCAATCAGCCAGCTCCTGAGAAAAGCAAACCTCCGTACAATTTAATGGCCATTTTGTTGCCATGAATAAGATTTAATAAGGAAAGAATTCAATGTTATTGCATTTATTGTGGGAAATGAGACAGTCAGATTCCTCTTTTGGCAGCTCGGATGGGATCGAACATTGATTTGAAATGCATAGAAATTTGAATGGCGCTCATGGTTTGAGCGATCTGACCTGATGCCAGAAAGCCGCACTGGACTGAAATCTGTAATGGGTTTGATGTCTTTTGTGGTCATCTGAATTGAGGGGAAATATCTTCACCAGAGACTGGTCAGCCTGTGAACATCGTTTGCACAGGAAGTAGTTGAGGCCAAAACACTGAAGCAGTTAGAATCACACTTGGGGTGAAGGGGATCAAAGGATATGAGGAAAAGCCGTGATCAGGCTATTGAGTTGGATGATCAACCTTGATTATAATTGTTGTGTCCTGTGTTAGGACCATGGTAATGATGTACACAGACCATCTCGTTGTTGAACTGGAAAGGTGATTTATTAATAAACACGTGGAAAAATAACTAACAAACCATAATACAGATGATGGCTACTAAATAAATTCAGAGAATTCTCTTGGAGCTACTCTAAGCGCGACTATTCTCTTGTACGACTTACTAACAACTGACTGGTGTCTCAATTCACATGGTGGATCACTATCGCCACCTGTTGGTCAGAAGTTGTACCGATAACTATATGCATTGAGGTGGGAGCACAGTGGCACAGTGGTTAGCATTGCTGCCTACGGCGCTGAGGACCCAGGTTCGAATCGTGGTCCTCGGTCACTGTCCATGTGGAGTTTGCACATTCTCCCCATGGATTTCACCCCCACAACCCAAAGATGTGCAGGATAGGTGGATTGGCCACGTTAAATTGCCCCTTAATTGGAAAAAAATAATTGGGTACACTAAATTTATACAAAAAAAAGCCAAAGCTATATGCATTGAGTAACAACTGTACACATTGATGCGTACATGCATATCACACAATAACGAATGGCAGAGCACATTCGAGGGGCCGAATGACCTCCTCCTGCTCCTATTTTGTATGTTTCTATGAATTGGTGTTTCTTGTTCAGTCCAGATACACTCTACCAAAAAGAACCAATGGAAAGATATTAGCAATGTTCACACAGCTTATCTAGCTCTGCAATGGATACCAGTTTGGAGTACAGCATCATAAATAATGTCATCGCTGTCAATGTACATTCAACGCTCACATGGAGAGCTTACACTGAACAGTATCATCTGGGTCAGAGCTAGGCTTCTCTCAGCTGGAATCCTTCAGTCACCTGGCACAACATGAAGTTGTCTTAATTGTGTGTGGGGGGTGGCGTCAGCTGCAGATTTGACTCCTCGCTTCCTCCCCGGCCTTCCCTCCGTGTTCGCTGCTCGATCTACCCAAATTGCTGCCCCCCCCAACCCCAACTCGCACCCGTAACAGAGAAGGCTGAAGGGCCACAGTTGACCAGCACAAACTTGGGCACACACATTCCGGTGAGGGCTGGAGGGCTTCCATCCAGTGGTCCAGGCAGAACAGCCCCTGCGTCAGGATGCTGACGGTTTGCCCCACGACGTTCCTTCTCGCTGCCGCTCTCTACCTGTAGGCCTGCTGTCATCTTCCGGTTGCTTGGTTGAGGGGAATCAGGAGCAGGGTCCCAGAGGGCATTAGAGAATGACTTGGATCGAAACAATGTGCCGGGGTAAAGGGTAAAAGGCAGGGGAATGGCACTGGGTCACGATGCTGGTTTGGAGAGCCAGCACTGAAGTGAAGGGCCAGAATGGCCTCCTTCTGAGCCGTAACAAATCTGTGAAGTAAAATCAAATAGGCAAATAACTAATTAATGAGTAACCCCCACCCCGGTGAAACAACATTGTCATTTAAAAAAAAGTCAAAGGAAACTTATCCAAATTAAGTTAAAATAATATTCCTGGACAGTCTTTTTTTTGTACATGCTTGTGGTGTATTCATGTTTATTCTTTGGAACGAGGTCACTTTAAGAATCTGATCACATGACATATTGCTGACGTCATTGGCCATTTGCGTGGGCAAACGGGCAGTCTGTTCTAACGAGTTTAACAGTAAAGCTTGTCCTCTAAAAATACCACAGTGTTCAAGATACGTGATCAATGTATTCTCCTTAACCTTAAAAATACAATTAACATAACATTAACATTTGACAGCAGCTTACTGTGCCATCCTTGCCCTGCTGTTCAGCTGCAGGCTGGGTTGCAAGAGGTGGCACTGTTCAGCTCCCGCTTCCTCGCTGAAACACAAGATGCCTCAAAGAATGCCCCTGGGTGAGGTGAAGGTAGGAGAACTTACACCCAAAAGAGCCCTCGTGGGTACAGCGTTCCATTAAGAGCCCTCCTCCTCTGCTGTCTCCACCTCTCAGTCAAAATGCAGCCCGTGAGGAACTGGGACCGTCAGCAGTCTGGCTACTGAGAACACATCCTTGAAAATCAGAAAAAGGTTAGCAAAGGAAGCAACACAAACTCTGTGCCAGCAAAAAGTCAGTCAAAACCAACCTCACAATGGTTATCTCCTCAAACAGCAATGGTGGGTACGGGTTCCTTCTCGCTGGAGGCATGTTCAGCTGTGAGCAATTAAGACTGGCTCAGTGCAATTCAAAATGGGGGATTGTGCATCAAATCAACGTTGAATGCTGTTTGGCATTTGCACCTGATGGAGAAGTGATGGCGGAGTGGTATTGCCGCTGGTCTAGTAATCCAGAGACCCAGGGAAATGCTCAGGGGACCCGGGTTCAAATCCAACCAAAAATCTGAATTAAAACAAGTCTGGAATTAAAAGGCGAGTCATCACCATGAGACCATTGTCGTAACATCCCATCCGGTTCAATAATGTCCTTCGGGGCAGGAAATCTGCCATCCTTACCAATGTGGCTGACTCTGAAATGGCCTAATAGGTGACTTAATTCAAGGGTACAGTAAGAAGTCTTACAACACCAGGTTAAAGTCCAACATGTTTGTTTCAAACACTAGCTTTCGGAGCGCTGCTCCTTCCTCAGGTGAATGTTGGACTTTAACCTGGTGTTGTAAGACTTCTTACTGTGCTCACCCCAGTCCAACGCCGGCATCTTCACATCATAATTCAAGGGTAGTTAGAGATGGGCAATAAATGCTCGAGCCAGCGATGTCCATGTCCCATTAATGATCTTTTTAAAAAAGAAGCATGTATTGCTCCAGCATTCTGTTACTGTAGCCTGTGCGAGAAATGACAAGAAAGCTTCTGGCTGCCATTGGTTAACTGCAAAGCTTCTCTATTGCTAGTACCCGTGCCTCTCTGCAGCCAATTTTGCTGCTGCTATTCTTCCAATGTTTAAATCCTTCTCTCACTTTGGCCCCATCATTAATGAACATGTTTTCATCCACCTGGATCCCACATTCTGGAATCCCCTCCCTGAAACCCTCCAACTCTCTATCTCTCATTCCTGTGTTATGACACAGGTGGAAGGTTATGTACGGCACGTGTGATACGCCAGTCAACACCATATTCATGTGTTGCAATCACTGCTGGAGGTTCTAATTTCAGAAGAAATTGGAGAGCACTTCTGAAAGTGAAGTTAACTCAACCGAGGGCGAATTATGACGAGGATGCAGAGATCCTACAGCAAGATCTGGACAGGTTGGGTGAGTGGGCAAACCAATGGCAGATGCAGTATAATTTGGATAAGTGTGAGGTTATTCACTTTGGAAGCAAAAACTGGAATGCAGATTACTACCTGAATGGTTGTAAATTGGGAGAGGGGAGTGTGCAGCAGGACCTGGGTGTCCTTGTGCACCATTCGCTGAAGGTAAGCATGCAGATGCAGCAGATGGTAAAGAAGGCTAATGGTATGTTGGCCTTCATTGCGAGCGGTTTCGAGTACAGAAGCAGGAATGTGTTGCTGCAATTATACATGGCCCTAGTGAGGCCACACCTGGAGTATTGTGTGCAATGAAGGACAAAATTCCATTTGCCTTCTTAATCACCTGTTGCATCTGTAAACCAACTTTCTGTGACTCATGCACTAGCACACCCAGGTCTCTCTGCACAGCAGCATGCTTTAATATTTTATCGTTTAAATAATAATCCCGTTTGCTGTTATTCCTACCAAAATGGATAACCTCACATTTGTAAACATTGTATTCCATCCGCCAGACCCTAGCCCATTCACTTAACCTATCCAAATCTCGAGGGAGTGCAACAAAGGTTTACCAGACTGATTCCAGGGATGGCGGGATTGTCATATGAGGAGAGATTGACTAGGTTGGGATTGTTCTAGCTGGAGTTCAGAAGAATGAGGTGAGATCTCATAGAGACTTATAAAATTCAAACAGGACTATACAGAGTAGATGCAGGGAAGATGTTACCAATAATGGGTGTGTCGAGAACCAGGCATCACAGACTGAGGATTCAGGGTAAAACATTTCAGACAGAGTTAAGGAGACACTTCTTCACACAAAGAGTGGTGAGCCTGTGGAATTCATGACCACAGGAAATAGTTGAATCCAAAACTTTGAATATATTCAATAAGAACATAAGAACATAAGAACTAGGAGCAGGAGTAGGCCATCTGGCCCCTCGAGCCTGCTCCACCATTCAATGAGATCACGGCTGATCTTTTGTGGACTCAGCTCCACTTTCCGGCCCGAACATCATAACCCTTAATCCCTTTATTCTTCAAAAAACTATCTATCTTTACCTTAAAAACATTTAATGAAGGAGCCTCTACTGCTTCACTGGGCAAGGAATTCATAGGTTCTCAACCCTTTGGGTGAAGAAGTTCCTCCTAAACTCAGTCCTAAATCTACTTCCCCTTATTTTGAGGTTGTGTCCCCTAGTTCTGCTTTCACCCGCCAGTGGAAACAACCTGCCCGCATCTATCCTATCTATTCCCTTCATAATTTTAAATGTTTCTATAAGATCCCCCCTCATCCTTCTAAATTCCAATGAGTACAGTCCCAGTCTACTCAACCTCTCCTCGTAATCCAACCCCTTCAGCTCTGGGATTAACCTAGTGAATCTCCTCTGCACACCCTCCAGTGCCAGTACGTCTGTTCTCAAGTAAGGAGGATAAAACTGAACACAATACTCCAGGTATGGCCTCACTAACACCTTATACAATTGCAGCATAACCTCCCTAGTCTTAAACTCCAACCCTCTAGCAATGAAGGACAAAATTCCATTTGCCTTCTTAATCACCTGTTGCATCTGTAAACCAACTTTCTGTGACTCATGCACTAGCACACCCAGGTCTCTCTGCACAGCAGCATGCTTTAATATTTTATTGTTTGAATAATAATCCCGTTTGCTGTTATTCCTACCAAAATGGATAACCTCACATTTGTCAACATTGTATTCCATCCGCCAGACCCGAGCCCATTCACTTAACCTATCCAAATCCCTCTGCAGACTTCCAGTATCCTCTGCAATTTTTGCTTTACCACTCATCTTAGTGTCATCTGCAAACTTGGACACATTGCACTTGGTCCCCAACTCCAAATCATCTATGTAAATTGTGAACAATTGTGGGCCCAACACAGATCCCTGAGGGACACCACTAGCTACTGATTGCCAACCAGAGAAACACCCATTAATCCCCACTCTTTGCTTTCTATTAATTAACTAATTCTCTATCCATGTTACTACTTTACCCTTAATGCCATGCACCTTTATCTTATGCAGCAACCTTTTGTGTGGCACCTTGTCAAAGGCTTTCTGGAAATCCAGATATACCACAACATCCATTGGCTCCCCGTTATCTACTGCACTGGTAATGTCCTCAAAAAATTCCACTAAATTAGTTAGGCACGACCTGTCCTAAAGAGGCAGCTGGACGTAGCACTTGGGGAGAATGGGATCAAAGGCTATGGGGAGAAAGCAGGATTAGGCTATTGAGCTGGATGATCAGCCATGATTGTGATGAATGATGGAGCAGACTCATGGGGCCAAAAGGCCTCCTCCTGCCCCTACCTTCTATGTATATATGACACCCTGGGCGCGTGTACGGTCAATTCCTGCCCCACAGGCCCAAGGCATTAACCAATTATTCATGTATAGTTTCTGAGACCTTTGTCCCTTGACTGATAACTTGCAGGCACAAAATTTGTAAGTGAAATACAATATCTGTTTATTTATAACAAAAATAGAGATAAGACCTGCAATAATTATAATGCAATAATGACCAGCTAATCTACTACTGGCCCCCCTTTTAACATCCCACCCTCTACCCAAACATGCTCAAGACACACACACACACACACACAGAGGGAGGGAATGAGGTGAAATGATATAAACTAAAATGGAAAAAAGAGAGATGAGTATCCTTGTTTCTGATAGAGAAGTCGTCGTAAATGGCTATCCTCTCCGGATGCAGAATATTTGAAACCATCAGTTGGATTGCTAAAGCAGACCTTTAGGCAAACATTCAGTCAGAACTCCCAGGCTGTAGGACTTCCTCTGGGGAGTCACTTTCACTTTTATTAACCTGGCCCGTCACTCAAAATAACATCCGCAGGCTTGTTTAATTCTTATTTGTTTCCAACTCCACCAGAATGACCAACAGCTTGTCTGAGATAAGAACAGAGTTCTCCACATGAGTGTTTGAAGGTTTTTTTAATAGGCAACTGACCTTGCTTGCAGCTGGTGCTGGACAGGATCTTAACGCAGTTCAATCTGGTCATGCAAAAGTAAGGTCTTTACTTTGGAGCTTTAGACAGGGACCATCGAGTGAGAGAGAGATGCCAATTTCTCTATTGGGTCTATCAGGATGCTTTGAGAATATAGTGTTAACAAAGAACATCAAGCTGTGTTTGAACAATGCTGAGTTATTTACACTACTAAATTAAAGGTTCTAACCAGTCAACGAGGAATACATTATTAAATAAAACAATACGATATATCTTAAACAGATCTCTATGCTATGCACCTAATCTCTCTCACACCTTACAACCTTCTCCCAGAATCCCAGAAGTCACATGATATTTATATTACTGCTCCTTATCTCCATCTGGTGGTGAAAAGTGTTGTTATCTCACTGTTAACACTTTGCATTACTTACAATACACATTTGTTACATTCCCCCTTCCTTGAAAATTGGTTGGCAAACTGTAGCTCGTGGTGTCCCTCAGGGATCAGTGTTGGGCCCACAATTGTTCACAATTTATATAGATGATTTGGAGTTGGGGACCAAGGGCAATGTGTCCAAGTTTGCAGATGACACTAAGATGAGTGGTAAAGCAAAAAGTGCAGAGGATACTGGAAGTCTGCAGAGGGATTTGGATAGTTTAAGTGAATGGGCTAAGGTCTGGCAGGTGGAATACAATATTGACAAATGTGAGGTTATCTATTTTGCTGGGAATAACAGCAAAGGGATTATTATTTAAATGATAAAATATTAAAACATGCTACTCTCCAAAGGGATCTGGGTGTCCTAGTGCATGAGTTGCAAAATGTTAGTTTACAGGTGCAACAGGCGATTAAGAAGGCAAATGGAGTTTTGTCCTTCATTGCTACAGGGATGGAGTTTAAGACTAGGGAGGTTATGCTGCAACTGTATAAGGTGTTAGTGAGGCCACACCTGGAGTATTGTGTTCAGTTTTGGGCTCCTTACCTGAGAAAGGACGTACTGGCGCTGGAAGGTGTGCAGAGGAGGTTCACTAGGTTAATCCCAGAGTTGAGGGGGTTGGATTACGAGGAGAGGTTGAGTTGACTGGGACTGTACTCATTGGAACTTAGAAGGATGCGGGGTCATCTTATAGAAACTTCTAAAATTATGAAGGGAATAGATAGGATAGATGTGGGGAGGTTGTTTCCACTGGCGGGTGAAAGCAGAACTAGGAGGCATAGCCTCAAAATAAGGGGAAGTAGATTTAGGACTGAGTTTAGGAGGAACTTCTTCACCCAAAGGGTTGTGAATCTATGGAATTCCTTGCCCAGTGAAGCAGTTGAGGTTCCTTCATAAATGCTTTCAAGCTAAAGATAGATAATTTTTTGAAGAGTAAAGGAATAAAGGTTCGGGCGGGAAAGTGGAGCTGAGTCCACAAAAGATCGGCCATGATCTCATTGAATGGCAGAACAGGCTCGAAGGCCCAGATGGCCTACTCCTATTCCTAGTTCTTATTATGTCCTTATTATAAGATGTTTATACATCGTCACAAACATTTATACACGGTAGGCAATGTATGCTCTGTACATTTAAATGCAAATTGTTGAGTTAACATTGAGTTATTAACTTTTTACAGTTCATAGATTGAGCCTGTCTGGCTTTCCTCTGGTTCCAGTTGACCTTCTCAATCTTGATGGTTCTGAATCAGATGTTTCTGACTTTTCCCTGGTAACCACATCTTGATTTTGTGTTCTCCGAGTTGTAGCTTTGAATAGTTGTGTTGAACTCAATATTCGGAAATATCGGTTGAGTTAACTTCACTTTCAGAAGTGCTCTCGGGTTTCTTCCGGGATTAGAGCCTTCATCAGTCATCATGACATATGAGTGTGGAGCTGCCTGGTGTATCACACGTGCCATACATGAAATTTGTACTCTGACGTGATCACCTGGTTCTAGCTGTGTTAGTTCTTTAGCTGTCCTCTCATAATACTGTTTTTGCAGTTGTTTGTTCGTCTTCCTTTTGTTTACAACATCTTCATTGTCAGGATCTGTAAATTCTATGAATGGTAATGTGCGTAGCTGTCGTTTCGACAGCAATTGCACTGGTGATAAACCTGTTGCGAGCGGAGTAGCTCTGTAACTTAATAGGGCTGGAAATGGATCACTGCCTGAATCCATTGATTTCTTCAGTAGTTTCCTCACAATGTGACCACCTTTTTCTGCTTTTCTGTTGGATTGCAGATGTAATGGGCTGGACGTTGTGTGTTCAAAATTTTTGCAAATTCATCCACTTGCAGCTGTCCAAACCATGGACCATTGCCAGTCACCACTGTGAGTGGAATACCATGTCAAACAAACGCTTTGTTTGTGTCTTTGATTACTGCTGACAAACTTGACTTTCGTAAACGTATCACCTCTACGTAATTGGATTGGATTGGATTTGTTTATTGTCACGTGTACCGAGATCCAGTAAATAGCTGCAATTTTCTCATCATCAAATTGTACACCCTTAGCAGATATTTGATCTCCCAAGAATGTTAACTTGGATATCCCAAATTGGCATTTGGTCTGTTCGAGCTTCAAACCAAATGAAGCCAAACCAATGATTCACCCACCGAAGGGGATTGCAGCTCTCTTACGAGAACTCAACACCGATGACTGGACAATTCCATTGGCAGTTGAGAATCATCACGGAAGTGATAGAGCCCACTCACTGGATCAGTTCAATGGAATATGTAAAGAAATCGAAGGGCCTCCGCCAGCCGGCGCGAGTTGCCGCATGCGTGGGAACACCAGCGTGTGCTGGTGTCCCAGCGCATGCACAGTGGGGATCATCTCCGTGTCGGCCATGGCGGAGGACCACAGCAGCCGATGCAGAGGAATAGAGTGCCCCCACGGCACAGACTCACCTGCGGATCGGTGGGCCCCGATCACGGGCCAGGCCACCGTGGGGGCACCTCTCGGGGCCAGATCCCCCCCCGCCCCCCAGAGGACCCCGGAGGCCACCAGGTCCCGCCGGTAAGGACCTATTCTAATTTACGCCGGCGGGACCGGCAAAAAATGGGCTACCACTCGGCCCATCGCAGGCCGAAGAATCACCAGGGGGGCCGCTGCTAGCGGCCACTGACCGGCGCGGCGTGATTCCTGCCCCCGCCAAATCCCCGGCGCCGGAAAATTCGGCAGCCGACGGGGGCGGGATTCACGCAGCCCCCCCCCCCCCCCCCCCCACACCCCCCGGCAATTCTCTGACCCGGCGGGGGGTCGGAGAATCCCACCAATTATCTTTACAAACACTCTGGACAGTTTTCTGTTCCTTCCCTAAACTTATTTTCGTCAACGGAGGTGTTCTCGTTACTATGCGGCACTGGGCAGCAAAGGGATTCTGCCTGCATCACTTCTAGGGCGCTTTCCCGAAGGCTGGGCATTTATTCACTGGGTGAACGTGGCCTCAACGTTTGCACATCACGACACTGGCTACATCGTTCGCAAAATGGCCAATGTCTGTTGCAACGCTGCTTTATTGAACGCGCTGCAGCGTCAAAGGCAGCCACGTTGTTTGTTCTCGCGCCACGTTTGCACTGGAGTGCTGAGCTTGTGGCATTTGAGTGCTACAGTGAGAGTTTGGTGACTGAGGGAGTAAGGTGCTCCTTACATTTCATTTCCTATATTTATCAAAGAGCGTGAAGGGAGCCAGGAGTTTAGACTACAGCTGACTGGAAGCAGAGTCGGAGGGCGGAGGTCCAGTTGGTCCACGGGGCAGTTAATTCTGTAAAGTAAGAGAGGATGGAGGCTAGGGCAGTTGCATGCTTCTCCTGTAGGATGTGGGTGGTGAGGGATACCACTGGTGTCCCCGCTGACTATACCTGCGGGAAGTGCACCCAACTCCAGCTCCTCAGAGACCGTGTTAAGGAACTGGAGCTGGATGAACTTCAGATCATCCGGGAGGCAGAGGGAGTTATCGAGAAGAGTTACAGGGAGGTAGCCACACCAAAGGTACTGGACGAGAGTAGCTGGGTTACAGTCGGGGAAAGAAAACTAACAGGCAGACAGTGCAGGGATCCCTCGTGGCCGTTCCCCTTCAAAACAAGTATATCGTTTTGGATACTGTTGGGGGGGATGACCTACCGGGGGAAGGCCCCAGCGGCCAGGTCTCTGGCACTGAGTCTGGCTCTGGGGCTCAGAAGGGAAGGGGGGGAGCATAGAAAAGCAATAGTAATAGGAGATTCAATGGTTAGGGGAATAGATAGGAGATTCTGTGGTCGCGAGCGAGACTCCCGAAAGGTATGTTGCCTCCTGGGTGCCAGGGCCAGGGATGTCTCGGATCGTGTCTTCAGGATCCTGAAGGGGAAGGGTGAGCAGCCAGAAGTCGTGGTGCACATTGGTACCAATGACGTAGGTAGGAAAAAGGGTGTGGGGGTAATAAACAAGTTTAGGGAGTTAGGCTGGAAGTTAAAGGCCAGGACAGACAGAGTTGTCATCTCTGGTTTGTTGCCGGTGCCACGTGATAGCGAGGCTAGGAATAGGGAGAGAGTGCAGTTGAACACGTGGCTGCAGGAATGGTGTAGGAGTATTTGGTATTTGGATAATTGGAGCGCATTCTGGGGAAGGTGGGAACTGTACAAGCAGGACGGGTTGCATCTGAACCAGAGGGGTACCAATATCCTGGGGGGGAGGTTTTCTAGTACTCTTCGGGAGGGTTTAAACTAATTTGGCAGGGGAATGGGAACCGGATTTGTAGTCCAGCAACTAAGGAAGCAGATATTCAGGACGCCAAAGCACGTAGTGATGCAGTGGGGAAGGTAACACTGACAAAGGAGAGTACTTGCAGGCACAGAGATGGGTTGAAGTGTGTATACTTTAATGCAAGAAGCATCAGGAATAAGGTGGGTGAACTTAAGGCATGGATCGGTACTTGGGACTACGATGTGGTGGCCATCATGGAAACTTGGATAGAAGAGGGGCAGAAATAGATGTTTCAACAAGATTAGAGAGGATGGTAAAAGAGGTGGGGGGTGGCATTGTTAATCAGAGATAGTATAACAGCTGCAGAAAGGCAGTTCAAGGGGGTCTGCCTACTGAGGTAATATGGGTTGAAGTCAGAAATAGGAAAGGAGCAGTCACCTTGTTGGGAGTTTTCTATAGGCCCCCCAATAGCAGCAGAGATGTGGAGGAACAGATTGGGAAACAGATTTTGGAAAGGTGCAGAAGTCACAGGGTAGTAGTCATGGGTGACTTCAACTTCCCAAACATTGAGTGGAAACTCTTTAGATCAAATAGTTTGGATGGGGTAGTGTTTGTGCAGTGTGTCCAGGAAACTTTTCTAACACAGTAAGTAGATTGTCCGACCAGAGGGGAGGCCATATTGGATTTAGTACTTGGTAATGAACCAGGGCAGGTGATAGATTTGTTAGTAGGGGAGCATTTTGGAGGTAGTGACCACAATTCTGTGACTTTCACTTTAGTTATGGAGAGGGATAGGTGCGTGCAACAGGGCAAGGTTTATAATTGGGGGAAGGGTAAATACAATGCTGTCAGACAAGAATTGAAGTGCAGAAATTGGGGACATAGGTGGTCAGGGAAGGACACAAGTGAAATGTGAAACTTGTTCAAGGAACAGGTACTGCGTATCTTTGATATGTATGTCGCTGTCAGGCAGGGAAGAGATGGTCGAGTGAGAGAACCATGGTTGACAAGAGAGGTTGAATGTCTTGTTAAGAGGAAGAAGGAGACTTATGTAAGGTTGAAGAAACAAGGTTCAGACAGGGCGCTGGAGGGATACAAGATAGCCAGGAGGGAACTGAAGAAAGGGATTAGGAGAGCTAAGAGAGGGCATGAAAAATCTTTGGCAGGTAGGAGCAAGGAAAACCCAAAGGCCTTTTACACATATGTGAGAAATATGAGAATGACTAGAGCGAGGGTAGGTCCGATCAAGGACAGTAGCGGGAGATTGTGTATTGAGTCTGAAGAGATAGGAGAGGTCTTGAACAAATATTTTTCTTCAGTATTTACAAACGAGAGGGGCCATATTGTTGGAGAGGACAGTGTGAAACAGACTGATAAGCTCGAGGAGATACTTGGCAGGAAGGAAGATGTGTTGCGCGTTTTGAAAAACTTGAGGATAGACAAGTCCCACGGGCCTGACGGGATATATCCAAGGATTCTATGGGAAGCAGGAAATGATATTGCAGAGCCGTTGGCAATGATCTTTTCGTCCTCGCTGTCAACAGGGGTGGTACCAGAGGATTGGAGAGTGGCGAATGTCGTGCCCCTGTTCAAAAAAGGGAATAGGGATAACCCTGGGAATTACAGGCCAGTTAGTCTTACTTCGGTGGTAGGCAAAGGAATGGAAAGGGTACTGAGGGATAGGATTTCTGAGCATCTGGAAAGACACTGCTTGATTAGGGATAGTCAGCACGGATTTGTGAGGGGTAGGTCTTGCCTTACAAGTCTTATTGACTTCTTTGAGGAGGTGACCAAGCATGTGGATGAAGGTAAAGCAGTGGATGTAGTGTACATGGATTTTAGTAAGGCATTTGATAAGGTTCCCCATTGTAGGCTTGTGCAGAAAGTAAGGAGGCATGAGATAGTGGGAAATTTGGCCAGTTGGATAACAAACTGGCTAACCGATAGAAGACAGAGAGTGGTGGTGGATGGCAAATATTCAGCCTGGAGCCCAGTTATCAGTGGTGTACCGCAGGGATCAGTTCTGGGTCCTCTGCTGTTTGTGATTTTCATTAACGACTTGGATGAGGGAGTTGAAGGGTGGGTCAGTAAATTTACAGATGATACGAAGATTGGTGGAGTTGTGGATAGTGAGGAGGGCTGTTGTCGGCTTCAAAGAAACATAGATAGGATGCAGAGCTGGGCTGATAAGTGGCAGATGGAGTTTAACCCTGACAAGTGTGAGGTTGTCCATTTTGGAAGGACAAATATGAATGCAGAATACAGGGTTAACGGTAGGGTTCTTGGCAATGTGGAGGAGCAGAGAGATCTTGGGGTCTATGTTCATAGATCTTTGAAAGTTGCCACTCAAGTGGATAGAGCTGTGAAGAAGGCCTATGGTGTGCTAGCGTTCATTAGCAGAGGGATTGAATTTAAGAGCCGTGAGGTGATGATGCAGCTGTACAAAACCTTGGTAAGGCCACATTTGGAGTACTGTGTGCAGTTCTGATCGCCTCATTTTAGGAAGGATATGGAAGCTTTGGAAAAGGTGCAAAGGAGATTTACCAGGATGTTGCCTGGAATGGAGAGTAGGTCATATGAGGAAAGGTTGAGGGTGCTAGGCCTTTTCTCATTAGAACGGAGAAGGATGAGGGACGGCTTGATAGAGGTTTATAAGAAGATCAGGGGAATAGATAGAGTAGACAGTCAGATACTTTTTCCCCGCGTGAACACACCATTACAAGGGGACATAAAGTTAAGATAAATGGTGGAAGATGTAGGGGGAATGTCAGAGGTAGGTTCTTTACCCAGAGAGTAGTGGGGGCATGGAATGCACTGCCTGTGTAAGTAGTTGAGTCGGAAACTTTAGGGACCTTCAAGCGGCTATTGGATAGGTACATGGATTAGGATAGAATAATGGAGTGTAGATTAAATTCTTCTTAATGGCAGCACGATAGCATTGTGGATAGCACAATTGCTTCACAGCTCCAGGGTCCTAAGTTCAATTTTGACTTGGGTCACTGTCTGTGTGGAGTCTGCACATCCTCCCCGTGTGTGCGTGGGTTTCCTCCGGGTACTCCGTTTTCCTCCCACAGTCCAAAGATGTGCAGGGTGGGTGAATTGGACATGAAAAATTGCCCTTAGTGTCCAAAATTCTATGATTAACCTAGGACAAAAGTTCGGCGCAACATCGTGGGCCGAAGGGCCTGTTCTGTGCTGTATTTCTCTATCTTTCTCGAATTAACATTTCGGAGTTCTGAGCAAGTTCACTCGCACAACACACGCTGAAGGCTTCTGGGCAGCACGGTAGCACAGTGGGTAGCACTGTTGCTTCACAGCTCCAGGGTTCCAGGTTCGATTCCCGGCTTGAGTCTGCACGTTCTCCCCGTGTCTGCGTGGGTTTCCTCCCGGTGCTCCAGTTTCCTCCCACAAGTCCCGAAAGACGTGCTTGTTAGGTGAATTGGACATTCTGAATTCTCCCTCAGTGTACCCGAACAGGCGCCGGAATGTAACTTCATTGCAGTGTTAATGTAAGCCTACTTGTGACACGAATAAAGATTATTTTTTAAAAATTAATTCTTCTAGCATTGATGTTTGTTGCTGGAACAATCTCTCATGCAGCTCCTCATTTTTTATACCGATTCTATCTGATCACACAGCAGGGAGCCTGTTCACAGCGGAAAATTACAGGTCTGAGCCTTTGAGCTGTAGATTAGTTACAAAACAGTCAATCGTTTCACCTGCCTTTTGGACATGTTTTCGGTAACTATAATGCTCAAAGGTTTCATTTATTTGCGATTCACAGTATCTGGAGAATTTTGCAAAGGTAATATTGTCTTTCTTCTTGTCACTATCATTCTCAAAGTGGAACGAACTATGCAATTCTAATGCTTGGGGACCAGCCATGTTTAAAAATGGCTCAATCTATTGCTGATCACAAGCCACTTCCAGGTCTGAGGCTGTGAGGTAGAATTGCCTCCGGTTCACATCTACTTCATCCATCGTCCGGAACGGCTTCGGAGTCTGTAGACCTTCCGTTGACTTCGACTGGGTTTTGCTGTTTGATGTAACTGGCTTCCACGATGCTGTAGCAATCGGAGTCTGGATGGGATTTTATTTCTCACAAGTTTTTCTTTCGTCGAGATGTTTTTCTTTTTTTCTCTAAACTGATCTTGGTGATCATTCCTGGTACAATGTGATGTTCTCTGTTGGGTCTATCAGGATGCTTTAAAAATATAGTGTTAACAAAGGACATCAAGTTGAGTTATTGAACAATGCTGATTTATTTGCACTCCTAAATTAAAGATTCTAACCAGTCAACAAGGAATAAGTTATTAAATAAAACAATGCAATATATCTTGCGACAGAACTCTATGCTATCCACCTAATCTCTCTCACGCCTTACAATCTTCTCCCAGAATCTGAAAAGTCACATGATATTATATCACTGCTCCTTATTTCCATCTGGTGGTGAAAAGTATTATTATCTTATTGTTAACCCTTTGTATTCCTTACAATGCACATATTGTTACACAAGAGATCAAGGGTTTGACCCCCCCACCCCAGCTTCTGAGCAAACCAAAATTAAAGCCAAATGTAGCCTCCTTGCCTTGGCAGAACATCCCATAACGGTCAACACCAATCAGCATAGATTATCAGCTGAGAACCCGGCAATGCAAACAGCTGATTGTCCGCCGGCTAAGTACATCAAGATGTGCCATCACCGATGTCAGATCAAACAGCACATCCTGCTGTGGGATTTCCTGTTTTAAAATTAAAGGTGAAGTCCATCTTAAAGGCATAGGTCCCATCAATTGTCCAGGTACAGAAATGTAAATAGCAGAAAAATAGAAATTAAAAGAAAAAAGCAAAGGACAGGTATCAGCAGGAATATCCTTACACTTCCTTGATCATCCATCTGGTTGACTGAATCTCTCGCCGACCACTGAATATCTGCTTTGACTCATTATCCACCTTCATCTGACAACACTGTTATGAATTGCACAAGGACGTTTTCTAAGTTGCTTCAGATTCTGAAAGGGTTGATTTGAATCAACAGAATTGCTTTTGTCCATTTTCCCTTGATTATGACAACCCATCCAGAAGAAGTGTCCACTGGCCGACATTAGTTCCTCCAATTCTGGTCTCTTGAGAATCCCGAATTTTAATCACTCCACCATTGACAGCAATGCTCTCAGCAGCCTAGTACCGAGCTCGGGAATTTGTCCCCGAAATGTCCAACTCTGTAAGACCATAAGACATAGATGCAGAATTAGGCCACTCGGCCCATCAAGTCTGCTCCATCATTCATTCATGGCTGATATTTTCCTCATCCCCATTCTCCTGCCTTCTCCCCATAATTCCCTGATCCCCTTATTAATCAAGAACCTATCTATCTGTGTCTTAAAGACACTTAGTGATTTCGCCTCCACAGCCTTTTGCGGCGAAGAGTTCCACAGATTCACCACCCTCTGGCTGAAGAAATTCCGCCTCATCTCTGATCGTCCCTTTAGTCTGAGATGGTGTCCTCTGCTTCTAGTTTTTCCTGCAAGTGGAACCATCCTCTCCACGTCCACTCTATCCAGGCCTCGCAGTATCTTGTAAGTTTCAATAAGATCCCCCCTCATGCTTCTAAACTCCAACGGGTACGGACCCAGAGTCCTCAGCCGTTCCTCATACGACAAGCTCTTCATTCCAGGGATCATTCTTGTGAATCTCCTTCAGACCCTTTCCAAGGTCAACACATTTTTCCTTAGATGCGGGGCCCAAAACTTCTCACAATACTCCAAATGGGGTCTGACCAGAGCCTTATACAGCCTCAGAAGTACATCCTGCTCTTGTATTCTAGCCCTCTTGATGTGAATGCGAACATTGCATTTGTCTTCCTAACTGCCGACTGAACCTGCACATTAACCTTAAGAGAATCATGAACAAGGACTCCCAAGTCCCTTTGTGCTTCTGATTTGCTAAGTATTTCCCCATTTAGAAAACTCTACTTCTCCATTAAGGTGCTCCTCAAAATCCTGCTCTTTGATCATACTTTTGGTCACCTGTCCATCTGCCATGTGGCTCAGTGTTCATTTTTGTTTGGTGACGGCCTAGTGAGGTGCTCTGCTTTGGGGCCAGACTGCTGAAGGCATGGTCGCCAGTGATGGAGTAAAGAAATCAGGGCCTGCGTAGGAGGTCAGAATTGGAGCAACACAGAGATCGCAGAGGATCTTGGAGTTCGAGGATGTTATGGAGCATGGGTGGAGGCTCTGACCAGTATGTCCAAACGCCACTTGAAGCTTGGGAGAAGTTGCTCTTCCATTGCTTCTGAACGCACTCTGCTTCCATTTCAGGGTAGAAGCCAGAAATCACTTTCAAATCTCATCCACGAATCTTAAACCCCCGCCAAATTTTCAAATTGTTTCTGTTTCCCTCGGAGCCTTGGCCGTTGAATCAAGTTGACAGAAAGTTTTCAATAAATCAAGAAGGAATTGCCCCAAGCTTCTGCCTTCAAACGAGCGTGACAGGAAATGAGAGTAATTTGAAAGGTGAATGTGGTGAATTCCTCATCAAATCCGTTCCTCGCCCTTTACAATTCACTGTACATACAGGAAGTTAAGGAGCTTTTAAGTCCGTCTGCATATGCAGACTTCAGAATTGCTGTCATCTCCAACAACATCACCATAAAATAAACACCAAAGTATTAAAGCTCTATTTATCGCAATTCTTTAAGCCCTGGAGAGCAAGAAATCAATGAGCATTATCACTAACTGGAAGAGGTCAGGCTAATGAGGGTAGCTATATAGCAATGCATGGAGTTGCACAGAATGAGCAGGCTGTGGTCTGATTTCCCTAAATCTGTCAAACTTTGACTTTTCCAATTCAGTTCTTCGGGTTGAATGATTTTCTTCAAATATTAAACTTGATTCAGCTCATATTGAGCAGTGTAAAATGGAATCGATTTCTTCATCCCTGGAACTACTTATCATTACATGTCCAGGATAGTGTCAGCACAGCATTTTGGAACTGTGCTAGCTTCTGCCTGTGTGTCCTCCCTGCCCGTCACATACTGTACCCGCTGATTAAATCATTAAGCTTTTGATTTGAGAGAAAGCTGCTTCTTTTTTTTTTAACCTGAACTCCATGCTGGGGTTATCACTCGGTGTTTGATGGTCGATCGCCTTTGGCTTGAACCTTTTATGTTTCAAGCTGAGGTGCATCACATCCGCCGCATGTGTCGGTGTTTCGGGTAATTAATCCAGAGTGGGTCACTGATCTGCCAAGTGTCAAGAGGGTGAGATCACGGTCTGATACGTGACCACATTTCCAAACTGAAGATCAAAGAAGTGCTGAGGAAAGTTACAGATGCTGGTTTATCACAGAACGCACAGGCAGAGTGGAAGTCTTCTGTTGCGATGCGGCTGACTCTTCACTGCCTCCCCCCCTCACTGAAATGGCCAAGGAAAATTCGGGATGGGGAACAAACGCTGGCCCAGCCAGCAATGCCCACATCCCATGAACAAATTGTTTAAAAAAAGGATTTAGCTTCATCTCACTTAATTGAGCCTTTTGCTGTATTCAAACTCATTAATGGAATGTGGATCTATACTATAAAATAAGTTGCTAATTCCCAAGATCCATTGGGTTTCACATGTCAGGACACAATTTGACCTATTTTTATTCATTCATGGGACCTGGGAATCACTGGATCAGTGAAGTATTTATTGCCCATCCCTAATTGTCTTTGAGATGGTGGTGGTGAGCCGCCTTCTTCAACCTCTGCAATCCATGTGGTGCAGGTGCCAATTCTGGGAAGATACCGCCCATCATGTTTAAAGGACAGTCAATGAAAGGAGCCAGTTCTGGTGACAGCTCACTCCTGGGTGGTACAACTCTTCATCTCTCTCTACTTCTATGGTTCAGCCAGTTTCTCCTCTACTTCTAGCCTCCTGCCCGAAGCCAGGAGTCTAAGTAATGACCTATTGAGTGGGACATATTCAAACACCTTCTCAGAAACATCAGGAGTTCAGTCAGGCAATGTTACTTCTTCCGCAAAGGGATTATAGGACCCCGACAGTGCAGAAGGAGGCCATTCAGCCCATTGAGTCTGCACCGACCATTTGAATGAGCAATCTATCCATGTCCACGCCCAGGTTTTGCACATCAAGGGGCAATTTAGCTTGGCCAATCAACCTAACCTACACATCTTTGGACTTGCGGGAGGAAACCGGAGCACCCGGAGGAACGGCACAGATTTGTATAAGCAAAACATTTCTCTTAAAATTGTCGATGAGGATTTTGATCCAAAAAAAAGAAATAGGAGCAGGAAATAGGCCATTCGGCCCTTCGAGCCCATTCCGCCATTCAATGAGATCATAGCTGATCTTCGACTTCGACACCATTTTCCTGCGCTATCCCTGTATCAATTTCAGTCTTGAATACACAACCTATGCTTTGGCGTAGTAACTCATCCCAATCCAATAATGCCTTCTGAAGGTGCAAACTCAACTACAGGAATCTCCGCAATGGAATAACTGTCCTCATCATTCTGATGAAAAATAAATTCCGGTTATTAATACATCACTGCATTGGCGTGTTAATCACCCTGGGGTAACATGGACGGCACCTGGATGCAGTTGTACTTGAAAGTCATCTCCAAACTTTGATGTTAGTTCAATACGCTTTATTGAACTTGTTAAGCAGTGCGCACAGTTTGCTGTGGGTTTGCCACTCTACTAATCTAAGAGTGCTTACTATAACTAACTCGACCAGACTAGCTCTGAGCCACGTGTAGAAGGTGCTAACTGATATATACACCCTGACTGTCACTACAGTTGTCACCAGTGGAAAGAGGCAGAATGTTGATGCCTCGTGTGTTTTACAGTGGGATCCACCTTCTAGTGTTCTACATAGAACAGTACAGCACAGAACAGGCCCTGGGACCCTGGAGCTGTGAAGCATTTATGCTAACCACCATGCTACCGTTCTGCCTGGTGATTGGTTGTGTTCTGTCCTGTGTGTTGATTGGCTGTACTGGGTATCTGTCACTGCCTGTCTGTATCTCATTATGTGCATGAGTGCATATCATGACACGCATCTTACCTCGTTATATTGGAACTGCCTTGCAGCTTTCAAAGTCATGGTGAACTGTACATTGCTTGCAGGCCAACAAGTTAAATATATGCAGGTTGCAGAGAGCCCGTGCAGAAAGATGATGAAAGATTGATGGCTGAGTAGATCCCAGATGCCAGGTCTCGGTGACTCACTCTCCCCATTCCCTGACGCTAACCCCATGACCTCCTATCAGACTTGCAACAAGAGGAAAGCCTTTTCCCAACAAACGCAAACCTGGAGTGAAAGAAAGGCCGGTGGCATAAGGGAGCCCAGCCAGTTCGTCTGTGCACACTTCAAAACCTATTTACTGCCGTGCTGCTTCTGCATGACCCTCGAGGTAACGAGATTTTCAACCTTCTCAGAAATGCTTGTCTGGCAATGTGGTTGGAAAGAACATAGAATATAGAACACAGAGTGCAGAAGGAGGCCATTCGGCCCACAGATTCTGCACCGACCCACTTAAGCCCTCACTTCCACCCTATCCCCGTAACCCAATAACCCCTCCCAACCATTTTGGTCACTAAGGGAAATTTATCATGGCCAATGCACCGAACCTGCACGTCTTTGGACTGTGGGAGGAAACAGGAGCACCCGGAGGAAACCCACGCAGACACGGGGAGAACGTGCAGACTCCGCACAGACAGTGACCCAGTGGGGAATGAACCTGGGACCCTGGCGATGTGAAGCCACAATGCTATCCACTTGTGCTACCGTGCTTCCCGAAAGAGCGCCAGTTGTTTTCAGCTAACATACGCACCAGATCATAAAGGCCTTTCCTCGTTCCACATAGTGCTTTCCTTTTGACTCAAAGTTCTGTACCTTAGTCTTCCCCACAATTAGCTTTTCTCTCAGAGCCGGAATTCATTGGTCTAGGCCCAGGAAAAAGCAGGATTCGTGCCAATTTATGGACCATAGACCATAAGTCACAGGAGCAGAATTAGGCCACTCGGCCCATCGAGTCTGCTCCACCATTCAATCATGGCTGATATTTTTCTCGTACCCATTCGTCTGCCTTCTCCCCATAACCCCTGACCCCCTTATTAATCAAGAACTTACCTATCTCTGTCTTGAAGACACTCAGTGATTTGGCCTCCACAGCCTTCTGCCTAACTCCCTGAACTCCTTCTGCAGGACCTCCTCACTTTTTCTGCTTATGTTATTTGTACATATGTGTACTGCGACCTCTGGCTGTTCACCCTGTCCCATCAGGATGTCCTATGTTCATTCAGAGACATCCTTGACCCTGGAATCAGGAAGGCAACACACCATCCTGGAGTCTCTTTCTTGTCCACAGAAGCACCTACCAGTGACTGCCATCAGTCTCCTTCAAATTGCGGACTTTAAGACTGAGGTTTGGCATAATAATAATCTTTATTGTCGCAAGTAGGGTTACATTAACACTGCAATGAAGTTACCGTGAAGAGCCCCTGGTCGCCACACTCCGGCGCTTGTTCGGGTGCACAGAGGGAGAATTCAGAATGTCCAAATCACCTCACAGCACGTCTTTCGGGACTGGTCGGAGAAAACTGGGGCGCCCGGAGGAAACCCGCGCAGACACGGGAAGAAAGTCCAGACTCTGCACAGACAGTGACCCAAGCCGGGAATCGGACCTGGGAAACTGACACTGTGAAGCAACAATGCTAACCACTGTGCTACCATGCCACCCGAATCCCTGGCAGTGAAGGCGGGGGTGGGAGGGTGGAGGGGGAGTTGAGCTTTTAAACGCTGTTGCACGTTGGGCGGGGTGGTGAGCGGGGTCAGAGCAGAAGGTTGGCTTCCCAAGTGCTTGGGAAACCCGTAAATCGTCTCCACCTCCCCACACTATGCAACCATAAATCCTCACGGACTCCCCACCCAGAAATTGGCCGGATTTCCGGGGCTGGCTTCCAGTTGGATGGGGGGGTGGTGGGGTGGGGGGGGGGGGGTGGTGGAGATGGGGGAAGGCCACAGGGTCAGGTGGACCCAATGCGCAAACCCCACCAACCATCCCCATCCCCTTCCACCCGGGATTGATTATGGGCAGGGTCGCTCTTCGGAGATCGGGTGCCTCTTTTTGATGGAGAAGCTTGTGGGAGGGATGGGAGGGATGGGAGGAAGCACCCCTGCTGCTCCAGGCCCAGAAGGAGTGTAGTCAAGGCACTTGCCTTTCTCTGAGGACGTACTACTCCGACCAGCCAGTTAAACCTGCAAAGCAAATTAAATAGGAGGCACCAGCTTCATTGGCATATTTAAAACACCAGGATCCGTGGAGCAGTTTGGCTGACCACTCTTGTTTCACCTCAGTTAAACCCAGAGGTTGGCAGCTTGAGCCGGTTTTTCAATAGCATGGTCAGATTTTTAGTTTTTTTAACCCACCCACCCCTCGTCCTACTTGTGTACACAACAGAATTTCCCCCCATTTACTTACACCTTCCTTCCATCATAAGGTCAGAAGTGGGATGATTGCGGATGACTGCACCATGTTCAGCATCTCTTCAGATAATGAAGCAGTCCCATGTCCAAATGCAGCAAGACCTGGACAATATCCAGGCTGACAAGTAGCAAGTTACATTCGCGCCACACAAGTGCCAGGCAATGTCCATCTCCTACGAGAGAGGATCGTACCATCGCCCCATGACATTCAATGGCATTACCATCGCCGAATCCCCATAATCAACATCTTGGGGGTGACCACTGATCAGAAATTGAACTGGACTAGCCACATTAATGCTGTGGCTCGCATGGCAGGTCAAAGGCCAGGAATCCTACAACGAGTAACACACCTTCTGACCCCTCAAAGCCTGTCCACCATCTACACGGCACAAGTCAGGGGTGTAATGGAATACTCTCCACATGCCTGGATGAGTGCAGCTCCAACAACACTCAAGAATCTCAACACCATCCAGGACAAAGCAACCCGCTTGATTGCTCCCCCTTCCACAAACATTAAAACCCTCCACCACCGACGCACAATGGCAGTCGTGTGTACTATCTACAAGATGCACTGCATTAACTTACCAAGGTTCCTTAGACAACACCTTCCAAACCCACGACCACTACCATCTAGGAGGACGAGGGCAGCAGATACCTAGGGACCCCACCACCTGGAGGTTCCCCTCCAAGTCACTCACCACCCTGACTTGGAAATATATCGCCGCTCCTTCACTGTCGCTGGGGCAAAATCCTGAAACTCTCTCCCTAACAGCACAGTGGGTGGATCTACATCTCAAGGACTACAGTGGTTCACCACCACTTTCTGAAGGGCAATGATAGTAATCGACTATTTCCTGATGGATCTGATATGTAAAAAGGCTATTTTAATGTAAATATTAAGCCCCAGTTTTAATACCCATTTAAAAATGAGGATTTCAGCACTCATAACTTCAGGTCATGATAAAACGCACAGCAGCAACAGAGACACAAAAAGCCTGACACATGCATAAACTCATTAGAGATAAAAACAACATTTTCACCGAGCAAGGTGACAAAGCTATTGTTCTGATGAACATATTTTCAAAGTCAGTTTGACATTAAGAAATGAGCTGTACCAGTAATCTGATCAAGGACAAAGCAGGCACCATGGGCGGGATTCTCCGACCCCCCGCCCGCGCTGGGTCGGAGAATCGCCGTGAATCCTGTCCCCTCCGGTCGCCGAATTATCCGCACCGGAGAATTGGTGGAGGCGGGAATCGCGCCGTGTCGGCTGGTGGCCCCTCGCCGATTCTCCAACCCGCGATGGGCCGATGTCCCGCTCGTTCTTTGCAGGTCCCGCCGCCGGTGTAATTGAACTAGGTTCCTTACAGGCGGGACCTGGCGGTGTGGGCTGGTTCCGGGGTCCTCGTGGGGATGCGTGGCGATCTGGCCCCAGGGGGTGCCCCCCCGGTGACCTGGCCTGCGATCGTGGCCCACCGATCCACGGGCGGGCATGTGCCATGGGGGCAGTCTATTCCTACGTGCCAGCCGTGTAAGCCTCCACGATGGCCGACACATAGGTGAACCTCTCCCTGCACATGCACGGGGATGACATCAGCAGCCGCTGATGATCCCACGCATGCACAGACTCGCGCCGGCCGGTGGAGCCCTTCGGCCCTGGCTGGCGCGGCACCAAAGGCCTTCCACACCAGCCGGCGGGGCGCCAAATACTCCGGGGCGGGCCTAGCCCCTGAAGATGCAGAGGATTCCGCACCTTTGGGGCAGCCCGACGCCAGAGTGGTTCATGCCACTCCGTCCCGTCGGGACCCCCCACCCCGCCAGGTACAGGAGAATCCTGCCCCAGAGCAACATGAAGGAACCATTGTTCATAATGTGGATAAAGCAAAGTCAGCAGAAAACCAGTAGAAACCAGTCTTGATAATAGCACAGAATCGCATTCCATAACATACACAAATATTCAAACATGAAACATTCAGAACTTATGTTGCACATTAAAGATTGACAGTTAATCATCGAATCAAATACCTTTGATTCTAACCCAAACCAATTGGGACAACATAGAGGTGTAGATAGATGGCTCAAGATAAGACTCTCCTTTAACATGAAGGTCCGTTCGGCCATCTTTACTCTAGGATCATCCTATACTTTGACCTAACTATTCGCTATCATTATTTTAATATTTTCACTTTTCCACTCTAACTCTTGAAGTAAATGCAAGCTGTATTGCCGTAAGCAAGAAACTATTTCTGTATTATTTTGAAAGTTAAATTGTTTATAAGTTACTTCTCTTTAAGTCCTTTTGCTAGCCGGACTTTATTGAGAATAGATTTAAGTTTCTCCTAATTGTAATCAAATAGAGGCAATAAAGATTCTTGTTTGCATCCGAGAAGTTGAACTCAAATTTCTACTGAGTTTCAGTGTTGCAAGACTAGGGATGGGCAATAAATGTTGGCCTAACCAGCGACGTCCACATCCTGTAAAATGAATTTTTAAAAACCTACCTCATATTTTTCCCCCCTCTTTTTAACCTAATTTACAAGTTTCAAACAGGAAGGTTGGCATTTATTTCAAGCGTTTTGTGAGATGAGCTTCCAATTCCAGATTTTTAATGAACTAAATTTAGACTCCACCAGGTGGGATCCGAACCATTGTTCCCAGTGGGTATCCGGCTTGCTGGCTTCGTGGCATTGTAACTATGCTGCCACCTCCCCCTGGCAAGCAGATTCTGATTGGCCCTGGTGCTGTCATGGAGAAAGTAAGGGGAGGAAAGTGGGCAGCATGGTAGCATTGTGGTTAGCACAATTGCTTCACGGCTCCAGGATCGCAGGTTCGATTCCCGGCTTGGGTCACTGTCTGTGTGGAGTCTGCACGCTCTCCCCGTGTCTGCGTGGCTTTCCTCCGGTTGCTCCGGTTTTCTCCCACAGTCCAAAGATGTGCAGGTTAGGTGGACTGGCGATGCTAAATTGTCCTTAGTGTCCAAAATTGCCCTTAGTGTTGGGTTGTGTTATGGGGACAGGGTGGTGTGGGCTTGGGTAGGGTGCTCCTTCCAAGAGCCGGTGCAGACTCTTTTTTTAAAAAAATAATTTTTATTGGAATTTTTTACAGAAAATATAACAACAATGAAAAGCAACAATAAAACACCATAATAACTGTAACACCCCCAAGACCGTATCAATGCATGTATCACACCCCCCCCCTCCCACCCACAAACCCAGTAAACAACAAGAGAACTTAAAAATAAATTAAAATTAAATAAGCAAACATAATCAACGTCACCCCCCTTTCCCCCCCCCCGGGTTGCTGCTGCTGCTGACCTAGTACCCTATCGTTGAGCCAGAAAGTCGAGGAAAGGTTGCCACCGCCTAAAGAACCCTTGTACCGATCCTCTCAGGGCGAATTTGACCTTCTCTAGCTTAATAAAACCCGCCATGTCATTGATCCAGGTCTCCACGCTTGGGGGTCTCGCATCCTTCCACTGTAGCAAGATCCTCCGCCGGGCTACTAGGGAAAGCCGGTGCAGACTCGATGGTCCGAATGGCCTCCTTCTGCAATGTAAATTCTATGAGTTTCTATGAGATTCGAATCTATCGACTCCCTAAGATTCCCAAGTATGTTGTTCCTAATGTGAGGATCTGGGAATTTTGAGGGGGGAAACAAGAATTGGGAGACCCTGTACGCAACTTATTAAAAGCTGATGTACCAGTTGGAAAATAGGGAATACCCCCCCCCCCCCCACCCCCGTCTCGGGTGGGAATCAAAACCTTTCACTCCATGAATGTTGCCCCGTGTGCCACTTGACGCAGGAAATTCTAATCAGAAACACCTTGCCCTCTGAGTCCTAGAATTCAGAAGGAGATTTTAAACAAGTGTTTCAATGGTACTTGTATCCTTTTTCTTAAACATCATCTCCTTGAGACTTCCCTTGAGTTTCAAAATGCTCGTCTAATTATCTGAATTGGTCTTAGTGTCAGATTTTGTTCTTCTGGAGTGTGGAAAGGCTGTCTCAGGAAGGCACTCATTTTCTGATAAATGTCTCCATTTTGTGTTATTATGATACCGGTCCTTAAATTCCATCATCAATTTTGCTTTAAAGCTGCAAAATGAATCACGATTTATATCCTCTTAAGAGCCATGTGTCAGAATGATTCTGAGATGATGACACCCACAATAGCCTCCCTCAGTCTCCGCGGTATAACTTTCCTCGCGGCTTTATAATGAACTATTTAACAGTAGCGTGACAACCACGTTGCTCACATCACATCATAAATAATTACAGCATTGAGAAGCAGAGGCTGGAGTGAATTCTCAATGTTTAAGTTGATTTGCGTGTCGCTTGAGGTTTCCTCTCACTGCCTCATGCTTGACAACAAAGAATTGCCTTCCCTTTTGATGGGGTCCAACCGGATAGGAGTGGCGGTGGGTGGGGGGTGGGGGTGGGGGGGGGTGGGGGGGGGGGGGGTAGGTGGGAGGCAGTGCAAACAGCAGCCAAAGGAGAATAGCACCGAGTGTCATTGGGTTATGGGGCTGAATTCTCCTTGGGTGGTGGGGGTGGAGTGGGGGCGGGGGGGGGGGGGGGGGGGGGGGTGAAGCGGGCTGGGGCGAGGTGAAGGAGCCGGTGAGGTGGGGAGTGTCGACAATTCTGTCTCAGGGAGTGTGGCGTGACAGTGGGGCTGCTTACCTCGCCGTGCTGGAGGGCTTTTCATTGGCTCTCCAGGCCACAGGCGCTGGGATAGAACCATAGGAACGAGGAGCAGGGGTAGACCATTCGGCCCTTTGAGCCTGTTCCACCATTCAGTATGATCATGGCCGATCCTCTGTCTCGAAGCCATATTTCCGCTATCTCGCCGTGCCACTTGATGCCATTAAAATCGGTAAAATGATCTATAAGACCACAAGACCATAGGATATAGGAGCAGAATTAGGCCACTCGGCCCATCAAGTCTGCTCCGCCATTCAATCATGGTTGATATATTTCTCATCCCCATTCTCCTGCCTTCTCCCCATAACCCCTGATCGCCTTATTAATAAAGAATCCCCTTATTAATCAAGATGGTACCTTGGAATTGCCTCCAAGCTACTTTGGAAGAGGCTGCTTCTGAAGCGGGAGGGTGGTGGAGAGACAGCTACTGGGCAGCCAACTCAGCCACTTCCAGGACCTATCAAGGCCTGGTCCTGAAGCCGTCTGTAATTTGTCATTGCATCCCTGTTAAAACCCATACAAGGACCAGGGGAAAACCATTGTTAATCTCCCTGAAGGACTCGTGGAGTACAAGTTTCCCAGATAGCGGGCGGAGGCTACCCACCAGCTGAAACATACATGAAAGCCGGCCCAGAGCACGGAAGCCAGCCCATAGTGGTGCCTGATGTAATTAGCTCTCCCAACAAGGGCTGGAGTGGGAAGGAGTTACTGCCACGAGCAGGATATTGTATATCAGTAAATAAATCTCTGTGCAACTCCTGCTGGATTCCTCATGTTATTAAACTGGCGATGAGGATGAACGGAAACTCGTGGAACCGCCTAGCCACCGGGTTGATTACTATCCCGGAATGTGGGGAAAGAACAGTTCAGGATGCCAGTGTTCGGGAAGCTGGAAGACCTTTGACGCAGGCTTGGTAGATTGGAGCCAGTATGCTGAGCGCATGAGGGATTTCTCCCAGGCAAATGGGATTTTGGGGGAAGACCATCAGAAAGCGATCTCCTGACCACCTGAGGGGCCTTGACTTTTGGGATCATACAAAGTCTGGATTACCTGGCTGCTCCGGACTCCAAATCATTGCTGAACATTATGACCCTAAACCTTCCGTGATCATGCAGCGATATAGCTTTAACATGGCAATGCGGTCACCAGGTGAATCGGTCACTGGTTTACGGACCTCGTCCCTCTCCGAGATTTTGAGGGATGGGCTAGTGTGTGGCATAAACAGCACGGCCACTCTGAGCATGCTGTTTGCAGAGCCCACCTTGCAATTGAAATAGGTTATTAAGCTGTCCCTGTCCCATGAGCACACGGAGAAAGGAGTGCAGGCACTGCAGGGGTCCATGAGCTATGCCGTCCGTAATTTGGCCCACCCTCCATTTCGAACACCACTGAAACACGGGGCAATGCCGGTCTGGCCAAATCACCTCCGAAAGGGCAGTCCCACGGACAAATGTGCAGCCCGGTCAGGCTCTCAGGAACTACCATTGACCGGCGGGATACCCCCCAGCCCCGCCCCCCCAAACCCCCCCCCCCCCGCCCCCGAGGACAAAGGGAAGAGTCGTGAATGTCATGTGATGACCAGAGCCACCAATATTGGTGCAGAGAACGCCATCCATGGCGGTCGCCAACGTCACCGCGAACCAGAGCCTTGCACATGGGATCTCCAGACGAGGAGGATTGTGTGCTGAGGTGAAACTGCATCTCAGCCCAGAAGCCAATGGTCACCCTGAGCTGATGGAAATGGACTATAGAGCTGTCGTCGCCATCGAGGACCACAGGATATTTTTGTGATTTCACGCAGGGATCCTGCCGCTGACGTTGCGCGACACCAAAGTGAGGTTGGCGACCTAAGCCGGCGAGCCTTTGAACATCGTGGAGACCACCGTGACTCCAATAACACACAGGCAGCAGTTGGTCCGTCTTCCCTTGGTTGTGGTACAGGGGCCGGGGCCCAATTTGCTGGGGGCTGACTGGGTGGGAGTCTTCGGTTTCAACTGGCAACAGGTTTTCCGAATGGCATCGGGAATCTGTATGAGGTGCTGGGAAAATACCCTAATGTGTTACAGGAAGATCTGCACAGGATAACAATGGCCCAGTCCCATATCTACATGGATTCTGATGCTCAGCTCCCATATTTTAGGGTGAGGCCTGTCTCCTGTGCATTACTTGCCAAAGTTGACGCGGAGTTTCGGCGCTTGAAGGATCTCAGAATTATACGCCGTGTACAACTTGTGGATTGGGCTCCATCCGTGGGGCCGGTAATGAAACCTGACAAATCTGTCCTACTCTGCGGGGATTTTAAGCTCCCAGTGAACAGAGCTTCACGTCTGGACCGGTACCCAATGCCTAGAGTGGAGTATTCCTGAGAAAAGCTGTCAGGAGAATGTTCTTTCACAAAGTTTGACATGAGCCTCGCATATTTTCAGCTGGAGCCAGACCCGGAGTCCATTAAGTTTGCAACCATAAACACCTATAGGGGTTATTTGAATACACCCACCTCCTGTTTGGGGTTTCATCGGTCCTGGCAATTTTCCAGAGGGTAATGGGGAATATCTTGCAGAGTCAGCCGAAGGTGGCCATCTCTCTACGCACCACGGTGAAGGAGCATATAGACAACCTACAGAATGTGCTCTGGTAGTTTTCACAAATAGGCATCTGGTGAAAGGGGAGCATGTTTGTGTACTGCGCTAGAGCGGTCACTTATTTAGGATATAGGGTGGACAGGGATGGTCTACACCCAGTCAAAGATAAGGTTCTGGTGATCAAAGGGCCCCGATCCCAAAGGACGTCACTGAACTCCGACGATTCCTAGGCCTGGTTAACTACTATGCGAAGTTCACTGCAAAACAGGCTCCACTCCACGTTTTGTTGAGGAAGGACCAGGAGCGGTTTGGGGCTGCCTCACAAGACAAAGCATCCACTGGAGTAAAATAGTGTCTGTTGTCCACGCTTCTTTCACAGACTATGACCCAGCTTGGCGGCCAATCCTGACATGCGATGTCTCCCCCTAGGCCCTTGGAGCTGTGCTGGCCCACAGATGCGATGGCAGCACGGAATGCCCCATTGCTTTTGCTTCGAGGGCCCCAGTGGATGTTGAGCGAAGCTATACTCAAATGGAGAAAAAAGGTTCGACAGTAATATTTGGAGTCGAGAAATTCCGCCAATATGTTTATGGGCAGCATTTCTCTATTGTGACCGACCACAAGCCCCTGCTCGGCCATTTTAGGGAGGATCAGGTATTCCCACCCATCACACCGGCTAGAATTCAGCGTGGGGCGCTTCTACTCGCTGCGTTTGAATATTCGTTCCAACACCACCCGGGAATGCAAATTGTCTGTGCCGACACTCTCAGTCATCTACCGTTGTCCGTACCAATGGTGGATGAAGTGATTGCGACTCGCAACTTTATGGATAGCTTGCCAGTAGTGGCTACCCAGGTGAGAGCATGGACGGAGCGGGATCCGGACGAACGAAACTTCACCTCATGGTTTTGAGCGGCGGAGCACAGGAGGTCCTTCCTGTCGCCCTCCGACATTTCACCCACAGGTTCTCAAAGCTCAGTTTGGAGGAATGTGTCATATTGTGGGGAGCTTGCGTAGTCATCCCTCCACAGGGTCAGGGGTCACTGCTGAAGGACCTATACAGTGGCCCTTAGTTATGCCTGGTGGCCGGGCATTGATGGGGACATTGAGAGGGTCATGTGCAGCTGCCTGGTGTGCCAAGAGCATCAGATGTTCCCGCTGGTGGTCACCCTTCATCCATGGGAATGGCTGGTCCTTTGTGGGTGTGTCTGCCTGCGGACTTGGTCGGGCCTTTCACAGGATCCATGTTCCTCGTCATCGTGGATGGTCACTCGAGGTGGCTGGACTGTACAAGATTTTACAATGCCCAGGGCCATGGTAAAAAGGTTCTGGTGCTCGTTCAGCACCCATGAGATCCCTGAGGTCCTGGTGATGGATGATGGGATATCCTTTACTAGTGAAGAGTTTGCTGCGGTTACGAAGTGAAACGGCATCCGGCATATTCGAACCATCCTGTATTATCCCTTCTCCAATGGCCAGGCACGAAGGGTGGTCCAGACCTTCAAAAGGGGCATAAAACACAAATCACGGTCTCCATGGACATGTGACAGGTGTATTTCCTTTTTAACTACTGCATAGCGCCACACGTGACGACAGGGATAGCCCCTGCAGAACTGCTGATGGACCGAAGGCTTTGAACCCAATTGGGACTCACATTGCTGAATCTCGACGAGAAAATGGAGGTGCAGCAGGAGGGGCAGAAGTGGCACCGGAGGGAGCCAGGGCGGCAGTTTCACTCTGGGGATGCGGTCTATGGCCGCAATTCTGGAGACGGGGTGGCGCTGGCCATCCTATCGGGGGGGGTTCTTCCTCCCCAAATACAGCCTGGAAATTGGCTTTGCAAAGTTTGAAAAGTAATCAGAGGGTGCCACTATCTTGGGGTACCTTCTCGTGCCCCCCCTGCTCCCTGCCCCCCACAGTCCCCCACTATTTTAGCAGCTCCCACCTATGACAGTGGGGCTGCTGATCTCACAGTGCTGGAGGGCTTTGTATTAGCTCTACTGCCACAGGATCCTGTCATAATATCCACTCATGTATGTAATGAGTTGCAGACAGGCAGTGATTGACACACAGGATGACCAGTAAGCACACAACACAGGGCAGCCAATCACTGGACAGGACACTACCACTATAAAGCCAGAGGGCACTAGGTCTCCCGCTCTCTCTAGACCCAGCCACTGAGATAGTCAGAGTCCACGAGCTAGCAAGTGCAAACACCATGCGGTAGCTAGTAAGTCAGGTCAGGCTAGTACTAGGTCTCCAGTCAGTTCAGTATAGTGTCGACCCACAGCTGAATATGTTTATCAGTTCTATTGTTGAATAAAACAGTGTTAGATCTTCTCCAGTGTTAGACGTCTGTTTCTAGCTTTCCTGCATCGAGTGCAGTCCACATCGAACCAACCTGCCCAACACATCAGATCCCACCTACCCTCCGTAATTGGACGTGAAACACTCTATCAGACACTAGTTGACAGTTCTCCGGCAACAACGCAGTTCAGGATCGTGACCCAGATATGCTCTTGACAATTCACTCATCGAGTCAGTGCAACACAGAAGAAGCAGGGGCGGGGCCAGCCCAGGGCCAGTGTAAATCCCGCCCCCGCTGTGGCCGGAATTCTCCACCACCCGGGAATCGGCGGGTGCGGGAAACGTGCCGCGCCGGTCGGCAGGCCCCCCGCTCCGGTCGGCGAGTCCCCCGCGGCAATTCACCGGCCCACGATGGGCCGAAGTCCCGCCGCTTTCAGGCCTCTCCCGCCAACGTGGTTTAAAGCACCACTGGTGCCGGCGGGAGCAGGCGGCGCGAGCAGGCCCCGGGGTCCTTGGGGGGGGGGTGGGAGCGGGGCGATCTGACCCCGGAGGGTGGCCCCACGGTGGCCTGGCCCGCGATCGGGGCCCACCGATCGGCGGGCGGGCCTGTGCCGCCGCCACGGCCTGCACCATGGCGGAGGTGGAAGAGACCCCCTCCACCGCGCCTGCTCTAGGGTGACGTCAGTGGCCGCTGATGCTCTGGCGCATGCGCGGACTCACGCCGACCGGCGAAGGCCTTTCGGCCAGCCGTGGCGTCGGTCGGCGGGGCACCACAGGCCGTTCGCGCTGGTCGGCGGAGCGGGAGCCACTCCGGTGCGGGCCTCGCCCCTAAAGGTGCGGAGAATTCTGCACCTTTGGGGAGGCCCGACGCCGGAGTGGTTCTCGCCACTCCGGTACGCCGGGACCCCCCACCCTGCCGGGCAGGGGAGAATACCGGCCCAGATTCAGCATTGAACTGAAACTAATTTGTGATCGTTCTGGTCAACACAGTTACATCAATACAAATAAGAAGTCAGTTCCATTTGGTCGATGTCAGTCGTGGTCAAAAATCACACCACCAGCATATCCCTATAGGAGCTTTCCAGGGAAGTGTCAGCAATCAAACCACTGGATAGCCACAGCTGGAGTGTTGTAGACAATCTGGGCACAGCATTTCCTGGGCAATTCCCATACAGTGCTGAGTGCGGACTTCCGAGGGGCCCGCAGAATATCGTTCGGGATACTTCCGGGGTGCAACCCTCGGAGAGTGGAAGATCTGGGTCACTGTTTAAAGTCAGTTATGATTCTGAGATTGGACAGCACTTGCTGAGCAATCCAGAGTGTCCTACAAATGACATTAACAATCAATTTAAGGCAATCACTCGGGCTCACAAGCTAGCTCACTTCCGCTTGCTAGAAATGTCCTCCGCAGGGAAAAGGAACATGTCCAGGCATTACTTCATTTTTTGAATTAAGCAAAAGCATTGTGGACAATAGTTTGCTGGTGCAATCTCCATGGCAACACTTTGACCAATCAGAGCCAGCTTGCCAACCAATCAGCACCCTTTGCTCATGCAGAATAAATGGTTACTCCCTTTGAAAGTTGGCATTCTTGTGTCTGTCCTGATACCACGTATCATTCCAATGGCGCAATGCTCCAAGGAATGCTGGGCCAATAGTCCCATCACCAAGTGGAGAAGCAACGTTCTTTGGTTAAAATACCCAGGAACATAGTGTAAGTCCATTTCAAGATCCATCGAGTTTTCAGAGAAGGCGTTAGTTCACAGACTCAAATTTAAAATTGTAACCTGGTCACGTGTTTTGCCGTGGTTAGGATGCTTCAACCACAGACCTCAAAACTGTTAATTTAAAGGTGAAATGGTCATTCAATGCATATTAATGACGAGTAATTTTGCATTAAACGAGGTTAAGTCCTTTGCTATGAGTCGAATTTAGAATTTAGAAGTCATTTAGAACATAGAACATAGAACAGTACAGCACAGAACAGGCCCTTCGGCCCTCGATGTTGTGCCGAGCAATGATCACCCTACTCAAACCCACAAATCCACCCTATACCCGTAACCCAACAACCCCCCCCCCCGCCCCCCCCAACCTTACTTTTAGGATACTACGGGCAATTTAGCATGGCCAATCCACCTAACCCGCAAGGAAACCCACGCACACACGGGGAGGACGTGCAGACTCCACACAGACAGTGACCCAGCCGGGAACTGAACCTGGGACCCTGGAGCTGTGAAGCATTTATGCTAACCACCATGCTACCGTGCTGCATTTAAGGTAGGATTCTCACAATCAGCAGAAAGTTTTCATGCTGAAGGCAACATTTTTTCTCCAAATTGGAATGCTGGATGCAGTGAGGTGGGGAGTGGTGATGGTCACATTCTGTCACGTTGCTCCATCCACTCCTGCTCCATGTCTGTAGTTCTGACAATCAAAACATTCAAATCAATTCCCTCACTTCACGATTTCAAAATGAAATTACAGCGCCAGCTACCTGGAGTACTGATGACGGAGGGAGTATGTCACCACACACACGCACAGGCACACACACACACAAAAACACACATGCAGACACACAGACATGCAAGCACACAGAAACAGACACACACAGACACAGACACAGAAACGCAAACACACACACACAGCCACACACACAGACACACACACACAAAAACACACAGGCACATGCACAAACACCCTCACACTAACACACTCACTCGCAGACACGCATTCAAATACACACGCACAAACACACCCACACACACATATGCACACGGACACACACATGAACGCACATAAATACACACACCCAGGCAACATGCACAGACTCACACAGAGATATACATACTATCACATACTATCACACATTTACCACATTTGCTTTTTTCTGCACAATTATATCAATCCATTTCCCTGACGTTGAGCTTCAGTGAGCTTAAGTGAGGTATTCCGCAGCACAAGAGCTTGTGCAACATTTTTCAGTATTCTACAGTTGAAAGATTTTCTGCAGCGTACTGGGTGAGCTGATAACAGCGTGGTGAGAGAAACGGGACATCAGGGACCATGATGAACAACGCGACCAACTCCCTATCTCCATAATCAATAGAGTGAAGCTTTTTTGATAGAACCAGGGAAAGGATGGAGAGGGAATAAGGAGAGTGAAATCCAAATCAGACACATAAAGAGAATAAAACAGAGAGAAAGAAGGCTGGCAGTAAGAGAAAATAGGAAGATGTGCATTTTCAAATGTAATCAAAGGACAACGCACTCCCTGCAGAAATAAGGGTCCACTGTATAAATTGTTCACTTCCTGGGCCATGTTTTTTCCTTGAAATTGAACTTAGTGAAGTTTAACGGGCAATCAATTTTCAAATCCAGTGTGTGCTTTAAAATCATCTTCCCAGAATCCTTGAACATTCTTAAGGCAGAGCAGATAGATTCTTGATGAACAAAGGGGTGGATGGTTATTGGGGTGGGGACAGGGTAGATAATCAGATCAACTGTGATCTTATTGAATGCCAGGGCAGGCGATAGGGACCGAATGGCAGACTCCTGCTCCTAATTCATATGTCCGTATGTTCATATTTATGGAAAGAGGGAGATATCTGCATGACGTCAACAGCAGAACAGCGCAATGGAAATGAAAGGATCACCGCACTGCAACCTGAACTCTGTTCCTCCCTCCAGAGGTGCTGACGGGCCTGCTGAGCACTCCCGGCCTGTCAGTTTTTATTTCAGATTTACGATATCAGCAGCAGTTTGCCATCGTGAATTGGCCAACTCTTTGTTGCATCTCTTCGTTGCCTGAGCGTGCTGGATGACTAGCGCATTTATGAACACCGTGGGCTGTTCACACAACAGTACTTTTTCCAGCGAGATGTAGACTCAGGTCCCAGGTTCGATTCCCGGCTTGGATCACTGTCTGTGCGGAGTCTGCAAGTTCTCCCCGTGTCTGTGTGGGTTTTCTCCGGGCGCTTCGCTTTCCTCCCACAAGTCCCGAAAGACGTGCTTGTGCGGCGAATTGGACATTCTGAATTTTCCCTCAGTGTACCCGAACAGGCGCCAGGGTGTGGCGGCTAGGGGATTTTCACAGTAGCTTCATTGCAGTGTTAATGTAAGCCTACTTGTGACACTAATAAAAATGATCATTATCACGATTATACTCCACAAACACTTAGCAACTACATCATAATGCATGTGGACTCTCCCTGCCCTCTGACAATATTGGAGTTAATACTGTGCAGTTAGGGAGACAGTTCAGTACATTATTAATCCGGCATATTTAAGTCAAATGAAAGGAGTACCTTGAGGTAAATTAGAGTAATAGTCTCAAGCTGGGTTTCATTCTATCTCATAGAAGGCCCAAGCTCGCAAGGGGTTCCTATGGAGATCTCCACTCATTAAAAAAATGTTGTTGATGCATCAGAGGGCTCTTTTTCTCTGAGCATGTAATTAGATATCAACCCGAGTCATTAGCATTACTTTGGTTTTCGCCTCACTGCAGGAAGAACCTCCAGGAGATTTGCAGAGGATTTAAGTCAGATGTAAAAATTCCAGAAACCAAATGGCCACTAAAAGGGAAAAGGAAGCTCGTTTGGTCTATTTGTTGTGTCAGTCCTTTGTTGTGTCAGCTCTCTTCTTACATGTGAGATCCTCCTGGGGCGAGATTGCTCACAGGACATCATGGCACAGCTTATTACCGATGCTTCGCTGAAAACCTTTTCCAAAATTCACCGCAACCTCTCCAGGCGGGAAAGCGAGGGCTGGACTTTCACAACTGAGGTGGATAGCCTGTGTCTGGATATTACCTGACTTGGCAGACACCCATGACGGCCCCCCCCCCCCCCCCCCCCCACCTACTGCCCCATCCTGATTTTCTCATTGACCGTCCCTCGATTCCAGGGTGGTGTTTTCCCAGGGTCAGAAAGTTCTGCCACGGGCATTCAGCTGACTGAACGGGCAGGTTCTTAGGACATCTTGGGACATGTGGGGAAAGAAGGACATGAATGTTTGCTCGACAGTCCTTCCATTGAATGGGGCACAGGCATTGCTGATAGAATTTCTCTATCACTCTTGCGTGTCATTGATCCATAGGCAGGAGCACAATAATTAGAACTTCTCTGTGGACGAGGATTCACATTGACTTGTGGGGATCTTTATTGTCACTCATTCTCTGCCTCAGCTCGTGGAAGGCTGAATTAGCACAGCTGATGCAGCGTTGGATCTGTTCGTCAATGGTGGCCTTTTGAGAGAGGGGCTGGTGAGGTATGGGAAGCACTCAACTTGTTCTCTCCTTCAACATATATGGGAGATGGAATCATTGGCTGACCAGGGGTCTCCGATGGCCCAGGTGACCCTCTGGGTGCTGTTCTGCCTGACCGACATTTGTGCGGACCCTTGCTGGACAGTGCCTGGCTGCGGCCTTACTGTGGAGGCCAGTGGATCCCGCGATGCCGCTGGATACCAGTTACGTTTGCCGAAGTCGGTTTAAAACTGGCTTTGGAGCGCACCTTTTGGTCCCGATCCTTGTGGGTGGGATTCTGACTCTAATACCTTCAAAGAAGCTTCACATGTCAAGATGGTCAGCATACTGTTGTGTATCTCAAGCTCTTCCCACCATTTCCACTTTATCTTTTAGATTTGCCTTTGGGCATCAGCCTGGTGTTGTAGGAAAGCTGCCTTTTTGACACGCGAGCTTGGCCTCTCTTTCCAGGCGATGAAAGCTGCTCACGTTTGTTCCAGGAGGCCACATATTTGAGCATCATTTTTGTCAAACCAGTAGTGGTGTCGACGGTGCTCAAACCCAATATGCTGAGCACAGGAGTCGAGTACAGCTAAGTTATTTCATCCCACTGGTCCAAACTGGATTTGTTTAAGTTTTTCCAGATATGATTGTGAGCTGCATTTGGAATTACTCCCTTTGTTCGGGCCGCTTTCGGAATGAGACACTGGGCTGGATTCTCCGGTCGGCGATGGCAAAATCGGGTTCAGTGATCGGCCGGAGGATCAACGTTCGAGCCGAAATCGAGGGCGTCGCTTTCGCGATGCTCTGCCTCCTCCAAAGAGGTGTACTCTCGGAATACGGCGCACGCCGTATCGACGGCCACAGGAGTTTGCCTGAGGCCCTCCCCCCAATGCTCTGCCCCAACCTACTCCCACAGGCAGTGCATTCCATGCCCCCACTGCTCTCTGGGTAAAGAACCTACCTCTGACATCCCCCCTATATCTTCCGCCATTCACCTTAAATTTATGTCCCCTTGTAATGGTTTGTTCCACCCGGGGAAAAAGTCTCTGACTGTCTATTCTATCTATTCCCCTGATCATCTTATAAACCTCGATCAAGTCGCCCCTCATCCTTCTCCGTTCTAATGAGAAAAGGCCTAGCACCCTCAACCTTTCCTCGTAAGATCTACTCTCCATTCCAGGCAACATTCTGGTAAATTTCCTTTGCATCTTTTCCAAAGCTTCCACATTCTTCCTAAAATAAGGCGACCAGAACTGCACACAGTACTCCAAATGAGGCCTTACCAAGGTTTTGTACAGCTGCATCATCACCTCTCGGCTCTTAAATTCAATCCCTCTGCTAATGAACGCTAGCGCACCATAGGCCTTCTTCACAGCTCTATCCACTTGAGTGGTAACTTTCAAAGATTTATGAACATAGACCCCAAGATCTCTCTGCTCCTCTACATTGCCAAGAACCCTACCATTATCCCTGTATTCCGCATTCATATTTGTCCTTCCAAAATGGACAACCTCACACTTGTCAGGGTTAAACTCCATCTGCCACTTCTCAGCCCAGCTCTGCAGCCTATCTATGCCTTTTTGCAGTCAACAACAGCCCTCCTCACTATCCACAACTCCACCAATCTTCATATCATCTGCAAATTTACTGACCCACCCTTCAACTCCCTCATCCAAGTAATTAATGAAAATCACAAACAGCAGAGGACCCAGAACTGATCCCTGCGATACGCCACTGGTAACTGGGCTCCAGGCTGAATATTTGCCATCCACCACCACTCTCTGTCTTCTATCGGTTAGCCAGTTCGTTATCCAATTGGCTAAATTCCCCACTATCCCATGCCTCCTTACTTTCTGCATAAGCCTACCATGGGGAACCTTATCAAATGCCTTACTAAAATCCATGTACACTACATCCACTGCTTTACCTTCATCCACGTGCTTGGTCACGGCCTCAAAGAATGCAATAAGACTTGTGAGGCAAGACCTACCCCTTCACAAATCAGTGCTGACTATTCCTAATCAAGCAGTGTCTTTCCAGATGCTCAACAATCCTATCCCTCAGTACCCTTTCCATTACTTTGTCTATCACCGAAGTAAGACTAACTGGCCTGTAATTCCCAGGGTTATCCCTATTCCCTTTTTTGAACAGGGGCACGACATTCACCACTCTCCAATCCCGTGGTACCACCCCTGTTGACAGTGAGGGTGAAAAGCTCATTGCCAACGGCTCTGCAATTTCATCTTTTGCTTCCCATAGAATCCTTGGATATATCCCGTCAGGCCCGGGGAACTTGTCTATCCTCAAATTTTTCAAAATGCCCAACACATCTTCCTTCCTAACAAGTATCTCCTCGAGCTTACCAGTCTGTTTCACACTGTCCTCTCCAACAATATGGCCCCTCTCATTCGTAAATACTGAAGAAAAGTACTCGTTCAAGAGCTCTCCTATCTCTTCAGACTCAATACACAATCTCCCGCTACTGTCCTTGATCGGGCCTACCCTCGCTCTAGTCATTCTCATATTTCTCACATATGTGTAAAAGGCCTTGGGGTTTTCCTTGATCCTATCCGCCAAAGATTTTCCATGCCCTCTCTTAGCTCTCCTACTCCCTTTCTTCAGTTCCCTCCTGGCTATCTTGTATCTCTCCAGCACCTCAGCCTTACATAAGTATCCTTCTTCCTCTTAACAAGACATTCAACCTCTCTTGTCAACCATGGTTCCCTCACTCGACCATCTCTTCCCTGCTAATCATGCCAGGATCTTACCCTTAACACCATGTGCTCTTAACTTGTTTAACAGTCTCCTATGCGGCACCTTGTCTCTGGGCTGGTTTAGCACAGTGGGCTAAATAGCTGGCTTGTCATGCCGAATAAGGCAGCAGCGCAGGTTCAATTCCCGTACCAGCCTCCCCGAACAGGCACTGGAATGTGGCGACTCGGGGTTTTCACAGTAACTTCATTGAAGCCTACTTGTGACAATAAGTGATTATTATTATTATTATTGTCAAAGGCCTTCTGGAAATCTAAATAAATCACGTCCACTGTTTCTCCTTGTCTAACTTCCTTCTTACCTCCTCAAAGAACTTCACAGATTTGTCAGACATGACCACCCCTTGACGAAGCCGTGCTGACTCAGTCCTCTTTAATCATGCACTTCCAAGTACTGCGCGATCATTTCCCGTCTTTGGCCTCCCTCCCTTCGTAAACTGGGGTGTTATTTTCACCATTTTCCAGCCCTCTTGGACCATCACTGCCTCCAGTGATTCTTTATAGATCACCATGAATGCCTCTACAATTTTCTCAGCTATCTCTTTTCGGACCCTGGGGTGGAGACCATCCAGTCCAGGTGACTTATCCATCTTCAGGCCTTTCAGGTACATGCAGGTACAGTATAAAAACAACACACTTCAACCACTATAAACCCTACCCTCGAGCCCTTACCCCCCGAAGGGGCCAAAGTGGGTCCTGAAAGGCTCGACCCAACCCCTAATCAAAAGAGTTGACCGACTCAGAGAGACCCACCCAGCACCTCGAACTACCAGAAGATAGTGAAGAGGAGAATCGATGGAGGTCCGACTAAGCCTACTCCAAGGCCTGATCTCAGGACCGCTCTACCCAACCACCAACTCTGGAACAGAGCCTGTGACCTGGCCCAGACTGACCCAGGAGGACCCTGTCAGTGGCCCAAAGCCAGACTAAACAGCGAAGACCCACCGCGAGGACCCAAACACGCAGAAATTTAGACACGTAGAACCCTGGAGCATGACAGGATCGTAACACGTCTCCCTGGTGTGCAAGTAATGGCCGGGACCTCGCCAGACGCAACCAATAACCTTCTGCAAGGACTAACTTCTCCCATCGGATCCCAGGACCATCGAGAAGCAGCCGCCGGCCTGGGAAGGGAGGGAAATGAGACGGTCTTCAGCTGAGGCTAAAACAACGCAGTTTCAAGAATCCTCTGGGAAACCAGACACCCCGGCACTAGCGGTGTTCGAAAACAAAGCACCTGAAGGCCCGCCCAGCAACCGAGGGACAGCCTCAATATTGGGGGGATTCAAACAAATCGATTGAGAAGAGACCCAATCGATTCCCAGCAGGGAAAGGGTCCGCCCAAAGGGCACAAAGCCCTAGGACCTATAAAACACAGGTCCCACACTTAGTTCGTTCTTCTTAACCAGCCCTCCTCTCCGGACCAGCATCTCGACCAGCTTTTGCCAAAGAAGACCTTGCACGAGAGAGAGGAGAGGTTTGGGACAGCAGCCGCCAGCAAGTAAGTGTCTCACAACGATCGCTACCAGAGATAGACACTCCTGACCCCTTTTTAACCCGTACAAACCTGAAGTCTGCAGACCAGAGCAGAGCAAGAGGCCTTGTCCCCTGATCCGGCAGTTCCCTTCGAGATAAGTATTGGTTTATTTAGTGGTAGGAATAGTTTAATCCTCTTAGCGTGTGCATGGGTAGTATTATAATTGTATTATAATAAACTCAGTTGTTTGAACTTACTAATTGGTGTGTGGTTTTATTGCTTTGAACTGGACCTTGAAACTAGTGGCGGTATCTTAACGATACCTGGCGACTCCAGAGCTAAGTAACGAAACAGAGCCAAATCGAGTGTTAAGCACACTCACCCAGAACGAGCAACAGAGGGAAGTAAGAGACTGCTGTGTGCTCTGTTTCACAGAGACATGGTTTCCTGCCTCACCAGACTGTGACTGTGCCATTCAACCTGAGGGGTTCTCAATTTACTGGATGGACCGCATGTCAGCATCGGGCAAGGATTGGATTGGATTTTGTTTATTGTCACGTGTACCGAGGTACAGTGAAAAGTATTTTTCTGCGAGCAGCTCAAAAGATCATTAAGTACATGAAAATAAAATAAACTACATAATAAACACAAGGTACACAATGTAACTACAATGAAGCATACAGAGGTGTAGTGTTAATGAGGTCAGTCCATAAAAGGATCGTTTAGGAGTCTGGTAACAGCGGGAAAGAAGCTGTTTTTGAGTCTGTTCGTGCGAGTTCTCAGACTTTTGTATCTCCTGCCTGATGAAAGAAGTTGGAAGAGTGATTAAGCCGGGTGGGAGAGGTCTTTGATTATGCTGCCTGCTTTCCCCAGGCAGCGGGAGGTGCAAATAGAGTCAATGGATGGGAGGCAGGTTTGTGCTGTGTTCACAACTATCTGAAGTTTCTTGCGGTCCTGGGCCGAGCAGTTGCCATACCAGGCTGTGATGCAGCCCGATAGGATTCTTTCTATAGTGCATCTGTAAAAGTTGGTTTGAGTTAATGGACACGCCGAATTTCCTTAGTTTTCTGAGGAAGTATAGGCGCTGTTGTGCTTTCTTGGTGGTAGTGTCGACGTGGGTGGACCAGGACAGATTTTTTATGATGTGCACCCCTAGGAATTTGAAACTGCTAACCATCTCCACCTCGGCCCCGTTGACGCTGATGGGGGTGTGTACAGTACTTTGCTCCCTGATGTCAATGACCTGGTGCTGGATTCTCCGACTCCCCGCCGGGTCGGAGAATCGCTGGGGGCCGGCGTGAATCCTGCTGCCGCTGGCTGGTAAATTATCTGGCACCGGATATTTGGCGGGGGCGGGAATCGCGCCACGGCGGTCGGCGCCCCCCCCCCGGCGATTCTCCGGCCTGCGATGGGCCGAAGTCCCGCTGCCGTAATGCCTCTCCTGCCGGCGCGAATCAAACCATCTCCCTCACCAGCGGGACTGGCAATGCAAGCAGGCACCAGGGACGATCTGGCCCCGGGGGCCCACCAATCGGCGGGCGGGCCTGTGCCGTGGGGGCACTCTTTTCCTTCCGCATTGGTCATAGCCTTCGCGATGGCCGACGTGGAAATGACCCTCTACCCTGTGCATGTGCGTGGATGACGTCAGCAGCTGCTGACGCTCCGGTGCATGAGTGGAATTCCGCCGGCCGGCGAAGTCCCTTCGGCCCCAGCTGCCGTGGCGCCAAAGGCCTTCCACTCCAGCCGGTGGGATGAGAACCACTCCGGCGTGGGCCTCGCCCCTCAAGGTGAAGGCTTGGCCCCTAAAGGTGCGGAGAAATCCGCACCTTTGGGAGGCCCAACGCCGGAGTGGTTCACGCCACTCCATCCCGCCAGGACCCCCCGCCCCGCCGGGTAGGGGAGAATCCAGCCCCAGCTCTTTAGTTTTGCTGGCATTGAGGGACAGATTGTTGTCACTGCACCACTCCACTAGGTTTTCTATCTCCCTCCTATATTCCGACTCGCCGTTATTTGAGATCCGCCCACTATGGTCATATCATCAGCAAACTTGTCGATTGAGTTGAAACCAAATTTTTCCATGCAGTCATGTGTGTGCAGGAAGTATAGTAGGGGACTAGGTACACAGCCTTGCAGCGCCCCGGTATTGAGGACTATTGTGGAGGAGGTGTTGTTGTTTATTCTTTCTGATTGTGGTCTGTGGGTCAGAAAATTGAAGATCCAGTTGCAGAGTGGGGAGCCAAGTCCTCGGTTTTGGAGCTTTGATATGAGCTTGGCTGGGTTTATGGTGTTGAAGGCGGAGCTGTGGTCAATAAATAGGAGTCTGATGTAGGAGTTCTTGTTGTCAAGATGCTCTAGGGATGAGTGTAGGGCCAGGGAAATGGTGTCTGCTGTGGACCGGTTGCGGCGGTGTACGAATTGCAGTGGATCAAGGCATTCTGGGAATATGGAGGTGATGCACTTCATGATTAACCTCTCGATGCCCATTATGACTGATGTCAGGGCGAAGGGTGGAGAGGCTTGCCTCCTCATCAATTCCTCCTGGTTCTCGGATGTGCTGACCCTGGCGAACTACTGCTCCCTGGCCATGGAATACCTGACTGTGAAATGCCACCCGCATTACCTTCCAAAGGAGTTCACTTCTGCCATCATCACAGTAGTCTTTCTCCCACCCCAGGCGGAAGTGAAGAAGGCGCTTGATGAATTGTACACCGCTATGATTAACAGTGAAACAGAAGACACTTGTTCATCATGGCTGGGGACTTCAACGAGGCCAACCTCAAGAGTGTCCTGCCAAAATTCCATCAACATATCTCCTGGGTCCACCAGGGTACAACATCCATGACCACTGCTACACAAACATCAAGGGTGCCTACGATCCATCTCCAACCGCACTTCGGAAATTGAATCAAAAGTCAGTGCTCCTTCTCCCAGCAGATCAGCAGAAACTTCAGTGTGAGAATCCGGTAAAGAAGTTTGTGCAATGCTGATCTGAAGCTGCGGAGAAGCTCCAATGTGACTGCTTGGGGTCAGTGGACTGGTCCATATTCAAGAACTCAACAACCTAAACGGGTATGCCACCATCGTCACAGACTTCATCAGTGCGTGCTAAAGAAGGGAGTAAGTGCGTTCCCCAATCAGAAACCATGATTTAACCTTAAGATTCACTCCCTATTGAAGGCCAGGTCTTAGGCATTCAAGGCAGGTGACCCTGACCAAACGTTAAATCCAGGTACGATCTCCACAAAGCCATCAGGGATGCCAAGAGACAATACCAGACTAAGCTAGAGTCACAGACTAACGACACGGACTCTCCACGGTTGTGGCAAGGCCTAAACAACATAACGGGCTGTGAAGCCCGGCAATAGAGCACCCCTCCCCGATGAACTCAATGCATTTGATGCTCCTTTCAAGCAGGAAACCAACAAACCATTGTCCACAGCTGCAACAGCCTCGGATACAATCATACCCACGATCACAGCTTCCGAAGTCAGATTAGCCTTCTTGAAAGTGAACGCTCATAAAGCAATGAGTCCTGACAGAGTCCCTGGTCGTGCACTCAGACCCTTTGCAGACCAACTGGGGCTGTGTTTGCAGACATCTTCAACCTCTTCCTTCTCCGTTCCGAAGTCCCCACCTGCTTCAAGAAGACCACCATCATACCGGTGCCAAAGAAGAACCAGGCAACGTGCCTCAATGGCTACCATCCGGTGGCCTTGACATCTATTATTATGAAGTGCTTTGAGAGGTTGGTCTTGAGGCACATCAACTCCATACACCCAGAATGCCGTGGGTCCACTGCAATTCGCAGACACCATCTCTGTGGCCTTACACTGATCCCTGGAGCAGCTCAACAACAAGGACACCTACATCAGACTCCTATTCATTGACTACAGCACCACCTTCAACATAAATGATCTGGACGAAGGTATAGGTGGCCTGATGAGCACGTTTGCAGATGATACTAAGATTGGTGGAGTTGCAGATAGCGAGGAGGACTGTCAGAGAATACAGCAAAATATAGATAGATTGGAGAGTTGGGCAGAGAAATGGCAGATGGAGTTCAATCCAGGCAAATGCGAGGTGATGCATTTTGGAAGATCTAATTCAAGAGTGGGCTATATGGTCAATGGAAGAGTCCTGGGGAAAATTGATGTACAGAGAGATCTGGGAATTCAGGTCCATTGTACCCTGAAGGTGGCAACGCAGGTTGATAGAGTGGTCAAGAAGGCATACAGCATGCTTGCCTTCATCGGACGGAGTATTGAGTACAAGAGTTGGCAGGTCATGTTACAGTAGTATAGGACTTTGGTTCGGCCACATTTGGAATACTGCTTGCAGTTCTGGTCGCCATATTACCAGAAGGATGTGGATGCTTTAGAGAGGGTGCAGAGGAGGTTCACCAGGTTGTTGCCTGGTATGGAGGGTGCTAGCTATGAAGAAAGGTTGAGTAGATTAGGATTGTTTTTCGTTGGAAAGACGGAGGTTGAGGGGGAACCTGATTGAGGTCTACAAAATTATGAGAGGTATGGACAGGGTGGATAGCAATAAACTTTTTCCAAGAGTGGGGGTGTCAATTACAAGGGGTCATGATTTCAAGGTGAGAGGGGGAAAGTTTAAGGGAGATGTGCGTGGAAAGTTTTTTACGCAGAGGGTGGTGGGTGCCTGGAACGCTTTACCAGCGGAGGTGGTAGAGGCGGGCACGATAGCATCATTTAAGATGCATCTGGACAGATATATGAACGGGCGGGGAACAGAGGGAAGTAGATCCTTGGAAAATAGGCAATAGGTTTAGATAAAGGATCTGGATCGACGCAGGCTGGGAGGGCCGAAGGGTCTGTTCCTGTGCTGTAATTTTCTTTGTTCTTTGTTCTTTATAATCCCAGCCAAGCTCATATCAAAACTCCAAAACTGAGGACTTGGCTCCTCCCTCTGCAACTGGATCCTTGAGTTCCTGGCCCACAGACCGCAATCAGTAAGAATAAACAACAACACCTCCTCCATGATAGTCCTCAATACCGGGGCCCCGCAAGGCTGCGTACTTAGCCCACTACTATACTCCTGATACACACCCGACTTACACAATAAATGGTACACACCGATACACACCCGACTTACACAATAAATGGTAGAACACTTGCGAGTACTGACAGGCAGAGAGATCTGGGCGTGCATGTTCACCGATAACTGAAAGTGGTAATGCATGTGGTTAAGGTGGTCAAGAAGGCATACGGCATGCTGGCCTTCATCGGTCGGGGCATTAAATATAAAAATTGGCAAGTCATGTTGCAGCTGTACAGCTGTAACCTTAGTTACATTTGGAATATTGAGTCCAATTCTGGTCACCACACTACCAGAAGGATGTGGATGCTTTGGAGAGGGTACAGAAGCGGTTTACGTCGATGTTGGCTGGTATGGAGGGCATTAGCTATGAGGAGCAATTGAATAAACTCGGTCTGTTCTCACTGGAACGATGGAGGTTGAGAGGCGACCTGATAGAGGTCTGAAATATTATGAGTGGCATGGACTGAGTGGATCGTCAGATGCTCTTTCCTAGGGTAGGAGAGTCAAGTACTAGGGGACATAGGTTTAAAGTGCGTGGGGAAAAGTTTAGAACTGATGTGCGAGGCAAGTGTTTTACACAGAGGGTGGTAAATATATGGAACGCACTGCCTGAGGAGGTGGTGGGAGCAGGTACGATAGCAGCATTTAAGGGGCATCTAGACAAATATATGAATAGGGTGGGAATGGAAGTATACGGACTCCGTAAGGGCGTAAGGTTTTAGTTTCGGCAAGTACCACGGTCGGCGCAGGCTTGGGGGGCCGAAGGGCCTGTTCCTGTGCTGTATTGTTCTTTGTTCTTTGACTGAGTGGCAAAATTCAGCTCCAACTCCATCAACAGGTTTGTTGACGACACAACCAATAGTGGGTTGAATTTCAAACAAAAATAATTCAGAGTGTAGGAGGGAGATAGAGAGCCTAGTAGCGTGGTGTAACAACAACAATCTCCCCTCAATGTCAGCAAAACTAAGGAGCTGGTCATTAACTTCAGGAAGCACAGTATTGTACACATGCATCAACAGGGCCGAGGTGGAGATGGTTGACAGCTTCAAATTCCGAGGTGTGCACATCAGCAACAATCGTTCCTGGTCCACCCACGTCGAAGCTACCACCAAGAAAGCACAGCAGCGCCTATACGTCCTCAGGAAACTAAGGAAATTCGGCATGTCCACATTAACTCTGACCAACTTTTACCCGATGCACCACAGAGAGCATCCTATCTGGCTGCATCATAGCCTGGCGTGGCAACTGCTCGGCCCAAGATTGTAAGAAACTACAGAGAGTCGTGAACACAGCGCAGTGATTCACGCAAAACCGCATCCCTTCCATTGACTCCATCTACACCTCCCGCTGCCTTGGGAAAGTGGACAGCATAATCGAAGACCTCTTCCCAACCGGGTTATTCATTCTTCCAACCTCTTCCATCGAGCAGGAGATACAAAGTCTGAGAACACACACTAACAGATTCAAAAATAGCTTCTTCCCCGCTGTTACCAGACTCCTGAATGACCCTCTTAGAGACTGAAATGATCTCTCTCTGCATCTTCTCTACTGTGTAGCACAACACTCCATATGCTTCACCCAATGTCTATGTATTGACATTGTGTATTTATCATATGTCCTATGTTTTTCATGTATGGAGCGATATTCCTGGACTTTACACAGACCAGCACTTTTCACTGTACCTCGGTACATGTGACAATAGATAAAAATCTAAATCTATAACTCATAAGAATCAAAGAAAACCCCAATTAATACTTAATCATCCCCCCTAACAGCTGACAGTGACCAACTCTCTGGAAAAGGAAATGAATGGTTGCTGTCTCAAGTAAAAGCCATCTGCTGACCCTCTCCTGGTGTATGACCTTTTCAAAGTATAGGAAATCTGTTCCAACACCCATCCACATCAAGGTGTTGGACGAAGCGTGAGAACTTTAGCCCAGCAGAACTCGCCTCTGGGCTATCAACGAGGCCATCTGCCTTCACGCCCAAGTCCCGAAATGTGCTTGTTAGATGGATTGGAAATTCTGAATTCTCCCTCTGTGTACCCGAATAGGCGGAGTGTGGCGACTAGGGGCTTTTCACAGTAACTTCCCTTCAGTGTTAATGTAAGCCTACTTGTGACGTTAATAAAGATTATTATTATTACGTCCGCAACACCGGCGACTCTGCGACCCTGAAATTGGCCCACCAGCGGACAAGGCTCCAGTTCAAATCCCTGACACGGCGTTGAAGAAGATGGCTTAGAGGTAGGTTGAGGTGGCTTGGATGTTCCTTACTTCCATTATTTTGGCCAATGTCTTTGCTATTTTCCACGCTGTGCTTGAAAATTCCTAATGGTGTTCGAGATTAATGAAGTGCGCTCTCATTTTCAGTACTCTGGCTGTCCAGTCATATGGAACGAGGAGGAGTAACCAGTTAAAGCATTCTGTTTGCCGAGGACAGCCTCATTAACTCTTCGATTGCCTACTCATTAAGCTTGGTGATAATCTAAACGTTTTGCATTCCCATTGGCAAAATAGTTCACCAGGTTGCAACGAATTACCAGACTAATCAATAGAAAACTTACCTCAAATTACAATGTAGATCACAATAAATAAAGCGGACTTTGATGCATTTCCGAGAAGGAGAATATGGATATTGATGAATTATTAATTGGATGCAATTATTCGCTCATTTATTTTGAGCAGTGATCTTAGAGAAATCTGAAAGGAAGACACTTGCCAGTTCATTACAAGCTAAGGGAATTGGATGCGCAAAGGCTGTTTCATAGAATTTGAGAAACCATGTGGGAGAAATTGGTCAACTGAAATAAGCCGCAATCCATTGATAGCAATTAAGCAGCCCGCTGTACAATATGCTTGATCTTTAGCCACGGCCAGTCTTAAACCCCAATGAGGTCCCTGACGATTTCTTTTTATATGTTTAGAAGTTATATCTTCAGTAATGGTCAGCGCACAGGGAAGCAGATTTAAGATTTTTCAAAATATTCATTCATGTGATGTGTGCAGTCCTGTCAAAGCCAATATTCGTTACCCATTCCTAATTCTCCCTTGAGCGGATGGTGATGAGCTGCCTTCTTGAACCTCTGCAAGTCCATGTGGGGCACATATACATAGAGTTTACATCTACGTAGAATTTACAGTGCAGAAGGAGACCATTCAGCCCATCGAGTCTGCACCAGCCCTTAGAAAGAGCACTCTACTTAAGCCCATACCTGCACCATATCCCCAAAGCCCAGTAACCCCCACCTACCGTGGGCAGCACGGTAGCATAAGTGGATAGCACTGTGGCTTCACAGCGCCAGGGTCCCAGGTTCAATTCCCCGCTGGGTCACTGTCTGTGTGGAGTCTGCACGTTCTCCCTGTGTCTGCGTGGGTTTCCTCCAGGTGCTCCGGTTTTCTCCCAGTCCAAAGACGTGCAGTTTAGGTGGATTGGCCATGATAAATTGCCCTTAGTGCCCAAAAAAAGGTTAGAAAGGGTTATTGGGTTACGGGGATAGGGTGGAAGAGAGGGCTTAAGTGGGTCGGTGCAGACTCGATGGGCCAAATGGCCTCCTTCTGCACTGTATGTTGTATGTTCCATGTTAACCTAAGGGCAATTTAGCATGGCCAATCCACCTAACCTGCACATCCTTTGGACACACAAGGAGTGCTGTTAATGAGGGAGCTCCAGGATTTTGACCCCGTGATAATCAAGCTCAAAGTGTATGACTTGAAGGGAAACTTGCAGATTGCGGTGTTCCCATATATCTGCTGCATTTTTCTTTCTGACTTCAGGTTTGGAAGGTGCCCTTGAAGGAGCCTTGGTGAGTTTCTGTAGTGCATCTTGTAAATGGTACTTCCACCATGGTACTGCCATATTGGGGTTACTGGGTTACGGGGATAGGTTGGAGGTGTGGGCTTGGTGCTCTTTCCAAGGGCCGGTGCAGACTCGATGGGCCGAATGGCCTCCTTCTGCACTGAAAATTCTATGACATCTATGGTATGTACAGCTGTGTGCGGGTGGGGTGGAGCAAGTGATTGTTTAAGGTATTGGATAGGCTGCCGATCCTTTGTCCTGGATGGTGTGGAGTCTCTTGAGTGTTATTGGGGCTGCACTCATCCAGACAAGTGGGGAGTATTCCATCGCACTCCTGACTTGTGCCTTGTAGCTGGTAGACAGTGTTTGGGAAGCCAGGAGGCGGCTTACCTACCACAGAATCCCCAGTGTCTGACCTGCTCCTGAAGCCACAGTATTTACGCTGTGACAAAGCTCATACTTACCTTAATCTGAAGTCGTAGGTCAGGAACTTCAGTTCCTGATGAGCCTCGGGCCTTTTCCAGATGTGCCGGACCTGAAATTACTGCACTTGCGCAATTTTCCCTCTATCAGGCTGGGACCGGGTCCTGCGTGCCTGCACAGAAGTGAGGAAAGGCAAATGGCATGTAAGTAAGGTCAGCTGACCTGAACCAGAGCGCCATTACTAATTAACAGTCCCAGGGAACAGGATACTGGAAGGGGAGAGGGAGAAGGAAGTCCTAGGTAAGCAGCAGAGACAGGGATCAGGAATAGAGGTCTCCCATGCATGACCATTGAGTCCCCAGTGCCGTCTTAATCCGAGAATGTATATTTAAATGAGCCGTATTCCATGTAGGAAGGTGACTCTCCCGGAATACCAAACAGCAGAACCGCAATGGCTCAATGGCCGTGATTCAGCGGCCTCGTCACAACACTTTTCTACAGATTACTCCTCTCGTGCTATTTTTTGGCTTCAGCCAATCCTCATTCATGCCCTTTTTAACCTCTGGACTTGATTATTTCAATGCATTGCTGGCCAGCCCCCTATATTCCACCCTTCGGAAAACTGAGTTTATCCGAAACCTTTTTTTTCTGTCCCCTGTGTTGCCCCAAGTCCTGTTCACCCATCACCTTTGCGTTCGCTGAACCACTTTGGCCTCTGGCCCGGCCACGCCATGATTTAAAAAATTCTCACCTTTGTTTTCAAATCCTGCCATGATCTCATTCCCGCCCGATCCCTGTAAACTCCTCCGTCGCTGCAACTCCCCGAGACATCTACACCCCTGCAACGTTGTCCCACGGACCTCGCCCCAATTTTAATTGCTCGGCCATTGGCAGCCATGCTTTCGGGTGCTAATCCTTTTCTGGAGGTTACTCTTGAACCTGCTTCCACCAACGTTTCAGGCAGCTCACTCCTCTCGTTGAGATTAAAATGAAAAGTGGGTCTGCCCTAATATCTCTTCATGTAGCTCGGTGTTAACTTTTGCTTGATTACATTCCTATAAAGTTCTTTCAGAGGTTCTCCACGTTGAAGATGCTGTGTAACAAATAGGAAAACAGTTTGGACCAGTATGCTTATTTCCCAGTTTTTCTGGTGTTCCATTTTAAGTTGTCCAAAACCTCTTCCGACCAGTACTCTTAGTTCCCCATTTCTAATGATTTTTCCTTCTGGCTAAATACAAGTCGTTATTTTTATTTATTTTACCTCGGGTATTCTTCCTCTCATTTCTTACGATTGGATGAAAGGAGGGAGAGGAATTGAAGCAACCTGAGGAGCCTCAGACAGAAGACACCAGGTCACAGTTGGAGGCCCCAGCTCAGAGTAACTCTACGGGGCCTGGGCTGAGGATAAAGGCCTCACCAAACTGCGACCTGCTGCTTGAGAAACTGCTGCTGCCCGTACAGGGAGCCAACCATCACAGTCATTAACCTCTCCACCCCTAGCTGCTTCCACTCTGCTGCCGGGGGCATCGCTCGCATTTCCCACTCCGCAGTGTTCGGCTAGCATTAAGGAGGTCACCAGCGCAGACCCCCCCCCCCCCCCCCCCCCCTCCCTCACCGTTGCCAGGACGCATCAATACTTCGTCTTGACTTCAACAGGTCAGCGGGGAATTGTTCGTCGCACATCGCACTGGGCATCCTTGACCACCTGCACATTTCTAGCAGGGATCTAGATCACCGGATTACCAGCCAGTGACATTGGTCAAAGGGAATGATAATAATCTTTATTATTGTCACAAGTAGGCTGACATTGACACTGCAATGAAGTTACTGTGGAAATCCCCCAGTCGCCACACTCCGGCGCCTGTTTGGGTACACTGAGGGAGAATTCAGAATGTCCAATTCACCTAACAAGCACGTCTTTCGGGACTTGTGAGAGGAAACCGGAGCACCCGGAGGAAACCCACGCAGACACGGGGGAGAACTAGCAGACTCCGCACAGACAGTGACCTAAGCCGGGAATCGAACCTGGGGCCCTGGTGCTGTGAAGCCACAGTGCTAACCACTGTGCTACAGACAGTGTCCCAAGTTGGGAATCGAACCCAGGTCCCTGGCGCTGTGAAGCAACAGTGCTAACCACTGTGCTACTGAAGGTTATTTTGTCGATGTATAAGTAAGAACGGATCACGTAGAAAGGATCAGGCAAGTACTGCAGGCAGGTAGCTGTGCTCAGCTCTATGGGGAAACGAACAGAAGGAGGGGGACTAGTTGTACAGCTGCGCCAAAGAGCTAGCATGGTACGAAGGGCAGAATGCTCTTGCGCGTCACGATGATTCTGACAACAACAAATTTGCTGTCAACTGCCGGCTTCCAACCAAATACAGTAGTCTCTTTTGTTCCTGATAATATAAATGTGCTTTAGTGCGTAATCATTGTTAGAATGTAGTAATTAACTCCTTCGATTACTCCCCTGGGGCCAGTGTAACTGAGATGATGGTCCCCGTTTGCGTGAAGTTTAATGATCTGTAATAAATTACCCTGTCATTAGAATGTAGGAATTTGCATTCGTCTACATTTGAACACCCTCATTTGTATGTGGAGGACAGCCATATCCAGTTATATTATAATGATAATTTCACAGTAAACCAACCTGAGATACAAACACAAAGCCGGGTAACAATGGCTACTCCTGAATATCAACTAAGGCCTTCCTTTTCATGATACATTGAATTACAAACCGACTACAATTGCAACTCGCCGTTTGCTCCTTTGCATCTATTTGTCTCCTCTAAAGCCCCAATGGCCCGCGGGGATTTAAAAATTATTTCCGAGGGTTTGCACATTTTCATATTCGTTCAGAAGTCGCCCTTCAATCAGCACATTATTTGTGCTTGTGGCATGATAAGCCCTCACCTGTTTGACGCTCACATGTCAAATTTTTTGTTTGCTATTCGTGAAGAGGCGTTCAATAATATTTTAGCGTGCACTTGTCTCAGATACAGGTAATTGAAATTTGTAGCAATCCATCTGAAAGATTCAGTCACACTGGCCGAAAAAGAAACACTTGCATTTAGACAGCACCTTTCCTCACCAAAGCGTTTTGCAGACAATGCAGCACTTTTCAAAGGTAGTCATGGAAACTCAGCATTGGGTCGCATGCCAATAATTTCGGTGTGAGCTCAATGACCCGGCGAGCACTCCGCACTCCTCCAATTCCTTTTAAAAAACTTTTTTTTTTCCCAATTAAGGGGAAATTTAGCATGGCCAATCCACCTACCCTGCACATCTTTGGGCTGTGGGGGTGAAACCCACGCAAACACGAGGAGAATGTGGCCTGAAGCCGAGATCGAACTCGGGTCCACAGCGCCATGAGGCAGCCGAGCTAACCACAGCGCCACCGTGCCGCCCAAGTGCTCCTCCAATTCTAACCTTTATACGCATCTTCAATGTTTTCCACTGAGTGGGATTTTCAGTGACTTGCCATTCGCCAGCGCAGAATCTTCTGATCCCACTGATGTCAACGGCGTTTTGTTGCGTTCTCCGGCTGCACCACGGGCGAACCCGCCACAGGGGACGGGGTGGGCGGAACGGGGAGGGGGGACGAGTGTCGCCATCGGCAGGAGCAGCAGATCACACCAGCGGGAGGGCGCCTGTCACTTTCGGCGGGACAAGATCCCGCCGGTGGAAACGGCCGGAAAACCGCGCCCCGTGCCTTCAAATGTCTCGGCTTAAGGTTCTGAAATCCCCTGGCTTAATCTCTCCATCTCCCGCCCCCTGACATTCCGGAAAATCAACCTCTTTGTCCTAACATTTAGTTGCTGTTCTTCATAACCTCCTTATGATATCTAAGGAAATAAGGGAGAGTGTCAAATTGAAGGAAAAAGCATATAAAGTGGCAAAGATTGCTGGGAGATTAGAGGACTGGGAAATCTTTAGGGGGCAACAGGAAGCTACTAAAAAAGCTATAAAGAAGAGTAAGATAGAGTATGAGAGTAAACTTGCTCAGAATATAAAAACAGACAGTAAACGTTTTTACAAATATATAAAACAAAAAAGAGTGGCTAAGGTAAATATTGGTCCTTTAGAGGATGAGAAGGGAGTTTTAATAATGGGAAATGAGGAAATGGCTGAGGAACTGAACAGGTTTTTTGGGTCGGTCTTCACAGTGGAAGACACAAATAAACTGCCAGCGACTGATAGAAATGAGGCTATGACAGGTGAGGACCTTGAGAGGATTGTTATCACTAAGGAGGTAGTGATGGGCAAGCTAATGGGGCTAAAGGTAGACAAGTCTCCTGGCCCTGATGGAATGCATCCCAGAGTGCTAAAAGAGATGGCTAGGGAAATTGCAGATGCACTAGTGATAATTTACCGAAATTCACTAGACTCTGGGGTGGTCCCGGTGGATTGGAAATTAGCAAACGTGACACCACTGTTTAAAAAAGGAGGTAGGCAGAAAGCAGGAAATTATAGGCTAGTGAGCTTAACTTCGGTAGTAGGGAAGATGCTGGAATCTATCATCAAGGAAGAAATAGCGAGGCATCTGGATAGAAATTGTCCCATTGGGCAGACGCAGCATGGGTTCATAAAGGGCAGGTCCTGCCTAACTAATTTAGTGGAAAATTTTGAGGACATTACCAGTGCAGTAGATAACGGGGAGCCAATGGATGTGGTATATCTGGATTTCCAGAAAGCCTTTGACAAGCTGCCACACAAAAGGTTGTTGCATAAGATAAAGATGCATGGCATTAAGGGTAAAGTAGTAGCATGGATAGAGGATTGGTTAATTAATAGAAAGCAATGAGTGGGGATTAATGGGTGTTTCTCTGGTTGGCAATCAGTAGCTAGTGGTGTCCCTCAGGGATCCGTGTTGGGCCCACAATTTTTCACAATTTACACAGATGATTTGGAGTTGGGGACCAAGGGCAATGTGTCCAAGTTTGCAGATGACACTAAGATGAGTGGTAAAGCGAAAAGTGCAGAGGATACTAGAAGTCTGCAGAGGGATTTGGATAGGTTAAGTGAATGGGCTAGGGTCTGGCAGATGGAATACAATGTTGACAAATGTGAGGTTATCCATTTTGGTAGGAATAACAGCAAACGGGATTATTATTTAAACAATAAAATATTAAAGCATGCCGCTGTGCAGAGAGACTTGGGTGTGCTAGTGCATGAGTCACAGAAGGTTGGTTTACAGGTGCAACAGGTGATTAAGAAGGCAAATGGAATTTTGTCCTTCATTGCTCGAGGGATGGAGTTTAAGACTAGGGAGGTTATGTTGCAATTGTATAAGGTGTTAGTGCGGCCACACCTGGAGTATTGTGTTCAGTTTTGGGCTCCTTACTTGAGAAAGGACGTACTGGCACTGGAGGGCGTGCAGAGGAGATTCACTCAGTAATCCCAGAGCTGAAGGGGTTGGATTATGAGGAGAGGTTGAGTAGACTGGGACTGTACTCATTGGAATTTAGAAGGATGAGGGGGGATCTTATAGAAACATTAAAAATTATGAAGGGAATAGATAGGATAGATGTGGGCAGGTTGTTTCCACTGGCGGGTGAAAGCAGAACTAGGGGACATAGCCTCAAAATAAGGGGAAGTAGATTTAGGACTGAGTTTAGGAGGAACTTCTTCACCCAAAGGGTTGTGAATCTATGGAATTCCTTGCCCAGTGAAGCAGTTGAGGCTCCTTCATTACATGTTTTTAAGGTAAAGATAGATAGTTTTTTGAAGAATAAAGGGATTAAGGGTTATGGTGTTCGGGCCAGAAAGTGGAACTGAGTCCACAAAAGATCAGCCATGATCTCATTGAATGGCGGAGCAGGCTCGAGGGGCCAGATGGCTTACTCCTGCTCCTAGTTCTTATGTTCTTATGTTTCATAGAATTCACAATGCAGAAGGAGGCCATTCAGCCAATCAGGTCTGCACTGGCCCTCGGAAAGAGCACCCGACTTAAGCCCACGCCTCCAACCTATTCCTGTAACCCAGTAACCCCACCCAACCTTTTTTGGACACAAAGGGCGACTTAGCACGGTCAATTCTCCTCACCCGCGCATCTTTGGACTTTGATAACGTCTCCGGTGAAGCACCTCGGGACGTCTTATGATGCTAAAAGCTCCAGATAAAGGCAAATAGTTGTTGCTGCAGCCTGGAGTGACTTAATGAGAAAAAAAAATTAGACTTTTAGGATTCTTTTAAATGGTCTTCTCATTAAGATATCATTTGCTTAAGGTTGACCTAAATTAGAAGGAAGATAATGAGCCTTCCATTTTCAGAAGTTATAAATAGACCTTCAGGACCAGTTTCATCCCAAGGGAAGCACTGAACCTTGAAGTATGATTTTTAATACAATACTACAGCCTTATTAAGCGAAAAACTTCCCATCACTGCAGATATATGTGCCCAGGCATTTGCCAGCACATAAAAAGGAAGTAACTTTTAATGGCCTGTTTGTATATCTGAAAGACAACTTCATTAAACTTGGCAAATTTATCTGACAGAATTAATTATGTTTGAACTGCACTTTCTTTGAATTTCTCAGGAGGAGGTGGGAATGAAAGCAGTGTGCATTTTTAATAATCAGAATACAGAGCGCACTGTGATTGATATTTATAAAACAGTTCCTCATCCCAATGTCACATTGATGAATGAGCTGATTGACAAACATACAAACTAAGACTAAATGCGACTGTTTTATGCAAAATACAATCCATGTTGCCGAACACTTCTTCGCACAGGAGTTGAGGGAGACCGTGGAGTAATGGTAATATCACTGGGTTGGTGATGTAGAAACCCCTCCACTCCTCTGCATGCAGGGGTTCAAATCCTGTTCCAGGAATTCAAATTCAATTAATAAATCTGGAATTGAAAACTAGAACAAAGAACAAAGAAAATTACAGCACAGGAACAGACCCTTCGGCCCTCCTAGCCTGCGCCGATCCAGATCCTTTATCTAAACCTGTCTCCTATTTTCCAAGGTCTACTTCCCTCTGTTCCCGCCCATTCATATACCTGTCCAGATGCTTCTTAAATGATGCTATCGTGCCCGCCTCTACCACCTCCGCTGGGAAAGCGTTCCAGGAACCCACCACCCTCTGCGTAAAAAACTTTCTACGCACATCTCGCTTAAACCTTCCCCCTCTCACCTTGAAATCGTGACCCCTTGTAACTGACACCCCCACTCTTGGGAAAAGCTTGTTGCTATCCACCCTGTCCATACCTCTCATAATTTTGTAGACCTCAATCAGGTCCCCCCTCAACCTCCATCTTTCCAACAAAAACAATCCTAATCTACTCAACCTTTCTTCATAGCTAGCACCCTCCATACCAGGCAACATCCTGGTGAACCTCCTCTGCACCCTCTCCAAGGCATCCACATCCTTCTGGTAATGTGGCGACCAGAACTGCACGCAGTATTCCAAATGTGGCCGAACCAAAGTCCTATACAACTGTAACATGACCTGCCAACTCTTGTACTCAATACGTCGTCCGATGAAGGCAAGCATGCTGTATGCCTTCCTGACCACTCTATCAACCTGCGTTGCCACCTTCAGGGTACAATGGACCTGAATTCCCAGATCTCTCTGCACATCAATTTTCCCCAAGACCCTTCCATTGACCATATAGTCCGCTCTTGAATTTTATCTTCCAAAATGCATCACCTCGCATTTGCCTGGATTGAACTCCATCTGCCATTTCTCTGCCCAACTCTCCAATCTATCTATATTTTGTTGTATTCACTGACAGTCCTCCTCGCTATCTGCAACTCCACCAATCTTAGTATCATCTGCAAACTTGCTAATCAGACCACCTATACCTTCCTCCAGGTCATTTATGTAGATCACAAACAACAGTGGTCCGAGCACGGATCCCTGTGGAACACCACTAGTCACCCTTCTCCATTTTGAGACACTCCCTTCCACCACTACTCTCTGTCTCCTGTTGCCCAGCCAGTTCTTTATCCATCTAGCTGGTACACCCTGAATCCCATACAACTTCACTTTTTCCATCAACCTGCCATGGGAAACATTATCAAACGTCTTACTAAAGTCCATGTATATGACATCTACAGCCCTTCCCTCATCAATTAACTTTTTCACTTCCTCAAAGAATTCTATTAGGTTTGTAAGACATGACGTTCCCTGCACAAAACCATGCTGCCTATCACTGATAAGTCTATTTTCTTCCAGATGTGAATAGATCCTATCCCTCAGTATCTTCTCCAACAGTTTGCCTACCACTGACGTCAAGCTTACAGGTCTATAATTCCCTGAATTATCCCTGCTTCCCTTCTTAAACAAAGGGACAACATTAGCAATTCTCCAGTCCTCCGGGACCTTACCCGTGCTCAAGGATGCTGCAAAGATATCTGTTAAGGCCCCAGCTATTTCGACCCTCGCTTCCCTCAGTAACCTGGGATAGATCCATGGGGACCTGGGGACTTGTCCACCTTAATGTCTTTTAGAATATCCAAAACTTCCCCCTTCCGTATGACAACTTGACCGAGAGTATTTAAACATCCATCCCTAGCCTCAACATCCGTCTTGTCCCTCTCCTTTGTGAATACCGATGCAAAGTACTCATTAAGAATCTCACCCATTTCCTCTGAGTCCACGCATAAAGTCCCTCTTTTGTCTTTAAGTGGGCCAATCATTTCTCTAGTTACCCTCTTGCTCCTTACATACGAATAAAATGCTTTGGGATTTTCCTTAACCCTGTTAGCCAAAGATATTTCATGACCCTTTTTAGCCCTCTTTATTGCACGTTTGAGATTCGTCCTACTTTCCCGATATTCCTCCAAAGCTTCATCAGTTTTGAGTTGCCTCGATCCTATGTATGCTTCCTTTTTCATCTTAGCTAGTCGCACAATTTCACCCGTCATCCATGGTTCCCTAATCTTGCCATTTCTATCCCTTATTTTCACAGGGACATGTCTGTCCTGCACTCTAATCAACCTTTCCTTAAAAGACTTCCACATTTCAAATGTGGATTTACCCTTAAACAGCTGCTCCCAATCCACATTCCCTGGCTCCTGCCGAATTTTGTTATACTCTGCCTTTCCCCAATTTAGTACTCTTCCTTTCGAACCACACTTGTCCTTGTCCATGAGTATTCTAAAACTTACGGAATTGTGATCGCTATTCCCAAAGTAATCACCGACTGAAACATCAACCACCTGGCCGGGATCATTCCCCAATACCAGGTCCAGTATGGCCCCTTCCCGAGTTGGACTATTTACATACTGCTCTAAAAATCTCTCCTGGATTCTCCTTACAAACTCTGCTCCATCTACGCCTCCAACACTACACGAATCATGAAGTTAAAATCTCCCATCACAACCACCCTTTGCTCCTACATTTTTCTATAATCTGTCTGCATATTTGTACCTCTACTTCATGCTCGCTTTTGGGAGGCCTGTAGTAAAGTCCCAACAATGTTACTGCACCCTTCCTATTTCTCAGCTCCACCCATATTGCCTCAGTGCTCGAATCCTCCATCATGCCCTTCTTAATCACAGCTGTGATATCATCTCTGACGAGTAATGCAACTCCTCCACCCCTTCTACCTCCCTCTCTATCCCTCCTGAAGCATCTATACCCTGGGATATTCAGTTGCCAGCCCTGCCCTTTCCTCAACCAAGTCTCAGTAACACCAATAGCATCATATTCTCAGGTACTGATCCAAGCCCTAAGTTCATCTGCCTTACCTGCTACACTTCTCGCATTAAAACAAATGCACCTCAGACCACCTTTGCGTTCATCATCTCTTCCCTGTCTACTCTTCCCCTTAGTCACATTGAGTTTATTGTCTCGTACCTTACTGGCTTTTGTTGCTTCTTCTTTACTGACCTCTAACTTCCTAATCTGGTTCCCATCCCCCTGCCACATTAGTTTAAAACCTCCCCAACAGTGTTAGCAAAAGCAATGGACATTGGTTCCAGTCCTGCCCAGGTGTAGACCATCTGGTTTGTAATGGTCCCACCGCCCCCAGAACCGGTTCCAATGTCCCAAAAATCTGAACCCCTCCCTCCTGCACCATCTCTCAAGCCACGTATTCATTCTGACTATTCTTGAATTTCTACTCTGACTGTCCCGTGGCACTGGTAGCAATCCTGAGATTACTACCTTTGAGGTCCTACTTTTTAACTTATCTCCTAACTCCCTAAATTCTGATTGTAGGATCTCATCCCTTTTTTTACCTATATCGTTGGTGCCTATATGCACCACGACAACTGGCTGTTCACCCTCCCCCTTCAGTATGTCCTGCAGCCGATCGGAGACATCCCTGACCCGAGCACCTGGCAGGCAACATATCATTCGGGAGTCTCGTTTTCGACCACAGAAACGCCTGTCTACTCCCCTTACGATTGAATCCCCTATGACTATAGCCCCGCCAGTCTTTTTACCGCCCTTCTGTGCAGCAGAGCTAGCCACGGTGCCACTACTGCCTTCCCTGGTGAGTCATCTCCCCCAACAGTATCCAAAACGGTATACCTGTTTTGGAGGGAGATGACTGCAGGGGACACCTGGACTGTCTTCCTGCTCTTTCTCTGCCTTTTGGTCACCCATTCCCTGTCTCCGTCACCAATCCTAATCTGCGGTGTGACCAACTCACTGAACGTGCTATCCACGACCTCCTCAGCATCGTGGATGCTCCAAAGTGAGTCCATCCGCAGCTCCAGAGCCGTCATGCGGCTCCTTCACAAACCACCTTCAAATTAGGCTGACCGCGCTGCACGTATGCAAATCTCCCCGGAACACACAATGAGTAGCTCCGCTCTGCTGCCCTCTGCTGGATGCTTGCTTGCACTAGTCTCAGTTGTGGTGTTCATGTTGACTGTGGTGGCGAGGCCCCTTTAAGGGGCTTGGGTCCTATCGTGTGGGACGAACCCTGACCAATGAGGATAAAGTGCGGGGAGCGGGGCCTTGGTCAGAGTGAATCCATCTGGTTCTTCAAGTGAAGGAAATCTCTCATCCTCACCTGATCTGGCCTGCATGTGACTCCAGACCCACAGTCATGTTGTTGACTGTTAACTGCCCCTCCAACTCTAAAATGACTGAGAAAGCCACTCAGTTAAAGGGGTTGGACAACAAATGCTGGCCTTGCCAGCGATGCCCTCATCCCAGCGATGCCCTCATCCCAGAGATGCCCTCATCCCAGCGATGCCCTCACCCCAGCGATGCCCTCATCCCAGCGATGGCCTCATCCCAGCGATGCCCTCACCCCAGCGATGCCCTCACCCCAGCGATGCCCTCATCCCAGCAATGTCCTCATCCCAGCGATGCCCTCATCCCAGCGATGCCCTCATCCCAGCGATGCCCTCATCCCAGCGATGCCCTCATCCCAGCGATGCCCATGAAAGAATAAATAAGGAATGGGAACATGGACTATGATGCAGTGCAGAAGGAGGTCACATCGGCCCATTGAGAATGCACCGACCCTCTGAAAGAACAACCTATCAGGATGGTAGATCTCCTTCACTTTACAACCTACCTAGGCCCACTGCCCATGCATTGATCATAGCCAATCCACCTGACCTGCGCATCTTTGGACACTAAAGGCCAATTTATCACAGCCAATCCACCAAACCGCCACGTCTTTTGGGACTTGTGGGTGGAAACCAGAGCACCCGGATAAAACCCACGCAGACACGGGGAGAACGTGCAAACTCCATACACACATGATGTGCAGATGCCGGCGTTGGACTGGGGTGAGCACAGTAAGAAGTCTTACAACACCAGGTTAAATTCCAACAGGTTTGTTTCAAACACGAGCTTTCGGAGCACTGCTCCTTCCTCAGGTTCTTCACCTTTAACCTGGTGTTGTAATACTTCTTACTGTCCATACACATAGTCACACAAGGCCAGAATTGAACCTGGGACCCTGGAGCTGTGAGGTAACAGTGCTCACCACTGTGCCATCATTTGCCATTCCATTAATCAGAAGTAAACAAGGGCAACATAGAGATAGTGACCTTTAACCAATGGGAATATATTTGAACCAATTTTTGATAGATGTGGGGCGGGATTCCCCTTTCTGGGGACTAAGTCCCCGTGCCGGCGGGAAAACCGACGCAAACCACTCCGGCGTCAACAGCCTCTGAAAGTGCGGAATTTTCTGCACTTCCGGGGGCAGGGTGGATGGCGGAGGGACTGCGCGAGTTCGCGCATGTGCCAAAGGCCGACGTAATCTCACGCATGCGCGGAACCGGCGGCGTGTTTTGGTGCATGCACAGGGGCTCTCTTCCTCGTGGCAGAGCCCTCCAGGGGCCGGCACGGAAGGAAGGAGTGCCCCACGGCACAGGCCCACCTGCAGATCGGTGGGCCCCGATCGCGGGCCAAGCCACCATAGAGGTCCAGCCCGGGGTCGGATCGACCGTTGACTTATCTGCCAGGTCCCGCCGTGTGGGACCATATTTAACCCACGCCGGCAGGACTGGCCAAAAGCGGACAGTCGCTCAGCCCATCGGGGCCCGCAGAATTGCCGTGGGGGGGGGGGGGGGGGGGAGGCGCTGCCCACGGCTCCCGACCGGCATAAACCCCGCCTCCACCCAAGAAACTGCGCCGGAGAATACAGCAGCCGCCGTCGGTGCGGGATCCGTGCCGCCCCCAGGGACTCTCCGACCCAGTGGTGGGGTCAGAGAATCCCGCTGAAGATCAAGAGCAAAAAGGTTCTGTTTCCTTGCCATGAACTTTATCTCACAGATGTATTCTACTGAGGATTTTCAAGGTTGCTACTCACCGTTGGCTAAAAATAGTCAAGCAAAAGCCCAGAATGTTTTTCCATCACAAAATCAATAGAATTGTTACAGCACAGATGGAGACCCTTTGGCCTCACCTCCACCTGTGAGACTGTTGAAACAGAAGTAGGACAAGTGCAGCCGATGTTCTGTCATTAGACGACCACAGAAAAATCTGATTATGAGATCAGATATGCATGATATTGTGGCTTGAAGTTCAGTTTGATGTGGACCAATCAAAGACTGATCATTTATTTCAGAAGCCAAAAAAGTGGGGGGGGGGGGGGGGGGGGGGCGCTAAAGAATCGACATGGCATCAGTCGCTATGCAACCAAAGGTAAAAGGACGCTCGGTGTCCTTAATGACATAGTACCATTGAAACAAGACCATCAAGTGGATTGGTACAGGTGAGATCAGATCTAATTGACCTGCAATCAATCTAGACTGACCAGCAGGGGAGTGGGGAAAGGGGGTAGCCATATGCTTTCTAAAATTTGCTTTCTAACTCTTTTAAGTTTTAAGTTTTTGATGGTGAAAGTTATTGAACTTGGGTGTGTGTCATTTTGTAATTTTCAATCTCTCAGTCATTGCAATTCAATGGGAAACCTCGACAGCAGTTTCCTAGGGCTTTGTTACCCTGAGCAGATGAAAAACAAAAACACACCATTTCAGCTCATTTCTGTCCTGTGCCTCCCAATCCCATTCCGATCTTATTGCTCCAGCTGTCAGGCATTGTAATATAGGAAGTGTATCGTCAGAAAGTTGAAACTTTGCACCTGAAATTACTCCTTAACACAATTAAGCAATTTCCCATTGAACAATTTTCATAGATAGAATTTACAGTACAGAAGGAGGCCATTCAGCCCATCGAGTCTGCACCGGCTCTTGGAAAGAGCACCCGACCAAACGTCAACACCTCCATCCTATCTCCATTACCCAGTAACCCCACCCAACATTAAGGGCAATTTTGGACACTAAGGGCAATTTATCATGGCCAATCCACCTAAGCTGCACATCTTTGGACTGTGGGAGGAAACCTGAGCACCCGGAGAAAACCCACGCACACACGGGGAGGATGTGCAGACTCCGCACAGTGACCCAAGCTGGAATCGAACCTGGGACCCTGGAGCTGTGAAGCAATTGTGCTATCTACAATGCTACCGTGCTGCTTAAAACTAGCTGTGCATAGAGTAATACTTGCTTTATAAAACAGATTTGGCTCCTGTTGGAAACCCTTCAGACTCTGGCTGAATATCTTCAAATTGCTGCTTCAACTAAGTTCTTTCAACCTCATCCTTGTCTTCATACAAGACTGCTCTACTTTAAAATATTATTAGTCCATCTTTTCACTATCCTACGTGGAAAGAATTGTGGACTCAGTGTCAGGCAGATCAGAACTCAGCTCCGCTCTCTCTCAAAGCTTCTCCAAACTATCTGCCCCGCTGCCTTTCTGGGCCCCACTCAGCAAATGACCTCGTCTCCCCAAGCTAAAAAACAATCACTGCAGACTGCAAAAGCACTTTCACTCCCCAGGGACCTCCCCAGGCAAACCACCAGGGATTAGCCCAGACTGAAAAACACATTCCTTTGTCAATTCGACCTGCTCTTCCCCAGAAGCAATACAAAATCCCCTTCAAACAAGCACATTCTCACCCCAGGCTTGTGACCCCTAAACTGCCCGCTAAATTTATAATCCAATTTTCTTAACATCGTCCAATCGTCACAACCAACAAGAACAAAGATTCAATCAACACAGTTATTCTGTCGCTGCGCACAGCAACCGTGAAGTTTGTTCAGTTCCTCTTTGAAGCAGTTCATCAAACTGGCGCCGAATGTTTCAACCACTTACTCACTTGACGCTCACGCCTGGGGCGACGCTGAAAAATAACGGCTGGTATTTGTAAAGTGCCTTTGTTGACCCCAGAATAACCCAGAGTATTTCACCAGCCCATGGCGCATTTTTGAAGTGTAATTGCTGGAAATCTGAAATAAAAACAGAAAACGCTGGAAAATGAGCTAAGGTTGTCGGTTAATGGTATTTTATTCGAACACACGAATGAAACATTTATGCTGTTTGACTTTCCTCATGTGCCTCTTCGATTGATGAGTGTTTCCAGTGTTTGCCTGTCTTCGTGGCTGAGGAATAATTTCGCCCAGCTCACCAAGGATTGCTCCCCTGGCACTCTTCGGAGTTTTGTACTGTGATCTTTGATATCCAGCTGGGAAGGCAAACAGGCCCTTAGCTTAACGCCACAATCTGAGAGGTAACGCCTCCCCCAGTGCAGCACCCCCTCCAGAACTACACTGCAGTATCGACCGAGGATTCGGTGCTCTAGTCACTGGAGTGAACATAGAACAGTACAGCACAGAACAGGCCCTTCGGCCCTCGATGTTGTGCCGAGCAATGATCACCCTACTCAAACCCACGTATCCACCTTATACCCGTAACCCAACAACCCTTAACCTTACTTTTTAGGACACTACGGGCAATTTAGCATGGCCAATCCACCTAACCCGCATATCTTTGGACTGTGGGAGGAAACCGGAGCACCCAGAGGAAACCCACGCACACAGGAGGAGGACGTGCAGACTCCGCACAGACAGTGACCCAGCCGGGAATCGAACCTGGGACCCTGGAGCTGTGAAGCATTTATGCTAACCACCATGCTACCTTAGGCCCTAGGATGGACCCTGCAGATAGTTGACTTAGAGGTGAGGCTGTTACCAACTTCGCCACAACTGGCACTGTGGGTGTGGGCCCCTTCTCATTGTGTGGGTTGCCGGTAGCCAGGGACCCGGGTTCGATTCCTGGCTTGGGTCACTGTCTCTGCGGAGCCTCTACGTTCTCCATGTGTCTGCGTGGGTTTCTTCTGGATGCTCCGTTTTCCTCCCACCATTCCTGAAAGACATGCTTGTTAGGTGAATTGGACATTCTGAATTCTCCCTCTGTGCACCCGGACAGGCACCGGAGTGTGGCGACTGGGGGATTTTCACGGTAACTTCAATGCAGTGTAAGCCTACTTGTGTCGCTAATAAAGATTATTATTATCATGGCGGAAAGCAGTTCTCGTTCAAACCAGACATTCTGGACAAGGTTTTGCCATTCGAGAACACCCTCGTCTAGAGGTGCCTCCTCAGCAACTTTGCATACTTTTCAGGTAAAAGATGACCAAAGCTGCCAGGCCATCATCATGAGTTGTGGCCAGTTGGATGGGAAAGGACTCAAAACCTGCCTGGCGTGCTGGACTCACCGTTCCACCACCAGGAAGATGCTTCTAAGCCATGATGCTGCGCGGGGCCCTAATTTACTTGTTATTAACCTGGGGAGGCAGCGGTGTACTATTATTGTCATTGAATTAGTAATGCCTGATGGACTTGGGCTCAAATCCCACCATGGCAGATGGTGACATTTCAATTCAATAGATATCTGGAATTGAAAGTCTAATGATTGGTCCCTGTCTGTGCGGAGTCTGCACGTTCTTCCCCGTGTCTGCGTAGGTTCCCTCCGGGTGCTCCAGTTTCCTCCCACAAGTCCTGAGAGACGTGCTCGTTAGGTGAATTGGACATTCTGAATTCTCCCTCAGTGTATCCGAACAGGCGCCGGAGTGTGGTGACCAGGGGATTTTCACAGTAACTTCATTGCAGTGTTAGTGTAAGTTAAGATTATTATTATTAAAATGATTTTTGTAAAATTCCATCTGGTTGACTCATCCCCTTTAGGGAAGCAGAACCTGTCAGACCCACAGCAATGTGTGTTTGAATCTCAAATAGTCTAGCAAGCCACTCAGTTCAAGGGCAATTAGGGCTGGGTAATAAATCAATCAGCGACCCCCACATCCCACAAATGAATTTTGAAAAGACCTCAATTGCCTGCAGACCAGTAGCCCTCCCCATCCAACCCCCCCCCCCCCCCCTCCCGCCCAGGAAAATGGTGCTGGGTGAAATCTTCCAATTCCTTCCTCAGCTCCGAATGGAAACCCGGTCCTGCCTGTGGCTAGAGGCAATGGTCGGCCATTCAGCCCCTTCAAACCTGCTCCAGCATTTAATCGAAATGGAACAAATCTTTACCTTAACCCCCAAATCCAGTGTGCATCAGTGTTACAGCTGTCAGGAATTGCACCGTTATGAACATTTCACCTCGACAACAAGATAATTCACCAGGGGTAACTGCTAACACAAGACAAGAGCTGGTGATTGGTGCAAAGCACACTGACTAAAAGAGCATTACAGGAAGTGGAATCTTCAGATGACACAACAGCATGACATTCCAACTATTCATAATAGAACATTCGGTTCCAATGTGACCTTTTAAATAACCTTCTTTGCTCTTTTTGAGAATGAAATTTTCACAAGCTATATTAAGTGGTAATGAGCAGAGAAAATGTATTTTTCTTGACAAAGTGCTGAAGAACATCCAATAATTACCTTACAGCAGTGAAATAAGCTGTGCTGGAAATACTTATTATCCTCAAGTGATGAAGCCCATGGGCTGCAAAATTTAATACTGGAGTCATTTTGCATCTCTTGACAATTTAGGATGCAGAGCGACATAAATATTATTTAACACCTTCAGCTACTTAGAGATATCAAGTTGCATTTGTCAAAAGCTCATGGGCATTTTGTTGTCATTAACAGGTCACAGATACATTTAACATCCCAAGCCTGAAATGAATTGATATTCTTGTGATCATTTCTGTATTGGCATTGGGGTTACAGGAGATGAGAGCATCTAACTTGGTGAGAGGTGGAGACGTGGGCAGGATCGTCCTTCAATGACGGACAACTCGTCAATCATTGGCTATTAGGAATAGTCATAGAATTTACAGTGCAGAAGGAGGTCATTCGGCCCATCGAGTCTGCACTGGCCGGGAATCGAACCTGGGACTCTGGAGCTCCGAAGCAACTGTGCTAACCACTGTGCTACCGTGCTGCCCACAGGGCAGTCAAGGGGCGGATTTCTCCATCGCCCGGCGTCGAAATCGGGAAGGGCGATCAGGCAGAAAATGACGTCCGACACCGGAATCGGGGCAGGCGCCAGTTTGATGCTGGTTCGTGATGCTCCGCCATCTCCAAATCGGTGTCATCGGGACGCGCGCCATGCACAGTCACAATGTCGTTGGCGCGTCTTCAGCCAGCCCACATGCAATGCTTCCCTTCCGATGAGCCGAGCTCCCGGCGGCACGGGCCACATGTGGTCCCAGCTGTCCCGAGCCTGTGTGCCGAGCGACGCCACAGTCGGCCAGGATCCGTGCTGCTGGCCGGGAGCTTCTTCTTGGGCTGGGGGGGAGTGATGAGTGTGGCCAGGGGGTGGGATGTGGGGTCGAGGTGAGCAGGTACACGGTCCAGCATGGCTGCGCCATGTTTTCTGGCATGATCGGTGTGGGTGTAGGCGTGCACAGCTGCACCCTGTCAGCCCTGCACATGTGCAGCCCGGGACCTGGTGATTCTCCGGCCATTTTCCGCACGTTCCACGGCGGTTCCATGCAGTGCCGGTTCTAGCCTCTCACCAGTACCGGAACCAGTGAGGGTTTCGCACCTATTTTCCTGTCGTGGAACACCACAGATTCTCCATTGGCGCTGGAACTTTGCCTCAGGAATGGAGAATGCAGCCCATAGAGTTTGACTAAAGTGAAGTTTTCATAGTCCCAGGTGACCATAGACTGTTTTCCCCTATGAGTGGGAGAGATCATAGAATTTACAGCGCAGAAGGGGGCCATTCAGCCCATCTTGAAAAGAGCACGTTACCCAAGCCCACACCTCCACCCTATCCCCATAACCCAGCAACCCCACCCAACATTAAGGGCAACTTTGGACACTAAGGGCAATTTAGCATGGCCAATCCACCTAACCTGCACATCTTTGGCCTGTGGGAGGAAACCGGAGCACCTGATGGAAACACACAGACACGGGGAGGACGTGCAGACTCCACACAGACAGTGACCCAAGCCGGGAATCGAACCTGGGACCCTGAAACTGTGAAGCAATTGTCCTAACCATTATGCTACCGTGCTGCTGGCTGTTGGTGATTTAACCTGAGGATCACCACACCTCAGGCAAAGTCGAGAAGGCGGGGCTTCAGCCGGTACGGGATTTGAACCCACGCTGTTGGCTTTGCTCTGTATCACAAACCAGCTGTACAGCCAACTGAGGTAAACCACCATTAATGGGAGTCCACCTGGAAGACCGTAACAAACAGGAACAGGAATGTGCCATTCAGCCCTTCGAGCCACCTCCACCATTTAATAGGATTGTGGCTGATCTAACACTCACTAAGTTCACTTTCCTGCCTTATCTCCATCACCCTTGTCTTGTTCTGGAAGCTGCAGATGCCAGCAGTGACCTTCCAGGGAAGCCTGAGTCTTCTGGTGCTCAGGTATATATGTTGGTGGCCTTTCCTCCTTCCAGCTGGATTTATATGTCTAACCTATCTGCTCTGTGGAGGGACGTATGGCTGAGGTGGAGGCAGCTGGTTTCTGTGACTTCTCCTCTTGCCCCTCTTCAGGGGTGGAAGATGGATTGACAAAAGCTATTCCTATGATGTAGGCTGCTAGGGAAGGGGTGGTGTAGTGGCATTGTCACTAGTACCAGTAATTCAGAGATCCAGGGTAATGCTCTGGGGATCTGGGTTCGAATCCCACCGTGACAGATGGCGGAATTTGAAGTCAAGAAAAAGATCAGGGAGTTCAAAGTCTAATGTTAACCAGGAAGCCAGATTGTCGTAAAAACCTATCTGGTTCACCGGTATCCTTTAGCGAAGGAAATCTGCTATCCTTACCTGGTCCAGGCAGCAAATGACTCCAGACCCACAGTGAATGTGGTTGGCCCAGCTCTTCAGGGTAACTGACCGAATCCTTCCCAGCCTGTCAGTTTCACTAAAGTAGCTCTTCCCCCTGTACCTTAACGTCGGTAACCCTGGTGAGGTGCCGGCAGTATGGTGGACAGGTCCTTGCACATCCTGGATTCAGGGATAAAGATGATAATTTGTTCTGCGATGTGTCCTTCTACCTTGGACTTTGGTCCTTAGACAGTCTGCACACACACTCTGGAAATTGCTCAAAACTTGTTTATTAACATTACATCCAAACAGCAATTTCCACGACATATTCCAGCCTCCCCCTTGGGATTCTAACACATGCCTGTCTAATGTCAGTGGCATAACATCATCTACATCATGTATTCGCACATCCCATCTATTAACCTTTTATACTTCACCTCCCCCTAGTATGCTATCCTACTTTTGAACAACATGAGATTATCTCAAAGAACAAAGAACAATACAGCACAGGAACAGGCCCTTCGGCCCTCCAAGCCTGTACTGGCCACAAAACCAACCTTGGCCAAAACCCTCAGCACTTCCTTGTGCCGTATCCCTCCATACCCATCATATCCATGTGTTTGTCAAGAAGCCTTTTGAACGCCGTTAATGTATCTGCTTACACAACCTCCCCTGGCAACATGTTCCAGGCACTCACCACCCTCTGCGTAAAAAACCTGCCTCGCACGTCTCCTCTAAACTTTGCCCCACAGGCCTTAAACCTATGCCCCCTGGTGACTGACCCCTCCACCCTGGGAAAGAGCACCTGCCCATCCGCTCTATCCATGCCCCTCATAATCTTGTAGACTTCTATCAGGTCACCCCTCAAACTCCGTCGTTCTAATGAAAACAGTCCGAGTCTATTCAGCCTCTCCACATAGCTAACACATCTCCTTAAATATTTACGCTGCATTTCTGTAGCTCTCATTTTTGCAACTGCAGATTCTACCCAATTCCAATTCCTACTTTTCCCCTCCCCAAGTCACGTGCCTCGGGGTTTCAATGTCCCTCAACATTCTCAGCCGTTAGGGATAACGACTTGAAGATATGCAGGTTTTCATCTGCATCCGGGGAGGAAATTATCATCTGCAGAATGGGTCAGCAATTTGGCAAAGTTGCTGTCAGCATTTAACTGCAAGAAAACTGAAGAGTTAAAATAATCGACTTTGGATCCTTGTGGAATGGAAGAGAAGAAGGCAGGACACTCTGAGGAATATTTTACTCATTGAAGAACTCCCAGTAGGAAATCTTTGCCTGTTAATTCAGACCTACTCAGGGTTCCCACAGCTGACAGGAGGAGGATGGCCTGAGCTAGGCAATGAGAGCCACAGGATTCATTGCCCAGGAATGGCGAGGGTGCCTGCATCCCAAAGTTCTCTTTGAAGCCTCCAGGCCTTCCCACCTTCTGACCCAAGGGGATATTATGGTCCTGCCGAAGCAAACGGCAATTTAATTGGCTGCCGCATCCACTGGGGGCGGGGACAGGGTGGGTTGATGTGTTAGGCAGGTTGGTTCGACGTGGACTGCACTTGATGCAGTGTGGCGAGAGACAGACCTCTAACACTGGAGAAGATCCAACACGATTTTATTCAATGACATAACTAATATACATGCTCAGCTTGGGTCGACACTATACTGAACTGACTGGAGACCTAGTACTAGCCTGACCAGACTTACTAGCTACCGCATGGTGTTTGCACTGGCTAGCTCACGAACTCTGACTGTCTCAGTGGCTGGGTCCAGAGAGAGCGGGAAACCTACTGCCTTCTGGCTTTATAGTGCTCGTGTCCTGTCTGGTGATTGGCTGCACTGTGTTGTGTGCTTACTGGTCATCCTGTGTGTCAATCACTGTCTGTCTGCACTTCATTATATACAGGAGTGGATAATATGACAGGGGTGGTGTGCGGTGAGATAATATGGCAGGGGTGTAAAATCCTGGCCCAGGGCTGCCAGCCACCTGATTGGGCCAGCAGCGCACAAGACCCGCCCACCACCTTTAATTGGCTGCCTTCCCCAGCTGCCAGCTCATAATTATCTCCTCCGGGCGAATATTGTGGGAAAAATCCCTATCGCCCACCCAGGAGTACCAACCACGCAACAACGAGATCTCCACGACTTCAGTGAAATGTTGCCCATCCTATCAGTTCTTGGTTATGATATGAGGAGACCAGTTAGGGGCCGTAACCCCAATCCCTCATCTCAATTTGTAAAAATACGGTGACGATGGACCGATGCAGACTGGAACTTGTGGCCACCAATGTAAGACAGTCACTCATAAATCCCGAAGGGAATATCAGGAGAAGGTTCTCTGCACAGAGAGTGGGGCCAATGTGGAACTTACATAGAATTTTTACAGTGCAGAAGGAGGCCATTCGGCCCATCGAGTCTGCACCGGCTCTTGGAAAGACCACCCTACCCAAGTCCTCCACCCTATCACCACAACCCAGTAACCCCACCCAACACAAAGGGCAATTTTGGTCACTAAGGGCAATTTATCATGGCCAATCCACCTAACCTGCACATCTTTGGACTGTGGGAAGAAACCGGAGCACCCGGAGGAAACCCACGCATACACGGGGAGGATGTGCAGACTCCGCACAGACAGTGACCCAAGCCGGGAATTGAACCTGGGACCCTGGAGCTGTGAAGCGATTGTGCTATCCACATGCTACCGTTACGAATGACAAGAAGCTGTTCAGGGTAGACGGAAACATCAGCAAAGTCAATTGAAGAAGGATGAGAAGAGGTGAATGTCATGCATAAAGACAGTTTGGACCAAATGGTCTGTTTCTGTGATGTAAATACTATGGGCGACTGACTCGGGGGCCGGCGATGCCGTTAAACCTTGCGAGAGGTCTCTGGCGAGATTGACAATACGCGTTACGTCTCATGAGATCTAATGAGATCCTGCGAGGTGTAGCGTTTTGGATGCCGCCCTCAATGGGCATGATCCAGATTTGTATATTCAAGTGGGCAGTTAGTCTCACTTGAATATATCTGCGCCAGAGTTAGCCAAGACACGGGGCGGGGTGGGGGGGGGAGAGTTTGGGGAGGGCGTGCTTCGCAGATGATAGCGAGCCCCCAGGTGGTCGGCCTCTGGGAAGGGTATCACCCTGGCACTCCGAATGCCATCCGGGCACCGTGGCACTGCCAGCCTGGCACCCAGGCAGTGCCCCGGCCACCCTTACAGCGTCACCCAAGTGCCACCCTGAAAGTGCCAGGGTGCCCTTATGACAGTGCTGGGCCACTGCCAGGGTGCCAGGCTGGCAACGCCAAGGTGCCACTTTCCCGTGCCAATGATCGGGCCGGGGGTGCCCTGCCATTGTGGGGTGGGGTGAAAGAGGCCTGAGGACCCCCTACCAGTAAGTTTGGGGATCCAGACGCCGCAGTGGGGGGGTCCAAAGCTGAGCTTGTACCTGCAGGAAATTAGTCGAAGTGCAACCCTGGTGGGCATTCCTCACCATGGCCCAAAAATGGAGCAGAACCCTGTTTAATGGCAAGGTTCAAACACCGGGAACGGCCAGCTACACACTCCCAAAACAGGACTCTGTTTCTTTTCCATTAAAGCAGTAAAATGAATGAATTATTCCCGCTGCCTTGGGACTTGGCATTGATCTGTCGGATCTGCTTCAAGTGATTGCACAAAAGGTGAATATTGATCAACCCAAAGTTCTTTCTGTTAATTTCTGAGCCACTCTTGCCTGCAGGAGCTTAAAAGGCAATTTGGATCCCATTAATGACATCTTTAATGCTGCCCTTTGACAGAGACTGCGTCTCGCTGATGGACATGAGGAAAGTGATGTTGTTGGTTTCACTCTGGCAAACAAGCCATCAATCAGTTGATTTCCACAGCGACGCTGTGCAGGTGGGCTGTGGTTGCAGTAATCCCCTCTGAGGTACACTGCATCCCAGGTGGCTGTTGCCTGTCACTGGGTCTCGGGTGTTTGCCTTCACAGCTCTGTCACTGGTTAATCAAAACTTTCGAATAATAGAGAACAGCCTGCATTCATACAGCACCATTCACAAACGCAAGATATTTTAAAGCGCTTTACAGTCAATTATGTACTTCTGGTGGGACAGTGCTGTCATAATCTAGGACATGTGGTAGCAATCCTAGATAATCTACCTTTTTGGTGATGTTATTTGAGCCATGCATTTTGACTAGGACACGACAGGAGAAATAAGAACAGACAGGAGCAGGAGTGGACCACATGACCCTTCGAACCTCCGCGATACCATCATGGCTGATATTCAACTCTACTTACCCGCCCGCTCCCCCTCGCCCATGAGTCCCTAAGAATCCAAAGGTTTGCCCATCCCAACCTGAAGAATCTTCAGTGATTGGACATCCACACTGGGGTGGAGAATTCCAAAGGTTCACAGCCGTCTGATTGAAGTAATTTCTCCTCATCTCAGTCCTAAATGATCGGCTCCTTCTCCTGAGGCTGTGCCCCCGTGTTTTAGATCCATCAGAAACTCAGTGAACACCCTGTCAAACCCCTTCAGCATCTTGTACGTTTCAAGGAGATCGCTTCTCATTCTTCCAAACTCCAGAGAATGTAAGACCAATGGAAACTCCTGCCCACAGCGCCAGTCGCCGACATCGGAGAAATTTAGGCCTCAATCTTCCAGAATTCGTTGCGGCCGGGGCAGCAAATTTGACGGAGAGGCAAAAGATTTGCTGACCTCGGGCAGGAATTTCTGGTGCTGGGGCAGGCAAGACTGGAAAATCCCTCTTATCACTGGGTGGCACGGTGGCACAGTGGTTAGCACTGTTGCTTCACAGCTCCAGGGTCCCAGGTTCGATTCCCGGCTTGGGTCACTGTCTGCTCCGGTTTCCTCCCACAAGTCCCGAAAGACGTGCTGTTAGGTGAATTGGACATTCTGAATTCTCCCTCTGTGTACCCGAACAGGTGCCGAAATGTGGCGACGAGGGTTTTTTAACAGTAACTTCATTGCAGTGTTAATGTAAGCCTATTTGTGACGACAATAAAGATTATTATTATCATAGAGGTGCCAGAGAAAACTGAACAAATTGCCCAGTTGGTAAACAAGGGTAACAGATAGCCAACCCCATTTCACTGTGCATCATTGTCAAAAACGGGAAACATTTGGGGGAGTATACCGCCTGATCCCGTGAGCTTTTCATCAAGCCAGGTGACCCCAGTTGAACCGTACAGCACAAAATGAGGCCATTCATCCCATTGCAACGATGCCACCTCTGTGCAAGAGCTATCTGATTAGTTCCATTCTCCTGGCTCTCTCACCATACATCGGAATTTTTTTCCCTTTCAAACTTTCATCCAATTGCCTGTTGAAAGTTTCTGGCCGGGATTCTCTGATCCCGTGCCGGGTCGGAGAATCGCCGAGGGGGGACACGCGAATCCCGCCACGCCTCTCCAACGCCGGGACAGCGACCGGAGAATCAGCGGCAATCGCACCAGCGCGGTCGCTACACACCGGTCGGGGGCCCTTGAAAGCTTCCTTCCCCCCCCCCCCCCACCCCCACCCCGGTGATTCCCTGCACTCGACGGGCCGAGTGCCCGATGAGTTCCGCCGAGACCCGCCGGCGTCGTTTGCGTATGGTCCTACCCGGCGGAACCTCGGCTTTCTGGCTGCAGGGGGGCATCTGGGGGGGGGGGGGGTAGGGGCTGCAGGGGGACTCCAGGCGAGGCCTCCATGGTGGCCAGGCCCGCGATCAGGGGCAACTGATCAGCGGCGGGCTCATTCCGGGGGGTACATATATTTCTCCGTGCCGGGCCCCTGTAGGGCTGGGCCATATTGCCCGGGAGATGGCAACCCACGCGCATGTGCGGAACCGAGCCGGCTGTGGCACGCATGCGCGGACGCGCACCGGCCGTGACAGCTTTCGAGCGGACAGCACTCCAGCACCGTTCTAGCCCTCGACCATTGAATCTGCTTTAATCATTCTTTCACTCAGCGGATTTCAGATCACAGCATCGCACAGATTAAGGCGGGACGGCAGCATGGTCAAATCTAGAGTAACAAATGTATTAATGAGGGTTCCAGTAGTAGACCTGTTGAGGCGGGGGGAGGTTAGGTGATGTTATGGAGGTGGAAAATGGTGGCCTTAGAGATGGCAAAAACACAGGATCGGAAGCTGGTCTTGGGATCAAAGGTGACACCGGGTTTGCAAACATACTAACTTCATTTCAGACTCTTGCTTGGGATAGTGATCGGGTAGGCAGCTAGAAAACAGAGTTTAGAGTGAGGGTCAAGAACAATGGCTTTAGTCTTTCCGATATTTAATTGGAGGAAGTTTCGCCACGTTGAGTACCGGATATCAGTTGAGCAGCCTGATAGAGGTTGAGAGAGTTGGTATTGGGTTAGAGCTGTATTGTCTGGGAACAGCTGGAAACCTATGCTGTGCCTTTGAATGATGTTGCAGCAGGGCAGCATGCAGACGAGGAAGAGGAAGGGGCCAAGGATAGATCCTTGGGAAGCACCAGAGGGGCTGGTTTAGAACAGGGCTAAATCGCTGGCTTTCAAGGCAGGCCAGCAGCACGGTTCAAATCCCGTATCGGCCTCCCCAAACAGGCGCCGGAATGTGGCGACCAGGGGCTTTTCACAGTAACTTCATTTGAAGCCTACTTTTGACAATTAGCGATTTTCATTTCGTTTTCATTTCACAGGAAGAGACAGCCATTTGTAAATGACATTCCGGCTATGATACAATAGCTAAGAATTGGAACCATGAGGGGATTTCCAACCCTGTTGGGAGGCAGTGTGGGTGGTGTTGGAGGAAGTCCAAGTGTACGCAAGGGCTGCAGACGGGTCAAGAAGGACGAGGACGGAAAATTTGTCATGGTTACAGAGGCTGGGATTTTCCGGACCTGCCCACCAGTGGGATCTTCTGGAGGCAATGTCCTGCGACGGGTTCCACGGCAAAGCGACCGGCGAGCGATGCAAGTGACCATTGACATCAGCGGGACTGGGAGATCCCGCTGTCAGCCACCTCCTTCGCCAGAAAACCCACCGTGGGAGGGGATGGAAAATCACGGCCATAGCATGTTATTTGTGATCTCAGTAAAGGTTGCTCTGTCACGTCAACGAGGGTCACAATCTGACTGGAGGGATTCAAAATTTAGCCATGGTGTTCTGGGGAAGATGGGAAATGTTGTGGCAGGTGACAATACATTCCAAAACTTTGAGCAGGCATTGGAGGTCGGTATGGGATGGTAGTTTGTAAGGATGGTGGGTGGCAAGGGTGGATTTTTTGCGGAGAGGGGTGACGGCGATAGTTTTAAAGGGGAGAGGGAACCATTGACAATAACGGCTAACATGGGGGCCATGAGCGGAAGCTGGGTGATCATCAGGATATTGGAAATAGGGACCAGGGAACAGGAGGTGGTTCAAAGAAGGCACGAGGGAGGATAGAGAAGCAAGAGAAAGATGTGAGTTAATGGCTAAGAGAAGGTGAGGCATTAGAGGAAGTTTGGAAGGGAGTGACATGGCTTAGGCAGCTGATCGGGCTATCTCAATCTCCGTGACAAAGAACTCCATGAGCTCCTCGCACTTGTTGTTGGAGATGAGGGTTGGGGTCAGACCATGATCTGGTGATAATTACCAGACCACCACCGTGACGGTCTTGATGGGATGAATGGGGGAAGTAGCAGTCAGGCAGAGAGGACTCATTAAGGAAGAGGTTGTCATCGTTCCTCAGCCAGATTTCCATATGGCGATGTTGTTGATGCAATCGTCTGCAATAAGCACATGGATGGGAAGGGCCTTATTACCATAATGGACACTCTAGATGGAGATGAGTTGAGGGACACTGAGAGCAGAGTCCACAGGGTCAGCAGTGGGAGGGGTGAGTTGGACAAGGTGATGATTGGCAAGGTTAGCCCCACAAGTGAGTGCAATGGAATATTGATGGGCATTGTGGGATGGGGAAATTGTGGTTGTTGCTGGGTAATGTACCAGTGCTGAATGCCTCAATCATCCTATTGGAGGATGCCAAGAAAAGCACAGAGGGAAGCTGTAGGCTGATATAACACAGAGTCAATCCTGGGTCAGCGGCAGGAAAGCAGGAACGTTGAGGAGTGCTGAGGGTCAGGTGGACAATCGAAAGAACAAAGGACCTGAGAGCTCAGAAGTGAAAGGCGCCATGACAATGGAGGAGAGTCCAGCAGAGTAAAGAGAAAAGAAAGTTAAAAAGGATCAAAAACGAAACTAGACAGATGGGCTCCAGTCTGGAGCAGCACTCAGGGTATTGTTGCAAAGGGGCACAGGGAGATCGAAAGTTACAAAGGTCTAGTTACACAGCCCGGTTCCCTGCTGATGGAAAATGTTTCTCTTTATTTACTCCATTAAAATCCTTATTACCTCTCTCCTTAACCTTTTCCCCTCGAAGGGAAACAGCCTGATTATCTTGTGAAACAACATGCAGAGCTGAGGGTTACATGCTGAGTTGTCCAGTTTGTTCTGTACTATTTGCCACCTGGGTGCGCAAAAAAAAAAGCAAGACTTGCATTTTACAGCCAATCACGTACTTCTGAAGCGTGACGGCTGTTGTAATCTCGGAAACGCAGCAACCAGCTGGAGCACAGCAAGCTCCCACAAACAGCGATGTGATCATGGGCAGTTAATCTGGTTTTAAGGTGTTTATTCGAGGGATGAATGTTTACCAGGACACCTGGGAGGGCTCCCTCCGTTCTTCAAGACTGGGCCACGGGATCTTTTGTACGCACCTGATCAGGCAGATGGGGCCTCAGTATATCCTGTCACGAGCGCCAGCACCTTGGACGGCGCAGTGCTCCCTCAGTACCGCGCTGTCGAATCAGCCTTCGCTTTTTGAGTGAGTTCTCATCCTGGGGTGGGATCTGGGATTCCAAGGCAAGAGTGCTACTAACTGAGGCAGGGCTGCCACAAAAGAGAGAATTAAAAAAGAGAGCTGGCTCTGCTGCACAGAAGGGCGGGGAAAAGACTGGCAGGGCTATAGTCACCGGGGATTCAATCGTAAGGGGAGTAGACTGGCGTTTCTGTGGTTGAAAACGAGACTCCCGAATGGTATGTTGCCTCCCGGGTGCACGGGTCAGGGATGTCTCAGATCGGCTGCAGGACATACTGAGGGAGGAGGGTGAACAGCCAGTTGCCGTGGTGCATATAGGCACCAATGATATAGGTAAAAAATGGGATGAGGTCCTACAATCAGAATTTAGGGAGTTAGGAGATAAGTTAAAAAGTAGGACCTCAAAGGTAGTAATCTCAGGATTGCCACCAGTGCCACGAGATAGTCAGAGTAGAAATTCAAGACTAGTCAGAATGAATACGTGGCTTGAGAGATGGTGCAAGAAGGAGGGATTTCTGATTTTTGGGACGTAGGAACCGGTTCTGGGGGCGGTGGGACCATTACAAATCAGATGTTCTACACCTGGGCAGGACTGGAACCAATGTCCTAGGGGATGCTTTTGCTAGCACTGTTGGGGAGGTTTTAACCTAATGTGGCAGGGCATTGGGAACCAGGTTAGGAAGTTAGAGGTCAGTAAAGAGGCAGCAACTAAAGCCAGCAAGGTACTAGATAATAAACTCAATGTGACTAAGGGGAAGAGTAGACAGGGAAGAGATGGTGAACACAAAGGGACAGGTGGTCTGAGGTGCATTTGTTTTAATGCGAAAAGTGTAGCAGGTAAGGCAGTTGAATTTAGGGTTTGGATTAGTACCTGGGAATATAATGTTATTGGTATTATTGAGACTTGGTTGAGGGAAGGGCAAGATTGGCAATTAAATATCCCAGGGTATAGATGCTTCAGTAGGGATAGAGAGGGAGGTAAAAGGGGTGGAGGAGTTGCAATACTGCCCAGAGATGATATCACAGCTGTGATTAAGGAGGGCACAATGGAGGATTCAAGCACTGAGGCAATATGGATAGAGCTAAAAAATAGGAAGGGTGCAGTAACATTGTTGGGACTTTACTACAGGCCTCCCAAAAGTGTGCGTGAAGTAGAGGTACAAATATGCAGACAGATTATAGAAAAATGTAGGAGCAATAGGGTGGTCGTGATGGGAGATTTTAACTTCCCCAACAATGAATGGGACACATGTAGTGTTGGAAGCGTAGATGGAGCAGAATTTGTTAGGAGCATTCAGGAGAGTTATTTAGAGCAGTATGTAAATAGTCCAACTCGGTAGGGGCCATACTGGACCTGGCATTGGGGAATGACCCCGGCCAGGTGGTTGAAGTTTCAGTCGGTGAATACTTTGGGAATAGCGATCACAATTGCGTAAGTTTTAGAATACTCATGGACAAAGACGAGAGTGGTCCTAAAGGAAGAGTGCTAAACTGGGGAAAGGCTGAGTATAACAAAATTCGGCAGGAGCTAGGGAATGTGGATTGGGAGCAGCTGTTTAAGTGTAAATCCACATTTGATATGTGGGAGTCTTTTAAGGAAAGGTTGATTAGAGTGCAGGACAGACATGTCCCTGTGAAAATAAGGGATAGAAATGGCAAGATTAGGGAACCATGGATGATGGGTGGAATTGTGAGACTAGCTAAGAGTAAAAAGGAAGCATACGTAAGATCTAGGCGACTTAAAACAGATGAAGCTTTGGAGGAATATCAGGCAAATAGGACAAATCTCAAACGCGCAATAAAGAGGGCTAAAAGGGGTTATGAAATATCTTTGGCCAACAGGGTTAAGGAAAATCCAAAGCCTTTTATTCGTATATAAGGAGCAAGAGGGTAACTAGAGAAAGGATTGGCCCACTCAAAGACAAAAGAGGGAATTTATGCGTGGAGTCAGAGGAAATGGGTGAGATTCTTAATGAGTACTTTGCATCGGTATTCATCAAGGAGAGAGACGAGACGGATGTTGAGGCTAGGGATGGATGTTTAAATACACTAGGTCAAGTCGGCATAAGGAAGGGGGAAGTTTTGGGTATTTTAAAAGGCGTTAAGGTGGACAAGTCCCCAGGTCCGGATGGGATCTATCCCAGGTTACTGAGGGAAGCGAGGGACAAAATAGCTGGGCCCTTAACAGATATCTTTGCAGCATCCTTGAGCACGGGTGAGGTCCCGGAGGACTGGAGAATTGCTAATGTTGTCCCTTTGTTTAAGAAGGGTAGCAGGGATAATCCAAGGAATTATAGACCTGTGAGCTTGACGTCAGTGGTAGGCAAACTGTTGGAGAAGATACTGAGGGATAGGATCTGTTCACATTTGGAAGAAAATAGACTTATCAATGATAGGCAGCATGGTTTTGTACAGGGAAGGTCATGTCTTACAAACCTAACAGAATTCTTTGAGGAAGTGACAGTTAATTGACGAGGAAAGGGCTGTAGATGTCACATTCATGGACTTCAGTAAGGCGTTTGATAAAGTTTCCCATGGCAGGTTGATGGGAAAAGTGAAGTCTCATGGGGTTCAGGGTGTACTAGCAAAAAAACTACAAAGGTATCAGAGGTGAATAGCAACAAGCTTTTTCCAAGAGTGGGGGTGTCAATTACAAGGGGTCACGATTTCAAGGTGAGAGGGGGAAAGTTTAAGGGAGATGTGCGTGGAAAGTTTTTTTACATAGAGGGAGATGGGTTCCTGGAACGCTTTTCCAGCGGAGGTGGTAGAGGCGGGCATGATAGCATCATTTAAGATGTATCTAGACAGATATATGAACGGGCGGGGAACAGAGGGAAGTAGACCTTGGAAAATAGGCAACAGGTTTAGATAAAGGATCTGGATCGGCGCAGGCTGGGAGGGCCGAAGGGCCTGTTCCTGTGCTGTAACTTTCTTTGTTCGTTGTTGTTCTATTATCTCACAGAGGTCAATGCAATCTTGAGCTTATCGAGTCTAATAACAGTATTATGCACAATGTTTTGTCATTGACTTTTGCGGATGGCCCTTTGTCCTTTAACAATATGTCAACATCAATATCGCTTGAAGGCTAAACTTTCAGACTGTGTCGGTGCATCGGGAATCGATGTCGGCCTCAAAATATTTTTGTGAAAAGTTAATCGTTTTTGAATCTGGGGCAGTCTTCCGGCATTTTCCGTCCATCTGTCGTGGGAATTCGACCAACTCGATTCGGCGCCTTTTTGGCTTTTCGGATTTTACAGTGAAGACCAGCCGGATGAAGGACTTGAACAGCCTGCCATCACAGTAAAACAACAAGATGATGGATTGGAAATCCTCGCTCATCTCACTGCCATTCACATGTTTCAATTAGCCTGCCTCGGTCACTGGAAAACAGTTGGAAACTCGACGGCCATTATTAGGATGGTTCACGTAAATAGTCCTGTGGAGGCTTCCACAGAAGCAAGTAATGAAGTGCATTTTGGGGAGCCAGATTTAGATCAAAAGCGACAAAAGTGCTTTTGTATCAAGCATGCACCGAGAAGGGCAACAGCTTGATGAATTCAATTGACAGAACAGCAAGGATTCTGAATCAATTTAACAGCGACGAAGGCTATATACATAGCAGTCAGCCATCGAGATTTGCCACCAACAAGCTTTGACTCAGGAATAAAGGTAATTTCATTAAGGCATCCCAGGGAGCTGGACAGCTAATTCGGTTTTAAAATAGAGTTCGCCAAACTAAATCAAACTCATTCGATCTCATTGCCCTTTTCATCACAAAAGCAAATTGTGAGGCAACAACAGCAACTTTCATTTATATACATACGTATATAGAAAATAGAAGCAGGAGGAGGCCATTCTGCCCTTCGAGCCCGCTCCGCCATTCATTACGCTCATGCCTGATCACCAAGTTAAATACCCTGATCCTGTCTCCCCCCCACCCATGTCCCTTGATCCCTTCAGCCCCAAGAGGTATATCTAATTCCTTCTTGAAATTGCACAACGTTTTCGCCTCAACTACTTTCTGTGGCAGCGAACTCCACAGATTTGCCACTCTCTGAGTGAAGAAATTTCTCCTCACCTCAGTCCTAAAAGGTTTACCCCTAATCCTCAAACTATGACCCCGAGTTCTGGACTCCCCCACCATCGGGAATATTCTTTCTGAATCTACTCGGTCTGAGGGCAGCACGGTAGCATTGTGGATAGCACAATCGCTTCACAGCTCCAGGGTCCCAGGTTCGATTCCGGCTTGGGTCACTGTCTGTGTGGAGTCTGCACATCCTCCCCGTGTGTGTGTGGGTTTCCTCCGGGTGCTCCGGTTTCCTCCCACAGTCCAAAGATGTGCAGGTTAGGTGGATTGGCCATGATAAATTGCCCTTAGTGTCCAAAATTGCCCTTAGTGTTGGGTGGGGTTACTGGGTTATGGGGATAGGGTGGAGTTGTTGACCTTGGGTAGGGTGCTCTTTCCAAGAGCCAGTGCAGACTCGATGGGCTGAATGGCCTCCTTCTGCACTGTAAATTCTATGATTCTATGATAATCCTGTTAGAATTTTATAAGTTTCTATGAAAACTCCCCTCACTCTTCTGAACTCCAATGAATATAATTCTAACGGACTTAGTCTCTCCTCATAAGACAGTCCCACCATCCCAGGAATCAGCCTGGTAAATCTTTGCTGCACTCCCTCCACAGCAAGAACATCCATCCTCAGATAAGGACACCAAAACTGCCCACAATACTCCAGGTGTGGCCTCACCAATGCCCTATACAAGTGCAGCAAAATATTTCTATTCTTATACTCAAATCCTCTTGCTACGAAGGCCAACATACCACTTGCCTTCTTTACTGCCTGCTGTACCTGCCTTTCAGTGACTGATGCACGAGGACACCAAGGTCTCGCTGAGTATCCACCTCTCTCAATTTACACCCATTCAAATAATACTCGGCTACCGAAGTGGATAACCTCACATTTATTCACGTGAAACTGCATCTGCATGCATATTCAGATATGCGGATTAAAGTCACCCATGATCACTGATGTTCCTTTATCACATGCATCTCTGGTTTCCTGTATAATGTTATTCCCAACATTGCCATTGCAGTTTGGTGGTCTGTATACCACTCCTATGAACGCTTTCTTGCCCCATTGTTTTTCTTAACTAAACGCATACAGATTCCACATCGTCTGTGCTTATATCTTCCCTCAATATTGGAACAATATCTTCTTTAATCAACAGTGCAACTCCATTACCTTTTCCATTCTATCTGTCCTTGCTAAAAACTCAATGTTTAGATCCCATCCTTGGTCACCTTGAAACCATGTCTCCGAAATCCCATCTATAGCATTCTCCTTTACTTCTATCTGTGCAACCAATTCATCCATTCTATTTTGAGTGTTCTGAGCATTCAGGTACAAAACCTTAAGGCTAGTCCTTTTAACGTTCCTTGGCAGGTCCCTCCTATTTTTCACAGTATCATTATCTGATACTGGCCCTGGGTTTCTCTGCCGATCACTTTTCTTTTTCTCCTTGCTGTATTTTTCTCCTGTTCTTGATTCTCCGTGGTCTAAATCCTTACATAGGTTCCCACCCTCCTGTTGTATTAGTTTAAACCCTCCCTGACCGCTCTAGCCAAGTATTCTAAACCCCCCCCCCCCGCCCCCCCAGGGGGCCAGGACATCAGTCCCGTTCCTGCCCATAGAATTATCATAGAATTTACAGGGCAGAAGGAGGCCATTTGGCCCATCGAGTCTACACCAGCTCCTGGAAAGAGCACCCTACCCAATGCCAACACCTCCACCTTATCCCCATAACCCAGTAACCCCACCCAACACTAAGGGCAATTTTGGACACTAAGGGCAATTTATCATGGCCAATCCACCTAACCCGCACATCTTTGGACTGTGGGAGGAAACCGGAGCACCCGGAGGAAACCCACGCACACACGGGGAGGATGTGCAGACTCCGCACAGACAGTGACCCAATGTGGAATCGAACCTGGGACCCTGGAGCTGTGAAGCAATTGTGCTAACCACAATGCTACCGTGCTGCCCCAAGGTGTACCCCATCCAGTTTTCACAGTTTCCCCTTCCCCAGAACCGGTCCCAATACCCCAGGAATCTGAAACCCTCCCCCTCACACCATCTCTTCAGCCACGTATTCATCTGATATATCCTGCTGTTTCTACTCTGACTAGCACAGGGCACTGGTGGTTATCCTGAGATCACTACCTTTGAGGTCCGACTTCTCAACTTTATTCCTACCACCCTATATTCTGCTTTTAGGATCTCATCCCTTTTTTTAACCTATGTCGTTTGTACCAATGTGTAGCACAACTACTGGCTGTTCACCTTCCCGCTCCAGAATATACTGCAGCTGCTCCGAGACATCCTTAGCCCGAGCACCAGGGAGGCAACACACCATCCTGGAGTCTCGTTTGAGGCCACACACATAACTACCTATTCCCCTTACAATTGAATCTCCTATAATTTTTTTTATTTTTTTTTATAAATTTAGATTACCCAATTATTTTTTTCCAATTAAGGGGCAATTTAGCGTGGCCAATCCACCTACTCTGCACATTTTTGGGTTGTGGGGGCGAAACCCACGCAGACACGGGGAGAATGTGCAAACTCCACACGGACAGTGACCCAGAGCCGGGATCGAACCTGGGACCTCAGCGCCGTGAGGCGGTTGTGCTAACCACTAGGCCACCGTGCTGCCCCGAATCTCCTATAATTATTGCATTGTCACACTCCTCCCCTCTGCAGCAGAACCAACCGTGCTGCAATGAATTTGGTTGTTGCTGCTTCCCCCTGAAAGGTCTTACCCCTCAACAATATCCAAAGCGGTATATCAGTTTTGCAGGGGAATGGCCACAGGAGATTTCTGCACTGCCTGCCAAGCTCTCTGGCCTGGTGATCACCCATTTCCTTCGTGCCTCTGGAGTCTGAGCCTGCGGTGTGACCACCTCTCTGAATGTGCTATCCACTATACTCTCCGTCTCGCGGCTGCTCCACAGTGTCCCCAGCAGCGCTCCAGCTCTGAAACATCGGCTCCCAGGAGCTGCAGCTAGAGACACCTCCTGTACACAAGCTGTTCCTGGGAACTGGAAACCTTCCTTGTCTCCCACATGGTGCAGGAAGAGCAAACCATGGTTTGGTACTCCACTGACACATCTGACCCTTTAAAGTAAATGTATCCTTATAATATCAAATAATATTAACTAATATTAACTGGGGCCAGTTCTTATCTGTTCTTTGTTATTATAGAATATATAAATATAGTGCCTTTGATATAATAAAACGTCTCAAGTTGCATCGCGGTAGCGTGATCAGGAAGATTTGACGTTGACAAGGCAAGCGACCAGAGGCTTGGCCACTGAAGGAGGGTTTATGGCATATAATGAAGGAGGAGAAAGTGGCAGAGAGGTTTTGTGAGGGAGGGAATGTCAGAGCTAAAGGCTTCGACAGCTGAAGGCACAGCCACCAATGGTGTAGCAATTCAAATTGGAGATGCTCAAGACACCGAAACTGGTGAAGCACAGAGATATGGAGGGAGGAGTACATATGAAAGGATTTGAAAACAAGGATTAGAATTTCAGCAAGTGATTTCACAGGGGGATCGGCTAGTGGAGGAAATATTTAAAACTTCCACCTTCAACCCATGGTTCATGCTGTATCAGTTGAAACTCAAAGAATCGTTGCTTGACTTAAAATAAGTGTAGTTGTTGGTGGTCAATCATCTCAGCCCAGGTCATCCCTGTAGGAGTTCCTCAGGGTAGTGCCCTCGGCACATCCATCTTCAACTAACTTCATCAACGAGCTTCTCTCTATCATAAGGTCAGAAGTGCGGATGTTCGCTGATGATTACACCATGTTCTCCACCATTTACGACTCTTAGTCCGTGGCTAAGTGCATCAAGACCTGGACAACAGTCAGGTTTGTGCTGATAAGTGGCAAGTAACATTTACACCACACAAGTGCCAGGCAATTACCATCAGCATTACAAGGTTAATGTAGTGTCAAGAGTAGCCACTAGAGGGAGATGCAGATGCAACTATATAAAGCAGTGATGCTGGACCTTGGAGGAAGAGTGTTTGCAGGAGATAGGTAGTGAAGGTCATAAGAGCAGTTAGTGTGAGGAGGTTAGATTATAGTTTATACCAGTAGTGTGATTAGCAGTAGATGAGGGTAGTTAGATGTTATTGATCAATTCTGTATTCTAAAGGACTGTGTCAAAACCCATTTGAGTAGCGTAAATAAAGTCATAGCTTTGTTTCAGTAAAGATTATACTGTGGTCTTTGTGGACACTACGCCAACCATCCTAAATAAGCAACACAAAGAACACCACACCATATAACCATTCTACAGAACTGAAATGGGACAGAAATGTGATGAATTATATACTTGGAGAGTGGGGTGGGGCAGGGTAGAGAGTCAGTGATAGATCAGAGAGATTGACCAAGGTGTCACGGGCATGAGACAAAGGGGCTGTTAATGGTTCTATTACAGACTGAAGTGTGTTAATAGGTGGATTGGTCATGATAAATTGCCCTTCATGTCCACAAAGGTTAGGTGGGGTTGCGGGGGGTGGGGTAGAGGTTTGGGCTTGGGTGTGGTGCTTTTTCCAAGGGCTGGTGCAGACTCGATGGGCTGAATGGTCTCCTTCTGCACTGTAAATTCTATGAATAGCAGCAAAGATAGAATAGCAGAGTGTATTGATAGGTGAACAGAGGTCAGTGCTCAATGGGGGCAAAACTAAGCCATGAGGGATAGTGGCCATGCGGGGTAGGGGTGGGGGTGTGTTTGGAGAAGCCAGGGGAACCAAAGAACAGAAAACAAAAGGGGGAGTCAAGATGGAGTGGATAAAGTTGCTGAATTAAGTGTTGAGTGTGGAGGGTGTAATGTGCCTAATTGAATATAAAAATTGGCAAATCATGTTGCAGCTGTACAGGATTTTAGTTAGGCCTCATTTGGAATATTGTGTCCAATTCTGGTCACCACACTACCAAAAGGATGTGGATGCTTTGGAGAGGGTGAAGAAGCAGTTTACTGGGATGTTGCCTGGTATGGAGGGCATTAGCTATGAGGAGAGGTTCGATAAACTCGGTCTGTTCTGCTGGAATGACAGACGTTGAGAGGCGACCTGATAGTGATCTACAAGATTATGAGTTGCATGGACAGAGTGGACAGTCAGATGCTCTTTCCTAGGGTAGGAGAGTCAAGTACTAGGGGACATAGGTTTAAAGTGCATGGAGAAAAGTATTGAACTGATGTGCGAGGCAAGTTTCTAACACGGATGTGGTAAATATATGGAACGCGCTGCCTGGGAAGGTGGTGGAAGCAGGTACGATAGCGGCATTTAAGGGGCATCTAGACAAATATATGAATAGGGTGGGAATGGAAGGATACGGACTCTGTATAAGTGCATCTGGTTTTAGTTTTGGCAGGTACCATGGTCAGTGCAGGCTTGGAGGGCCGAAGGGCCTGTTTCTGTGCTGCATTATTCTTTGTTCTTTGAGGTTCTGTACCTCTAGCTCACGCTGGGCTTCACTGGAAAAATGCAGCAGGCCAAGGAGGCATGAGAGCAAGGTAGCAGAGTTGAAATCGCAAGTGACAGGAAGGATGGATTCACACTTGAGGACAGAGCGGAAATGTTCTTTCTGCAAAGCAGCCATCCAGTCTGCGTTCAGTGTTCAAAATATAGAGGAGACCGCGTTTCTTTCCCTTTCTAGTTCGATGGAAGGGTCATATGGACTCGGAATGTTAACTCCATTGATGGAGCACAGTAGTTAAGTTACTGGGCTAGTAATCCAGAGACCCTGGACGGACTGTTCCAAAATTGCAGAATGCAGGCTCCGGCGAGAAAGGCAGTGTGAAACTCTCTGCTTCCACAGCTGCCTATTCTGGTCAGATCAAACAGCACTCTGTGTAATTTCAAAATGCCGGCGAGGATCACACAACCAGCTGGTTGGGGGTGTGGGAGTTTTGGGGGGGTGGGTGCGGAGAGGTGGAGACAGGGCCTAAATTCACCCGGATATTTGGGAGTCAGAAATCAAAGGGTACCCCAATCTCAAAGTGAGGTTAAGGGCCCCCCTCACCTCACCCCACCCCGGTGACAGCAGGGCCTCCTGGCAGACAAGGGGACCACCCACAACCCTCCAAGAGTGAAGGCCAATCTCCCCCCCCCTGCCCATCACTAAATGGTCAGGTCACCACCACCCCTCCCCACACCAACATCACGTGGACTTTAGGGTGACCTGAGCCTTTGCCCCTTCCACTCCTTGCCGGCAACGGGAATCCCACCATTCTAAGTTCCCGCACCCACTACCATGCAGGCACAACTGTCACTCCTCCATCATCGCCTCCCCGCCCCACATAACGGGGAAACACCCAGTGGGGCTCCGTAGAGGCCCCACCTCTCACCCTGCACCCTGGATCAACCACTGGCCCCTTGCACAGTCTGGCACTGCCAACCTAGCAGTGACAGGGGCACTGTCCTGCCGTGTACCCCACCACCCCGGAGCTACACTCATGGCCGCGGCCCCGGCATGGTGATCACAACTAGTGTCCGATGAATACTAGGAAGTATTTGATGCGTCCCGAAGATCCAGGATCAAGCCGTTCAATGACACGTTAATGTATTCTGATTTATTGAAATCGGGTTCTGGCCTGGAATGGGTCATGGGGGAGAGGGCTCAAAATGATTGTGCTCGGAACGCTCGCTGGTCTAATCAAGTCATGGCCCTCTCGCGAGAGTTGGCGGCCATAAGGGTGTTTGCACCTGCGGCGAACGAGCCCCGAATATCCCACCCCTTGCCGATGTTCATGAGTTCAAATCCTACCACAGCAGCTGGACCATTTTATTCAATTAATTAGTAACTCAGGGCTTAAAAAGTTAGAAACTGTCAAGTTTTTTCCTTCACGGGACCTGGGTGTGATTGGCAAGGCCAGCATCTGTTGTCTGACCCTAATTGCACAGGAGCTGAGCGACCAGCCCTCTGAAATAGCCTCGCAAGCCACTCAGTTGCACCGAATGGACAATAAATGCTGCCTGGCCCTCGTCCCATGACTGAATTTTAAAAAGGGCCATTTGGAGAAGTGAGACAGCAAAATGGTTTATGTTTGATACACAGAATGTTTCTCTGCAAGCTATTTCCCAGAACAAATTATTTTATTTTATTGTCTTTCAACTGCAGAGAAAAAGCACGCTCCAAAGTGACTCGCTTTCAGCTGCTGCGATCATCATTTTCATCATTGAAGCAAACCTTTGTCTTTTGATAATGGTGCCACACCACTTCACAATAACTTTGCCTGAGCCAGGTTTGCACTAAGCAGCGCGAATAACTCCAAGGCACAGACGAAATTCTAAAGCTCCTCCTGGGGAATCATCCTCCTTCGCGAGCTGTTGTATGGAAATTTAAAAAAATGAACATTTCAGTGCTGCCTATTCAAATGACAGGCGAAAAAATTTGCTTGAGCCCGTGGGCTGGATTCTCCGTCGGCCGACGTCAAAATTGGGAAACACGATTGGGCGGAGAAGTGGTTTTGACACTAAAATCGTGTTGGGCACAGGTTTCGTGCCAAATTGCAATTCTCCGATGCCTCAACAGCATCGTCAATGCGTTGCACTCCGCACACACAGTAAACACCCTTGGCATGTCATTAGCAGGCCTGACCTGGTATCCTGCAGGGCCTTGGCGATTCTCCGCCTCCACTGGGGGGGATTTCCCGTCGGCGAGGTTCACTTATGCTTTTAAAAATCCGTGGCTGATGAGGGAGATGGAGGGAGTACGGAAGGTGTCCAACATGGCCATAGTTTGCTGACAGCTGTGCCGCTGGCTGGGGGGGCTTCTGCCAGGGGCGGAGGAGCAGTGGGGGGTAACCAGGAGCTGGGCTGTGGGGTCAGGATGAGCGGGCACGGAACACAGAAGTGGGCGGCACGGTAGCATTGTGGATAGCACAATTGCTTCACACCTCCAGGGTCCCAGGTTCCATTCCGGCTTGGTTCACTGTCTGTGCGGAGTCAGCACATCCTCCCCGGTGTGCGTGGGTTTTCTCCGGGTGCTCCGGTTTCCTCCCACAGTCCAAAGATGTGCAGGTTAGCTGGATTGGCCATGATAAATTGTCCTTAGTGTCCAAAATTGCACTTCGTGTTGGGTGGGGTTCATAGGTTATGGGGATAGGGTGGGGGTGTTGACCTTGGGTAGGGTGCTCTTTCCAAGAGCCGGTACAGACTCGATGGGCCGAATGGCCTCCTTCTGCACTGTAAATTCTATGATACTATGATAAATTGCCGCAGCTGGCCAGGCAGCCATGTGGCTGCACCCACTGACTGCCCACTGTGAACTTAGTACCATGGGTCATATGTGTGTTCCCCCAGGCAAGCCCTAGGTTCCTCTGGCCCCAGCTGACCCATCAGTGGGATGAGCGTACCGCAGCGCTACTAGTGCCATCTTTGCACTGGAGTGCTGAGCTTGTGGCATTTGAGTGCTACAGTGAGGGTTTGGTGACTGAGGGAGTATAAGGGTTCATTTTTATTTAAAGTCTAGTATTTCTTTTATTTAGTTAATTAACTTAAAAGTTGCTGTTTGGTCTATAAGAAGGTGAATTTTGAATCAGCTTTAAACAAGGTTCTACTTGTACTTACTTGCAGCTGGAGCTTGTTAATTAGTTAATTGGATTAGACCAGTTTTCAGAGGCAAGAGTCACAGCATAAATAGGAGCTAGTTACAGTGCAGACTTTGTTTGCACTGGAGTGCTGAGCTTGTGGCATTTGAGTGCTACAGTGAGAGTTTGGTGACTGAGGGAGTAAGGTGCTCCTTACATTTCATTTCCTATATTTATCAAAGAGCGTGAAGGGAGCCAGGAGTTTAGAGTACAGCTGACTGGAAGCAGAGTCGGAGGGCGGAGGTCCAGTTGGTCCACGGGGCAGTTAATTCTGTAAAGTAAGAGAGGATGGAGGCTAGGGCAGTTGCATGCTCCTCCTGTAGGATGTGGGTGGTGAGGGATACCACTGGTGTCCCCGCTGACGATACATGCGGGAACTGCACCCAACTCCAGCTCCTCAGAGACCGTGTTAAGGAACTGGAGCTGGATGAACTTCAGATCATCCGGGAGGCAGAGGGGGTTATCGAGAAGAGTTACAGGGAGGTAGCCACACCAAAGGTACTGGACGAGAGTAGCTGGGTTACAGCCGGGGAAAGAAAACTAACAGGCAGACAGTGCAGGGATCCCTCGTGGCCTTTCCCCTTCAAAACAAGTATATCGTTTTGGATACTGTTGGGGGGGATGACCTACCGGGGGAAGGCCCCAGCGGCCAGGTCTCTGGCACTGAGTCTGGCTCTGGGGCTCAGAAGGGAAGGGGGGAGCATAGAAAAGCAATAGTAATAGGAGATTCAATGGTTAGGGGGATAGATAGGAGATTCTGTGGTCGCGAGCGAGACTCCCGAAAGGTATGTTGCCTCCTGGGTGCCAGGGCCAGGGATGTCTCGGATCATGTCTTCAGGATCATGAAGGGGGAGGGTGAGCAGCCAGAAGTCGTGGTGCACATTGGTACCAATGACGTAGGTAGGAAAAAGGGTGTGGGGGTAATAAACAAGTTTAGGGAGTTCGGCTGGAAGTTAAAGGCCAGGACAGACAGAGTTGTCATCTCTGGTTTGTTGCCGGTGCCACGTGATAGCGAGGCTAGGAATAGGGAGAGAGTGCAGTTGAACACGTGGCTGCAGGAATGGTGTAGGAGTATTTGGTATTTGGATAATTGGAGCGCATTCTGGGGAAGGTGGGAACTATACAAGCAGGACGGGTTGCATCTGAACCAGAGGGGCACCAATATCCTGGGGGGGAGGTTTTCTAGTACTCTTCGGGAGGGTTTAAACTAATTTGGCAGGGGAATGGGAACCGGATTTGTAGTCCAGCAACTAAGGAAGCAGATATTCAGGACGCCAAAGCACGTAGTGATGCAGTGGGGAAGGTAACACTGACAAAGGAGAGTACTTGCAGGCAAGGAGATGGGTTGAAGTGTGTATACTTTAATGCAAGAAGCATCAGGAATAAGGTGGGTGAACTTAAGGCATGGATCGGTACTTGGGACTACGATGTGGTGGCCATCATGGAAACTTGGATAGAAGAGGGGCAGAAATTGATGTTTCAACAAGATTAGAGAGGATGGTAAAAGAGGTGGGGGGTGGCATTGTTAATCAGAGATAATATAACAGCTGCAGAAAGGCAGTTCAAGGGGGATCTGCCTACTGAGGTAATATGGGTTGAAGTCAGAAATAGGAAAGGAGCAGTCACCTTGTTGGGAGTTTTCTATAGGCCCCCCAATAGCAGCAGAGATGTGGAGGAACAGATTGGGAAACAGATTTTGGAAAGGTGCAGAAGTCACAGGGTAGTAGTCATGGGTGACTTCAACTTCCCAAACATTGAGTGGAAACTCTTTAGATCAAATAGTTTGGATGGGGTAGTGTTTGTGCAGTGTGTCCAGGAAACTTTTCTAACACAGTAAGTAGATTGTCCGACCAGAGGGGAGGCCATATTGGATTTAGTACTTGGTAATGAACCAGGGCAGGTGATAGATTTGTTAGTGGGGGAGCATTTTGGAGGTAGTGACCACAATTCTGTGACTTTCACTTTAGTTATGGAGAGAGATAGGTGCGTGCAACAGGGCAAGGTTTACAATTGGGGGAAGGGTAAATACAATGCTGTCAGACAAGAATTGAAGTGCAGAAATTGGGGACATAGGTGGTCAGGGAAGGACACAAGTGAAATGTGGAACTTTTTCAAGGAACAGGTACTGCGTATCTTTGATATGTATGTCCCTGTCAGGCAGGGAAGAGATGGTCGAGTGAGAGAACCATGGTTGACCAGAGAGGTTGAATGTCTTGTTAAGAGAAAGAAGGAGACTTATGTAAGGCTGAAGAAACAAGGTTCAGACAGGGCGCTGGAGGGATACAAGATAGCCAGGAGGGAACTGAAGAAAGGGATTAGGAGGGCTAAGAGAGGGCATGAAAAATCTTTGGCAGGTAGGATCAAGGAAAACCCCAAGGCCTTTTACACATATGTGAGAAATACGAGAATGACTAGAGCGAGGGTAGGTCCGATCAAGGACAGTAGCGGGAGATTGTGTATTGAGTCTGAAGAGATAGGAGAGGTCTTGAACAAATATTTTTCTTCAGTATTTACAAACGAGAGGGGCCATATTGTTGGAGAGGACAGTGTGAAACAGACTGATAAGCTCGAGGAGATACTTGTCAGGAAGGAAGATGTGTTGCGCGTTTTGAAAAACTTGAGGATAGACAAGTCCCCCGGGCCTGACGGGATATATCCAAGGATTCTATGGGAAGCAAGAAATGATATTGCAGAGCCGTTGGCAATGATCTTTTCGTCCTCGCTGTCAACAGGGGTGGTACCAGAGGATTGGAGAGTGGCGAATGTCGTGCCCCTGTTCAAAAAAGGGAATAGGGATAACCCTGGGAATTACAGGCCAGTTACTCTTACTTCGGTGGTAGGCAAAGTAATGGAAAGGGTAGTGAGGGATAGGATTTCTGAGCATCTGGAAAGGCACTGCTTGATTAGGGATAGTCAGCACCGATTTGTGAGAGGTTGGTCTTGCCTTACAAGTCTTATTGACTTCTTTGAGGAAGTGACCAAGCATATGGATGAAGGTAAAGCAGTGGATGTAGTGTATATGGATTTTAGTAAGGCATTTGATAAGGTTCCCCATTGTAGGCTTGTGCAGAAAGTAAGGAGGCATGGGATAGTGGGAAATTTGGCCAGTTGGATAACAAACTGGCTAACCGATGGAAGACAGAGAGTGGTGGTGGATGGCAAATATTCAGCCTGGAGCCCAGTTATCAGTGGCGTACCGCAGGGATCAGTTCTGGGTCCTCTGCTGTTTGTGATTTTCATTAACGACTTGGGTGAGGGAGTTGAAGGGTGGGTCAGTAAATTTGCAGATGATACGAAGATTGGTGGAGTTGTGGATAGTGAGGAGGGCTGTTGTCGGCTTCAAAGAGACATAGATAGAATGCAGAGCTGGGCTGAGAAGTGGCAGATGAGTTTAACCCTGACAAGTGTGAGGTTGTCCATTTTGGAATGACAAATATGAATGCGGAATACAGGGTTAACGGTAGGGTTCTTGACAATGTGGAGGAGCAGAAAGATCTTGGGGTCTATGTTCATAGAGCTTTGAAAGTTGCCACTCAAGTGGATAGAGCTGTGAAGAAGGCCTACGGTGTGCTAGCGTTCATTAGCAGAGGGATTGAATTTAAGAGCCGTGAGGTGATTATGCAGCTGTACAAAACCTTGGTCAGGCCACATTTGGAGTACTGTGTGCAGTTCTGGTCGCCTCATTTTAGGAAGGATGTGGAAACTTTGGAAAAGGTGCAAAGGAGATTTGCCAGGATGTTGCCTGTAATGGAGAGTAGGTCATACGAGGAAAGGTTGAGGGTGCTAGGCCTTTTTTCATTAGAACGGAGAAGGATGAGGGGCGACTTGATAGAGGTTTATAAGATGATTAGGGAAATAGATAGAGTAGACAGTCAGAGACTTTTTCCACGGGTGGAACAAACCATTACAAGGGGACATAAATTTAAGGTAAATGGTGGAAGATATAGGGGGGATGTCAGAGGTAGGTTCTTTACCCAGAGAGTAGTGGGGGCATGGAATGCACTACCTGTGGAAGTAGTTGAGTCGGAAATGTTAGTGACCTTCAAGCGGCTATTGGATAGGTACATGGATTAGGGTAGAATAATGTAGTGTAGGTTAACTTCTTAAGGGCAGCACGGTAGCATTGTGGATAGCACAATTGCTTCACAGCTCCAGGGTCCCAAGTTCGATTTCGACTTGGGACACTGTCTGTGTGGAGTCTGCATATCCTCCCCGTGTGTGCGTGGGTCTCCTCCGGGTACTCCGGTTTCCTCCCACAGTCCAAAGATGTGCAGGTTAGGTGGATTGCCCATGAAAAATTGTCCAGAATTCTATGATTGACCTAGGACAAAAGTTTGGCGCAACATCGTGGGCCGAAGGGCCTGTTCTGTGCTGTATTTCTCTATCTCTATCTATCTTGTTGGTTGGGATGAATGTGTGTGGGGAGAAGGAATACTAATTTGCGGCTGCAGCTTGTCAGCCTCTCGAGTATTAATCCTGACCCTGGTGAATCGGACACCGTTCCTCAGTGGAATCGATTGCATTCCACATAGCGCCGGTGATATCTCCTCCACGGTCGCTCAATCAGTCCAGGTCCAGTGCCAGTTTTGCTCTAGTGAAAGTCCACGAATCCTGCTCAGGCGTTAATACATGTATGTCCATTGTAATATTCCAGTCTATGATTGTGTGATCAGAAGGTTGTGGTCAGGCAATTATGAACGCAGCTTGTCGTGAGAATGTCACTTGAAGAAATGTTTAGGATAGCAAATGTGGTCCCTTTGTTCAAGAAGGGGAGTAGAGATAACCCCGGTAACTATAGGCCGGTGAGCCTAACGTCTGTGGTGGGTAAAGTCTTGGAGAGGATTATAAAAGATACGATTTATAATCATCTAGATAGGAATAATATGATTAGGGACAGTCAGCATGGTTTTGTGAAGGGTAGGTCATGCCTCACAAACCTTATCGAGTTCTTTGAGAAGGTGACTGAGCAGGTAGACGAGGGTAGAGCAGTTGATGTGGTGTATATGGATTTCAGTAAAGCGTTTGATAAGGTTCCCCATGGTCGTCTATTGCAGAAAATACGGAGGCTGGGGATTGAGGGTGATTTAGAGATGTGGATCAGAAATTGGCTAGTTGAAAGAAGACAGAGAGTGGTAGTTGATGGGAAATGTTCAGAATGGAGTTCAGTTACGAGTGGCGTACCACAAGGATCTGTTCTGGGGCCGTTGCTGTTTGTCATTTTTATAAATGACCTAGAGGAGGGCGCAGAAGGATGGGTGAGTAAATTTGCAGACGACACTAAAGTCGGTGGAGTTGTAGACAGTGCGGAAGGATGTTGCAGGTTACAGAGGGACATAGATAAGCTGCAGAGCTGGGCTGAGAGGTGGCAAATGGAGTTTAATGTGGAGAAGTGTGAGGTGATTCACTTTGGAAAGAATAACAGAAATGCGGAATATTTGGCTAATGGTAAAATTCTTGGTAGTGTGGATGAGCAGAGGGATCTCGGTGTCCATGTACATAGATCCTTGAAAGTTGCCACCCAGGTTGATAGGGTTGTGAAGAAGGCCTATGGTGTGTTGGCCTTTATTGGTAGAGGGATTGAGTTCCGGAGCCATGAGGTCATGTTGCAGTTGTACAAAACTCTCGTACGGCCGCATTTGGAGTATTGCGTACAGTTCTGGTCGCCTCATTATAGGAAGGACGTGGAAGCTTTGGAACGGGTGCAGAGGAGATTTACCAGGATGTTGCCTGGTATGGAGGGAAAATCTTATGAGGAAAGGCTGATGGACTTGAGGTTGTTTTCGTTAGAGAGAAGAAGGTTAAGAGGTGACTTAATAGAGGCATACAAAATGATCAGAGGGTTAGATAGGGTGGACAGCGAGAGCCTTCTCCCGCGGATGGAGGTGGCTAGCACGAGGGGACATAGCCTTAAATTGAGGGGTAATAGATATAGGACAGAGGTCAGAGGTGGGTTTTTTACGCAAAGAGTGGTGAGGCCGTGGAATGCCCTACCTGCAACAGTAGTGAACACGCCAACATTGAGGGCATTTAAAAATTTATTGGATAAGCATATGGATGATAAGGGCATAGTGTAGGTTAGATGGCCTTTAGATTTTTTCCATGTCGGTGCAACATCGAGGGCCGAAGGGCCTGTACTGCGCTGTATCGTTCTATGTTCTATGTTCTATGTTCTATGTTTGGCTACTCATTTTACTGCAGCGATGTCAGAGTTTGGTGGAGCTGGGCTGTCTGTCGGCTTTTTACTTTCGTTTTAGGCTGTTTGCTGCAGGGTATGTTTTAGTTTTGTTTTCAGTGTTGGAGCTGAAGCCAGACAGAGCAGGTGTACTGTTGATCTCTCTGCCATGAAAAGACTATCTCTTGATCATTTGGTGAATTCAGAATTATAAATGTTTTCAGTAGTGAATGGAAACCTCATGTGCTTCTGGTAAAAGGTGTTTCTTCTGTCTTCTGGGTGTTGTTTGGGAAGTTATTAAGGATTGCTTAGTGTTGTATTATTTGGGGGTTTGTATTTGAATAAATGGTTGCTAAGATGTTCACTGTATGTTTTAAAAAGGTTAACTTGAGTTCATAGAATAAACATTGTTTTGCTTTAAAAATTACTTTTCCATTTCTGCTGTACCACACCTGTAGAGTGGGCCATGTGCTCCCCATACCACAATCTATTAAAAGTTGTGGATCAGGTGAACTCCATGATACACTTTGGGGTTCTCGAAACCCTGGTCCATAACAAGCTGAATAAACAATGCTTTATAGACTGAACTTTAAACCAGCTTGTGACACTAATAAAGATTATTATTAGTTACTTCTTTTTGACATCTGAAGTTTGTTGCACATTTGCACATTCTACAGATCTTTTAGATCGTGTGGTGCCCAGTGCCTGTTATTGTCATTTCTTAAGGATCTCGACATGCCCACTTTTCATCACTTAATTAATCTGATCTTTCCTTTACTTTGTGCCCTGACCAGAATCCGGATTCTTCCTCGGGACTGAAATAAACCCAAAGGTCCGGAAAACGTGATGTGAGAAAGATCTTTCTCACACAGCGATCGGCTCGGGTCCGAAATGCATTGCCTGGAAGTGTGGTGGAGGCAGGTTCGATCGAGGCATTTGAGAAAGCATTAGATGGGGAAGAAGGCTGATGAATAGCACCATGATGCCTGCTTGGAGAGTCGGCACAGACACAATGGGACGGACTGGCTCCTTCTGCGCTGTAACAATTCTGCGATTCGGAGATTCAGTAAATTTGATCTTGTCATTCACACATTGGAACACAGGAACATAGAACATACAGTGCCCATTGAGTCTGCACTGACGCACTTAAGCCCTCACTTCCACCCTCTCTCAAAGAGAACAAAGAACAAAGAAAAATACAGCACAGGAACAGGCCCTTCGGCCCTCCAAGCCTGTGCCGACCATGCTGCCCGTCTAAACTAAAATCTTCTACACTTCCTGGTCCGTATCCCTTTATTTCCAATATATTCATGTATTTGTCAAGATGCCCCTTAAATGTCACTATCCCGAACCCAATAACTCCATCTAACCTTTTTGGACACAAAGGGCAATTTATCATGGCTAATTCACCTAACCCGCACATCTTTTGACTGTGGGAGGAAACTGGAGCACCCGGAGGAAACCCACGCAGACATGAGGAAAATGTACAGACTCCGTACAGACAGTGACCCAGCAGGGAATCGAACCTGGGACTGGAGCTGTGAAGCCACAGTGCTAATCACTATGCTACCATACTGCCCTAAGGACAGTGGCAAGCCATTTAGCCCCTGAAGTCTGTCCACCATGCTTGGCGTCAGGCAGTACTGCATCAATTTACTGGAGAAGAAAATAAGGAGATGGAATTCATGTTAATGAAGTAATTAGCCATTGTCCCCCAGGGGTTACAGCTATGAGAGACAATTGGTTATACATAGCTTAAGAGACACCACCCTGTGAATATGGGGGTAAGATGAACATAGAAAATAGGACTTAGAAGCAGGAATAGACTATTCTGCAGCACGGTAGCATGGTGGTTAGCATAAATGCTTCACAGCTCCAGGGTCCCAGGTTCAATTCCAGGCTGGGTCACTGGGTCTGTGCAGAGTCTGCACATCCTCCCCGTGTGTGCGTGGGTTTCCTCCGGGTGCTCCAGTTTCCTCCCACAGTCCAAAGATGTGCGGGTTAGGTGGATTGGCCATGCTAAATTGCCCGTAGTGTCCTAAAAAGTAAGGTTAAGGGGGGGGTTGTTGGGTTACGGGTATAGGGTGGATACGTGGGTTTGAGTAGAGTGATCATGGCTCGGCACAACATTGAGGGCTGAAGGGCCTGTTCTGTGCTGTACTGTTCTATGTTCTATGTTCTATTTGTCCCTTTAAGCCTGCCCTACCAGGTCTCCATAACTATTACTGCAGCTATTTCAGAGATTGAACCCATGTCATTGGCATCATCCTCTAGCCATTGAAGCTAACTCACCACCCCCCCAACCCACACCCTTTCTATGCTGTCTTTCATGACCTCAGGACGTGCCAAGCCATTTTACAGTCAATAGATTGCTTTTCGAAAGGTAGTCACCGCTTTGCCTCAGCCAACCTGGCAGTCAATGCGTGCCAGAGGTAGCAATTAATTTGCCATCCATGCCAATGATGTAGGTTGAGGGTTAAATGTTGGCACTGCAGGAACTCCCTTGCTCTTTTCCAAACCTTGTTCTTTTTTTCATGGGATGTGGTGGTCTCTGGCAAGGCCGGCATTTGTTGTCCATCCCGAACTGCTCTCGAACTGAGTGGCTTGCCAGGAATATTTCAGAAGGGGCGGTTAAGAGCTAATCACATTGCCCCGGGGTTGAATTAAAAGTAGGCCGGATATGGACAACAGATTTCCTTTCCCAAATGGAAATTCGGGAACAACATGCGTTTTTTGCCACGTTTCATGGTAACCATTGCTGAGGCCATCTTTCAATTCAAGATCACTATGTTGGGCATTGGGAAACTTGAATTTACAGTTGCAAAGTGTGCAGAGAGGAGTGGTTGTAGGAGTGAGGGAAAAGCAGATAAAAGTAAAACATGAAGCAAAGGCTCATTAAATGGTTACCCCACAGCAAGAGGAGCCATTCCAATGAATCATTTCTGCACCCGTTCAAATCCTTCCGATAGTGCAGCGCCCAGAACTGGCCACAATACTCAAGGTGAAACTGAACTTGTGTTTTATACAGGTTCACCAGAGTTTCCTTGCTTTAGTATTGTGGTGAATTATAAACCTCAGTAATTCACACTGTATTGTATCACATGTATTTAGCCTGTACTCTGTACCGGATTGTGTGTAATCGCGCGGCCCTGCCCATAGGGGGAGATGAGGAGTTTGTACCGGTCTCCACCCTTGGGTCCGCCCATGGCTCCTCCCCCAACCGGAAGTATAAAGATCAGTGCTGTGAGCCTGCTGCCAGTTCATCTCGAGTTCATCTCATCACAGGCAGGCTCTGTTGTAAGACGATTAAAACCACTGTTCACTTCTTTTTTTTTTTTTTCTTTTTTTTTAATAAACAATTTTATTGAGGTAGTTTTTGGCTTTATAAACAGTTACAGACATCATCAGAAAGAAAGCAAAAAAAAAGGCAAAAATGTGCAAACATCCACGTACTTTCAATACTTCCATCGTACCGTATTGCACAAGCCCGCTCCCCTCCCACCCGTACTACCCGCCATATTTTCCCTCCTACTCTACTCTACCCCCCCTCCCCCCACCCCCCTGCTGACGCTCACTCTCCCGCAAAGAAGTCAATAAATGGTTGCCACCTCCGGGTGAACCCCTGCACAGATCCCCTCAAGGCGAACTTAATTTTTTCCATCCCCAGGAAACTTGACATGTCCGCAAGCCACCACTCAGTCTTCGGGGGCTTTGAGTCCCTCCACGCCAATAATATTCGTCGCCGGGCTATCAGGGAAGCAAAGGCCAGCACATCGGCCGCTTTCTCCCCCTGAACGCCCGGGTCTTCCGAAACCCCAAAAATTGCCACCCCTGGACTCATCACCACCCTTGTTTTTAGCACCTGGGACATGACCCCCGCAAATCCCTCCCAGTACCCCCTCAGCTCGGGGCATGCCCAAAACATGTGCACATGGTTCGCTGGTCCTCCCGCGCACCTAGCGCATTTGTCCTCTATCCCGAAAAATTTGCTCATCCGAGCCACCGTCATATGGGCCCGGTGAACGACCTTAAATTGGATCAGCCCAAGCCTTGCACATGTCGCGGTCGAGTTTACCCTACTCAGGGCCTCTGCCCACAGCCCTTCCTCCATTTCCCCGCCTAGCTCCTCCTCCCATTTAAGTTTCAGTTCCTCTGTCTGGGACCCTTCCTCCCTCATGAGCACCTTATAAATACCCGAGACTCTACCCTCCCCTTCGTCCCTCCCAGAGACTATTCTGCACTGTTCACTTCTAACCACGTGTCGCGTGAATTGATGGTCTCAAATATATCTGTGTCCCTGTTTATAAAGCCCAGGATCCTGTATGCATTATTAACTACATTCTCAACCTGCCCAGCCACCTTCAATGACTTATACACATGTCCTCTCTCCTGCCCCTTTAGAACTGAACTTTTTAGTTTAGATTGTGTCGCCTCATTCCTCCAACTAAAATGTATCTCCTCGCACTTCTTTACATGAAGTTTTATCTGCCGCCCATGCGCTCGTTCCACCAGCTTGTCTATGGCCTATCGTAGTCTCTCAGTATCCTGCTCACAATTCACAACACATCGAGGTATTGTATAATCTTCAAATCGTGAATTGCGCCCTGCGCACCCAAACCTCGGCCATTGATATACAGCAGGAAAAGCAGCGATCCTGGTTCTGACCCCTGGCGATGTCCACCTCCTCCAGTCTGAAAAATAACTAAATAACTCCTCTGTTTCCATCGCTCGGCTAACACATATTTATAGAGAATCTTTCATTAACTCAGGATGGATTCTTTGAAGAGCTTTAAATCCAATGAAATGATTTTTGAAGTGGAGTCACTGTTGTAATATAGCAAACGTGACTGCCAGTACATGCACAGTGAGCTCCCAAAAACAGCAATGCAATAATGTTCGGAATATTCTTTTTTTAGGTGGAAGAGGTTGTGGGTTAGGAAGATGCTTCGAAGGAGCCTTGGTGAGCTGCTGCATTGAATCCTGAATATGGTACACACTGTGCACCGGTGGTGGAGGGATTCAATGTTTAAGTTGTTGGGTGGGATGCCAATCGAATGGGATACTTTGTCCTGGCAGGTGAAGAGTTTCATGAGTGTTGTTCGAGCTTCATTCATACAGGCAAATGATCAGATTATCACATTGTGGCTTGTGCAGGCTTGCTTTGCACAAATTGGCCATCCCTATACTTCATAACAGTGGCCGCCACCCTTCAGAAGTATTTAATTGGCTGAAATGCACTTTGGGACATCCTAGGCAACTAGGAATACAGGAACAGGATTAATCCAAATAGTTCCTTGAGCCTGTTCTTTGCCATTCAAAGAGAACATGACTAATCTGTGGCCAAACTCTTCCCCATATTCCTCAACTCCTTGGTTGGCAAAAATCTATCGGTATGAACAATTGATCTAACATCGATTGCTGCTCGCGGGAAACAGTGCCAAACTTATTCTGCCACCCTTAAATGCCTCTGGCCTTAGCCGAGCACCCCAACGTGAAGACTACAAAGCCTTTCAATTCATTCAGATTTAAGTGTGATCTTGTGCGTCAGAGCCAATGGCAAATATTAACCCCCGGAATGAAAGACTTACTGATTACAAAGTAATTACGAAATAATACAATGGAACACAATTTGCATAATCTGAATACAAAGGCTCCGAGTGCTTAACTTCACCACAAGAGAATATTAAAAACTAATGCTGTGAAGAATGGGTCTTTGTAAAAGAGAGCTTTTATCTGCCTCTTTAAGTGATTAAATGAATAAGAAAGTCATTGAAGCATTAATTGTCAAAAGGACCGATTCACATGACTGATGTACATACCTTATGTAATAGAACATGGAACAATTAAACATGTTGCTTTTGTCACTTTGAGCTGGGTGATTGTGACAGTTTTATGATGATTCAATTAGAAGCTTCCCTTTGACATCAAATCCGCAGTCAATTCAGTTCTCTCACTCGCTCATACTTAATTAAGTTGGCAGTTGTTATGTAAGATGCTTTGTCATTTGATAATAGAGCTGCGTTTCAAGGTTGTGGGTGTCCTGTGGGTAAAAGACATCTGCACTGCAGTCTTAATACTTTTACCGGCAGGAAGAAGTGCAGTCTGTACAGACTGGGCCAGTTAGAATGCTGAACTCTAAACCATTCATCAGCAATCAGTGACGCTCAGAGTTCATTACTTTTGTTATCCAGGTGCTGTTTTTCTTGTAAGCTTAAATAATGTAATAATAATATATAATAATCTTTATTGTCACAAGTAGGCTCACATTAACACGGCAAATAAGTTACTGTGAAAAGCCCCTAGTCGCCTGTCCGTGTACACAGAGGGGGAATTCAGAATGTCCAAATTACCTAACAGCACGTCTTTCAGGGCTCGTGGGAGGAAACCGGAGCACCCGGAGCAAACCCACGCCGACACAGGGAGAACGTGCAGACTCCGCACAGTCAGTGACCCAAGCCGGGAATCGAACCTGGGACCCTGGAGCTGTGAAGCAACAGTGCTATGCACTGTGATACCGTGCCACCCATATATTTGAACTGAAAGAATCAATATGATCAGGCAAAGATTCTTGAGTGATGAATCAAGAATTCATCAGTCGCAATTTTGGAGTTTTACATCTATGTGTAAAAATGATAACGATGTGCATAAATCTGGCATCTTTAACATAGTGAAATGCAATTTACATAGGCGCTATCCAACGCAAAATGACACTAAGCCTCAGGAGGTAATAGGACAAAAGTTTGGAAGAGGTGGGTTTTCAGGAACGCCTTTTACGGAGAGAGGAGTGAGGTTTAGGGTAGGAATTTATCATGGTCAATCCAACTAACCTGCACATCTTTGGACTGTGGGAGGAAACCGGAGCAGCCACAGGGGAGAACGTGCAAACTCCACACAGACAGTCACCCAAGGATTGAATTGAACCCGGGTCCCTGGCGCACTGAGGCAGCAGTGCTAACCACCGTGCCACCGTGCTGCCCATGATGGAACTGGAGTAAATGTAGGTCAATGAGCACGGGTGTGGTGAATGAACAGGCTTGGCAGGAGTTAGGATATGGGCAATGGAGCTCTGAATGAGCTCAGGTGTATGGAGGTGGGGAACGGGAGAACGTCTGAAGGTAACAAATGGCTAGATGGACATTTCAAAGCAGAATTTGAAAACTGCGTGAGAATAACTTATCAAAAGGTCCATTTAGATGATAAATAAGCAAATCTTCAGTTCACTGCGAGGTAGATGCGTGCACAAAACCTAGAATGCTAGCTGTAGATAAGCAAGTGGTTTCCACGCAAGTAGCACAGGCCAGTGACATAGTAATTTATTTTGCAAATACTTATTTGCATTCAGGCAATAAAGCTTCATTTATCAGAATACCCCTGAGACATCTTACGCAAATGTAACAGTAGAAGTAGGGCAATGCCCAATTTAAATGTACACGCCTGAATAATCACACAACAAATCCTCATATCCAGCTCAACATATCTCCCGCACCCAGTCAAAATAACTTAAAGGTGACAACATTCACAGGCAATAAATCCACAGGTCCACAGAATCCTGACAGTGGAGAAGGAGGCCATTTGGCCCATCGAGTGTGCACCGACCCTCTGAAAGTGCGTCCCACCTAGGCCCACTTGCTTTTCCTATCCCCATAAGCCCACCTGACCTGTACGTCTTTGGACATTAAGGGGCAATTGGGCATGGCCAATCCACCTAGCCTATGCATCCTTGGACTACAGCCCAATAAAAATGTAAATCATCTAGCTATTAAAGTATCAATAGCAGAAACTGCAAGCACTTGAAATTTCTTCCAAGTGTCCAAGTAACTATTCAGCTCCATGCCAGGGCAGGATGAGATCTTTAATATACATATTTCCTATAATTGAAAGCCCAAGGTTTTGTCATTGGAGACAGCACGAAGAAGGGCTGACTCTAGCAAGCAATAATTATTACTGACATATTGTTTTGATAATGGGTGGCTTAGATATCAATTTTGCTGGGGCAATATTGGTGCCAATTTGGAAGTTTTAATGTAAGTTTAGCACAAGAGTAGATCTTGATGCCAGAGAATAAAAATGTCCATTTAGCCAGTCTTGGCACAGAGAACAGTCCAATTAAAGTTAGTGATGCTACAAACTGTAAAATCATGAAAGGAATAGTGAGACTTAGGAGTTCAGATGCACAAATCTTTAAAAAAAGGCCAACTTAAATGTACATTCCTGAAGAACATATTGACAAAACCATAAAACCAAAACTGATGGGTTTTACGTGCAGGGGAATAGGCCATAACATTAAGGGGATATCGCTGTATGTGTCTGTATTATTGATGGGGTAATGTGCAACTGTAGATACACTACTATAGGAAGGATATCATGGCCAGAAAGTGGTACATAAGATGGCATTCAAGGTGATGTCAATCCTCGCTTGGTTGGTAGGCCTCTTGCCTCCGAGTCAGCAGGTTCTGTCTTCGGTCCCCACTCCAAAAACATTAATGTAAAAATCTATGTTCCAGTGCACTCCTGTGGCAACACTATCGGAGGTGCAGTCTTCAGCCAAAATGTTAAACTGAGGCCCTGTCCGCCTTCAAATGGTGATCTAAGAAACCGTGGCATTCTTTTTTGAAGAAGTATAGAGGAGGTGTCCTGGTCAGCACTCATCCTTCAATCCACATCACAAAAAAAGAGATGCCCTAATGACCCATCCATGATATCAATGCCGTGTGTGGAAGCTTGCTGTGCGTAAATTGGGTTGCTGTGTTCTCTACAATACAACAGTCTCTGCAATTCTTTAATCGGCGTCGCTGGCTGGGTCAGCATTTGTCACCCATTCCTAATTGCCCCTGTGAAAGTGGTGTTGGGCTGACTTCTTGAACCGCTGCAAGTCCATGTGGTCTAGGTACACCCACAGTGCTGTCAGGGAGGGAGTTCCAGGATGTTGCACCAGCGAAAGTGAAGGAACGGCTGATATATTTCCAAGGCTGGGTGGTGAGTGACTTGGAGGGGAACTTGCACGTGGTGACATTCCCATGCATCAGCTGGCTTTGTCCTCCGAGGTAGCAGTGGCCATGGGTTTGGAAGGCGCTGATGAAGGTGCCTTGGTGAGTTTCTACAGTCCATCTCATAGATGGTACACACGGCTGTCATTGTGTGTCAGTGATGGAGGGAGTAAACGTTCATTGGAGGGGGAGCAATCAAACGAGGCTGCTTTGTCTTGGATGGTGTTGAGCTTCTACAGTGTTGTTGGAGCTGCACTCATTCAGTCAAGTGGAGAGTATTCCATTACACTCCTGACTTGTGCCTTGTAGCCCTTGGGGGGGGGGGGGGGGGGGGGTCATAGATTATCACAGAATTATCATAGAATTTACAGTGGAGAAGGAGGCCATTCGGCCCATCGAGTCTGCACCGGCTCCTGGAAAGGACACCCCACCCAAGGTCAACACCACCACCCTATCCCCATAACCCAGTAACCCCACCCAACATTCAGGGCAATTTTGGACACTAAGGGCAATTTATCATGGCCAGTCCACCTCACCTGCACATCTTTGGGCTGTGGGAGGAAACTGGACCACACGGAGGAAACCCACGCACACATGGGGAGGATGTGCAGACTCTGCACAGACAGTGACCCAAGCCGGAATCGAACCTGGGACCCTGGAGCTGTGAAGCAATTGTGCTATCCACAATGCTACCATGCTGCCCCTAAGTCAGGGGTGAGATATTCGCCACAGAATTCTAAGGCTCTTGACCTGCTCTTGTAGACACAGTATTTATACGGCCAGTGGCGGACTGGGTCTAAAAATATTGGTTGCCAGGAGACAAAGGGGGCCCACCCACAACTACAATGCTACCATTTAATTTTCGTAACGAATAAATAAAATTTTCAAAAAATACATATGGAAAAAAGGGTACAATTAAAATTTTTGTGGAAAAAATGTGTATTTCTTAGTAATTACAGTGTACATGTACTGTACATATTACTGGCAGTAGATACCAAATGTAAATACAGAATGTTATAATTGAATTTTTTATTTATTTTTAAAAATTTTAAGTAATTGGTTGATATTTTTAAATAGTTTACTGCACAATTTACACATTAACAGATAGTTCAAAAGCACAATAGAGCATTGCATGCAGTCCATTATATTAAGAGCAATCATTTGTGTTCGCTAGATGATTGTGCGAATCTGCCAATAATTGCTTCTGCATCCAATTCATCTAACAATTCCTTTTCAATGGATAGCAACATGTATGATTCCAAATTCTCCTCAGACAGCGAATTTCTTAACCTTGTCTTTATGATCTTTAGCTTTGAAAATGTCCTCCCACATTGGACTTGAGTAACTGATAGTGTGCAGATGACTTTATAAAGTTCATAAAGGTTATCATATGCCTTGTCATGAAGTCTGTTGGATGCCAAAATTTTTACTGCACACGATGGGAAAGTGCTGCAAATTTTACAATTGTTGCAACTAGAATCCATATTCTCACCATCATTAAGCAATAGCTTTAATACATCAAAGTTTGAAGCAAAAGAAAACAATTCCAATTTTACTTGATCTTTGCTGATTTGTGGAAACAGCTTAATAATACCTTTCAATGCTTCATCTTCAAGGCCCTTCTCTGCAATAGTTTTAAACTTTGCTGGGTCCAAGCACGACAAATCTTTATACAACTGTTTGAGTTGTACAAAGCGTGATTCTAGTGACTGGACAATGCGATCCATTATTAGGTTAAACACATTTACTCGAAAATCAGCTAGAGAATCTGAGGAATTTCTTTCATCATCAATAAGCTCATCTGCCATTCTTTTCTTCTTCCTCTGCCTCTTAACTGGCAATGCTGTTTCCAACACATCAATTTCCAATGTTTGATTTTCATCCATATTCATCTGTGAAATCCTGTCATTACATTTATTTACAAATTCCAAAGCCTTGCTGTGAACGTTATCAAATGTTCTTGTCTGACCCTTCAACTTTGTTGTAGCTGAATCTACCAAACTCCATGCAGTAAACATATCTAAACCACTTGTCTGTAGATAACTTGATAATGGGGTTGTAGTTTCAAATACATACAAGTAAGTAAATGCTGTCAATATGGTTTCAAACTTTAGAAGACTTTGAAGTAAAACATTTGCTTCATGTTTTGTTTTTGCATCAAACTTTTCTGAATCTTGTATCATTGATAAGCATGTCAATAGATTTACGAAAGTACTGGCAGCGGCATTATCAAAACGTCCAAATATAGTTGTTGCTGCATTGGATTTTCATGACCATCTGGTCTCACCAATTAGCTTTAATCGTTTCATTTTTTCTTGTCCTAGATGTTTTCCAACAACTTCTATCCATACAGCCATTCTCTTGTATGATGCTTTCACAAAAGTTGCTATATTCTGGAGAAAATTGAAAAAAGAAACTGCAGGCACACAACATTTTGTTGTTTCAGTTATCACCAAATTCAAGACATGGGCAAAGCACCATATATGAACATGTTGATCAGCCACATCAGCAATTTTACTTTGTAAACCATTATACTGGCCATGGTAGCTTGCAGCGCCATCTGTGCTATCAGATAAACATTTTTGGGGGTCAATTTTAAGATGCTGTACTGTTTCAATCAATAGATCAAAAAGTCCCTGTCCTGTACCATCATTATTTGGCACAACTGAAAGTAGTCGCTCACAGATAATACCTTTAAGCACATACCGAATAATAATGCTAAACTGATCGATGGATGAATTATCTTGTGTTGAATCAACCTGAATAGAATAATATTTTGCTTGAGAAACTTCATGACTAATTCTTTCTTGTATCATATTCTTCATAATTTTGATTAACATGTTTATAGTTGTTTTACTCAGGTATGTAACAAATCCACCACGGCCTTTACTTTGAGCCTTTCCTTGTTGCTCTAATTGGCTGATTCTTTGTTTAGACTTCTTTTGCACTGCAGAAACGTGAGCTGCCATAATGGGGTCATATTTTGCCATCAACTGTACTGTAGCTAAAAAATTGCCATGATTCAGAACCTCATCATCTAGAGTGTAGGCCGATTCATTTCTGTGACCTCGAAAAGGAAGTGCTTGCTTGCCTAACATCTTCATGATGTCTATAATCCTCATGACAATACTTCTCTGCTTCAATACTTCTTCTTTCCTTTTAATTAGTGATGCTGCAAAAAATGTATCTAAGGTGCCATCATTAACCATGCTGATATATTGCTGAGCATTTCTGACGTGTTGTTGTCGATTCATGTAAAGGCAAGCTCTGGCTAATACGCCTGTAGTCACTAAAGCCATGTACAAAGGGTGATGGATTACAAGTGTTGGGAAGCTCAAAGGCTAAGCAGTATGAACAATATAAGCATCTATTTTCTTTGTTATATGTTAGCCATTTTCTTGGGACTGAGTCATTCATGATTTTCCTCTCATACAAACGAGCATCAAATGGCAGATCAGCAAGTGGCTGAAGTTGATGTTCAGCAAAAAACTGCTTTAGCTTTGCTCGTGATGGATATTGGAAGATTCCAGTAATTGATCTTTCATTTTCTTGCGTAGGTTCATTTACAGGATGTGCTTCAGAAACCAAGTCATTTATGCTTGAAGGAATATCTGATTCCCTGTCACTAGTTGAAGCTATGTGTTCAGATGTTGCAACTACAGGCAGTACAGATACCGGAACAAGGAAGCCAGAAGAAATATTGGGCCTGGGTTGATTAGTAATGGATGCACTTGTATTTGTCTCTACATTCAAAGTAGCTCTTCTCTGTTCTTGTAACTCGCATGTCATTGCATCATCACCATGAGCATTGTTTCTTGCTTCTTGATTATTTGTTACAGAACTGGATATTGATGTGGATTGTGCTTGTGGTTGCTCAATAGGCTATGTTCATTAGTCAATACTACTGTGGCCTATGCAGCTTCAGAAGAGGAGACAATCCACTGTCTAGTGTTCACACCAGCAAGCAACTGAGACAACCGTTGAAACTTAGAAGTTTGGTCCGACTATAGTAAGACATTAAGAATGGTCCCATAACCAAAGTTAACATGTCCAGTTTGATACCAGTGTAGTGACACAAGTTGCAACCCTTTGAGTTTACCGATCATGGCTTATCACTTCAATATCTTTGACCTCATGATTCACGGTCAAAGGTACCGCTTCTCCTTTTCGGTGACCTCACGACCCTATGTACTGCTTGATACCCTTTCAAGTTGCCGACCATCTCAAATCACGAACTGTAACTTTATCTTTAAATTCACACACTCTTGCTGAAAACGTGGATTTCCAACTATGTCCGATCCAGGTGAACCAGCCCCCCCGCCCCCACTCCACTCCTTTTTACATCCGTTTAACACTGCTTCGTTCCTTCATACACTGAGTGATTATTTGTTTGTTTCTTTATCGCATTTTTATTTGGTATTGCTCTTTTTAAAAACAATTATATTTTATTAAGTTAGAAAGTCAGGAAAGAAGTTGGAGATTTATTTATCTAATTAATTATAATTTTTAAGGGCCCTTCAGAGATTCACGGGCCCCTTCTTGGCTCTCCGGGTCCCGGACCGATGTACCGGCTGAACCAAGACTACTGCTTGATATCCTTTGAAGTTGCCGACCATCTCAAATCACGAATTGTAACTTTATCTTTAAATTCACACACTCTTGCTGAAAACATGGAATTTCCTTAATTATGCCCGACCTCGGCCCCCCTATTCCACATCCTTCCACTACCTCCCCTGCTTCGTTCCTTTTCATGCACTGCTTATTTGTGTCCTGTTCTCTTTTTTTTCTTATTCCTTTTTATTACTAAAACAGTTGTCTGTGTTTGTTTCTTTATTGCATTTTTATTTGATATAGGGGGCCCACTTCACCAGGGGCCCACTTGCCATCGGGCAAGCTGACACCCTGGCCAGTCCGCCACTGTATACGGCTGGTCCAGTTAAGTTTCTAACTCTATGTTCTTACGGAAGGAAAAGTACAATCTGGTAGGTTGCCATAAATGTTTCCTGACCCAACTTTGCCCTGACACAATCAGATCAGCCACTACTTGGAGGGGGAGGGGGTCTAGTTGCATGCATGAAGTTCTGGTGACACAGAACAGTCACGATCTCCTGGGATGGTGGAACAGCCACAGGGGCTATCTGGCCAGCACCCGTTCCTGTGTTCCAATTCTCCATCATTTTGCTGCCATTGCCCTTCTGGGTGACAGCAGTCAGGGACTCTGTACGAAGGTAGTCAGTATTAGAAGTTTAAACAATTACATTATATCATGTTGGAGTTTACATTTGTTTCATTGAGTGTGTTAAATAGAGAAGCAGAAAAGAAATCGTGTTAAATGGTGCTGAGTATCCATCATGCCGGAAAATAAAAATGGAAGCTAAGTAATAGATGTGTACATATTACACAGAGACTTACCTGCCTAGTGTAGTTTGAGTATTTATTCCAATCTCTTCTTCTGCTCCAAGTGCATGTCACAGCCATTCAGCTGTGCTGCAATAGGGCTATAAATACATTGACAACATATCGGAGTAATAAAATGTGATAAAGGATATGGATGTTTGTTTTATAATGTCCAATATTTTCTTTACAAGAATGGACAGTGAACACAAAATAAAACCCTGCAAATCAATTTGAGGGAGATATTAAATATTAGGAAGTGCATGGGGGGGGGGGGGGGGGGGGGGGGTTCTGAGGCACATAGATTCATTCTGAATATTGTTGACAAGCTAATAATGTGCTTGAGTTGCTAAAGGCTTTGGCAACCTAACGACTGACAGCCCAGCTAAATATTCAAGCACTTGAGTTAATACGAAGAACTTTGAAGGGATAGAAAAAAAGAAGCAGCTTATCATCATTACCAGTTCTGAAAGTGCGCTGCAAGTGGTATACACAAGCCTTCGAGTAACAGAATCCGGCAGCGGGAGCGACTTCCTTTTCTTTGCTGTTCCACTTGCCGCTTCCCATTTAGACCTTTCTAAATCTTCGCCACATTTTTCAACACGCTGCTGAGGCTCGTTCCGTTAATTGGGCGTCCGTACTGTGTGGCATGCGTAGCCCCCCTCCTTCAAACCAACTAATGTCTAGATAACACTTATTTCATTTCATTCTGCAAAGTCTCCTTGATTGAGCTCACTCAGCTAAATTGCTGGCTTTTAAAGCAGACCAAGCAGGCCAGCAGCACGGTTCAATTCCCGTACCAGCCTCCCCGGACAGGCGCCGGAATGTGGTGACTAGGGGCTTTTCACAGTAACTTCATTGAAGCCTACTCGTGACAATAAGCGATTTTCATTTCATTTTCATTTCATTTCATAATAGGGCATCCCAATGCACCTTACAGGAGCGTTGTTGTCAGATGTTTGATACTGAGCCATGTAAGGAGATGTGAAGACAGGTGGCCGAACGTTTGCCCAATCGGTCTGGTTATAAGGGACGACTGGCAGGAAGGAAGAGAGTTCGAGGCAGCGAGGCAGTAAAAAAAAGACGAGCCATCACAAAGGTTATAGCTGCAGCACAGCAGGTAGCCTTCGCCATTGATGAGGTAAATCCTGACAGCAATGTGGGCATTCATACACCACATCGGCTGCAGCGGTTCTATTGGTCGCTGGCGCAGGTGATTAAGTCAGCTTTGTGATGATATGCATGTGGACATCAATGTATATAGTTGTTGAGCAATGTATGTAGTTATCGGTACAACCCACAACCAGCAGGTGGCGATAGAGATCCACCATGTGAATTAAGACAGTCGTCAGTTGGTAGTAAGTCATACAGGAGATCAGTCGCACGTAGAGTAGCTCCAGGAGAATTCACTGAATTCATTTAGCAGCCGTCGTCTGTATAATATTTCACGAGTTATCTTTCCACGTGTTTGTTAATAAATCATCTTTCTAGTCAAATAACTAGATGTTCTGCGTACATCATTCCCATGGTCATAACACAGAACACAACACGGGGCATTTTCCACTTGAACATCATTAACTGTTAACCTTACGTACTTACGTACCCCTGCATTCTGAATTTCTGATTGCACCTCATGGTGACAACCCTGATCGTAGATATGGGGCGGGATTCTCCATCAGTTGATGCTAAAATCGGGAAAGGCGATTAGCCGGAGAATGGGTTCTGATGCCAAAGTCATGGCGGGAATCGGGCTCACAACAAATCGCAATTCTCCAGCGCCTCGACAATAGCGTCAATGCGTTAACTCCTCACATACAGTTAACGCCGTTTGCATATCATTAGCGGGCCTGACCTGGTATTCTCCGGGGCCTCCGTGAATCCGTGGTCTCCACTGAGGGGAATTCCCGGCGGCGAGGTTTAGTTGTGCTTCTAAAGATCGAGAAACAGGGGCTGTGGCTGATGAGGGAGAGAGACACGGTAGGACATTCAGAGGCCCGACCGTGGGCTGTCGGTCCTGACTTTGGCCAGGCTGGCTGGGGTGCAGGCGATCCTTCCAGTGCCGAGGGCGGAGGGATGGGCAGACCCTCCATGGGACTGGCATGGACCGCCGTTGCTGCGGCCTGCATGGCAGCCACCTGACTACCCACCTTGGCTCCTGGTTCTGCAGAGTGCCACCGGCTGTACGGGTGCTCCCCCACCCCACCACCACGGCACCCAGCCCCCACCCTCCACTCCCATACCCCAGCCCCCACCCCACCACCCCTGCACCCCAGCCCCCACCCTCCACCTCCGCACCCAGCCCTCACCACCGCATCACATGGCCTGCTCAAGGGCAAGACCCATATTAACCCCGACAGGGAGCGTACCCGTGGCAAGGGCACTGTCAGCCGATGGTACCCCTGGCTGCAGAGATTGGGCCAGGGCCTGGTGCCTCTGTGGAGCCAGGCACCGACTGGTCCAGGGGTGTGGGGATGGGAGGGGTGGGGGGTGGACAGGCAGGGGCAAGGTCCACAGTTCCAAACAAGGCCACCATGTAGCCCAATTGACCTTGTTGGGCACAGAGGTATGCACCATGCTAACACCGGCATCGCCTTTCATTCGAGGACCTGCCGGATCGGCCATGTGGTCAAAGACACCGGCTGAGCAGGGGGACAGGGCGAAATAGCTGCAAGGTCATTGCGCACCCGGCACTGCGGGGGATTGGGGGAGGTCACCTGCTCCTGGTGGCCATCTCGGTGATGGTCGCCCTGAACGTTTATGCAACAGGGTCCTTCCAGGTGTCAAGTGGGGACCTATCCTGGATCTCACAGAGCTCGGTGCACAAGTGCATCCGTGCTGTCATGGAGGCCCTATATGCCCACGTGGGCACAGTGCATCCATTTCAATGAACACAGAGCCAACCTGGATGCCCGGGCAGCGGGGTTCACTGCCGTCGTCGAGGTGTCCCGGGTCCGGGGGGGTTATCGACAGGCTGCATGTCCCCCTACGAGCACCTGTAAATGACGGGCTGCTCTACTCAAAGTGAAAGGGTTTCCACTCGATGAAAGTGCAGCTGGTATGTGACCACCAGCTGCGCATCATGCACGTCTGCGCCTGAGACCTGGGCAGTGTGCATGATGCTTATCATCCTGGTACACTCGATGGTTCTTGGCCTCTTCGGTCCGCTGCGGCCTTGGCTGATGACACCCATCTGGAGGCCACAGACCGACGGGGACACCCGTTACAATGTCTATGCCGCCACCTGGGGTCCGGCCAAGTGGTGCTTTGGCATCCTGAAGATTTGGTTCAGGTGCCTGGAGTGCGTGGCCTGCTGCATCCTCTATTCCATCACGCAGAGGATGAACACCTTCTCCAACAAGGAGGAGGCCGAGGATGGGCAAGACATGGGACCAGGGCAGGCATGGGAGGCCACACAAGGTGTGGACCAGAGACAATGCGCACAGGATGCTCTGATCACTTCCAGGTTCACCGACTGGGGCGGGGGGGCTACTAGCCAGGAGCTCGAACAACGCATCCCATCCCCACCCCCCTGGCCACACCCCCGCCTGCAATACCCTCCGTGATACATACCTGTTGCACTATGGGGTGCGGGCCCTGGGTTAGCAGTAACAGCGGACATGGTCCATGGGATGCAGGATGACAACCCGCTTGTGATGAGCTCTGGCGCTCTGCATTGTCTGGCTTTTGCCTACAGTCGCACTGCCTACTGTTCACCTGGGAGATCCCTGCAGGCGAGCTGGCCATTCCATCACACGGTCCTCCTGAATCCCTGGGGTGGCAGAGGTGGAAACGGTGGGGTGGAGGTGGTGGTGCCGGACTCAGGAGCGGTGGGTGCTGGCAGAACTGTGGTCCCTGGGCCAAGCCAACCCCCAACGTCTGCCCATTCCCCCCACCCCCACCCGCAACCCCTCTGTGGCCAGCCCAGACAAGCCCACACCTCACACCCATCTGACAGAGCACTGAGGCAGGTTGTAACCTTGCGCACAGGTGTTTTATGTGAAAACATATACACGAATTTGTGCCCTAGCCCCTATTGTTCAACTGTGCCCTGCACCCGTGCCAACTTAACAGGTGGTGAATTTTCTGGCCTTACGGGCTCTAACGCCATGCCGAGTTGGATCCCCAGATGGTCCATCAGGAATGGAGGCGGACCGCCCCTGTGGCGGCCATCTCCTGGGGCACCCGGCCTGGATGGGCCTGACTGCTGCTTGGGTGGTGCTACCCTGGTCTGTCCACCGCCCATGTGATCCGCTACGGTCAGGAGGCGGTTGTCTGAGGTTCTGCGAGAATCACTGGTACGGACCCCGTTACCTCCTCCTCCCTCAAGATGCCCGATGGCCCCTCGGTGCCAGCGGAGCTAACTCCAGAGGCTCCCTCGCCACCTGGTGCTGCCAGTGCTGGAGGCCCTCTCTGGTCTCGGCCAGGTTCTGCATGCTCATGGACATGGAGTACAGGGAGTGGACCATCTCCATCTGCGACTGAGCCACCTCCCTCTGTGTCTGTGCCATGTCGGCCAGCGCCTGGGCAATGCCGCCACCACTTTGAGCCATTGTCTGCTGTGACAGGACCACGCTCAGGAGCACAGCTGCTAAGTCCAGGTGGGGCTGGCACACGGCTGCCGGTAAGATGGCAGCCCGGTCCTGGGCCTCAGCCATCGCCTGCACAGACTGCCCCAGTCTTTTGGACATGTTTATCCATTGCCATAGCCTTCGCCCCCAAGGCCCCTACCACAGATGCCACCTGTGCTGTGTTGGCCTGGGTGGCATACATGGGCGGCACCACCTCCTGCAGGCAGTTGGACTCCCCCGGCAGGTGCTGGATGCTCGCCAACAACCCCTTATGTAGTCCCTGGTTCTGCAACTGAACACCCAGGAACGATGGAAACGTCCATTCCAGAAACCTGAAACCTGTCTGGACGGCAGCTAGTCTCCGGGGTCAGGCTGCCCTCTGACCGTCCGCTTCCTCGGGAGTTTCTACTCCACCTACTGTACCGGAGCAGCTGTGTGGCGCTCACCACATAGTGTCATAGAATCATAGAATTTACAGTGCAGAAGGAGGCCACTCGGCCCATCGGGTCTGCACCGGCCCTTACAAAGAGCACCTTACTGAAGCCCATGTATGTACCCTAACCCCGTAACCCAGTAACCGCCAATTAATATTTTTTGGACACTGAGTGCAATTTAGCATGGCCAATCCACCTAACCTGCACGTCTTTGGACTGTGGGAGGAAACCGGAGCACCCGGAAGAAACCCACACACACACGGGGAGAACGTGCAAACTCCGCACAGACAGTGATCCAAGCCGGGAATCGAACCCGGGACCCTGGAGCTGTGAAGCAACAGTGTTAACTACTGTGCTACGATGCTGCCCACTAAAGGAGGCCATTCAGCCCATTGAGTCTGCACCGACCCTCTGAAAGAGCACCCCACCTAGGCCCAGTCCCCCATCCTATCCCACTAGCCTTTGGACACTAAGTTACCCACGTCGCTGACCACCTCTGCCACCTGGGTCCAGACCCGGCGAATGGCAGCCCCTGGTACTCCTTCCCACCCTCAGGTACAGGGCTGTCCATCTCTCCTCCACGGCATCAGGCAGGGTCTCCAGTTTTGCATCGGTTAACCTCAGGGCCATGCGTCTTGCTGCCATCTTGTTGGCTGGGATGGTGAGTGTGGGGAGTGAGATGTGTATCTGCAGTTGCAGCTTGTCAGCCTCTGAGTGTCAATCATGGACTGATGAATGCGGTGCCGTTTCCCATTGGAATCAATTGGATTCCACGTGGCGCCGGTGTTGGCTCCTCAACAGTCACTGAATCGGTACAGGTGTGGCGCCAGTTTTGCTGTAGTAGAAGTCCACGAATCCTGCCCCGGCATCAACACTTAGAGTGGGATTCTCCATTGTCCGATGCCGATATCATAATTGGCAATCGGGGGGAGAATCCCTTTAGACACAGAAATCGAGGGATAGTGCCTGTTTCAGATGCTCCGTCCCGTTGGTGAGTACTCCACACGCCATTGGGATGGCCTCAAGATGTCACCTGAAGGTTCTCCCCCAATGCTTCACCCCCGTAGGGCCGCGTTGCCGTTGGCGCGGGACCCGTGTGCTTTGGATTTTCATCAATCTGGCGTAGCAACTGCGGACTGTGTCCAGCGACGCCACAATCGGGGAGTGGGGGGGGGGGGGGGGGGGGGGGGGGGGGGGTGTTCGGCAGGTGCTGGGGGGAATTGGTGGGGGTGTGGTCCAGGGGTTGGTGAGGGAGGGTACAGGGGGGCACTATCTGGCAGGCCGTGTCTGCACGCAGCAGGCGCAACCACTGCAGATCGGCGCCGTGCGCATGCGCGGCCACGGACCCAGCAATTCTCCGAACGTTTATGCCGGGAACGCCGGGGGTTTTACGTGGCGTGGCTGCTTGGAGTATCGGTGGCGTGGAGTATCGGTGCGGGGCGGCACCCACTTCTTCATCGTAAAACTCGCCCCTTCCTCCGGACATAGCCTCAAAATCGGAGAAATCCAGCACTTCGTCTCAGGAAGAGGAGAATCCTACCAATGCACTGTCACATACACGCTGAATCGACTTCCCGAAAGAACATTGGGGAATCAGATTGTTCTTTATGATAGTTTTATGGTCACCCTCACAGAGACTAGATTTCACTTGTGGTGAATTACGGTGAATTTCCACGGGTTGCCCTGGTGGAATTTGAATCTGTGTCTCTGGGCTTCTGACGACTGATATTACCCCTCCGCCACCATCTCCTTCCAGCAGCTCGGTAGCATAGTGGTTCGCACAGTTGCTTCACAGCTCCAGGGTCCCAGGTTCGATTTGCGGCTTGGGTCACTGTCTGTGCAGAGTCTTCACATCCTCCCCGTGTCTGCGTGGGTTTCCTCCGGGTGCTCCGGTTTCTTCCCACAGTCCAAAGATGTGCAGGTTAGGTGGATTGGCTAGGCTAAATTGCCCTTAGTGTTCAAAAAAGATTGGGTGGGGTATTTGCGTCACAGGGAAGGTGTGGGCTTGGGTGGGGTGCTCTTTCCAAGGGCTGGTGCAGCCTTGATGGGCCGAATGGCCTCCTTCTGCACTGTAAATTCTGTGATCTCCCCTTATTACTGTCCAAATGTTTTCACAGAGACTGATTGTGGATGGGATCTGATCCCACTTTGATTATCAAAGTGATGATAATCCTTGATGAAAAGCAGCAGTGGGCATTCAATGGCAATAGTTGCAGAGTGCTGATGTTGTAGGAAGAGTAATCGAAGCACCAGCAATAATGAGCTGAGAACTGAGGTTCAAATCCCGGAAGGCAAGTTGGAGTCTAAATTCTGTTCATTAAGTGGAATCTGGAATGAAAAGCTGGCAGCAAGAAGCCGCTGAATTGTTGCAGAAGCCCATGTGATTCATGAAGTTGTTTTATGAAAGAAAGCATGCCTTCTTTAATCAGCCTTCCTTAATCAGCCTTCCTTAATCAGCCTTCCTTTCGTATGACTTCAGAGCCACAGTAATGTGGTTGGCTCTGAAATGGCTACATAAGCAGGGTAAATAAATGCTTGACTTTCCATAGGGAGGCAAGGGTGGTAGCATTTTGATACCATCACTGGACTAGTGAACCAGAGATCCAATGTCATTTTCTGGGGACCTGGGTTCAAATCCCACCATCCCTAAGAAGCATCTGTCAATGACAGTATGGAGTGACCACCGCACAGTCCTTGTGGAGACTCCTGCAGATGCCCTCGAATTTGGATCACTGACCTCTAACAGCCATAACCATCTTCCTTTGTGCCAGGTATGATTCCATCCAGGAGAGAGTTTACCCCCCAATTCCCATTTGCTCCATTTTTCCAGGGCTCTTTGATGCCATACTTGATTAAATGCTGCTTTTATGTCAAGGGCAATTACCTTCACTTCAGCTCCTTTGTCCATGTTTGAGCCAAGGCTGTAATGAGGTCTGGTGCTGAATGACCCTGGTGGTATCCAAAGTGAGCCTTCGTGACCAGGTTCTTGCAGAGTAGGTGCAACCTGATAGCGCTGTCGATGACCCCTTCCATCACTTTACTGAAGATGAAGAGTAGACTAATCAGGCGGCATTGGCCAGGTTGGATTTGTCCTGTTTCTGTATTGACGGCATACATGGGTAGTTTTCCACATTTCCGTGTAAATGAGTGTTGTAGCTGCACTGGAACAGCTTCTGGGCCCAATCATCTTCATTTGCTTCATCAGTGACCTTCCTTCTCTTAGAAGGTCATAAGTGGGGATGTCGCTGATGACTGCACAATGTTCATCATCGTTCGCGACTCCTCAGATAATGATACAGTCCATGTCAAATGCAGCAAGACCTAGACAATATCCAGGCTTGGACTGACAAGTAGCAAGTTACATTCGCACCACACAAGTGCCACAAAATGACCATCTCCTACAAGAGTGGTTCTAACCACCGCCTCTTGATATCCAAAAGGATGACCATGGCTGAATTCCCCACTATCAACATCCTGGCGGATACCATTGACCGGAAACTGGACTGAACGAGCCAGATAAACGCTGCAGCTGCAAGAGTAGGTTGGAGACGACGAGTCCTGCAGCGAGTGACTCACCTCCAGACCCCCCCCACCCCCCAAAACAAAACCTGTCCGTCTCTACAAGGCACAGGTTAGGAAAGTATTGGAAGTTGCTCTACTTGCCTGAATGAGCGCAGCTCCAACAACACTCAGGAAGCTGAACACCATCCAGGACAAAGCAGCTCCGCTTGATTGATACTCCAACATTCACTCCCTTAACCACTAATGCACAATGGCAGCCTTGTGTACCATCTGTAAGGTGCACTGCACTAAGGCCGCATCATCCAAACACGTGAACACTACCACCTAGAAGAAAGGTAGCAGATACCATGGAAACCCACCACCTGGATGTTCCCTCCAATTCACTCACCTCTCTGTCTTAGAAATATATCGCCGTTACTTCGCTGTCGCTGGCTCAACATCCTGGAACTCCCTCCCTAACAGCAATGTGGGTGTACCTACGCCTCAGGAACTCCAGAGGTTCAAGAAGGCTGCCCACCACCAAATGCTTCACAGCTCCAGGGTCCCAGGTTCGATTCCCGGCTGGGTCGCTGTCTGTGCGGAGTCTGCACATCCTCCCCCTGTGTGCGTGGGTTTCCTCCGGGTGCTCCGGTTTCCTCCCACAGTCCAAAGATGTGCAGGTTAGGTGGATTGGCCATGCTAAATTGCCCGTAGTGTCCTAAAAAGTAAGGTTAAGGGGGGGGGGGGTTGTTGGGTTATGAGTATAGGGTGGATACATGGGTTTGAGTAGGGTGATCATTGCTCGGCACAACATTGAGGGCCGAAGGGCCTGTTCTGTGCTGTACTGTTCTAAGTTCTAAGTTCTAAGTTCTGAAGGGCAACTAGGATGGGCAGTAAATGCCGGCCCGGCCAGCTAGCCCACATCCCATGAATGAAATTCAATAAATAACGAAGAAATATATGATGGACTGGATTTTACACTGCCTCACTGGCTGGTTTGAAGGGGAGGGAGATGTGAAATCCAATAAATTACCTACCTGCCAGACCCCAACCTGTCTGAAATTTGCTGGGGGGGGGGGGGGGGGGGGGCATTGATCAGCCTACTCACATCTGGGCCTATTGAATGACCAATTAATGGGCCCTTATGGTGCTTGTTCGTTTTAAAGCAGTTAACCCTGTTTGCGGCTTTGAACAGAGAAGGAGCAGCCAGCGGGATTGAGGACAGGCTCCCCTCCCCCCTGATGGTTTAGCTGGGTGGGGAAGGGGTGGGGTAGAAAACACAGTGCCCCACACAATCCAAATCAGTGTGTGTGCAAAGACATTGCGAGCAATCTAACAAATATCAGTCTGTGATTGGTTTGCCATAATAATGTGTCACAGCGTAAACCACACAAAACAGCGCCTCAGCCTTCAACGTCAACATGGCATTAACAACAGCAGGTTTAATCAATATCAATTCACGTTGTGTGGTGGAAATTTCCTTGACGGTTCATGGAGTAAGAAACTGAATTCAGGCAGGCCCACAGACCTCACTTCAATCTCTGGTCCATGTTAAGTGTCGGCAGAGCTCTCAATGTGTCCGTGTTGGCATTCCTACTCTTTTCTGGGCACCATCTCCAAATTCCTGTTGGAGATGGATGCCACGGAGAGATCTAACGTGACACAAGTTACTCTTTTGAACGATCCGATTTAACTTTTACAAAGGGCAAAGAACAAAGAAAAGTACAGAACAGGAACTGACCCTTCGGCCCACCAAGTCTGCACCGGCCATGCTGCCCGTCGAATGTGAAACCTTCTATCCCTCTATTCCCATCCTGTTCATGTATGCCTACACGCCCCTTAAACCTCACTATCATACCTGCTCACACCACCTCCTTGGCAGCGAATTCCAGGCACCCACTACCCTCTGTGTAAAAACCTTCCTCGCACATCTCCTCTAAACTTTGCCCCTCGCACCTTAAACCTATGCCCCCTAGTAATTGACTCTTCAACCCTGGGAAAAATCTTCTGACTATCCACTCTGTCCGAACCCCTAGCAGGTCACCCCTCAACCTCCATCATTCCAGTGAGAACAGACTGAGTTTATCCAACCTCTCCTCACAGTTAATGCCCTCCATACTAGGCAATTGTGGTGATATGCATCACTGTAAACACAAGGGGTTAACGTAAATCCACTACAACTAAGCAAACACTAGAGGGAGCACCAGAGACGTCATGACATGCAGACATACAGCTAATCAACACATAGAATAGGACACAACCAATGGGCAGTCAAGACACCCAGAGGTGACACTACCACAAGGGGGCATTACACAACCCATATATAAAAGGACAGGGCACACATGCTCTGTCTCTTTCCACAGGCGACACTTAGAGAGTAGGACAGGGGCAGATCAGAAGCATTACACCCACCACGTGGCTTAGAGCAAACTGGTTAGTTAGACTGAGTTACTATAGCATGATTAGCAGGAGTGCCGAACTCATAGAGAACTGTGCTAATGATTCAATAAATCACATTGAACTTACTTCAAAGTCTGGAGTATCTTTTGGTCAAAGCAGCATTGAGTTGCAGCCTGTGTTATCCCAGAGTACATAACGCATCAGCAGCATCCTGGTTAACAACTTCTGTACACTCTCCAAAGCCACCACATCCTTCTGTTAGTGTGGCGACCAGAATTGAACACTATATTCCAAGTGTGACCTAACTAAGGTTCTGTACAGCTGCAGCATGACTTGCCAATTTTTATACTCAATGCCCCGGTCAATGAAGGCAAGCATGCCATATGACTTCTTGACTACCTTCTCCACCTGCGTTGCCATTTTCAGTGATCGGTGGACTTGTACACCCAGATCCCTCTGCCTATCAATACTCTTCAGGATTGTGCCATTTACTGGACATTTCCCACCTGTATTAGACCTTCCAAAATACATTACCTCACATTTGTCCGGATTAAACTCCAGCTGCCATCTCTCCGCCAAAGTCTCCAACCGACTTATATCCTGTTGCATCCTCTGACGGTCCTCATCATTATCCGCAATCCCACCAACTTTTGTATCATTTGCAAACTTACTAATCAGGCCAGTTACATTTTCCTCCAAATCATTTATATATGCTACGAACAGCAAAGGTCCCAGCACTGATTCCTGAAGAACACCACTTGTCATAGCCCTCCAATCAGAAAATCACCCTTCCACTACTTCCCTCTGCCTTCTCTGACTAAGCCAGTTCTGCATACATCTTGCCAGCTCTCCTCTGATCCCATGTGACTTCACCTTCTGTACCAGTCTGTCACGAGGGACCTTGTCAAAGGCCTTACTGAAGTCCATGTAGACAACATCCACTGCCCTACCTTCATCAATCATCTTTCCCACTTGCTCGAAAAACTCGATTAAGTTAGTGAGACACGACCTCACCTTCACAAAACCATTCCACCTCTCGCTAATAGTCCACTTGCTTCCAAATGGGAGCAAATCCTGTCTCAAAGAATCCTCTCCAATAATTTCCCTACTACTGACATATGGTTCACTGGCCTGTAATTTCCAAGGAACAACATTGGCTGTTCTCCAGTCCTCTGGGGCCTCACCTGTAGTCAATGAGGACACAAATATTCCTGTCAAGGCCCCAGCAATTACTTATCCTGCCTCCCTCAGTACTCTGGGTAGATCCCATCAGGCCCTGAGAATTTATCTACCTTAATGTTTGTCAAGACGCCCAACACTTCCTCCTTTTTGATCTCAATGTGACCCAGACTATCTGCACACCCTTCCTCAGACTCATCATCCACCAAGTCCTTCTCTTTGGTGAATACTAATGCAAAGTATTAATTTAGTACCTTGCCCATTTCCTCTGGGTCCTCGCATAGATACGCTCCCCTGTCCTTGAGTGGGCCAACCCTTTCCCTGGCTACCCTCTTGCTCTTTATATATGTGTAAAAAGCCTTAGGATTTTCCTTAATCCTGCTTTTGTGACGCCTTTTAGTCTTCCTGCTTAAATTCATTCCTACTTTCCTTATATTCCTTATATTCCTCTCGGGCTTTGTCTGTTCCCAGCCTTCCAGCCAATAAAAATGCTTCCTTTCTCTTTTGGACTAGGCTCACAATATCCCTCGTCACCCAAGTTTCCTGAAATTTGCCATTCTATATCCTACTTCCTCACAGGGTCATGCCAGACCTGAATTCCTCTCAATTGACATTTGAAAGCCTCTCACATGCCAGATATTGATTTTCCCTCCAACACCCGCCCTTAATTTAGATTCTTCAGTTGCTGCCTAATATAGTTATAATTAGCCTTCCCCCAATTTAGCACTTTCACCAGAGGGCTACTCATGGCCGGGATTCTCTGACGCCAGCAAGCATCAAAACCGGCATGAGCGACGCCGGCATCAACGGGCCTCCAGGCCCAGTCATTCTCCCCGTCCTGGGAGGCTAGAACGGCACCGGAGTGCTGTGCGCTGCTCTGGCGGCGAAAGCCGGCCCGCCACAGCTGGCGCGAGTCCGCTCATGTGCGCAACGGCCATTGCGGGTCCGTGTATGCGCACCACGGCCATCTCCGCGCCGGCCCCCAGGGAATATGGCTGAGCCCTACAGGGGCCTGGCGCAGAGGAACATAGGCCCCCCCCCGCCCCTGAATTAGCGTGCCCGCCGATCGGTTGCCCCCGATCGCTGGCCTGGCCACTGTGGAGGCCCGCACCGGAGTCCCAGTCCTTATCTTTATCCAGCAGTACCTTAAAACTTAATGAATTACGTGAAATGCTCCTCCAGGGAAACTCCAACCACTTCGCTGGGTTCATTCCCAATACCAGGCTCAGGACGGCCCCGACTCCCGTTGAACTATCATAAAATCATAGAATCCTTACAGTGCAGAAGGAGGCCATTCGGCCCATTGTGTCTGCACCGACCCTTCAAAAGACCACCCTACCTCAGCCCAATCCCCTGCTCCCATCCCCGTAATCCCACCTAACATTTGGACAATATTAGCATGGCCAGTTCACCTAACCTGCTCATTTTTGGACTGTGGGAGAACACCGGAGCACCCGGAGGAAACTCACGCAGACATGGTGAGAAAGTGCAGACTCCGCACAGACAGTCACCCGGGGCCAGAATTGAACCTGGGACCCTGGCACTGTGAGGCAGCAGTGCTAACCACTGTGCCATTCCTACATATTGTTTCAAGAAGCCCTCCTGGATGCTACTTATAAACTCTGCCCCATAGAAGTGCTAATGCTAAGTGAGTCCCAGTCAATATAGGGGAAGTTGAAATCATCCACCACAACAACCCTATTGCTTTAACACCTTCACAAAACCTGCGTACACATTTGCTCTTATATCTCCCACTGGATGTTGGGAGGCCTGTAGGAAACCCCCAACATTGTGACTGCACCCTTCTTATTCCTGAGCTGTATGAAAATGAAATGAGATGAAAATCACTTATTGTCACGAGTAGGCTTCAAATGAAGTTAATGTGAAAAGCCCCTAGTCGCCACATTCCAGTGCCGGTTTGGGGAGGCTATTGTGGGAATCGAACTGTGCTGCTGGCCTGCTTGGTCTGCTTTCAAAGCCAGCGATTTAGCCCTGTGCTAAACAGCCCCTCGCATCACCTTGCTGCATGAGCCTTCTGAGGTGTCCTCCCGCAGTACAACTGTGTTATTCTCCTTAACCAGTAGTGCAACTCCCCAACCCATTTCTGTTTAGCACAGGCCTAAATCGCTAGCTTTGAAAGAAGACCAAGGCAGGCCAGCAGCACGGTTCGATTCCCGTAACAGCCTCCCCGGAATGTGGCGACTAGGGGCTTTCCACGGTAACTTCATTTGAAGCCTACTTGTGACAGTAAGCGATTTTCATTTCATTTCTATTAGGCCTGAAACATCGAAACCCTGTAACATTTTGCTGCTAATCCTTTCCTTCCCTCAACCAAGTCTCTGTAATGGCAACAACATCATTAGATTCTAGGTACTAATCCAAGCTCTAAATTCATCTGCCTTACCTGTTATGTTTCTCGCATTGAAACAAGTAAACTTCATATCACTGTGTTCAGCAACTTCTCCCTGCCTGTTCTTCCTCTGCATCTTACTGGCCCTATTCACTAGATCCCCCTCAGCTTTTTCACCTTCTGACCTATTGCTCTGGTTCCCATCCCCCTGCCATACTAGTTTAAACCCTCCCGTGTGACACGAACAAACCTCCCGGCTAGGATATCGGGTGCCCCTCCAGTTTAGATGCAACCCTTCCTCCTTATCCAGGTCCCAACTGCCCCTGGAAGAGCTCACAATGGTCCGGATGTCTGAAACTCTCCCACCGACACCAGCTGTTTAGCTACACGTTTAGCTGCACTATCCTCCTATTTCTGGCCTCACTGGCACGTGGCACAGGAAGTCATCCTGAGATTAAAGCCCTCGAGATTCCGTTTGTGACATCATGTAGAAAGTCTAGAATATAAAGGGTTAATGTAATATCATAATTGACCACCAGATGGAGCTAGATGTCTGAACTATATAAAGCACTGACTCTCAAGCTTCTGGGCTCAGGCAGAGGAGAGGTCTAGAAAGTGCAGAGTACAGTTATAGATAGAGTGTAGAGACTTGTATTGGTAGAGTGTAGATTGTAGATTAATAGATTATTGCTTGCTATAGGATTAAGTTGTTGAGCTTTGATAAGTAGTGTAATAAATGTTAGCTTTGTTATTAAACTTAGCTTCTGTGGTCTTTGTAAACACTACGACACCCATCCTGATCATAAGAATGACAAAGAACACCACACCATTTTTTGCCTATCTTCCTAACTCCCTGAACTCCTGCTGCAGGACCTCATTACTCTTCTTGCCTATGTCGTTAGTACCACTGTGCACGACAGTCTCAGCCTGTTCACTAGCCCCCCACCCTCCCTCGCTTCAGAATGCCCACTGCCCATTCAGCGACATCCTGGAAGACAACATACCATTGTGGAGTCTCTTTCGCGTCCCACAGAAGCGTCTATCTGTGCCCCTGACAATATAGTCCCCATTAACTAGTGCTCTTTGCACTTTGACCCTACTTGCTGAACAACAGAGCCAGCCATGGTGCCACTGCTCTGGCTGCTGCTGCTGTTTTCCCCTAATAGAATAGGAAAATTCCACACACAGCAGTAACCAAGTCCAATTGGGTAATTTTGCTGGATGGATAGATGTTGGCCAGGAAACAATAGAAACCTCCCCTGATCAACTTCAAAATGGTGTTGTGGGAACCTTTAGCTCCCATTTGAAATGACAGGGGTTGGCATGTTTTGGCCCCACCATGGCGTGTTTTCTCATGATGTGGAGTCTCATCATTGTCCGCCTAATGGACCTTCCGGTCCTATGTCTTGTTCACCAACTATGGCCGCTGGGGAACACACCATAGGGGGAGGGGCGGGTGATCGCCATCAGCGGGAATAGAGATCCCAACAGTGGGAAGGGTTGGAAAAATCTTGTCCAGGGTCTTCCGTTTCAGTCATGGGGCAGCACTTCCTGAGCCCAGCACTCCCTCAGTGCTATGCCGGGAGTGTCAGCCGCTGTTATGTGCTCTATTTTCTGGAGGTGGAATTTGAGCCCACAATGTTTTTAACGTTAAGCACGCAGTGGTTTCCAGTGCAGCATGAAGTTCCAACCATCATGAAACTAGCGAATCATGAAGCAAGCTGGTTTAGCACAGTGGGCTAAACAACTGGCTTGTCATGCAGAACAACCCAGCAGCACAGGTTCAATGCCTGTACTGGCCTCCCCGAATAGGTGCTGGAATGTGCTGACTAGGGGCTTATTACAGTAACTTCTTTGAAGCCTACTTGTGACAATAAGCAATTATTATTAATTGTGCACCTTCTCCTGTGCACTGCAATGCATTATTTTCCAATTTCACTGAATTACCTTCTGAACAAATTGGTGTATGTGCTCCACTGAAAGGTCACCCTGTGGTGAAAGGATTTGTTTTTAATGTTTAAAAACAAACAGAGGACAGTACCAAGACAAATATAAATTAATGCACCTGGAATACGCCAATCAATGAAGGAAAAGTCCTTTCCCATTGGAAGTTGAATTGATTTGGACCATGACTGTAATATTCCGCACAGGGCCTACGGGGCTGGAGTGATTATTATCTCCATGGTCTTCGCGGAGTACAAGCTCCCCCATTAGGGGCGGGGTTCTCTATTAACCTTTGTATAAAAGGTCAGCCAGTAAGGTACCATCCAGAGCAAGTACTCGACAGGGATCTACCGGGCTGTGTAAATATCAAGTGTAACTAAAACTACATTCATTTATTTTATTTGGTGTGGACTCCCCGTGTCCTTATTAAAATGACAAGCAAGTTTCTAAGAGCAAGAGTCATAGAACCATACAGCACATAAAAGGTCCTTTGGCCCATCGTGTTTCTGCTGGTCAAAAACAACCACCTAACCAATCTAATCCCAGTTTCCAGCATTTAGCCCATAATCTTGTCTGCCCTGGGATCGCAGGTGCACATCTAAATACTTCTTGAATGTTATGAGGGTCTCTGCCTCCACCACCCTTTCAGGCAGTGAGTTCCAAACTCCCACCACCCTCTTGGTAAAAACGTTTTTCCTCACATCCCCTCTAAACCTCCTGCCCCTTACCTTTACCTCCTGGTCACTGATCCCTCTACCAAGGGGGAAAGTTTGTTCCTGCCTACTCTATCTATGCCCCTCATAATTTTATACATCTCAATCATGTCCCCCCTCAGTGTCCTCTGCGACAAGAATCGCTCGTTAACGCTACCATTCTTCATCCCAGGCAACATCCTGGTAAATCACCTCTGTATCCTTTCCAGTGTTGTCACATCCCTTCTGTAATGTGGATTCCAGAATCGCAAGCAATATTCTCGCTGTGGACTAACCAATATTTTATACAGTTCCAGCATAACCTCCCTGCTCTTAAACGTTCCGTCTCGGCTAATAAAGGCAAGTATCGTTGTCCACCGAGCATAAATCTGAACTTTAAGATGAAAACAGAATCATAGAATGATTACAGTACAGAAGGAGGCCATTCAGCCCATCGTGCCTGTGTGACACCAAATATAAACGATGTGGAGATGCCGGCGTTGGACTGGGGTGAGCACAGTAAGAAGTCTTACAACACCAGGTTAAAGTCCAACAGGTTTGTTTCAAACACGAGCTTTCGGAGCGCTGCTCCTTCCTCAGGTGAATGGAGAGGTATGTTCCAGAAACATATATATAGACAAAGTCAACGATGCCAGACAATGCTTGGAATGCGAGCATTTGCGGGTAATCAAATCTGGATCTGTAAAGATTTGATTACCCGCAAATGCTCGCATTCAAAGCATTGTCTGGCATCTTGGACTTTGTCTATATATATGTTTATGGAACCCACCTCTTCATTCACCTGAGGAAGGAGCAGTGCTCCGAAAGCTCGTGTTTGAAACAAACCTGTTGGACTTTAAACTAGTGTTGTAAGACTTCTTACCAAATATAAAAGAGTTTGAATATTACTTCTTTGTAGTAGAGAACCTGAATATTTCTGAAAAGAGTAGCCAAAACTTATCGTCGTGCATACATCAGGACAAATGCCAAGGCTGCCAAACTCAAAACATCCTCCGCAAACAAAAAGGATATTTTCAAGCCTTTCCCACTTTTCAATTACCCAACAGTTTGGGAAGCCTTTTGCTCGCCATTACTTTCTCCGTGGCAACATCTTGAGTCGTCTTGTCAGCCAATCAGCAACCTTTTCTCCTGTGGTAGAGTTTTTGTTGTGATCGTGTGAAATTTGGCATTCTTGACGTTGTCCTGTTATGTGCAAGGTGAAAAGCTTCAGCAACATGTCTCTCATTTCAGCAGCAACTAATCTTTATTTAATTAGTCATGACAAACAGTCAATCCGTCGGTGAAATAATTTCCTCTCCAACTTTACTAGACAACAAGAACCCACCCACTTTAATGAGTACAATTACAATTCTGCAAATTAGACACCGCCAAGAGATGACATTTGAAGTGAGCCTTCAGATTTAATACCTCACATCCCTGATATAATGACACAGCTTAGACATCTACCCACAGAATGCGACAGTTACTCAGAAACGTTCCCAATATTTCATCCATTTTGGGCTTTTTAAAGCTCTGCATGTTGACATATTTGATTCTGCAATTAAAAGAATCTCGTTCAGTTCAAGCAATATATAATCTTGCCTCCAAAACTTCCACAAACTTTGTCATAAGTTTCGAAGAGGACAGTTATATTTTGGGATTGAACGGTATGATACAAGGACAACAATTGGGTTAGCTGGTTTAGGGGCTGATTTAGCACACTGAGATAAATCGCTGGCTTTTAAAGCAGACCAAGGCAGGCCAGCAGCACGGTTCAATTCCCGTACCAGCCTCCCCGAACAGGAGCCGGAATGTGGCGACTAGGGGCTTTTCACTGTAACTTCATTTGAAGCCCACTTGTGACAATAAGCGATTTTAATTTCAACAGGGGGGATATTTTCCGGCCCATGGACAGGGCACAGAGGCATCATGGTAAAGTTTCTGGGCTTGTAGGCCGGGATTCTTCATTGCCAGTCTGACCTGCTACCGCTGCGAGCGAAGACCGAGAATCTTTGTGCGCCGTTCTCTGGTGGCACGATTCTCTACTTGCCCCACTGCCAGCAGGACCCATCATCCAGGAACCCGGCCCACTGTTCTGAAGGAATGAGTTCGAATCACAGCACATTGGGAGCTTAAATTCAAATACAACTTCTGGAATAAAGTCCACACTTGACTGCACTCTGAAACAGCCTCGCAATGCAGTCAATTATATTGAAAATTGCGAGGGAAACCTACACCACAGGGACTGCCATCCAGTCCCGCATCTCTCGAACTCATCAGAGTAGAAGACACACCGTACAGCAAGATCACGGTAGCACAGTGGTTAGCACTGTTGCTTCTCAGCGCCAGGGACCCGGCTTCGCTTCCTGGCTTGGGTCACTGTCTCCAGGAATATCCAATGCTGAGTAAAACAAGCATTTTGTTGCTATTGCCCTTCACGATGTCCTACATGTGAGAGATTGGATTTTCCATCCTCACAAAGGTCAAAACAACCGTAAGAAGTCAGCTGAACTCAGCACCTGATAAATGGATAGCCCTCTCCTTCTGTGAACCTGTTTGGAGTACGATTGTGAGGCTCACCTGTCGCATTAAAGGTAAGTGAAAATGGTATGTTGTGAAGGTCGGCCAATGTGGGTCCTGAAGGTCGGTCGGTTGATAAAAGTGGGTCCTGGGAAAAATGCTTGCAAAGCACTGATCTAGCCGAATGATGAATGGTATTGAGGGGCTGAATGACCTCCTTCTGTTCCTCTGGTGCTATGCTTTCCCTCGATCATGACTCAAGTCCACAATGCTGAATTAGGCCTCGGATGATGTGGCAGAGGCTGTGAGTGCTGCAGCCCCATCCAGAGGACCGGCAAGAAATGCTGTAAGATGAAGGACCTCTTTTGACAAGCTCGGGCGAGTAACCCACTCTGTGCCCCTGGCATCACTCCCGTCCCTCACTCCTCACACCTGCCCCCACTCCCCTTGAGGCCAAGACACCCCGCCAACCACTAAACCCAAATACATGTATTGTCCTCTTCAGCGAGGAGTCTTGCACACATATGCCACCAGCAGAAAACCTCCATAAAACCCACATCCCGGAGTCTCACTATGTCCCTTCTGTGTCATAGATTTCATAGAATTTACAGAGCAGAAGGAGGCCATTCGGCCCATCGAGTCTGACCGGCCCTTGGAAAGGGCACTCTACCCAAGCCCACACATCCACCCTCACCCCATAATACAATAACCCCACCCTACCTTTTTGGACATGAAGACTAGGTTAGCAAGGCCAATCCACCTAACCTGCACATCTTTGGACTGTGCAAGGAAACCGGAGCACCCGGAGGAAACCCACGCAGACATGGGGAGAACGTGCAGACTCCACACAGACAGTGACTGGGAATAGAACCTGGGACCCTGGAGCTGTGAAGAACTATGCTCACCATTGTGCGACCGTGTCCCCAAAGAAAAGTGGACTATAATCGCCAGGAGCAGCGGAGGAAGGGAGGGGGCATATTCAGGTCTGCGGTGATATGCATCACTGTAAATACACAAGGGGTTAATGTAAATACACGTAGACTAGTTAGACACTAGAGGGAGCACCAGAGACATGACACACAGACATTCAACCAATATGTCAGTAAGATAGGACACAACGAATGGGCATTCACGATATACACAAGAGGTGACACCACCACCGGAGGGCATTACACCAACCCATACAAAAAGGATGAAGCACACATGATCTTCCTCTTTCCAGTGGAAACACTCAGTGTGTACACAGGGTTGATTCAACACATCACACCCACCACGTGGATTGTAGCAGACTGGTTCGTCTGTCTGAGTAGCTATAGAACGATTAACGGGAGAGTCGAATCCAAGTCGGAGAATTGTTAACAGTTTAAATAAACGTGTTAAAGCTATCTCCAAGTCTGAACCTTCCTTTGTCAGAGTGCACATCAAGGAAGCAACTCATGCTATGTCAAGAGCATAACAAAACATAGTACACAGGAGCGACCGTTTAAATCCATATAGTTACAACTCAGCAAACAGTGACAACCAGCAACAACACCCAGGCAAGGTGATCGAGATTCCGGTTCCACAGCGGCTAGGGTGCCACGGCAATCTCAGTGCAAACTGGCGGGCATTCCGGCAAAGGTTTGAGATCTTCCTGGTAGCAGCCGACCTACAAGACGTGGCTGATGCTGAAAAGACAGAGTTTCTGCTCACCATCGCGGGTGCCAGAGCAGAAGAAATCTTCAAAACATTCAAGCTTTCCAAATGGCAAAACAGGAGCAACTTCCAGGCAATCCTGGACAAATTCAAAGAATACTGAAAGTAAACCACAAACAAACCAACAGAAAACGGTAAGAGAGGCGCCAGTCCTTACCACAAGGCAGAGGTCCCGGAGCAGAGAACGACAATTTTGATCTGCGGCCATCTTGGTAAAGGTGCTGTGCATGTGCAGTTGAGAAAAAGGCCCAAAATAAAGGAACAGCGATCTGAGCATATCCAATCATTTCCTATGACCTAGGTCACACGTGTAATGACATCAGAGGCCCCACAGACCACGCCCACTTAAAGGGGAAATGTCCCAAAACACGAAAAAAAAAAATTTAAAGCTGTAAAACCTGATTCTTTCACCTGGAACGACAGCACAATGCCTGAAATTCGACCAGTAGCTGAAAGTAACCTCCGCAGAATCCTGCAACAAGCAGTTAGCACCGCTCAAAGAGATGATACAGTCCTTGAAGACTACGACTCAGACGATGATTTCATAATTGGAGATGGCGACCCCAGTACCAAATCCGAACCGCAACGAGATGTGTCCTACAGTGAAGAATCCGACACAGACGCGTTTGTGTTCTTCGGATTTGAGGATCTACAGCCCAGCATATATGACATCCCGACTTGTGAGTGCAGGATTATGCTGCTGCCTGACGCCAAGAGACAGAGAGCGGTACAAGCCCACAGAGAGCGGCCTGCTGCCACAGAGAGAGAGCGGTCCACGCACCACAAAGGGTCCCAGCCTCTACACAGAAAGTGATGAAAGACTCAACAGCGAGCTCATGGACAGCCTCCACGATAGAAGCAATGCAAGACTCCAAAGCGCAGTCCTTGCATGAACCTGACCATGAGGATCAAGCAACCTCCTCTGAGCAACCAGCAGCAGACGATGCAAGTCCGCCACGCTCAAGTGAACAACAGAAAGACTATGACAGTCTGCCACGCTCCAGTGAACAACAAGAAGCTACTGAGGCTCTACCCACTGTATGTGAGACAAGTGACGACTGCATCCCACTTCCCATACCAGATGTGCAACTTGACAGACTTCAGCTAGTGTGTTCAGAGGCACTCGACAATCACAGTGAGACTACTGGTAACTCCGGTGACACCACGTTACTTCAAACCTCATTCGCTCGAGCCTCTCCATAAGCAAATGCATTCCCGAATGTTTTGACTCCAGACGTGGAGCATCAAGAAACCTCAGCTGACTCAAGTGAACTTGAAATGACTCCGGACGGGGAGCATCAAGAAATCTCAGTTGACTCCAGTGAACCTGCAATGACTCCAGACGGGGAGCATCGACAAACCAAAACTGCCTCAGGTGAAACAGACCAGACTCCAGACGGGGAGCAACCACAAGCCAAAGCTGATTCAAGTAAGCCGGACATGACTCCAGATGGGGAGCGGCGCAAACTCAGTGACGGCACGCTCAAGGAAACAGCAGATGCCACAAAGCACGCTGACACGAGTAACTGTGTGAAGGACTCGTATTATCCACAGAGTGTGGTCCTTGAGCGCAACAAACACGACAACAAAACCAACCGACACAACCACAACATCAAAGACGATACCAAGAAGCGTACCGAAGGCAATAACGTCAACAAAAAGCACGACAAACACAATGCCACTGAAACAACGACTGGTACAGCACGGTACAACTCTGCCCATGAGGGACACTGTTACTGCTCAGCTCAGTACAATGACATACCATGGCAGAACGATGCATCCTCCCAATTCACGTGTGCTGCACTACCAGCAGGCAACCTGGCTTTCAGGACAGATGCCATCCAACATCGCGACCACAAGCATCGGAAGAAAAAAAAGATTCCAAATCAGACAACAAAGTGATTTGACCACTTCTTGGTTCCTTATGCACAGGTACACTGATGGCATTCACAAGCACATGCCACCATTAACATCACCACCTCACCAACCAAACAAGAAAGACACTCGACCATAATAATTAATGAATTTTAGGCTCATACATATGAGTTGGACTGACTGTTTGATGATCACTGTTATCATAACTTGTACACACTTATCTACCTGTTTTTGTGCAATTTTCTTTAACTCTGTACAGAAAATCTGTAACACAAAAAAAGGGGGATGTGGTGATTTGCATCACTGTAAATACACAAGGGGTTAATGTAAATATACGTAGACTAGCGAGACACTAGAGGGAGCACCAGAGACATGACACACAGACATTCAACCAATCGGTCAGTAAGATAGGTCTTCTTCCAGCAAAGGGCAGTAGAGCGGAGCTGCTGATTGGCTGTTGCGGGGAAAATTTGCATCAGTGCATTGTGGTCACTGCATCCATAGCATGTACCTGAGCAAGACACCCTCTGTGTTCAAGTGGAGGCAAGCATCCAGCAGGGGGCAATAGAGTGGAGCTGCTGATTGGCTGTTGCAGGGAAAATTTGCATCAGTGCATTGCGGTCACCCTATCTTGAAGGTGGTTTGTGGAGGAGCTGTTGTCAAGTGACAGTTAGTTCAATGCTTGTGGGAGATTCTCATCTGCAAATCTGCTGGCCCCGATCCCCGACATTACCACAGTGACTGCATTTCAAAGACATTTCAGTGGTTGCAAAGGGCCTGAGGTCGTGAAAGGCGCAGGTATTTTTTTTGTTCCTTTCACAAGATGTGGGCGGCCCTGACTCCAGCACGGTAGCATGGTGGTTAGCATAAATGCTTCACAGCTCCAGGGTCCCAGGTTCGATTCCCGGCTGGGTCACTGTCTGTGCGGAGTCTGCACGTCCTCCCTGTGTGTGCGTGGGTTTCCTCCGGGTGCTCCGGTTTCCTCCCACAGTCCAAAGATGTGCGGGTTAGGTGGATTGGCCATGCTAAATTGCCCGTAGTGTCCTAAAAAGTAAGGTTAAGGGGGGGTGTTGTTGGGTTACGGGTATAGGGTGGATAGGTGGTTTTGAGTAGGGTGATCATTGCTCGGCACAACATCGAGGGCCGAAGGGCCTGTTCTGTGCTGTTCTGTTCTATGTTTTATGTTCTATTTGTATTTCCCAATCCCTAATCCCGTGAGATGGCAGTGGTGAGCATTCATTTTGAACCGCTGCAGTGCATGTGGTTTAGATACACCCACTATGCTATTTGGGAGAAAGTTCCAGAATCTATATAAATCCAAACTCTATCTTTCTGTGAGATCGCTAACAGTTTTGATGGTAGAATCTTGGTGAAGGTAAAATGTTAGAAAAAGGTTACACAATAATAAAAAATGTTAGAGTGTATATTAGTTGGTTTACAGGTGCAACAGGTGATTAAGAAAGCAAATGGAGTTTTGTCCTTCATTGCTAGAGGGATGGAGTTCAAGACTAGGACGGCTATGCTGCAATTGTATGAGGTGTTAGTGAGGCCACACCTGGAGTATTGTGTCCAGTTTTTGCCTCCTTACCTGATAAAGGACAGACTGGCACTGGAGGGTGTGCAGAGGAGATTAACGAGGTTAATCCCAGAGTTGATGGGGTTGATTACGAGGAGAGGTTGAGTAGACTAGGACTGTACTCGTTTGAATTTAGAAGGATGAGGGGGGATCTTATAGAAATGTATAAAATTATGAAGGGAATAGATAGTATAGATGTGGGCAGGTTGTTTCCACTGGCGGGTGAAAGCAGAACTAGGGGGCATAGCCTCAAAATAAGGGGAAGTAGATTTAGGACTGAGTTTAGGAGGAACTTCTTCACCCAAAGGGTTGTGAATCTATGGAATTCCTTGCCCAGTGAAGCAGTTGAGGCTCCTTCATTAAATGTTTTTAAGATAAAGATAGATAGTTTTTAGAAGAATAAAGGGATTAAGGGCTGGTTTAGCTCACTTGGCTAAATCGCTGGCTTTTAAAGCAGACCAAGCAGGCCAGCAGCACGGTTCGATTCCCGTACCAGCCTCCCCGGACAGGCGCAGGAATGTGGCGACTAGGGGCTTTTCACAGTAACTTCATTGAAGCCATGAATAAGCGATTTTCATTTCATTTCATTTCATTCAAGGGTTATGGTGTTCGGGCCGGAAAGTGGAGCTGTGTCCACAAAAGATCAGCCATGATCTCATTGAATGGCGGAGCAGGCCTGAGGGGTCAGATGGCCTACTCCTGCTCCTAGTTCTTATGTTCTTAGTGACACAATGGAGAATTTTCAGTGAGTGCAGTTCTAGAGTCCCATCACATGTGAGGGCACCTGAGTGAAATTAATGTGATGCCCATTGTTAACTGATGAGAAAACAAGGCTGGCATCTTAACAAGCAGCAACAAGCAACCTAATGCGATCTCCTATACACGTTTGAGCAAGTCAAAATGGCATGTGCCCCCAAAATGTAAGAGAACCCCTATCACCTCAGGGCATCTTAGAAGCATAGAAAAGTCACAGCGCAGGAGGAGGTCAGTCGGCCCATCTTGTCCATGCCAGCCCGAGGTTACCCAGATACACTTTCTAAATCCTGCACCTAATACACAGCCCTGTGGCTGATAGCACTGAAGGTGCAGATTCAGGTACGTTCTGAGTTTGAGGTCTCTGCCTCCAGCACCAATTCAGGCAGCAAATTCAAGAGTCCTACTACCCTCTGCGTGAAATGGGCCTTCCTCATGTGCTCCTCTACACCTTCTGCCACTTATCTTGAATCTATGTCCCCTGGTTCTAGAATTCTCTGTCCAGCGAAACAAAGTCATTCTGTCCACTCCATCCCTTTCCCTCATAATTTTGTGCACCTCAATGACGTCACCCCTCAACCTTCTTTGCTTCAAGGAAAATAACCCCAACCTATCCAATCTGTCCTTGTGGATACACTTTTCTAGCCCTGACAACATTCTTGCCAACGTTGCAACTCTTAACCCAGAAACTCTTCGCAAATGGAGAAGCCTCTTTCGTCAAGGAATCTCAACTTTTGAGGAGAATGCAGCCAGGCGCCTACGCAATGAGCAAGTGTGTCGCAAAGCCAATGCATTCACCCACCCCTTCCAGCAGTGACTTCATGTGTAATATTTGCAATTGGATCTGCAGATCAAGATTTCACTTGATAACACTTATGATCCAATACATACCCAGATGATGAGCAATTGATCTCCTTGCTGAACATTCCTTCTTCAAAGCAACAGGAGAATCAATCATTTATCATCATTTATTTTTAATATGAATGCCAAGGAAAGAATAACTTGACTTATCCCATTTAAAACTGCGCGGTTAAACTGAGCTTCACTTGCACATAGAAGAGATGATCTTTCACAAAGCAATTGCATGCTCACTCTCTTTTTCTTGTAGAAGGCAATTTGCATATAGACCACTGATTTAATGTGCCCGTGTGTCTGAAAAGCAAGCTGAGAGATGAAAATTGGATCAGGATCTGTTAAAAAAATATAAAGACAGTCAGGTTGTACATATATTTTCTGAATGGCCGTGGCCATAGCTCACCTGACTAAAAATACTAATCAACCATATATCAGGCACTGCACCTCATATTCTGTTCAAAATAATTGAAACTTCTAACGTGTTTCCAGAACCTATTTCATTTCAGACACTCTGGCTTTGCCGAAGGTGCAAACAATTTAATAATTTTCAATCGGAATCCATCATAACTCACTGGCCAATAAATTATTAAGGAACGGGGAATGTTGTATCTGATCCATCATCCATCCTGTGGCAGAAAGATTGTAACAGAGAAATCTTGTCCAATAGTTTGTCTTTGTGATTGATAGTGGTGTTCACATTTATGGATACGCTTATGCATATTGTGGCATTTATTATCAAGCTGATAAACCGGCTGCTTGTTTATTTCTCCTTTGTCTTCCTCCGTGGAGCAACGTGAGAAAGAGTGGCTCAAACGCTTAAAGGATGGACTTCTCTTCTGGACACCTGGACACATTGATCTAAGGAATGATGCTGTGGGGGTGAGGAAAGTATTTTACTATTTTTAAAACAATGCGGGTGCCGCTGGTTAGGCCAGTATATATTGCCTATCATTACCTGCCCTTGAGAAGGTTGGGGTGAGCCACTTTCTTGAACAGCTCTTTTCCGTGTGCTGTCAGGGAGGGAGTTCCAGGATTCTGACCCCAGCGACAGTCAAGGAACGGTAATTCAATTCCGAGTCAGGATAATCGATAACCTAGAGGGCGTTCCCATGCATCTGCTGCCTGCATTATCCATGGATCCATGGCCATGGATTTGGAAGCTGCTGTGGAAGAAACCTTGCTGAGTTGCTGCAGTGCATCTTGCAGATGGTACACACGGCTGCCGCTGTGCAATGGTGGTGGAGGGAATTAAGGTGGTGGATGGAGTGTTGATCAGTGGGCTGCTTTGCCCTGGTTGGAGTCAAGCTTCTTGAGTTTTGTTGGAGTGGCACTCATCTAGGGAGGTCGGTTAGCTCAGTTGGCTGGGCGGCTGGTTGGCGATGGAGAATGATGCCAACAAATGAGGTTCAAATGAGGTTACCATGAAGGTTACCTTCTCAACCTTGCCCCTCGCCTGAGGTGTGGTGACCCTCAGGTTAAATCACCACCAGTCAGCTCTCTCTATCAAAGAGGGAGAGCAGCCTATTGTTCTCCGGGACTATGGTGACTTTCACTTCATTTCACTCATCCAGGCAAGTGAAGAGCATTCTATCACACTCCCGACTTGAGCCTTGTAGATGGAGAGTCAGGCTTTGCAGAGTCAGAAGGTGAGTTTCCCATCACAGAATTCCCAGTTTGAGCTACACTTGCATTGCACCAAAACGTAACACTCGTGATCTGCAAGAACGCCGGACTTGCTCAACAATGTTGTTCTGATTCTAGAAGAGGCTGTAGAGTGGAAGTTTACCGGGCTGATGGTAGCCGTCCGTTCTGTGGAGTGATTGGAGGAGCTCGGATCATTCTCCTTGGAGAATAGATTGTTAAGAGGAATCATAAATTTTTGAGAAGATTTTGCCGGAACAACAAGGTTGAAACTGCTTCCTCTGGCAAATAGGTCGATAACCAGTGGTCATATCATTAAAAGAATCAGTCAATGAAGAAGAGGGAAAATGAGGAGAACTGTTTTTGCACAGTGTTACTAATATCTGAGATGCGGTATTTGGTATAACGAGAATCCAAAGGAACTTCCAAAAGACATTTGGGCATGAAGATGAAGGGAATTAATTGGCAGGGTTATGTGGAAGACATTTGGATGTGGAGATAAATGTGACAGCTCTTTCAAAGTTGGGACCGACGTGGTGGGCTGTGCGGTAAGATTATACAATTCTATGGAAGGAGTTGTCCCTTTGTTTAAGAAGGGTAGCAGGGATAATCCAGGGAATTATAGACCTGTGAGCTTGACGTCAGTGGTAGGCAAACTGTTGGAGAAGATACTGAGGGATAGGATCTATTCACATCTGGAAGAAAATAGACTTATCAGTGATAGGCAGCATGGTTTTGTGCAGGGAAGGTCATGTCTTACAAACCTAATAGAATTCTTTGAGGAAGTGACAAAGTTAATTGATGAGGGAAGGGCTGTAGATGTCGTATACATGGACTTTAGTAAGGCGTTTGATAAGGTTTCCCATGGCAGGTTGATGGAAAAAGTGAAGTCGTATGGGGTTCAGGGTGTACTAGCTAGATGGATAAAGAACTGGCTGGGCAACAGGAGACAGAGAGTAGTGGTGGAAGGGAGTGTCTCAAAATGGAGAAGGGTGACTAGTGGTGTTCCACAGGGATCCGTGCTCGGACCACTGATGTTTGTGATCTACATAAATGACCTGGAGGAAGGTATAGGTGGTCTGATTAGCAAGTTTGCAGATGATACTAAGATTGGTGGAGTTGCAGATAGCGAGGAGGACTGTCAGAGAATACAACAAAATATAGATAGATTGGAGAGTTGGGCAGAGAAATGGCAGATGGAGTTCAATTCAAGCAAATGTGAGGTGATGCATTTTGGAAGATCAAATTCAAGAGCGGACTATATGGTCAATGGAAGGGTCTTGGGGAAAATTGATGTGCAGAGAGATCTGGGAGTTCAGGTCCATTGTACCCTGAAGGTGGCAACGCAGGTTGATAGAGTGGTCAAGAAGGCATACAGCATGCTTGCCTTCATCGGACGGGGTATTGAGTACAAGAGTTGGCAGGTCATGTTACAGTTGTATAGGACTTTGGTTCGGCCACATTTGGAATACTGCGTGCAGTTCTGGTCGCCACATTACCAGAAGGATGTGGATGCCTTGGAGAGGGTGCAGAGGAGGTTCACCAGGATGTTGCCTGGTGGAGGGTGCTAGCTATGAAGAAAGGTTGAGTAGATTAGGATTGTTTTCGTTGGAAAGACGGAGGTTGAGGGGGGACCTGATTGAGGTCTACAAAATTATGAGAGGTATGGACAGGGTGGATAGCAACAAGCTTTTCCCAAGAGTGGGGGTGTCAGTTACAAGGGGTCACGATTTCAAAGTGAGAGGGGGAAAGCTTAAGGGAGATGGGCGTGGAAAGTTTTTTACGCAGAGGGTGGTGGGTGCCTGGAACGCTTTACCAGCGGAGGTGGTAGAGGCAGGCACGATAGCATCATTTAAGAAGCATCTAGACAGGTATATGAATGGGCGGGAACAGAGGGAAGTAGACCTTGGAAAATAGGAGACAGGTTTAGATAAAGGATCTGGATCGGTGCAGGCTGGGAGGGCCGAAGGGCCTGTTCCTGTGCTGTAATTTTCTTTGTTCTTTGTTCTTTGAGCACGCAGCAGAAGATAAAACAATTTCATCCATCTATCTGGAATCAACGTTGATACGAGCCCCTGGGCTGGGGCACGGTCAATTCCAGCCCCACCTGACCCGGCGTCACAACTCAACTGAAATTAGCTCTAAAACATGGGTCAGGCCACAACTGGATTATTGGGTTATTGTGTGCACGTCTGGTTGCCACATTACAGGAAGGACATTATTGATCCGGAGAGGAGGTTTCCAAGAATGTTGCCAGAGCTTGAAAAGTGTGGCTACGAGGAGAGATTGACTAGGTTGGGGTTATTTTCCATGGAACAAAGAAGGGTGAAGTGTGACTTGATTGAGGTGGACAAAATTGTGAGGGGACGAGATAGAGTGGACAGGTTAAAATTGTTTCCCTTGGTGGAGAATTCTAGAACCAGGGGACATAGATTCAAGATCAGCGGCAGAAGGTGTAGAGGGGACATGAGGAAGAAATTTTTTATGCCGAGGATAGTGGGTGTTTGGAATTCGCTGCCCGAATTGGTGGTGGAGGAAGTGACCCTAAACTCTTTTGAAAAGAGCCTGGATCTGCACCTTAAGTGCTGTAAGCTACAGGGCTATGGATTAGGTGCAAGAAGGTGGGATTAGAAAGAGAACCTGGATGTCCACGGTCTGGCATGGACAATATGGGCTGAATGGCCCCCTTCTGTGCTGTAATGTTTCTATGATTCTATCCTTCCTTAGATAAGGGGCCCAAAACTGCTCACATTATCATAAATGTGATCTGACCAGAGCCTTATATAGCCTCAGAAGTACATCCCTGGTATTGTATTCTAGCCCTCTTGACATGAATGTTAACATTGCATTTGCCTTCCTAACTGCCAACTGAACCTGCATCTTAAGTTTAAAAGAATCCTGAACTAGGATGCCTTAGCCCGTTTGTGTTTCTGATTTCCTAAGCCTTTTCCCATTTAGCAAATAGTCTATGCCTCCATTCTTCTTTACCGAAGTGCATAGCCTCACACTTGGATTGGATTGGATTGGATTTGTTTATTATCACGTGTACCGAGGTACAGTGAAAAGTATTTTTCTGCGTGCATTAAGTACATGGGAAGAAAGGGGAATAAAAGAAAATACATAATCGGGCAACACAAGGTATACAATGCAATTACATAAGCACTGGCATCGGATGAAGCATACAGGGTGTAGTGTTAATGAGGTCAGTCAATAAAAGGGTCATTTAGGAGATTGGTAACAGCGGGGAAGAAGCTGTTTTTGAGTCTGTTCGTGCGTGTTCTCAGACTTCTGTATCTCCTGCCCAATGGAAGAAGTTGGAAGAGTGCGTAAGCCAGGTGGGAGGGATCTTTGATTATGCTGCCCGCTTTCCCCAGGCAGCGGGAGGTGTAGATGGAGTCAATGGATGGGAGGCAGGTTCGTTTGATGGACTGGGCGGTGTTCACGACTCTCTGAAGTTTCTTGCGGTCCTGAGCCGAGCAGTTGCCATACCAGGCTGTGATGCAGCCCGATAGGATGCTTTCTATGGTGCATCTGTAAAAGTTGGTAAGGGTTGTGGTGAATGTAATTAACACTGTATTGTCTTGTGTCCTTGTGGGCTCTGTCTGTGAGCCATTGCGCGGCTCTACCCACAGGGGGAGATGAAGAGCTTGTACAGGGCTCCACCCTCGGCTCCGGCCATGGCTCCGCCCATGGCCCCTCCCACTACTGGAAGTATAAAGTGCTGCAGCTGCCCTCAGTTCTTCTGGTCGCAGGCAGGCTCAGTTGTAAGTCTATTAAAACCACAGTTTACTTCCAGTCGTGTTACGAGTGAATTGATGGTCACATCGAGGGTTAATGTGGACACGCCGAATTTCCTTAGTTTTCTGAGGAATTATAGGCGCTGTTGTGCTTCCTTGGTGGTAGCATCGACGTGGGTGGACCAGGACAGATTTTTGGAGATGTGTACCCCTCGGAATTTTAAGCTGCTAACCATCTCCACCTCGGCCCCGTTGATGCTGACAGGGGTGTGTACAGTACTTTACTTCCTGAAGTCAATGACCAGCTCTTTAGTTTTTCTGGCATTGAGGGAGAGATTGTTGTCGCTACACCACTCCACTAGGTTCTCTATCTCCCTCCTGTATTCTGACTCATCGTTATTCGAGAGCCGGCCCACTATGGTCGTATCGTCAGCAAACTTGTAGATGGAGTTGGAGCCAAGTTTTGCCACACAGTCCTGTGTGTACAGGGAGTAGAGTAGGGGGCTAAGTACGCATCCTTGCGGGGCCCCGGTGTTGAGGACTATTGTGGAGGAGGTTTTGTTGTTCATCCTTACTGATTGTTACAGATTACTTTTCCACATTGTATTCCATCTACCACTTCTTTTCCCACTCTCATAGCCTGTCCAGGTCCTTCTGCAGCCTCCCTCAGCACTACCTGTCCCCCTTTATGTCTTTGTATCATCTGCAACAATCAGCAACAATGCCCCCAGTTCCTTCTTCCAGATCTTTAATGTATATCATGAATAGCTGTGATCCCTGAGGCCCACCATTAGTCACTAGCTGCCATTCTGAAAAAGGTCACTTTACCCCCACTCTCTGCCTTCTACCAGTCAGCCAATCCTTTATCCATGCCAGTAACTTGTTCCTAACACCATGGGCTCTTTTTATTTTATTCGTTCATGGGGCATGTGCCAGCATGTATTACTCATCCGTAATTGTACACATGAAGCATACATGAAGGACTGCCAAGAAACTGAATATCATACAGTTCACAATGAAAGATAATTTCCCACTCTGTGGGATCGACAAAGGAGCAAAAAACTTGCATTTCTATAGCACCTTTCATGAGCTCAGAGACTCCCAAAGCATCTTACAGCCATTGAAGTACTTTTTGAAGTATAGCCACCAATGCAAAATCAGAACTACGCAGCAGCCAAATGCGCACAGCAAATTTCCACATCAGAAACAGAACAACGATGAGGTAATTTGTTTTGGTAATGGTGATTGAGGGACAATTTTTGGCCAAGACACCCAGGGTAGCTCTCCCGCTCTTCTTTGAAAGAGTGGCATGAGACCTTTTGTATCCACCTGTGAGGGCAGCAAATGCACGGTTTTGTGGCTCACCTTCAAGATGGCTCCCAAGAGGGTGGAGCACTCCAACAGCGTTGCACAGGCATGCCAGCTTGGATTCTGTGCTCAAATCTTCAGAGCAAGACCTTGAATCCACAACCTTCCACTGATTGGTGGCTGACACAGCGGAGATCACCCATAAATAGAGACCTTAATGTTTTCAGGTACCTCATATGTGGATCCTGTAGAATCCTGAGCTAAGTTACTCTTCAGCTACCAACAAGGAGATCTAACACCAGGTTAGCTGTGTCAGCCCAGTATTCTTCAAACTATGGCAGCAAGGGTAGGACCACATAGACCTTCACCAAATCCACCAAAGCTCCGAGTGTACAGAGCATTTGGCATCACCACACTCCTGCACTGCAGGGAGACCTGGGGCTGGATTTTTCTGCTGTGCCGTCCGCATGGTTGCCATGGATGGGACGGGGTCCATGTAAAGGTCAGTTGACCTCGGATGGGAATTTCCGGTCAGCGGGCGAGCACGGCCGAAAAACCCCAACGCAGGTCTGTGTATCAGCGACACAAAAGAGTGCCAGAGAACTTCAATCAGCAATGCCTTCACCCCCACATCCTTCACATTCAGGACTGTTAAACCACTGTCCCATGACCTTTTTCTTTTCTAATTCATTTTTTCCAATTAAGGGACAATTTAGTGTGGCCAATTCACCTAGCCTGCACATCTTTGTGTTGTGTGGGAGCAACCCACGCAAACTCCACACGGACAGTGACCCACAACCGGGATCGAACCTGGGATCTCGGTAGCAGCACGGTCCCACAAGTGGATAGCACTATGGCTTCACAGCGCCAGGGTCCCAGGCTCGATTCCCTGCTGGATCACTGTCTGTGCGGAGTCTGCACGTTCTCCCCATGTCTCCGTGGGTTTCCCCCGGGTGCTCCGGTTTCCTCCCACAGTCCAAAGCCGTGCAGGTTAGGTGGATAGGCCATGCTAAATTGCCCTTAGTGACCAAAAAGGTTAGGAGGGGTTATTGGGTTACGGGGATAGGGTGGAAGTGAGGGCTTAAGTTGGGAGGTGCAGACTCGATGGGCCGAATGGCCTCCTTCTGCACTGTATGTTCTATGTTCTATCTCGGCGCCATGCTAACCACTGTGCCACCGTGCTGCCTCCCATGGCATTTTTGAAGCCAGCTCCGCAATTATTCAGGCAAAGCTCCTGCAAAATCAGCATTGCTGGACTGGACAATATGTTCAGATGGCTGAAAGCCACCTCCACATCCAGGTCCTGTTTTCTCAACTCTCAAATGGCCAACGTTCCACAGTAACACTTCAAAGGCACTCCGAAATGAAATGCGGCAGCATTGACATTACAGACTGGGAGGAGAGGAACTTGCTACTAATCATTCAAAATGGTGACAACTTGTCCATCAAGGTGCGTCACGCTTTGACTCGCAACTTCTCAATGGCGGGGCAGAGCGACGGTAGAAAAAGAAAGAAAATGATGCAAACCCTGCACTCGGGATCATATTACCTCATGGGGCATCCTGCCCCCCCCCCACCATGTCCTCGGAGATTGGTGGGTTGAGGATCGGCATGTTCAGCCACGTGGGGACCTGTGACAGAAACCCGTGACCTTCAGCAGATGTCATCCTCAAATCGAGGGATGGTCAACAACGATGAAATAATTCCCTACGTGACATTCAAAAGAATAAGTCGGGCGCGATTCTCCGCAAATGCGGAGAGTCGTAAAGGCTACCGTGAAACTGGCCGTGTTTCACGGCAGCCTCCGCGCACCCTCCCGGGACCCGATTCTCCCCCCCCGGGTGGGGCTAGCAGCGCGGCCCCGTGAAGCACGGCATCGCGGGCTTAGCGACCGTCGCTAAGCCCGAGCGCCAAACGTCACGGCGGCTGACGCGCACGATGACGTCAGCCGCGCATGCGCGGATTGGACGGCTCCAACCCGCACATGCGCAGATGACGTCATCACGCATATGCGTCAAACCCGCGCATGCGCGGGCCGTCATGCCCCTCAGCCGCCCCGCGGACTGATCCTGCGAGGCGGCGGAGGAACAAAGAGTGCGCGGGAATCGGACCCGCTGCCCACGATCGGTGCCCACCGATCACGGGCCCATGCCACCCTTGGCACGGCCGTGATGCGGCCGTGCCAATCGGTGCCATGGTTGTCCGGAACGGCACTTTGCGCCCGTTTTCACGAACGGTGAGAGCAGGTGTGTTTGCGTTCGTGACAACGGCCGTAAAGGCCTGGGAACTCAGCCCATCGGCCAGGGGAGAATCGCTGTTCGCCGTAAAAAACGGCGAGCAGCGATTCGTGTCGTGGGGCGGCCGTGGGGGGGGAGAATAGCGGGAGGTCGGGAAAAATGTCGGGAAGGCCCTCCCGCTATTCTCCGACCCGTCGTGGGCACCGGAGAATCGCGCCCTTTTAAGTATTTGCTGAATGTTTCTTCACGGAGCTTAAGCTAACATTGTGGTGTGGGGTCAGGTTGTACACGTTTATTTAACAACTGGCTGATTATCAAATTAGATGTCTGACACCTGGGATGTGAGTTGAATTGCTATATTGCGTTGCTGATGTCAATATGGAGGCGGCATTACCCCCTGCCTCTGCATGGATAGTAAATGGTTAACTCTGATGAACGCTACTGAGCATGTGCAGGAGGAGCTACGCCGCAGTGACATCACTCACTGAGCGGAGATGAGTGTACAGCGTCTCAGACACTCGCTCCACCTATGTATTGATTTTATTTAACCTTTGTAAACAATTGGCATGCTGATAAATGGTTTTGAACATTACTCTCCGGCAGGATCTCTTCTCGAATATGAAACCAATGAACCCCAAAGTAAAACCACAATAACAGACCGCATCCTTCTCGGAGGTGCCAAAGTGGGGTCATATTTGACAAATCAATTAGAATTCTTTGAGGAGGTAACAAGGAAGATAGACAAAGGAGAACCAGTGGACGTGATGTATTTAGATTTCCAGAAGCCTTTGACAAGGTGCTGCATTGGAGGCTGTTAAATAACTTAAGAGCCAATGTTTTAAGGGAAAGATCCTGGCATGGATAGATATTTCGCTGACTGGCAGAAGGCAGTCTGGGGAAAGAGGGTCTTTTTCAGGACGGCAACCGGTGACTCGCGATGAGTTAGGACCACAACTTTTCACAATATACATTAATGATCTGGAAGAAGGAATTGAAGGCACTGTTGCTAAGTTTGCAAATGATATGAAGATATGCGGATGGACAGGTAGTATTGAGGAAGCAGGGAGGGCTGCAGAAGGACTTGGACAGGCTAGGAGAGTGGGCTAAGAAGTGGCAGATGGAAAACAGTGTGGAAAAGTGTGAGGTTATGCACTTTGGAAGGAGGAATGGAGGCATAGACTATTTTCTAAATGGGAAGATGCTTAGGAAATCAGAGGCATAAAGGGACTTGGGAGTCCTTGTTCACGATTCTCTTGAGGTTAACGTGCGGGTTTAGTCGGCAGTTAGGAAGGCAAATGCAATGTTAGCATTCATGTCAACAGGGCTAGAACACAAGACCAGGGATGTACTTCTGAGGCTGTATGAGGCTCTGGTCAGATCCCATTTGGAGTATTGTGAGCAGTTTTGGGCCCTGTATCTAAGGAAGAATGTGCTGGCCTTGGAAACGGTCCAGAGGAGGTTCACAAGAATGATCCCTGGAATGAAGAGCTTGTCTCATGAGGAACGGTTGAGGACTCTGTGTCGTACTCGTTGGAATTTGGAAGGATGAAGGGGTATAATATTGAAACTTACAGGATACTGTGAGGCCTGGATAGAGTGGACATGAAGAGGATGTTTCCGCTTGTAGGAAAAACTAGAACCAAAGCACACAATCTCAGCCGATCCTTTAAAACAGAGATGGGGAGGAATTTCCTCAGCCAGAGGGTGGTGAATCTGTTGACATCTTTGCCGCAGAAAGCTGTAGAGGCAAAGTCATTGAGTGTCTTTAAGACAGATAGATAGATTATTGGGGATCCAAGGGGATCAGGGGTTATTTATAATGGGATCAGGGTCCCTATCCATTTAAGGATTCCTGAGATGGTAATACCAAAAGGAGGTTTGCAGCAATGGACAGCGGTCAGCCCGAGAGGAGCGATGGGTTCTGCTGAAGACTATGGCTTAGTGTTTGGGCATCTTGGAAATGTTTGCAAAACAGATCTTCTACATCTCACAGGGACCGCAGGGTGGAGGGGAAATCCCTTGGGAAAGAGGCTGATGGCCGGGCTGGGGTTCTTCACTTTGGCAGCTCCCTCGGAGACCACCGTGGAACCCCAACACCCGCTGCCAGGAAGATGGCAATGAGCCACTGCTCGCCTCCCATCTCAGCGGTGGGGGGTGTGGGGTGGGGGTGCTATTCAACACTGGAAAAAAATCCCGATGGTTTCACCGACTTGTCCTCAAGTGGGTACTTCATTGTCCCAGTTGGCTACCGGCCGCACCGGGGCAGGTCAGCCCTGCCACATTGACCCTGCCCTTGGCACGGTCGTTTGGAGGTGGGAGTGCTGGGACTGGGAAGATTCCATCCAGTGACTGTGTGCTTGCTGCCTGCGATATTGAAGACCTTGGCGGCTGTAACAGAATGCACAGTGGGCTGAATTGCTGTGCCTGCATTTCCAAGGTGGCCAGATGCATGCTTTTAATCAGCAGCTGACAAGTAACTTTAAATTTGCAGCAAATTATATTACTGCAGCATTAAAAAGATGAACAGAACTTGTCTTTTTACTGAGCATATTGAACAGCTGACATGCAATAAGAGATAGCTGGCAGCACATGTAACAGAGAGTCAACATTGAGGCCTGGCCAACCTTCATAATTGACTCATGTTTGTCAGCATCATCAGAACTTCCCGATTTGAGTCCAACACAATAATTTACCCAAGTGTCTGGTTGTTTTTTTTTCTCACTCATGTGGCAATAAAAACCATTTCCACAATCATTTTGATTATTCAATGATCATTTATTCAAGTGTGAAGACGAGGACTGATTTTCTATTCCATTAGGTCCCCGCGGGGTGCCTCAGTTAATGCCCTGCAAATTGTACGCTTTAACTTGGTGCTAATGTTCTATTTCTGGCTCTCAGCAGCCTGGTAAACAGAGGAACATTTTAAGGTTGTCAGTTTAAAAATGAAGTAAAGTCGGAGTTTCTTTGTCCCCTTTGTTACGCTGAGGGTTGACGTCATCCGCTGCGATTAAAGAAAGGAAGGGCTTCAGCTGTTCCCAAGGGTTTTCCAGCCAATGAGGTACTTTTGAAGTGTGGCCGTGTCAGGAACACAGCAGCCAATTTATACAAAACAACTCAGTCAAACCATCAGGTTAGAATGATCAGATTATCTGTTTCAGTGATTTGGTTACTCGCTGAAGAACTGGTACCATGAGCAAATCATGCACCCTTACCAGCTCTTGGACGCACCCCAAGCTTCAAAGATAGCACTTGTGTGGCCACTTTAGTAGGTTCAAGTCATACTCCAGAACCAGGGTTTGCCACCCCCACCGCCCCCCTCCCCCCCAGCACCATAGCCACCACCCCCCCCCCCCCCTCCCGTACCAGCCTCCCCAGACAGGCGCCGGAATGTGGCGACTAGGGGCTTTTCACAGTAACTTCATTGAAGCCTACTCGTGACAATAAAGCGATTTTCATTTTTTTCCCCCCCCCACTTCCTCCCGCAGCATGTTTCACCGCAGGGCGGGGGCAGGTGGCCATTGGCTGTGGCGGGATCTTTCGGTCCTCTCAAAGTCAATGGTCGTTTGCGTTGCTCGTTGGCCGCACCGTCGGAGAACCCACTGGCCAATGGTAACCCGCCTCCACCGTCAGAAAACCCGGCTTGTGGCGGGGGTGGGGGGAGTGTGTGTGTGTGGGGGGGGGGGGGGGGGGGGGGATTGGAGGAAGCATGGTGGGGGGGGGAGCGGAAAATCAAACTTGAGCATGGAAACCGAGGCTGGCACCCTGGTGCAGTTTTCAAAACCTTCATCAAACCATATTCATGATTAGATGAAGGGACTGACTGTTGTAGCCAAATTTGTCAAACATGCAAATGAGGTGCGAACAGTTTTTCAACATGCACTGGGCAGGATAATCCGCAAGGAATTACTAACAGTAATGGGGGGCAGTAACCTATACTGCAGGTGAAGACCATGCTGATTGGTTGGCAAGTGTACTCTGATTGGTGGACAGATGGATACATTCCCATGAATAATGCAGAATGGAACAGTTCATTGCCCAGCATGTCGACTCTGATTGGTCAAGACATTGCCCTGGGGAATGAACCAGCACTCTCTTCGCATGTAGTATAAATTGTTTTTCCCCTGTTACTGTGAGTCATTTTTTATCCTGGTGAGTGCAAGGCGAAAAGTTTCGATAGCATGTGTCCTTTTTTGGCTGTACTCAAACTCTGCACTCCCAGGTGACAATTTGTATGAAAGATTATGTAGTATTGCTTTACCAGTTTGTCAGGCCTTTGTCATGTTGCTGCTTGTGGGATCTTACTGTGCAAAAGTCAGCTGCTGCATGTCCCACATTATGGAACAGGGACTACACTTCAAACGTACCTTTTGGAGACACCCAGTGGGCATGAAAGGCACAATATAAAGGCAATTGGTCACTTGCTTGTAGAGAACTTGATTATTGCTGAAGGAAAGAGGCATGCTGCATTGGACTCTGACTGGCCGCGGCATTGCAAGGGTGTGCACTAGGGAACAGTTGATCCCCAATGCTTTTGTTTAATTGAAACAAGGCCAATCCGTGAACATTTATTTTTCTGTTTGCAAACGACAGGGCCCATACGAATGGGATGTACATTCTAGCACGGGAGAGTAAGTGATAGTGTGAGCCTGTCAGATAAACCATAATTAGTTGTGAATGGAATTCTAAACACACTCGGGATTGTTCAGTAAGTGTCGGCCAATCAAAGAACCACGTCTAACGTTGAGCACTATGTTCTGAGTTTTGCACGCACAGGCTGGTTGAGTATAGTCAGTACTCTGCTTGCTGTGAACAACAGCAGGGATGTGCTCTTTACCAGTCATTGGGGCATCCGGCCTACATATCTGGCATCATACCGTCACTGAAATTCATTATTCATTTGTGTGTCGGGCAGAATGTCATTTTGGCTTGAGGGTAGCAACCTGTTAGTGGAGAATATCATTCACATTGCCACTGAACAGTAGCACCATGAAACTGTTGAGCAGTTGCTCAAATCGTTGAGACACCTTAACCTTCCCAGGTAATCTGAAGTGGCCTTGGTGAGTTTTCTAAATTTACAGTGAGCATTAACCTGATCAGGATAGCCAATATCCCACAGGACAGCTTTAATGCATCAAGCTTGCGCAGTGAGAAAATTACCCAGGCCCTATTTACAAGGTTGTCAATGAAGTCAATCTTATCGCCTGTGGAGCGTAGGAATCCCAATGTGTATATTAACGAGTGAAGGCGGGCTTATGTTGGACAGTGGTGGAGAACTCCTTGGCAGATTTCTTAGCTAGCATTTTGAGAAAAGGGAACTGTCATAATATACACCAGTATATCACAGTGCAGACACACACTGATGGACACACACAGGGACCAATCAACATGTACAAACACCGCAGCCAATCACCAGTTAGAATACACACACTATAAAGGCAGAGGGCACCACGGTTCCCGCTCATTCTGGGTGCTGCCTCTGAGTGTAACAAGAACTCATCCAGCCCAGCACAGACTTACAACACGTGCTGAGAGAATCAACGGGTTCGGACAAGGCTTAGGTCTCTAGTTTAAGTTAGCATCATTTAGACCCACAGTCATCGTGTGTTAGTTAGTTAGAAGTAGTTAATAAAATTGAGTTAAACCTTCATCAGTGTTGGAAGTGTTTGTTCATCTCTCAAGTCTACACTAGCCAACACTTCAGGAACTGGTTATTCTGCTCCATTTCGAAGGTGAATTTGAACGTGGGATGAAACCCTTAAAGGAGTCTGAGGAAATTATTACATGCAAGTGCAGATTCAAATATAGCAAACATATCGAGTGGGCTCCTCCGGTCAGCTAGCCGCATTTTTTCCTGGGAGGCACATCCCGGCCGGCAGCAGGATTCTCCGTTCCCGTCACCTGCCAATGGGGTTTCCCATTGTGGTCACTCCATGCCGCCAGGAAACCTGCGGGGCGAGGGTGCGCTGCCGGTGCAGCTGAGAATCCAGTTGGCCATCTATGTGCCAGGAATGTGCAACGGTTGGGAGGTTCGGAGACATCCCATCAATAAAGCTTCTCGCGGAAACCAAGAAAAATGTGAGCAAGAGCTGGGCCCAGAGACAATACCATTTATTTGTGCACAGCCAATTTTGCTGAAGCTGAATTCAATCGTGTGAGTTGTTCAATTCAGAAGTTCAGTGAATACAGATTCAGACCATGGCAGCACGTCTAGATTTCCATGATACAGTGAGGTGATCCAAATGAGTATGGCTACCTTGAGCAACATATTAGTGAATAGGCCAGCCATACAGAACAGGCAGGTGCAGGTCCTATAGAGTCTTTGTGAAGCTGAAAGAACCTCTCACTGTGTATGTGAAAAACTCACAACCGGTTGTTGTAGCAACTCATTCAACCACTTAATCTTTATTATTAGAGTCGGAAGTAGGCTAACATTAACACTCAACGTGAGAATCTGTGCTTCCTCACTAAAGTTCATGAACTGGAGTGGCTTAGACGAACCAATGTACTGGTAATTGCATAAAATAATAATACTCTTACAAAGTACAGATTTACAGATGTTATGATAAGATCCTAAGACCTAGGAGCAAGATTAGGCCACTCGGCCCATCGAGTCTGCTCCGTCATTCAATCATGGCTGATGGGCGCGATTCTCCGCTGCCCACGACGGGTCGGAGAATAGCGGGAGGGCCTTCCCGACATTTTTCCCGACCTCCCACTATTCTCCCCCCCCCACGGCCGCCCCACGACACGAATCGCTGCTCGCCGTTTTTTTACGGCGAACAGCGATTCTCCCCTAGTAATGGGCCGAGTTCCCAGGCCTTTACGGCCGTTTTCACGAACGCAAACACACCTGCTCTCACCGTTCGTGAAAACGGCCGCAAAGTGCCGTTCCCGACAACCATGGCACCGATTGACATGGGCCCGTGATCGGTGCCCACCGATCGCGGGCAGCAGGTCCGAAACCCGCGCACTCTTTGTTCCTCCGCCACCCCGCAGGATCAGTCCGCGGGGCGGCTGAGGGGCATGATGGCCCGCGCATGCGCGGGTTTGACACATATGCGTGATGACGTCATCTGCGCATGCGCGGCTGACGTCATCGTGCGCGTCAGCCGGCATGACCCTTGGCGCGCGGGCTTAGCGACGGTCGCTAAGCCTGCGATACCGTGCTTCGCGGGGCCGCGCTGCTAGCCCCGACCGGGGGGGAGAATCAGGTCCCGGGAGGGGGCGCGGAGGCTGCCGTGAAACACGGCCAGTTTCACGGCAGCCTTTACGACTCTCCGCATTTGCGGAGAATCGCGCCCGATATTTTTCTCATCCCCATTCTCCTGCCTTCTCCTCTTAATCCCTGATCCCCTCATTGATCAAAAACCTATCTATTTATGATATCATAGAATTTGCAGTGCAGAAGGAGGCCATTCGGCCCATCGAGTTTGCACCGGCTCTTGGAAAGAGCACCCTACCCAAGGTCAACACCTCCACCCTATCCCCATAACCCAGTAACCCCACCCAACACTAAGGACAATTTTGGACACAAAGGGCAATTTATAATGGCCAATCCACCTAACCTGCACATCTTTGGACTGTGGGGGGAAACCAGAGCACCCGGAGGAAAACCACGCACACAGGGGGAGGATGTGCAGACTCCACACAGACAGTGACCCAAGCTGGATTCGAACCTGGGACCCTGGAGCTGTGAAGCAATTGTGCTATCCACAAGGCTACCGTGCTGCCCGTGCTGATGTATGTTCTGATCTCAGTAAAGAAAAGTTATTTGCTAAGATAATGAAGCCACATGTAGGCTTGCATTAACACTGCAATGAAGTTACTGTGAAAATCTCCTGTTCCCAACACTCCGGCGCCTGTTCGAGTACACTGAGGGAGAATTCAGAATGTCCAAATGACCAAACAAGCATGTCTATCGGGCGCCCGGAGGAAATCCACGCAGACGCGGGGAGAACGTGCAGACTCCGCACAGAAAGTGACCCAGGCCAGTCCTGGACACTGTGAAGCTACAGTGCTAACCACTGTGCTACCGTGCCGTCCTTGGCATGAACCTGGCAAGTTTATGACGTGCAGAACCTTTCTCGTGCAGTATAAATTGTTGTCCCCTTTGTTCTTCTTGTGTCTGTCCTGATGAGGCTTCACTTACACGTGTCTTGTTGGCAATAATGGAAGCCTTTATTGTTTTTCACACGTTAGTCTTCCTGTGTGTTCTTCGAAGAGGGATCAAAGAGTTTGCAGCTGGAGTAAAGCCAAGCAATGATCAGCGAGTCTGAGAAGGCAAGTCAGTGATCAGCAACCAAGAACGCATAGCCAGCAAGAATAGTATTGGGGTTGGAGACCTTTAGGCTGACGTATTTGATCTGCAAGAGCCCTGACTCTCTGTACCTGGCTCTTCAGGTAGTATGGCACTATGGGCAGCACAGTAGCACAGTGGTTACCACAGTTGCATCACAGCTTCAGGGTCCGAGGGTCAATTCCTGGCTTGGGTCACTTCTGTGCGGAGTCCGCAGTGCTCTCCGTGTCTACGTGCGTTTCCTCCCGCAGTCCAAAAATGTGCGGCTTAGGTGGATTGGCCATGTTAAATTGCCCTTAGTGTCCAAAAAAGGTTAATTGGAGTTACTGGGTTACGGGGATAGGCTGGAGGCTTGAGTAGATTGCTCTTTCCAAGGGACGGTGCAGACTCGATGGGCCGAATGGCCTCCTTCTGCACTGTAAATTCTATGATGATCTACAGTTCTCTGCCAGAGTTTGATTGCTACCAAGTGCCGAGTGGCCTTCTTTCATGTAGTGGATGGGAAGGGGGGGATGGAGCTATCACAGCTATGAAAATAGCCCGGACATACAAAACCCCCCTCGGGCAAAGCACTTGCAAGTGGCAACCTCTGATCTTTGTGGTTAACCTACACTGCAAAAGGAACACTGCTGTGTCATTGTAATGGAGCGATACAAACACAGAGAGAGCCAGGCCTCCCTGTCATGATAAGCACATCCATCGAGACGGCTTGTTTGTTCTGGGCAACAATGTCTGTGACACCACAGAGAAGGATCTGTTTTTGGAATTTCATTCAGTTTACAGAAGCAGATAGCAGAACTCACTGATAGTTGTCAGAAATAGCGAGGGTTTCAATTCGTCCCTCTCAAACACAACTGTTCTTGTCCGCGGCAGAGTAAATAAGAGGGAAGTGTTTCCGCTGGGAGATGGGTTGGTAAGCAAAGGACACAGATCTAAGATAATTGACTATGGAGCCGACAGGAGGGAAGATGAGAAAACATTTTTTTTCCCGAAACAAATTGTTGTGATCTGGAACACACTGACTGAAGAGTCGGTGAAAGCAGATTCAAGGGAAACTTGCAAAAAAGGGAATTTGATGAACACTTACAGAGGGAAAAACAAAGCACGGTCATTGGGAGAGAACAGGGTAGTGAACGGGACTAATCAGATAGCTCTTTCAAAGGGCCAACACAGGCACGTTAGGTGAAATGGCTTCCCTTTGTGCTGTATTATTCTATGATAATTGCTGGTGGCAGAAATAATGCTGTACCTTCATAGAATCATAGAATTTACGGTGCAGAAGGAGACCATTCAGCCCATTGAGTCTGCACCGGCCCTTGGAAAGAGCACCCTACCTAAGCCCACACCTCCACTCTATCCCCGTAACCCAGTAACCCCACCAACATTTTTGGACACTGAGGGCAATTGAGCATAGCCAATCCACCTAACCTGCACTTCGTTGGACCGTGGGAGGAAAACGGAGCGCCCGGCGGAAACCCACGCGGGCACGGAGAAACTCCGCACAGACAGTGACCCAAGCTGGGAATCGAACCTGGGAGCCTGGAACTGTGAGGCAACAGTGCTAACCACTGTGCTGCATTGCCCACCCTTGCTGATTTGAGGAATAAGCATGCATCAACATCTCGAGGAACGCATCCAGCGAGTTTTCCTTCGGTAGCTCACTGCGCATTGCGTAGTTTCGACAAGTTGTATTGCACTGGATATTTACCATTATGTTTCACCGGACATTGATGGCTGGCACCATCAGGTAAGCGGGGAGGGGGCGGGTGATTTGTTTCCGTCACGCTTGACACTCATTCTGCTCCTCTGAACAATCACCGGTGCTCGGATAATTGTCACCTGAATAATGCCGGATGATTGAAGCTGAAGTGACTTGACAGTATTTTTTGTCTGGTCGTGATAGGGTTTGGTTGTTGGTATTTAATTGGCCGATTGGAACTGCACATCTACTGTACAGGGTCGGCTGAATCAAGTGCAATCAGCCCATTCTAATAGTTCATCAATAATGCATCAATTCCCCAGAATTCGGGGGAGCTCAAATGTTAGCTGACAATCATCTGTGAGCTGCATTTTCTTTTAATTTCACGAACTGTATGAGAGGAATTACAAATTTTCACCTTGGCAATATAGACGGGTGCACAATGCACCGACAGATTTATTCTTGCACTGCTTAGCCTGTCAAAATATGATTGAATCCTATTTATTATAATACAAAAGCCAAACTCTCTCTCGTGTTAATATTATTAACAAATAACACTCAGACTAAACAAGTCAAACATGAAGGCAATTTAACAATCAGAACATGCGGAATGTGCAAAATACAATGAGCACTGTTGAGTTGATTTTATTAATCAGATTTAAAATGAGTAAGAAACTTATTTTCTCCAGTGCACAGACAGAATGCATTTTCTCTCTTACTGCCCACAATCAGTCTGCTTTGTTTTGAAGGAGGTTTGTCATCTATTGCCCTTGCAGTGTGCATTCCAAGTAAAGGACTCAGTAGCAAGCTTTCATGAGTTTAAAAATAAAGAAGCTCATTTATTCTCATGCACTTGCCTCAAAATAATGCAACATCACACATTCACTGTAATGCAGAAAGGCACACACACAACCATGCATTATCCCACACACATTCATCCACACACTCTCACATACACATGCACACACCATCACGCATTCTCACATACATGCATGCACAGGCACACATTGGATACAGACAAAGATTATGGTTAAATCAGTCTCTGATTTCTGATTTGTGGTCTCCCATATGGCAGGGCCGGGGTTGCTAGAATGGATTTGATTGTTTCAATGGAAGTGAAGGTCTTGAAAAATGGCATTCACATCGGAGGTTTCTTTTAGTCGAAGATCTGGGAGGTTGGTCCACAGATGAATTTTGAAACTGGAACAGGTTAATCACTTTGACTGATTGATTTCTTTCAGCCGGTTCCATAGTCTAGCTCTCAGGCTGGTTGACGATGGATGTTTCTTGGGATTATAAAAGATCTCAGTATCAGAAGCCAGTTTCGACCACATGGTCAACAGACATTCTCCATCCAGAATATCCTGCAGCCAGAAAACCACTGACATACAATAGGAGATAAATTGTGGTTTTTTACACTTAGTTGGTGGATAACAAGTCTTGCCAGCTCCCCTTTGCTAATCTGAAAATCCGAAGACATTAAGTCTAGGGGCAAGATTTTCCAGTCCTTCCTGCCAGTGGGATCTTCAGGTCGCATGGAAGGTGACCCTTCCATGACAGGTTTCCCGGTGGAGCACTGGGCAAGCCACCAAAACACCATTGACCTTGAAGGGAGTGGAAGGCCCCACTAATAGCCAATGCAAGCCCCTGCTGCCACCGGAAAATACGCTGCCAGCGGGGTGGGGGGCCTCATGGCTGAGGGGTCCATGGACTTTATGGCCCAGATTTTCACTCCCAGGTCGGAGCGCGCAGAGACGGAAGAGTTCCCAACTCTTCATAACTGATCTTTAAAAATGACCAACTGTAATTGAGATTAACGTTCTCGGGGGGACTGGGCTGGATTTGAAGTGGAGCCTTCTGTTGCCAGGAGAAGTGAGAAAGTTGCTGGGTGTGAGAGTGGGAAGGCCTGCCTGTATGCTCTGGCACTTTGTTTAATGATTTAAAAATAAACAGACATCCAGCCCTCAATCCCAAACCACGGCGTCTCATGCACCCACCCATAACTCACCCACCCCCCCATAGCACCTCATACCTCCAATGCCAACCCATGCCCCTGTACCTGTATGGCCTCTCATACACCCCCTCCCCCTTGCCTCCCACATCCACATGGGTCTTTATAGCCTGGCTTGCCAACTTAGTGCCAACGCATGCCAACTGATTCCCCATCACTCTTTGCCCTCCAAGACATCTCACATAATATCCTTTGACAGTTCCTTGACAGATTTGAAGTTCTTTGACAGCTTTGACAGTACTTTGACAGCTTTGAGGGTTCCAATATGTTTCGGCACTTTTTACGCACCATCATGTTTACCTCTAATAATCCCAGAGTGTGCTTTACCTTTCCCAAACGATGCCTTTACTCTTCCAAAGAGGTCCCAGGACTACATAAGGAGCATTTTACCTCTGGTTATCAAATTGAATCCTATCTCCTGTTGCCTTGTTTACCAAAACCACACTTCAGCAAAGGTGATTAAGGTGGTCAGCTGCCTCTCTGCGCATGTGTGAATCCCGGCCGGACTCCAGTCTGCCTCTGTATAATGGAAGATGCCATGTTCAGGGTTGGCCCTTAGACTTCAGAATCACAGACCCACAGAATTGTTATGGTGCAGACGGAGGCCATTCGGCCCATCGTGCTTGCATCCTGTTTTCTGGCAATTTCGAGGATTTCCGCCAGGGCGGTGGTCTTCTCTCTCTCTTTATGTTTTGAGTCAGCTTCGAATAATGACAGGAGTAAATTCCACAAATAACGTCCGTCTTGGTGTGCCCAATCCAGGAGGAGGCTTCTACCCAGGGTTATTTAATTCAATCCAGTCTCTTGATAGTCTGTGCTGAATAAGTGAAGGTCACCTGACCCTTTAGCAAACACTTTAACAGTTCATCGGTGTCCATTTTGAACAAATAAAAGACAGTTCTAGAAGATTCCATATGAGCTCAGGCAATGGATAAAGTTATGAACGTATCTATTAATATGCTGGAGGTTACCATTGACCAGAAGCTGAACGGGGTCAGCCATATAAATACTGTAGCAGGTCAGAGATTGAGAATTCTGCAGTGGGTAACTCGCCTCCTGACTCCCCAAAGCTTGTTCACAAAGCTCAAGTCAGGAGTGTGATGGAATACTCTCCCGTTGCCTGGATGAGTATAGCTCCAACAACACTCAAGAAGCCCGACACCATCCTGGACAAAGCAGCCCCACTTTATTGGCATCAAATCCACCACCTTCTACACTCCCTGCACCACCGAGGAACAGTAACAGCCGTGTGTACCATCTACAAGTTGCAAGGCAGCAACTCACCAAGACAGCACCTTCCAAACTCGCAACCACTACCATCTAGAAGGACAAGAGCAGCAGATACCTGGGAACCCCACCACCTGGAGGCTTCCCTCCAAGTCACTCACCACCCTGACTTGGAAATATATCGCCGCTCCTTCACTGTCGCTGGGTCAAAATCCTGGAACTCTCTCCCTAACAGCACAGTTGGTGTACCTACAGCTCAGGGACTGTAGCAGTTCAAGGTGGTGGCTCATCTTCATCTTTTGAAGGGCAGTTAGGGATGTGGAATAAATGCTGGCCCAGGCCAGCGATGCCCACATCCTGTGAGAGAATAAATAAACAAAGGGATACCCTTACTGGACATAACACCGGCATACACACTGAATCATACCTGTTTGTAACTCCTCTCAAGGGCAGGATGTTCCAGCCATTCCCGCAGGTGGCATGTTCCAGACCCCACCAAAGTCAGCCCCCACTGTGGGTTCCCCAGTGACAGGGCGGACCAGCCATGCAAAACACTCCGGTTGGACAAGAAAATACCGTCAGGAATCAATGGAGAGCTGCCTCGGCCGTGGGAAAGATCACCGCGGGGGGACCCAGGAAATTCCGGCCCCACACTCATTCACCCATTCCCCCCCCCCCCCCCCCCCCCCTCGCTGACGTACATTGGCTCCCACTCTGATGAGAATGTGATTTTCCAATTCACAACTTTGTTTTCAAATCCCTTCCTGGCCTTTCCTCTCCATCTCTGTAAGCTGCTCCAAGCCCACATCTCCCTGTGAACGCTGCACTCATCCAATTGTGGCCCCCTACGCAGCCTCAGTTTTAATCATGTGACCATTGACGGTGATGTCTCAGCTTGGAATTCATGCCCAAGCCTCTCTTCCTCTTGACCACCCTCTCTCCCTGTTTCAGGTGCTCAATTAAACCTACCTCTTCCACCATGCTGCTGATCACCCCTCCTAATGCAATGAAATGAAAATCGCTTATTGTCACAAGTAGGCTTCAAATGAAGTTACCGTAAAAGCCCCTAGTAGCCACATTCCAGCGCCTGTTCGGGGAGGCCGGTACGGGAATTGAACCGTGCTGCTGGCCTGCCTTGGTCTGCTTTAAAAGCCAGCTCTTTAGCCCAGTGCTAAAACAGCCCCTTATATCACCAGACGTGGCTCAGGGTGCGGCACGGTGGCACAATGGTAAGCACTGCTGCCTCACAGCGGCAGGGATTCGATCCTTGTGTCTGTGTGCATTTCCTCCGGGTGCTCCAATTTCCTCCCATTGTCCAAAGATGTTCAGGTTAGGTGGATTGGCCATACTAAATTGCCCCTTAGTTTCCAAAAGGTTAGGAGGGGTTACTGGGCTGGAGAGATAGGAGAGGAGAGTGCGCCTGGGTATTGTGCTCTTTCAGAGGGTTCATGCAGACATGATGGACTGAATAGCCTCCTTCTGCACTGTAGGGATTCTATGATTCTCCGGAGATTCGGCGGGGGCGGGAATCGCGCCGTGCCGGTCAGCAGGCCCCCCCTGGCGATTCCCCGGCCCGCAATGGGCCGAAGTCCCGCTGCTGTAATGCCAGTCTTGCCAGCGTGAATTAAACCACCTCCCTTACCAGGGGACCAGGCGGCGCGGGCAGGCTCCGGGGTCCTGGGGGGGGGAGGGGGGGGGGGGGCCAACTGGCCCCGGGGGGGGTGCCCCCACGGTGGCCTAGCCCGCGATCGGGGCCCACCGATCCGCGGGTGGGCCTGTGCCGTGGGGGCAGTCTTTCCCCTCCGCGCCGGCCGTGTCAGCCTCCGCGATGGCTGACGCGGGGATGACCCTCCCCCTGCGCTTGCACAGGGATGATGTCAGCAGCCGCTGACACTCCCGTGCATGCACGGACATCCGCCAGCCGGCAGAGTCCCTTCGGCCCCGGCTGGCGTGTTGCCAAAGGCCTTTCCCGCCGGCTGGCGGCGCGCCAACCATTCCGGCGCGGGCCTCGCCCCTAAAGGGGCGGAGGATTCCGCACCTTTGGGGTGGCCCGATGCCGGAGTGGTTCACGCCACTCCATCCCGCCGGGACCCCCCGTCCTGCCGAGTAGGGGAGAATCCCGCCCTCTGTGTTTGACAATCACTCCTGTGAATTGTCTTGGGATGTTTTGCTTTCAGGATGTCATGAACATACAAGTTATGGTTCAAAATATTATTACATGTTTCGCGGGTGAATCTAGAATGAGGGGTCATTGTTTCAAAGTAATGGGCCTCCCAATTAAGACAAGACAAGATGAGCTCTGACGGAGAGTCTTACAGATTCAAAAGCATGGACGTGTCACCCATTTAAGACAGAAATGAGGAGGATTCTTTTCTCCCAGAGGGTACTGAATCTGGAATTCTTTACCCCAAAGGGCTGTAGAGGTTGGGCTGTTCAGTGTGTTCAAGACTGGGATAGACAGATTTTATGAAGGGTTGTGGGGAGAAGAGGGGAAAACGGATTTGAGGATAACCTCTTTCAGATTAGTCATGATTTCACTGACTGGCTGAGCAGACCCGATGGGCCGAATGGCCTTCATCTGCTCCTACGCCTTATGGGCTGAAAGCATGCAGCATGGAAACAGTCCATTGGCACAATTAGACTCTGCTGGAGTGTTATACTCCTGGGCTGGATTTTGAAACACCTTGCTGGGTATATTTTCGACATGGCAGCGTGTCCATTATGACAGGTGCCTATCCCACTGTCTCCCCACCCACCCTGACCTGACCCCCATAGATTGGCAGCCCACCTGCCATTTATCTTTCATTTATGATCATAGAATCATAGAATTTACAGTGCAGAAGGAGGCCATTTGGCCCATCGAGTCTGCGCCGGCCCTTGGAAAGAGCACCCTACTTAAGCCCAAGCCTCCACCCTATCCCCGTAACCCCACCTAACCATTTTTGGACACTAAGGGCAATTTATCATGGCCAATCCACCTATCCTTCACATCTTTGGATTGTGGGAGGAAACCGGAGCACCCGGAGGAAGCCCACGTAGACACGGAGAGAATGTGCAGACTCCGCAGTGACCCAGCGGGGAATCGAACCTGGGACCCTGGAGCTGTGAAGCAACTGTGCTAACCACTGTGCTACCGTGCCGCCCTGATCTTGTAGCCCCCCCCCCCCCCTTCCTCTCCCCCCTCCCCACAAGCAGGAACACCTCCTCTGCGCCTACCCTTTTGAATCCTTGGGCCGGGATTTTCAGATCCCACGGTGGATGAACCTGGGGGATGAGGTGGTCCTGCCAAAGGTCCACTGACGTCCGGCGGTGCTGGGCAAGATCCCGGTAGCGGGCAAGGCTGGAAAACCTTCCCAACCCCCCCCCCCCCAACCGTAAAGATCTCTTTCTGGTCACCCCTCAACCTTCTTTCTTCACCCGTAACACCTCCTCCAGCTTAGCTTTTAGACTGAGGTTTCTTGTCATCTCTCTTCATCTTATCCTTCCTTGCTGCGAAGCTGGTTTCTCGTTTATTACTATTTTATAAAGCACTTCAGGGCATCTTCATGCTAATGCTGTGATATAAATTCAAGTTGTGTTTTCTGAGTAAATGTTTAAGAGCTGCCTGAGTGCTACATAACTGTCAGCTGTGTGTGTGAATAAGTAGTCAGCCTTTAATCCTTTCTTTTAGCCGTGTCTGACATAGTTTAACATAATATTCAAAGCGTAAAAACAGGTAATTCAACACAACGCGTCTACCCTGGTGTGTATGCTCCGCACAGGACTCTTCCCAGCCTTTCACATCTAATCCTTTCAACTCGGCACGGTGGCACAGTGGTTAGCACTGCTGCCTCACAGCCCCAGGACCTGGGTTCAATCCCGGCTTCGGGGGGGGGACTGTCGGTGCGGAGTCTGCACTTTCTCCCCGTGTCTGTGTGGGGTTTCCTCCTGGTGCACCGGTTTCCTCCTGCAATCCAAAGTCGTACTGGTTAGGTGGATTAAAATTGCCCCTTACTGTCCAAAATGTTGGGTTACGAGGATGGGGTGGAGGCGTGGGCTTCAGAAGGTGCTCTTTCCCATGGCCAGTGTGCGAACTAGATGGGCCAAATGGCTTCCTTCTGCGCTGTAAATTCTATGATTCTATTTCCATTTATTTCTTTCCCCATCGTGCGTTTACCCAGCTTCTCCTGGGCTAACCGCCTCCTTGTGTCAACGGGTTCCACGTTCGCATTCCCTGATTGTCGAGGTTACTCCTGTATTCCCCATTGGACGTATCAGTTACTTTATTTTTTATTCATGATACAAAAGCTGAAGGCCAGATCCAGGTACAGAGTTATCGACCTGAAATGTTAAACTATTTATCTCTCCACATTCGTCTGGCTTGCTGAGAGTTTCCAGCAGTTTCTTTTTTGATGTTGCATTCAGGGTCTCCAGTTTTGGTCTCCCCTGCAATTGGGAGCATCTTCTCTCCCCTCACCCGATCAAACGCTGCCAGAGTTTTAAAGACCCACTTTGAGGCCACAACTCCTTTTTCCCTTATGGGGATTCCGACCCCGCCCTTGTCACCATCCCGCCCGGCAGCACAACTTCCCAGGAGGCAACCTCCGAATTGGGCCTCCCTGCGCGTGCCATCCTACGAAGGAGGGTGGGAAGGCTCCCATGACTGCAGTGAGAGGTACTGCAACTCTTGGTTTAGATTCCCAACCCCGTGGAGGTGAGGTTGGGGGTAACGGGGGTTGGGGGGGTGGGGGGGGGGGGGGGGGGCGTGTAATGACTTCAGGTCAGTGGCTCCATCGGGAGGTGCTGCTGAGGCAGGTAGGTGGGTGTGAGGGTCACCACACAGCCTGCAGGGAAATGATCAAATAAAGAGGCCCAAAGCCAGTTTGGGGCATTAGGTTAGGAGGGAAACCATTGTGCCGGATGATTCATGATGTGGAGATGCCGCCGTTGGACTGGGGTGAGCACAGTAAGAAGTCTAACAACACCAGGTTAAAGTCCAACAGGTTTGTTTCAAACACTAGCTTTCGGAGCACTGCTCCTTCCTCAGGTGAAGGAACATATTTCTTCATTCAACTGAGGAAGGAGCAGTGCTCCGAAAGCTAGTGTTTGAAACAAGCATGTTGGACTTTAACCTGGTGCTGTAAAACGTCTTATGGATGATTCATGGATGAGGTTGTGGCCTTTGAGCCTCCCTATGGGAGCTTTGTGAATTGAACTGATGGCTTCAACATACAAGTCACTCCAATGCCAGTAAAATACCAGTGCCAGCTCAAAATGGCACCCAAGTGGGGGTCTTAATTACCCTAATTGCCTGCCTTCCTTTTTGGAGTGGGCAGCCGACCCCTTTTCAGTCCGTCCCTGGAAACGTTCCCCGGAGGGAAGAACATGACAGGGAACCATCCTGACCCATCTTCCCCCTATCCCCATAACCCAATAACCCCATGTAACCTTTTTTGGACACTGAGGGCAATTTATCATGTCCAATCCATCTAATCTGCACATCTTTGGACTGTGGGAGGAAATCGGAGCACCCGGAGGAAACTGACGCAGACACGGGGAGAACGTGCAGGCTCCACACACACAGTGGCCCAGCGGGGAATCAAACCTGGGACTCAGGCGCTGTGAAGCCACAGTGCTAGCCACTTGTGCTACCGTGCTGCCCCTACGTGCTGCCTGTACATGTCATAACTTCCCATGATTAATTGCTGTAATGTTCATTGATTGGGCTGATGTTAAATCTCGATATTGTTGCGTGTCATGAGAATGTCGCTTTAAGAAATGTTTGGCTGCTCATTTTACTGCAGTGGTGTCACAGTGTGGGTGGAGCTGGGCTGTTTGTCAGCTTTTGACTTTTGTTTCAGGCTGTTTGCTGCAGGGTATGTTTTAATTTTGTGTTCAGTGTTGGAGCTGAAGCCAGGCACAGCAGGTGTACTGTTGATCTCTCTGCCATGAGAAGACTATGTCTTGATTATTTGGTGAATTCAGAATTGTAAATGTTCTCAGTAGTGAATGGAAACCTAATGTGCTTCTGTAAAAAGGTGTTTCTTTGTCTTCTGGATGTTGTTTGGGAAGTTATTAAGAATTACTTAGTGTTGCAGTCTTTGGGGGTTGTATTTGAATTGATGGTTGCGAAGATGTTCACTGTATGTTTTAAAAAGGCTAACTTGAGTTCATAGAATAAACATAGTTTTGCTTTAAAAAATACTTTTCCATTTCTGCTGTACCACACCTGTAGAGTGGGCCATGTGCTCCCCATACCACAATCTATTAAAAGTTGTGGGTCAGGTGAACTCCATGATACACTTTGGGGCTCTCTAAACCCTGGCCCACCACAAGTGTGAATAAAGAACATTAGATTTTGTTTCAGAAACAAAATTATTTATAACTACCACTGCACTAACGAATTACTAAAATGTCTAAGATGAATACAGTTGGAAATAATGGCTTCACACTAACTTACACTAAGATTCTACAGAATTACTCTAATATGCAACTGCTATCAACTCCTTACCAACACCTTCTCCTGGACCACATGGTGTGTCCGGGTCACATGCCTGCACCCTCACACCACCTGCTGGTTCGATGCTGGAACTACAATAGTTATACATATATTATGTATCCTGTTCTTAATGAAACTACAATCAACAATTTCTAATTCGGCACAGTAGGACAGTTGTTGGCACAGTTGCTTCACAGCTCCAGGGTCCCAGGTTCAACTCCAGGCTTGGGTAACTCTCTGTGTGGAGTCTGCACGTTCTCCCCGTGTCTGCGTGGGTTTCCTCCGGGTGCTCCGGTTTCCACCCACAGTCCAAAGATGTGCAGGTTAAGTTGATTGGCTGAGCTTAATTGCTCTTCGTGTCCACAAAAAAGGTTAGGTAGGGTTACTGGGTAACGGGGACAGGGTGGAGGTGTGTGCTTGAGTGGGGTGCTCTTTCCAAGGGCTGGTGCAGACTCGATGGGCCAAATGGCCGCCTTTTGCACTGTACATTCTATGAAATTTCACATATCCCACTATGTATTGCCGCATTTTGTACAGGCTGTGGTGTTGGCAGTGGATCATCTGTAATAATTTATCAAACCTTGCATCTGATCACCACTTGATTGTCTCGAGATTCACTTTCCAACCTCAGGCTGATTGAAAATAGCGATGTAGCCTTGACTTCCCCCACGCCACTGTGCAAATACGCTGATGCGCAAAGGCGAATGAGATTGAGCGGTTTGAACTGTCTCCTTCCTGGGCCAGAGAGGTTGCATTGTATTAACAATGATCACATCATTAAACAGAAGGTCCTAACGCTGATAAGTAGCAGCTGTTAACTTTCTGTGGCAAGCAAATTCTGAGTTGCAGTGATAATGCAGCCACCTCTTCAAAATAGGATGATAATAATAATAATAATCTTTCGTGTCACAAAGTAGACTTATATTAACACTGCAATGAAGTTACTCTGAAAATCCCCTAGTCGCCACACTCCGGTGCCTGCTCGGGGACACCGAGGGAGAAGTCAGAATGTCCAATTCACCTGACAAGCACGTCAGTCAGAACTTTGTTGGAGGAAACCGGAGCACCCGGAGGAAACCCACGCAGGCACGGGGAGAACGTGCAGACTCCGCACAGACAATGACCCAAGCCGGGAATCGATCCTGGGTCCCTGACGCTGTGAAGCAGCAGTGCAAGCGGTTCTTTGTGCAAGGCAAACACTAATTAAATAACAACGTGGCTGAAGAAACGAGATTAAAATTGAAATTCAGCGAATTCAACATGGTCCTGAAACCTGAAGGCACATTTGGTGGGAAAATGCGATGAAAATGTTCCATTTCACGAGTCAGCGGCTTAATCTCTTGTTTAAAAAAAAACAAAGAACAATGCTCATGACGTGAATGATTGTCTCGAAGTGCTAAATGTTGTGTTTTACAAGCTCGCTTTGCTGGCTGCCCGCTCTCCTTCCGACTTGAATTCCCACACTGAAATAAAATTGCCAGCATTAGAAAGTGCACTGGCTTTGTGCGAGTAGCAAATGCCTTTGTAATTACCCCTTGCCTCTGCGACAAGCTAATAAAGATAGCAGAAATGCCGCCTCAGGTCCTGCTCCATCATTAAATGCACGCTGGCCTTTTGTGAAACTTGTCCAAGCCCTAGTCTCAGATTAACAGTGCACTTCCAGCATTATAGGAGACATGATTGGCAGTGAGCTGAATTTCTCCTTCGGATGCTGTATTTATAAAACCTTGCCTTGCAGTGGACAATAAAATAATTTGATCATTGCTCGTTTGCTAATTCCCCATTTCAGGCGCACACTCTTCATCTATCATGTAAATATTTATGTGACCTTTTCAGCTGGACAGATCTTCAAACTTTCGATCTCCGTCAAGGGAAACCTGATATAAAAGCTGTGTCGATGCTTTACTCATAAGCAACCTGACAAATATTTTGAATCGTGCTCTCATATGTCTGGGCACACCAGAGAGCAAATATTGTGCATGTTACTGTCTGGCGGTAATCTCACGGGAATCATTGATCCAGGGGCCCAGGTTTATGCCCAGGAGACACGGGATTATATCCCACCCCAGCACCTGGTGAAATGTATATTCGATTAATAAAATCTAGTTTTGAAAGCTGGCTTTGGTTATGGTGACTGCGGAAATAGTGGCCCAGAGTCACGCAGACTCGAAATGCTAACTATGGTCGTCATCTTGAGCCCCCATTCGCCGGGCGGAAAATAGCGCAAGTATCGGGAAGCGCGATTCTTGTCCGGGAAAGATCACGTTTCCCGATCACGTCCCGCCCCTCGCCGGTGATGTCATGAGGAAACTTATTTTAATAAATTTGAATACATTTCACTGCTATCAGCAGCCCCAACCCGCCAAGTGATCCCCCCCCCCCCCCCCCCCCCCCCACCTCACTAAATATTCATACTTCATCGACGTGACGTCACGTTGTAGAGGTTTACAACAGGTTTGGCCAGTTGTGACAATCAATGGCATTACCATTGCTGACACCTCATTATCAATATCTATTGAGCAGGCACTGAACTGGACTACCCATATAAACGATGCGGTGACAAGAGACGCTCGGACACTAGGAATACAACGGTGAGTAACCTCGCCTCCTGATTCCACCAAACCTGTCCACCATCTACAAGACACAGGTCAGGAGAGTAATGGAATACTCTACACTTGCCCCGATGAGAGCAGCTCCAACAACACTCAAGAAGTTCAACACTATCCAGGACCAAGCAGTCCGCTTGATTTGCACCCCTTCCACAAACATTCATAAGACCATAAGACCATAAGACATAGGAGCGGAAGTAAGGCCATTCGGCCCATTGAGTCCACTCCACCATTCAATCATGGTTGATTCATTCAAAGAACAAAGAACAATACCGCACCTGAACAGGCCATTCAGCCCTCCAGCCTGCGCTGACCATGATACCTGCCTAAACTAAAACCGTCTGCACTTACGGAGTCCGTATCCTTCCATTCCCACCCTATTCATATATTTGTCTAGATGCCCCTTAAATGCCGCTATCCACCTGCTCCCACCCCCTCCCCAAGCAGTGCATTCCATAAATTTACCACCCTCTGTGTAAAAAACTTGCCTCGCTCATCTGTTCTAAACTTTGCCCCACGCACTTTAAACCTATGTCCCCAAGTACTTGACTCTCCTACCCGAGGAAAGAGCATCTGACTATCCACTCTGTCCATGCCACTCATCGTCTTGTAGACCTTTATCAGGTCGTCTCTCAACCTCCGTCATTCCAGCGAGAACAGACCGAGTTTATCTAACTTCTCCTCATAGCTAATGCCCTCAATATCATGCAACATCCTAGTAAACTGCTTCTGTACCCTCTCCAAAGCATCCACATCCTTAAGGTAGTGTGGCGGCCAGAATTGTACACAATATTCCAAATGAGGCCTTACTAAGGTCCTGTACAGCTGCAACATGACTTGCCAATTTTTATATTCAGTGTCCCGACCAATGAAGGCCAGCATGCCTTATGCCTTCCTGACCACCTTATCCACTTGTGTTGCCACTTTCAATGATCGGTGGACACGCACGCCCAGGTCTGTCTGCCTGTCAGTACTCGCAAGAGTTCTACCATTTATTATGTAATTCCTACATGCTTTGGACCTTCCAAAGTGCATTACCTCACACTTGTCCGGATTAAACTCCATCTGCCCTTTCTCCGCCCAAGACTCCAACCAGTTTATATCCTGCTGTATCCTCTGAAAATCCTCTTCACTATCCACAACTCCACCAATTTTTGTGTTGTCTGCGAACTTACTAATCAGACCAGCTACATTTTCTTCCAAATCATTTATATACACCACAAACAACAAAGGCCCCAGAACTGATCCCTGTGGAATGCCGATAGTTACAGCCTTCCATTCAGAAAAGCATCCTTCTACTGCTACCCTCTGTCTCCTGTGCCCAAGCCAGTTCTGTATCCAACTTGCCAGCTCTCCTCTGATCCCATGTGACTTCACCTTTTGTACCAGTCTACCATAAGGTACCTTGTCAAAGGATTTGCTGAAGTCCATGTACACAACATCTATTGCCTTTCCCTCATCTGGAGATGCAGGCGTTGGATTGGGGTGAGCACAGTAAGAAGTCTTACAACACCAGGCTAAATTGGCAGCAGAAGGCCGAAGGCCGCTGCCCTAGACTCAACATGTATGCTCAAGCCGTCAGGAGTCGCATCAATGCCAGATTCATCAGTCGTATTCACAAGACAGCCCCGAACGCCACCCAAGCACTCTCAAGACCAACCGCAACATCGTCATCAAACCAGCAGACAAAGGAGGGACCACTGTCATACTGAACAGAACGGACTACTGCAAAGAAGTGTACCAACAACTCAACAGCCAGGAACACTTCAGACAGTTACCCGCAGATCCGACCAAAGAAAACACCCGCCAACTCAACAGACTGATGAAGACCTTGGATCCAGACCTTCAGAGCACCATACGTGCTCTCATCCCATGTAATCCCCGCATTGGAGATCTCTACTGCCTCCCGAAAATACACAAGGCCAACACACCAGGCCGTCCTATCATATCAGGCAATGGGAATCTGTGTGACAACCTCACTGGCTACATCGAGGGAATCTTGAAACCCATCGTACAAGGAACGCTCAGCTTCTGTCGCGACACGACGGACTTCCTACAGAAACTCAGCACCAATGGACCAGTTGAAGCAGGAACATTCCTCATCGCAATGGACATCTTGGCACTCTATACCAGCATCCCCCATGACGACGGCATTGCTGCAATAGCCTCGGTACTCAACATCGACAACTGCCAATCTCCAGACCCAATTCTACAACTCATCCGCTTCATTCTGGATCACAGCGTCTTCACCTTCGACAACAAGTTCTTCATCCAGACGCACGGAACAGCCATGGGGACCAAATTCGCACCTCAATACGCCAACATCTTCATGCACAAGTTTGAACAAGACCTCCTCACTGCACAGGACCTTCAACCAACGTTATACACCAGATACATCGATGAAAGATGCCCTCGTATGAACAGGATATGGCACTCGACTCATCGATCAACAGTTCCAATGTGCCACAGCAAAAAACAGCACCGACCTCCTCAGAAGACAAACACGGGACGCAACCGACGGAGTACCCTTCGTCGTCCAGTACTTCCCCGGAGCGGAGAACCTATGACATCGTCTTCACAGCCTTCACCACGTCATCGATGAAGATGAACATCTTGCCAAGGTCATCCCCACACCCACCTACTTCCCTTCAAACAACCGCGCAACCTCAAACAAACGATTGTTTGCAGCAAACTAACCAGCCTTCAGAACAGCGACCACGACACAACACAACCCTGCCATGGCAATCTTTGCAAGACGTGCCAGATCATCGACATGGGTACCACAATTATACATGAGAAAACCACCCATCAGGTATGCGGTTCATACTCGTGCGATTCGGCCAACGTTGTCGACCTCATATGCTGCAGGAAAGGATGCCCCGAAGCGTGGTACATTGGCGAGACCATGCAGACGCTGCGAGAACGGATGAACGGACATTGAGCGACAATCGCCAGGCAGGAATGTTCCCTTCCAGTTGGGAACACTTCAGCAGTCAAGGCCATTCAGCCTCTGATCTTCGGGTAAGTGTTCTCTAAGGCAGCCTTCAGGATGCGCGACGACGCAGAATTGCCAAGCAGAAACTTATAGTCAAGTTCTGCACAAATGAGTACAGCCTCAACCGGGACCTGGGATTCATGTTGCATCACATTCACCCCCCACCATTTTGCCTGGGCTTGCGAAATCCTACCAACTGTCCTGTCTTGAGACAATTCACACTTCTTTAACCTGTGATTATCCCTCGCTCTGGATCTGTAAAGAATTAATTACCTGCAAATGCTCACATTCAAAGTATTGTCTTGCATCTTTGACTTTGTCTATATATATGTTTCTGGAACCTACCTCTTCATTCACCTGAGAAAAGAGCAGTGCTCCGAAAGTTAGTTATTCAAAACAAACCAGTTGGACTTTAACCTGGTGTTGTAAGACTTCTTACTGTTTCCCTCATCTATCATCTGTCACTTCCTCGAAAAACGTGATCAAATTTGTGAGGCACGACCCCCCCGCTTTCACAAACCATGCTGTCCATCACTAATAAGTCCATTTTGTTTCAACTGTGAGTAAATCCTACCTCTAAGAATCTTTTCCAATAATTTCCCTTCCACTGACGTAAGGCTCACCGGCCTATAATTTCCTGGATTATCCCTGCTGCTTTTCTTAAATAATGGAACAACATTGGCTACTCTCCAGTCCTCTGGAACTTCACCTGTAGCCAATGAGGTAACAAAGATTACTGTCAAAGCCCCAGCAATTTCCTCCCTTGCCTCCCTCAGTATTCTGGGGGAGATCCCATTAGGCCCTGGGATTTATCTACTTTAATGCTATTTAAAATGACCAACACCTCCTCTTTATTAAAATCAACATAACTCAGAATATCTACACACTCTATCCTATACTCCTCATCCACGAAGTAATTGTCTTTGGCGAATACTGAGGGAAAGTATTCATTTAGTATCTCTCCCATTTCCTCTGGTTCCATACATAGATTCCCTCCAATATCCTTGAATGACCAACCCTTTCTCTGGCTACCCTCTTGCCTTAGGATTTTCCTTAATCCTGTTTGCCAATGACATTTCATGACCCCTTTTAGCCTTCCTAACTCCGACCTCAAGTTCCTTCCTACTGGCTTGATATTCTTCAAGGGCTCCACCTGTCCTCTGCCTTTTAGTCCTTACGAATGCTTCATTTTCCTTTTTTACAAGGTTCATAATATCACTCATTATCCAGGATTCCCTATTCTTGTCACCCTTATCTTACATGCCAGTCCTGAATTCTAATCAACTGACATTTGAAAGCCTCCCACATGCCGGATGTTGATTTTCTCTCCAACAGCTTCGTCCAGTCAACACTCTCCAGATCCTGCCTAATGCTGTTGTGATTAGCCTTTCCCCAGTCTAACACCCTCACCTGAGGACCACTCTTGTCCTTTTCCATAAGCAGCTGAAAACTTACAGATTTATGATCACTGTTCCCGAAATGATCTCCGACTGAAACTTCGATCACCTAGCTGGGCTCATTCCCCAGCACCAGGTCTAATATGGCCCTTTCCAGAGTTGGGCTATTTACACATTGTTTCAAGAAACCCTCCTGGGCACTCCTTACAAATTCTGCTCCATCCATGCCTCTAGCAGTAAGTGTGTCCCAGTCAATATAGGGAAAATTAAAATCACCCACCACAACAACCGTATTGTTTCTGTAATAGCAACAACATCATAATTCCACACACTGATCCAAGCTCTAGGTTCACCTGTCTTACCTGAAATACTCCTCGCACTGAAACTAATGCACTTCAGCCCATCAGCCCCGTTGCATTGACCAACCAACTCCCTGCCTGCTCTTCCTCTTAATCCTGCTGGCCTTAGTCTGTAGCTCTCCCTCAGTTATTTCTCCCGCTGACTGACTGCTCTGGTTTTCATCCCCCTGCCATACTAGGCAGTTCAATCTGTTTCTCTGCCTTCCACTTTTCTCCTGACTAGCTTTTGTTTCTGCCCCCTCTTTACTACCCTCTGACTTCCTGCATTGGTTCTCATCCCCCTGCCACATTAGTTTAAACCATTCATAACAGCGCTAGCAAACAACCCCCCCGAGGACTCCCTCCACCATTGAGGCACAGTGGCAGCCGTGTGTACCATTTGCAAGATGCACTGCATCACTGCAAGATGTACTCACCAAGGCTCTTAAGACAGCACATTGAAAACTCCCGACCACTACCATCTGGAAGGACAAGGGCAATAGGTACCTGGGAATCCCACCACCTGGAAGATCGTTACCAAATCACCCACCATCCTGATTTGGATATGTGTCGCCTGTTCTTTCACTGTCGCTGGGTCAAAATCCTGGAACTCCCTCCTCCCCAACAGAGATGTGGGTGTGGCTACACCTCAGGGATTGCAACGGTTCAGGAAGGCAGCTCACCACCATCTTCACAAGAGCAATTAGGGATGGGCAATAGATGCTGGCCTGGACAGCGACGCCCACATCCCATGAATTAATAAAAAATGCTTATTTAGATAATGTTGTTCAGTAATTTGAATGAATCTGACATCATCCTCAGCTGATTGCACCCTTACCAGCCCGGGCCCCATTCAACTATTACCACCTCATTTTCAGATATTCATAAAAATAATTTTTAAATCATTTTTAAAAAATAACAATCTTTATTGTCACAAGTAGGCTGACATTAACAATGAAATGAAAATGAAATGAAAATCGCTTATTGTCACGAGTAGGCTTCAATGAAGTTCCTGTGAAAATCCCCTAGTTGCCACAATCCGGCGCCTGTTCGGGTACACGGAGGGCGAATTCAGAATGTTCAATTCACCTAACAAGCGCGTCTTGTGGGAGGAAACCGGAGCACCCGGAGGAAACCCACGCAGACGCGGGGAGAACGTGCAGACTCCGCACAGACAGTGACCCAGGCCGGGAATCGAACCTGGGACCCTGGAGCTGTGAAGCAACTGTGCTAACCACTGTGCTACCGTGCCGCCCATCGCTCTTGTTTAAGATTCTAATCCTTGTCTTCAGATCCCTCCTTTGTCTCATCCCACTCCATCTGCCTAATTCAATTCTGATCTCTTCAGTAACCCCAATTTAAATCACTCCGTCTTCAGTTTGCAAGGCCCAAGTTCTGGACTTCAGGTCCCAAATGTCTCTGTTCTCTCCAGCTCACTACTTAGAACCTAGCTCACTATCAAAGATTGCTTTATAACGCTCCCACAAAGCACCTTGGAGCATTGTATCACGCGGAAGGCGCTAGGCAAATGCAGATTGCTTTGTTGTTAATCAGTTCATTTGCCATTTGGAGAATATTCAGTGAACTCAATCAGGTTAAAACTAAGAACTTCAGTAATGCATTTTTAATGGCCCAACTAGATTAAAGACAGGGAGTTCTGAACAGGAAATTAAGAATGGAAAATGATGGAATATCAAATGATCATTATCTCTGGAGATTCGGTGAGCATCGCAGTTCTCCCGTGAAACATTAGTGTCAATTTTTCATCCAAGTCTGTAGATCTTTCTCAAGTGGGTGTCTTTAAATGATTCCTCTGAAGTAATTGAAATACTTTGTGTTGTTGAAATGGGCTTTGTGATAGTTCTTGTCTCTCTGCACTGCTTCTCCGATGGACTTGCTTTGTAGCTAGAGGTTGTTTATTAGTGATGGAGGTACCAACTTCTCTGTTCCATTTCCTGGTTCTACAATGACATTGAGTAGCTGTAAATCCAGCAATAAGAAGGATGGCCATGTGTGTTACATAAATAAACTGTCCAATTCTTAAAACTATATGCAGGTCACTTACTCCTAATGCAATGTATCCAATGCACCGCTCAGAGAGTTGATATCTGGTGACACCTAGGGGATGTCTGAGATATTTTGTTTGAAATAAATGCTTTGTAGTTTCAACAAGGTTCAATAATCATTGACCATCACAACAGAGAAACTGGCCAATTCAACCCACTGTGTCTGGACCAATGCTCCTCTGTACTTGAATAACTTTGTCCAGCCCACGCTCTCACTTAGTGCCCACACATTATAGTCGTCCAATTATCAAATTAATGGTCTTCGTAAGGCTTGTATTGCTGTTGTGCTGGCTCAATAACACAGCACGTCGGGTGCCCAGAGTTGCAAACTGAACGATAGAACCTTCATTTGCGTAGCGCCTGCCATCAATCTCAGCCTCTGGATATCCAAATACTGAAGAGTGCAGGGGACATTTTAACTAACCCGTTCGAGCAGGATCCGTCCCCACGCTGTGTTCTACTAGTCAGATTGCCTTTGCCGTTGTTCCAACTTCCGCAGTAATGATACTTTGCCCGGCTCTTGCGCCTGAATACTTGAAATTGTAAGTCAGCCTGCCTTGAGCTCCTGTTAAATTGGAGCAGTTATCTTCTCCACTTAGGCTGAGGTAAGTGGATCTATTGTTTGTTGACAGCAACAAGGCTTCCCCATGGTTAGTAATGAGAGCCATTCACTATCAGTTTACTTTGGAAGAGTAATCTCTCGATGCTGCCAACACTTCCAAACATTATTACGTGGGTCTTCGAGAGTCGACAATACCCAGTGAAACTTCAGCCCTGGATTAGTTCATGTGCAGCTAATATTGAGCTTTTGATTAGCTTGCAAAGAACTTATGTCCCTGGAACTTTTTATTATCGGCACGACGCAAATGATGTGCTGAAAGTTGTATTTCTGCGCGTTCTGAGGGAAATGCGTCTTCAACTGGGGGTGAAAAGATGACACTGATCGGAGAATCTCTGCTGACTATTCTTTTTGCCTACTATGGACGTACTGTGTACATTTCCCTTGGCCGCAGAAAAATACTTTTCACTGTAAATGTGACAATAAATCAAATCAAATTAAATCAAACCCCACCCTATACCCGGAACCTAATCTGCCCATCTTTGGACCCTGAGGGACAATTTAGCCCGGCCAATCCACCCAACCTGCATATCTTTGGACTGTGGGAGGAAACCAGAGCACCCGAAGGAAACCCACGCTGACACGGGGAGAACATGCAGACTCCACACACACAGTCACCCAAGGCCGGAATTGAACCCGGGTCTCTGGCGCTGTGAGCAGTGCTAACCACTGTGCTGCCTAATACATGTCACACTTCCATACTGTACGCCTCTGAATGAAGGTGAAACAATGGTGAAATTTGAAAGGAAATAAAAGGCTTGAATAAAGTTTTGAGTACCAGTGGCAACATTGCCAATGTCGGGACAAAATTAATGCAGCAACACTTGTGCTTCTGTTTAGTGTCAGGTGGATGTTCCTTTAAGAAATGGGTGTTTATCAAATAGCTGCAGTGATGTCAATGTGTGGGTGGAGCTGGGGCTGTCTGTCTTTCACTTTTTTTTTGAGCAGGGAACTGCAGTGTGGCTTTGGTTTCGTTTTCAGAGTTGGAGAGCTGCATTCAAAGCAAGCAGCTGTATAAAGATCTATCTCTCTACAAGCTAAAGAATGTCTTCAGCTCATTGATGATTTAAAAGTAATACCTGTTTCTGTAGAGAATTTAAGCCTGCTGTCTTTATTTTAAAAGGGTTTAACTTATGAATGTTGCTTGGGAATTTATCGAGGATTGTCTATAGAGTATTGTATTTGTGGGGTTACGTGTGTTGGTAGTTGATAAGATGTTTACTGTGTGTTTATAAAATGTTAACTGGATTCATAGAATAAACATTGTTTTGTTTAAAAATACTTTTAGCTCTCTGTTGTATCGCACCTGTAGAGTGGGCCCGTGTGCTCCCCATAACCAAGATCTATTTAAAGTTGTGGGTCAGGTGAACCCCATGGTATACTTTGGGGTTCTCTAAACCCTGGCCCGTAATAATAGCATGGATTTGAATTGAGAAGATTGTCACAATTACATCAAAGATCAAAGATCTCGCAACGAGGGGTGGAGGCCTCAAACCAAATTCATAACACTGATGTGTCCAATTGCCAGCAACTCAAAAGCAAGGTGGTTTGGAATCATAAAAGAAGGAACATTATTGCTCTGTGACTGTCTATTCCAGCCATGGACGAGTACTTTAAGGATGGTTAGCTTCGGCAAGAGCCAAAGCAAATACTCGACCCATGATTTACGGCAGTAATGATGGTGAAGTTGTCCGAATCTACTGTCATTATTCCACTGAGACGATAATCATCCTCCGCAAGATGGACGTGCATGATTAAATCTCGAAATCCATCAGCTGCTGCCAGTCATCCCATGCTTCTCCACAGGGAGCGCTGTTGGAGTGTAATTTTTTTTATATATATAAATTTAGAGTACTCAATTCATTTTTTCCAATTAGGGGGCAATTTTAGCGTGTTCAATCCACCTATCCTTCACATATTTGGGTTGCTGGGGCGAAAACTATGCAAACACGGGGAGAATGTGCAAACTCCACACGGACAGTGACCCAGAGCCGGGATGGAACCTGGGACCTCGGTGGAGTGCAATCTATTAGAAATCAATGAACTGATGAAAACATCCACTCTTACAAAATTGGTGCGGCGGCAGGGAGCGAAGCATTTTGGCCCATGGCTGTTTTTGTGACTGGAATCCAGTGGGATTCCACATAATTCAGCAGCAGGACCCCCGCTGTTTGTGCACTGTGTCAATGCTTCCGACTCAAATATCGAGGGCACGATGAAGGAGTTTTCAGACATTACTGAAATTAATCATCTGGCTAATAAGGAAGCAGGAGGAGACTGAATTATACCTATCGACCGGTCTGGGAGTTGCACAAAGGTGAATGGAATTCAATTTATAGAAATGTGTGTTAATGATTTGGAGAGGGCAAACAAGGCAAGGAATAGATAAGACCATTGGGAAAGAGACTAAGGGAAGATCATTTGCCCACTGAGTCATGTTCCGCCATTCTACAAGATCATTCCTGATGTGATTGTGACTTGAACCCCTGCCTGGCTCCCATGTGGGGTTCTTTGTGTTGTTAATTCTAGAATGGATTGGATAGGATTGGATTTGTTTATTGTCACGTGTACGGAGGTACAGTGAAAAGTATTTTTCTGCAAGCAGCTCAACAGATCATTCAGTACATGGGAAGAAAAGGGAATTAAACAAAATTCAAGAAAATACAAGAAAATACATAATTGGGCAACACAAGATATACAATGTAACTACATAAGCATTGGCATCGGATGAAGCATACAGGGTGTAGTGTTAATGAGGTCAGTCAATAAGAGGGTCATTTAGGAGTCTGGTGACAGTGGGGAAGAAGCTGTTTCTGAGTCTGTTCGTGCGTGTTCTCAGGCTTCTGTATCTCCTGCCCGATGGAAGAAGTTGGAAAAGTGAGTAAGCCGGGTGGGAGGGATCCTTGATTATGCTGCCCGCTTTCCCCCCGGCAGCGGGAGGTGTAGATGCAGTCCATGGATGGGAGGCAGGTTTGTGTGATGGACTGGGCGGTACTCACGACTCTCTGAAGTTCCTTGCGGTCCTGGGCCGAGCAGTTGCCATACCAGGCTGTGATGCAGCCCGATAGGATGCTTTCTGTAGTGCATCTGTAAAAGTTGGTAAGGGTTAATGCGGCATGCCGAATTTCCTTAGTTTCCTGAGGAAGTATAGGTGCTGTTGTGCTTTCTTGGTGATAGTGTCGACGTGAGTGGACCAGGACAGATTTTTGGTGATGTGCACCCCAAGGAATTTGAAACTGCTAAGGCTGGTTTAGCTCACTCGGCTAAATCGCTGGCTTTTAAAGCAGCCCAAGCAGGCCAGCAGCACGGTTCGATTCCCGTACCAGCCTCCCCGGACAGGCGGCGGAATGTGGCGACTAGGGGCTTTTCACAGTAACTTCATTGAAGCCTACTCGTGACAATAAGCGATTTTCATTTCATTTTTCATCTCCACCTCAGCCCTGTTGATGCTGACAGGAGTGTGTATATAGCTTTTATATTGAACAAAGGTGTAGATTTATTTACACTACTTAACTTGATTTGACACTTACTCCTCTATAGTGCAGAGTTGATAATAAACATACGACCTGCACTCATCTGCTCCACTAATACATGAGGCTGGATTCTCCGTTTCTGGGATTATGTCCCCACACTGTCGTACAAACTGTGGACATTCACGCCAGAAAAACTGCCACATCCGGGTCGGAGGCCGTGCATGCGCACTGCGGCGTCCTCCAATGGCCGCGTCATGTTTCATGGTGGACTCAGACCGAGGAGCTGGACATTAAAAATAGACTGCCCAATCGGCCGCGCACCTGACCCTGACTGCCAGCCCAAACATAGCCCGGCCGCGTATAGGGCCCCCCTGCCCTCTGATCGGCCCGCTCCCGACCAGGGTGGCTGCGGACTGAGTCCGCAGCTGCCGTGCTAGTTTTCCGACCGGCTGGACCATGAGTGGTCCACGCCATTGGAACTTCGGCCGGTCGGCGGTGGAGAATGGCGGGGCGGGTCTCCAGCAATGGCCGCAGGTAGGTGCTGCGCTAGGTGTGGCGTACTCTCTGAGTATACCATTCTCAGGGCCCGCAGAACAGGGGAACCGGCACCGGTCCCCATTCCATATGGGGAAATGGATTCTCCCCCTCAGCTCCAGCCACGATTTCGGCATTGGGTTGCGGAGAACCGAGCCCATGAACTATGATCTTCTCTCACTCATAGTCTCTTTTCTACATTCTGTCTTCCAGCTTTCTCCTCAACCTCTCACCCTCACAAGGCTCAGCATCAATGCCTTATATAGTTCTACATCTAACTCCCTCTCGTGGTTGATTCGGAAATAATATTAATCCTTCCAGTTCTGTACATTCATGATAATGTCACATCCCATATCCCTTGAGTCCTTTGTAGATAAAAATTCTGTCTAACTCACTCTGCAATATGTTCAACAGCTCAATCCCAACTGCTCTATGGGGAAGTTAATTCCAAAGAATAATAACTCTCTAAGAGAAGAAAAACCCTCCTCAAACATATCTTGAATGAGGAATCCCTTATTTTGAAACTGTGCACCCAAATTGGGGGGCGCATGGTAGCACAGTGCTTAGCACTGTTGCTTCACAGCTCCAGGGTCTCAGGTTCGATTCCCGGCTTGGGTGACTGTGCGTAGTCTGCACGTTCTCCCTGTTCTCTCCGTGTCTGCGAGGGTTTCCTCCGGGCGCTCTGGTTTCTTCCCACAGTCCAAAGATGTTCAGGTTAGGTGGATTGGCTATGATAAATTGCCCTTCGGGTTCAAAAAGGTTAGATGCGGTTACTGGGTTACAGGGTTAGGGTGGAGGTGTGGGCTTAAGTAGGGTGCTCTTTTCCAAGAAACGGTGCAGACTCGATGGGCTGAATGGCCTCCTTCTGCACTGTTAATTCTACAACAACAAATCGTTTTTCTATTCTTTCTGTTCACCTGGATAATCTCACATTTCCCAATATTATGAGTGAGAATCTCGCCCTATATTCCATATGGCAATTTTTTTGCCCAAGCAGTTAACCTATCTATATCTCTTCACCTTTCTCACAACTTACTTTCCTGCCTATCTTTCTACTGTCAGCAAATTTAGCGAACATACGTTCAGTCCCTTCACCCAGGTGATTAATACAGATCAATAGTTGAGGCCCCAGCACAGATCCCTATGGGATTCCGTATTTACAGTTTGCCAAGCTGAAAATTACCAATTTATTCTGATTCTCTCCTTCCTGTTTGTTAGTCAATCCTCTATCCATGCTAATATAACACTCCAAACACCATGTGCTCTAACCTTGTGTTGTAACCTTATATGTGACACCTTATCAAGTGCCTTTTAGAAATCCCGATACACTACAGTTACTGGCTCTCCTTTATACAGCCTGCTTGTTACGTCTTCAAAGAACTCCGAAAATGTTTGAAACGGCCTTTTCTCTTTTATAAAACTGTGTCGATTCAGACTGATTGTACAATAATGTTCCACGTGACCTGTTGCAAATCCTTACTGGATTCTAGCATTTCCCCATTGACAAGCACACACAATAAAAAGAACATTTGAAGTAGAGAAATGAAAAAGAGGAACCTTGGAGCTTTTATTTTGTTCCTTCTCAGAATGTGAGTGTTAGCTTTAATTGTTCATTTCTCAAGACCCTTCGCCAATGTGGTCTTCATGGTGACGAGCTGGCTCCGAGAACCACTGCAGCCTCTCTGGCACAGGTACACCCCCAGGGCTTTTCGGGAGGGATTTTGACCCAGCGACGTTGAAGGAACGGCGATATAGTTTCAAGACTAGGGAGGTTATGTTGCAATTGTATAAGGTGTTAGTGAGGCCACACCTGGAGTATTGTGTTCAATTTTGGTCTCCTTACTTGAGAAAGGACGTACTGGCACTGGAGGAAGTGCAGAGGAGATTCAATAGGTTGATCCCAGAGCTGAAGGGGTTGGATTATGAGGAGAGGTTGAGTAGACTGGGACTGTACTCGTTGGAATTTAGAAGGCTGAGGGGTGATCTTATAGAAACATATAAAATTACGAAGGGAATAGATAGGATAGATGCGGGCAGGTTGTTTCCACTGGCGGGTGAAAGCAGAACTAGGGGACATAGCCTCAAAATAAGGGGAAGTAGATTTAGGACTGAGTTTAGGAGGAACTTCTTCACCCAAAGGGTTGTGAATCTATGGAATTCCTTGCCCAGTGAAGCAGTTGAGGCTCCTTCATTACATGTTTTTAAGGTAAAGATAGATAATTTTTTGAAGAATAAAGGGATTAAGGGTTATGGTGTTCGGGCCGGAAAGTGGAGCTGAGTCCACAAAAGATCAGCCATGATCTCATTGAATGGCGGAGCAGGCTCGAGGGGCCAGATGGCCTACTCCTGCTCCTAGTTCTTATGTGTGAGGCTTGGAGCAGAACTGTCTGGTGGTAGCATTCCCAAGCATTTTCTGCTCTTGTCCTTCTCAGTGGTAGAATTTGCAGGTTTGGATGGTGCTGTTGAAGGAGACGTGGTGAGTTGCTGCAGTGCATCTTGTAGGCAGTACGCACGGCTACCGGCGCTAGGATCAGTGAATGTTTCAGGGCATCTTGCTGGGGGTCTCTTTGGTGTGGTTGAGGGAGGACAACATGAGGCCCAGCCTGGGCAGTGCCAGCTGCTGCAGGAGACAGGGGAATAAAGATGGAGGGTGTGCGGTGGACTCCTTCTCCACTCCAGGTACTTCCCCTCCTCTGGATCTCCTCCAGCAGGACCTCCAGTGCCAGCCTTCTGAGAATGCGGTGTCTCCATCCCTGATACATCCTCAGACGGATTACTGCATGTCAGCCAGAGCACATCACGCCTTCTGGGCAAGTGGCAGCATGAAGGCTCTTTACACTACACCAAATAAAATTGTGCTGTCTCTTTGTTTCAGTGATAAATCTGCGCTTTCTGGTTTAACACCTTCAGGCAAATTCAAATTATGGTAATAAGCAATTAGGTCCAAAATCGTATGCTAAAATTAGACATCCAAACAGGCGTGTCTTATTAGCACAGCACGCATGTATCAGCTGTTGTTACCCTTTCACCACGTTAACCCAATAAGTGTTCAAAATGCTGAGGGTTCGTAACAGAGTTGATGGAGAGGAACTGTTTTCGCTCGCATGAGGGCCAGGGAGCAGATGGACACTGTTTCACGATGATAAACTATAAATACCCATGGGGTAGGGGTAGAATTTACAACTTATGCTTGGGCAAATTGTCATGTTCTAGAATGTGCTGCCAGAAAGGGCGGAGGAAGCTGGCTGCATAATAACTTTCAAAAGACAATGTCGGCACCCTTGTAAAGGAAACATTTTTGAGGTCAGTATGGAGGAAGAGCAAGAGTGAAAGCAATTAATTGGATAAGTCCGTCAAAGAGCTGGCACAGGCCGGATGGGCCGAATGGGCTCCTTCTGTTCTGTGGTATTCTATAATTCTTTAAGCATGATAGAGGCAAGATGGGTTTCATGCCAGGTTGTAAAGTAACTAAAATTCAGAAAAGTGTGGGAATACTGGGGAAGAGGTGGGAAGAAGAATTTTTGGGACCTGTTTGAAGAAATTGAGAAAATCAAGGCTGGCGTCAAGAATCATAGTAAGAAGTCTTACAACACCAGGTTAAAGTCCAACAGGTTTGTTTCAAACACGAACTTTCAGAGCACTGCTCCTTCACCTCACCTGAGGAAGGAGCTGTGCTCCGAAAGCTTGTGTTTGAAACAAGCCTGTTGGACTTTAACCTGGTGTTGTAAGACTTCTTACTTTGCTCACCCCAGTCCAACGCTGGCATCTCCACATCATGTCAAGAATCATAGCCTCGAATCCCTCCAGTGCATAAGGAGGCCATTTGGCCCATCGGGTCTGCACCGACCCTCTGAAATAGTCCCGCACCTGAGCCCACTCCCCCTAAACCCATCTAACCTTTTTGATACGAGGGGCAATTTTTTTAGCATGGCCGATCCACCTGACCTGCACTTCCTTGGATTGTGGGAGGAATCCGGAGCACCCAGAGGCAACCCACACAGACACGGGGAGAACATGCAGACTCCGCACAGACAGTCACCTGAGGTTGGAATTGAACCCTGACGCTGTGAGGCAGCAGTGCTAACATCAAGAAAGAAACATCCGGGGCGGAATTCTCTGGCTGTTCGCTGGTGGCGGGGTCCCCTGGCCCTGCTGGCAGTGTAGCCCTGCCAGCGGGTTTCCCGGCAGCGTGGGGTGTTTTCAGTGGGAAATCCCATTGACAGGCAGTGAGAGTAATGAATCACACCACCAGCGGGAAATGCGACCAGATTCCTCCGACCTCGCTTGCAGCAGTAACAAAGTCAGACTCACAGCAGAGAATCCCGGCCCAGGTAAATAACCCAGCCATATCAGACGAGGTGCGCAACTTTAGAGGGGAGTGTCACTCATTGAGAGTACACAGTGCATTCATCAGTGACACATTAACACAGGGATATCTTGGTTGCGGAGTAGATTGAGCGAAGGACCACTCGTGATGTTGGGATTGTGGCCGGAATTTTCCAGCCCTTTCCACCGATGGGATCTTCCGGTCCACCGATGTTGGCCACCGTCGTCGGTTCCCAGCAGCGTGGCTGGTGAGCCATGCCAACTGCCTGTAACTTTGACCCAGAGACACTGAGGAAACTATGGCATAGTTGCAGGCCAGGATGGCGTGTGACTTGGGAGGGGAAATTGTAGGTGCAAGGCAGCAGTGCCCAGGCAGTGCTCATGGAAGACCACTCGTAGTTCATGCAGCTTTGCCCTTACGCCAACGTGAATGGACTATCCAACAGGGAGGGTGTGATTCAGGTGTAAAGTCCTGATAATGATATAAAAATATATTATATTTATGTTTCTGACAATCAATGTCGGGAATCCCATGACATCACTGGCAGGACGGCGGGGGGGCAATCGCGTCACAGTTTTATATCGGTGTGAATTTAGGACCCGCGCAAGATTTCTAACTCCCGTCACCAAACCAGCCCGAAAAGGATGGGAGCAGAAGCCGCCATGTGTTTAGAGTGAGAGTCATTTATGGCACTGAAAGAGGCCATTCAACCCATCATTTCCTTGTCAGGTCCCCATGGAACAGTTGCAGTTCTGTTCCCGTAGCCTTGCTCATTTGGTTTCCCTTTGAAACCATTGATTGTTTCCACTGTTGACACCCTGAGTGAGTGCATGGTCAATTCCAGCCCCACAGACCCCGAGTCCCAACATAAGTGATGTATTTTTTGTTGTTATATTTAGAGTATCAATTATTTATTTATTTTTTTCCAATAAAGGGGTAACTTAGCGTGGCCAATCCCCCTAACCTGCACATCTTTGGGTTGTGGGGATGAAATCCATGCAGACATGGGGAGAATGTGCAAACTCAGGGGCAGCACGGTGGCACAGTGGTTAGCATTGCTATCTACGGCGCTGAGGACCCGGGTTCGAATCCCAGCCCTGGGTCACTGTCCGTGTGGAGTTTGCACATTCTCCCCGTGTCTGCGTGGGTTGCACCCCCACAACCCAAAGATGTGCAGGATAGGTAGATTGGGAACTCTAAATTGCCCCTTAATTGGAAAATATAATTGGGTACTCTAAATTTATTAAAAAAAAGAGAATGTGCAAACTCCGCAGGGGCATTGACCCAGGGCCGGGATTCGAACCTGGGTCCTCAGCGCCGCAGTCCCTGTGCCACATGCCGCCCCAACATAAGTGATATAACTAATAATTTGTACATTGCCCTGAGATCCTTGACCCTTGATAATTCAAATGAGTTACAGGCACTAGATTTGTAATTAAACATTAAAAACCTGTTTAGTTATGACAAAAGAAGAGATACAATAAGTAATGTTAATAATAGAACAACAATCCGCAAATCTAATGATTCCCCAAACCCCGTCCCACCCTCCACCCAGTCATACACAAGACCGACACGCAGTTGGGGAGGGGAAAGGACCAGAAATATCAGGGATTAAAAGGACGTGAGATAAATCTTTGCTGTTGAGGTGGTAGTCTTTGTAGTTGTCAATCTTCCAATTACGTAAACTGTTGAAATCATGGGTTGGTTTGGGCCTTCTAATATTTGTGTTCAATTAGAACATGCAAGCTGCAAAATTATCACAGAGGAGTCATTTTCATTTGAACGACCTCCATCAGGCTGGCTCTCAGTCCCCTGGCACAGGTTGACACTGCCAGGTTGGATCTCTGCCAACCTGGCAATGCCAAACTGTGCTGGGGCAGATCCAGGGATAGACCCTAATGGGAGCACCAATGGGGGGGGGGTGGTGTATTTATGTGTGGTGGAGGCAGGGGGAGTGAACACTGAGTGTTGTGGGGGGAATGCCGGATGTACTTGTGCAGTGTTGAAGGGAGGTGGAATACCAGAGAGGTTTGTTGGGTGGGGGTGCTAGTGTAGCAGGGTTTGCGGCAAGGATTGTCAGAGGGTGGGGTTTGTAGGGCAGTGTGGCGACGAGGACTGTCAGAGGGTGGGGGCTGTAGTGGAATATGCCGGCGAACATTATAATAATAATCTTCATTATTGTCACAAGTAGGCTGACATCAATGAAGTTACTGTGAAAATCCCTTAGTCGCCACACTACCTGTTTGGGTACACTGTGGAAGAATTCAAAGTGTCCAAATCACCTTACAGCATGACTTTCGGGAGCAAACAGGAGCACCGGGAGGAAACCCACGCAGACACGGGGAGAATGTGCAGACTCCGCACAGACAGTGGACAGTGATCCAAGCCTGGAATTGAACCCGGGTCCCTGGCGCTATGAAGCAACATTGCTAACTGCTGTGCTTCCAATTGTCAGAGGGTGGGTGGGTGTCGAGGGTGTAGCCATCTGAGATGGCCACCTGCAAAGGACCATGGGAATTGAGGCCAACCCAGGACTCAGACAGATACAGGGCTTGTGTGTATTTGCAACCCAGATAGCGAGACCTGACCAAAATCCCTGCTCGTGTGCATTCTAATGGCCCATTTCCCCAGAACAATAGGACTGCACTCAAGAAACCAATACAGCCACAGACTGATTGGCGCCACACCCAGAGAGCCCAACCGTGAAGTTCAATCACCGCGAAGGACCCGCCCAGCAACCAAAGCACCCGCCCCTTTATTGGCCAAAATCGAAGGCAGTGATCGAAACCTGCCGAATTATTGGATCCAAGATTAAGGACCGCCCCAAAGAGCGTGAAATCCCAGAGGGATAAAAAGGCACACAGCCATGTGTTCTATCTCTTTTGGATCTGGCCTGTGCATCCTCCTTTGAATCCGGCCTGTGCCAGCCAACTGTAGCAGGAACAGCCAGCCAAGTTCAAGACCAATGATTGCTACCTGACGGATGACCCCAGCAGAGATAAAGCCACTTCTTCAAACCTGCCACATGAGATCAAGATAAAGGCCTTATCCACTTGCACAGTGCAGGTCATCCTGAAGTTAAGTATAGGTTATTGTAGCTGATAGGTGTAGTTTAACTTGTAGTATATTGTGCTTGCATGTCGAAGTAACCCTTGTGTGTAAATAAACCATCTTTGAACTTGAACTGACTAATTGGCTGTGTGGTCATTTGACCGATATACGGGACAGCCTTGTGCTTCAGTAAGAGAAACAGAAACACCCACAGTATTGGCGACGGTGTTGGGATATAACATCATATTGGCGACTTTAAAGAGCAGCAGGGGGTATGCCAACGAGAATTGTCAGAGGGTGGGTGGGTGTAGAGGGAGTATGCCAGGATGGATTGTCAGAGGGTGGGTGGGTGAAGGAGGGTGTGCCAGGGAGGATTGTCAGAGGGTGGGTGGGTGTAGTGGGAGTATGCCAGGATGGATTGTCAGAGGGTGGGTGGGTGAAGGAGGGAGTATGCCAGGATGGATTGTCAGAGGGTGGGTGGGTGTAGGAGGGTGTGCCAGGGAGGATTATAGAACATAGAACATAGAACATTACAGCGCAGAACGGGCCCTTCGGCCCTCGATGTTGCGCCGACCTGTGAAACCATCTGAAGCCTATCTGACCTACACTATTCCATTTTCATCCATATGTCTATCCAGTGACCACTTAAATGCCCTTAAAGTTGGCGAGTCTACTACTGTTGCAGGCAGGGCGTTCCACACCCCTACTACTCTCTGAGTAAAGAAACTGCCTCTGACATCTGTCCTATATCTATCACCCCTCAATTTAAAGCTATGTCCCCTCGTGTTGGTCATCACCATCCGAGGAAAAAGACTCTCACTGTCCACCCTATCTAACCCTCTGACTATCTTATATGTCTCTATTAATTCACCGCTCAGCCTTCTCCTCTCTAACGAAAACAACGTCAAGTCCCTGAGCTTTTCCTCGTAAGACCTTCCCTCCATACCAGGCAACATCCTAGTAAATCTCCTCTGAACCCTTTCCAAAGCTTCCACATCCTTCCTATAATGTGGTGACCAGAACTGCACGCAGTACTCCAGGTGCGGCCGCACCAGAGTTATGTACAGCAGCAGCATGACTTTGTGGCTCCGAAATTCAATCCCCCTGCTGATAAAGGCTAGCACACCATATGCCTTCTTAACAGCCCTATTAACCTGGGTGGCAACTTTCAGGGATTTATGTACCTGGATGCCGAGATCTCTTTGTTCATCTACACTACCAAGAATCTTGCCATTAGCCCAGTACTCTGCATTCCTGTTACTCCTTCCAAAGTGAACCACCTCACACTTTTCCGCATTAAACTCCATCTGCCACCTCTCAGCCCAGCTCTGCAGCTTATCTATGTCCCTCTGTGTCCTATAACATCCTTCAGCACTATCCACAACTCCACCGACCTTCGTGTCATCTGCAAATTTACTAACCCATCCTTCTACACCCTCATCCAGGTCATTTATAAAAATGACAAACAGCAGTGGCCCCAAAACAGATCCTTGCGGTACACCACTGGTAACTGAACTCCAGGATGAACATTTGCCATCAACCACCACCCTCTGTCTTCTTTCAGCTAGCCAATTACTGATCCAAACCGCTAAATCACCTTCAATCCCATACTTCCTTATTTTCTGCAATAGCCTACCGTGGGGAACCTTATCAAACGCCTTACTGAAATCCATATACACCACATCAACCGCTTTACCCTCATCCACCTGTTTGGTCACCTTCTCAAAAAACTCAATAAGGTTTGTGAGGCATGACCTACCCTTCACAAAACCGTGTTGACTATCGCTAATCAACTTGTTCTATTCAAGATGATTATAAACCCTATCTCTTATAACCTTTTCCAACATTTTACCCACAACCGAAGTAAGGCTCACAGGTCTATAATTACCAGGGTTGTCTCTACTCCCCTTCTTGAACAAGGGGACAACATTTGCTATCCTCCAGTCTTCCGGCACTATTCCTGTCGACAAAGACGACATAAAGATCAAGGACAAAGGCTCTGCAATCTCCTCCCTGGCTTCCCAGAGAATCCTAGGATAAATCCAATCTGGCCCAGGGGACTTATCTATTTTGACATTTTCCAAAATTGCTAACACCTCCTCCTTTTGAACCTCAATTCCATCTAGCCCGGTCGACTGAACCTGAGTGTTCTCCTCGACAACATTTAACGCTTCCCCTATTTCCTCTGATTCCACACACAACTTTCTACTACTATCCTTGATTGGCCCTAATCTTTCTCTAGTCATTCTTTTGTTCCTGATATACCTATAGAAAGCCTTAGAGTTTTCCTTGATCCTATCCGCCAACGACTTTTCGTGTCCTCTCCTCGCTCTTCTTAACTCTCCCTTTAGGTCCTTCCTGGCTAACTTGTAACTCTCAAGTGCCCTAACTGAGCCTTCATGTCTCATCCTAACATAAGCCTTCTTCTTCCTCTTGACAAGTGCTTCAACTTCCTTAGTAAACCACGGTTCCCTTGCTCGACAACTTCCTCCCTGCCTGACAGGTACATACTTATCAAGGACACGCAGTAGCTGTTCCTTGAAAAAGCTCCACATTTCGTTTGTACCCATCCCCTGCAGTTTCCTTCCCCATCCTATACATCCTAAATCTTGCCGAATAGCATCATAATTGCCTTTCCCCCAACTATAATTCTTGCCTTGCGGTATATACCTATCCCTGCCCATTGCTAAAGTAAACATAACCGAGTTGTGATCACTATCACCAAAGTGCTCACCTACATCTAAATCTAACACCTGGCCGGGTTCATTACCCAGTACCAAATCCAATGTGGCCTCGCCCCTTGTTGGCCTGTCTACATACTGTGTCAGAAAACCCTCCTGCACACACTGTACAAAAACTGACCCATCTATAGTACTCGAACTATAGTATTTCCAGTCAATATTTGGAAAGTTAAAGTCCCCCATAACAACTACCCTGTTACTCTCGCTCCTGTCGAGAATCATCTTTGCAATCCTTTTCTCTACATCTCTGGAACTATTCGGAGGTCTATAGACAACTCCCAACAGGTTGACCTCTCCTCTCCTGTTCCTAACCTTGGCCCATACTTCCTCAGTAAACGAGTCCTCAAAAGTCCTTTCTACCGCCGTAATACTTTCCTTGATTAACAATGCCACAACCCCCCCCCCCTCTTTTACCATCTTCTCTGTTCTTACAGAAACATCTAAATCCTGGAACCTGCAACAACCATTCCTGTCCCTGTTCTACCCATGTCTCCGAAATCGCCACAACATCGAGATCCCAGGTACCAACCCATGCTGCACGCTCACCCACCTTATTCCGGAAGCTCCTGGCGTTGAAGTAGACACACTTCAAACTAGCGTCTTGCTTGCCGGTGCCCTCTTTCGAACTTTTAACCCTATCCCTAACCTCACTACTCTCAACATCCTGTACACTAGGACTACAATTTAGGTTCCCATCCCCCTGCTGAATTAGTTTAAACCCCCCTGAAGAGCACTAGCAAATCTCCCCCCCAGGATATTGGTACCCCTCTGGTTCAGGTGAAGACCATCCTGTTTGTAGAGGTCCCACCTACCCCAGAATGAGCCCCAATTATCCAGGACACCAAAACCCTCCCTCCTGCACCATCCCTGTAGCCACGTGTTCAACTCCTCTCTCTCCTTATTTCTCACTTCGCTAGCACGTGGCACGGGTAACAACCCAGAGATAACAACTCTGTTTGTTCTAGCTCTCAGCTTCCACCCTAGCTCCCTGAATTTCTGTCTCAAATCCCCACCTCTCTTCCTACCTATGTCGTTGGTACCTATGTGGATCACGACTTGGGGCTGCTCCCCCTCCCCCTTAAGGATCCCAAAAACACGATCAGAGACATCACGAACCCTGGCACCTGGGAGGCAACACACCAACCGTGAGTCTCTTTCGTTCCCACAGAACCTCCTGTCTGTTCCTCTAACTATGGAGTCCCCAATGACAAGTGCTCTGTTCCTCTTCTCCCTTCCCTTCTGAGCAGCAGGGACCGACTCTGTGCCAAAGACCTGTGCCCTATTGCTTACCCCTGGTATGTCGTCCCCCGCAACAGTATCCAAAACAGTATACTTGTTATAGAGGGGAACGACCACAGGGGATCCCTGCACTGCCTGCCGGTTCCCTCTCCCTCCCCTGACGGTAACCCATCTACCTTCTTCTTTTACCTGAGGTGTGACTACCTCCCTATAACTCCTCTCAATAACCTCCTCCGCCTCCCGAATGATCCGAAGTTCATCCAGCTCCAGCTCCAGGTCCCTAACGCGGCTCTGGAGGAGCTGGAGTTGGGTGCACTTCCCGCAGATGTAGTCAGAAGGGACACTAGAGGTGACCCTTTCCTCCCACATTCTGCAGGAGGAACATTCAACTGCCCTAGCCTCCATTCCCATTGAACTTACTTCCCAACTACTGAAAAATAAAAATAAAAAACTTGTTAGTTTAGCAATCCAATGGACAGAACTTTTTTTTTGGTTAGAGGAGGAGGATGGGTGGGAGACACTACGTAAGTAGTGTTTCGGGTAAAGCTGTCACTCGAGAACAGCCCCTTCACAAACCACCTTCAACTTACGCTGGCCGCACTGCACGTATGCAAATCTCCCCGGAACAGCCAATCAGAAGCTCTGCTCTGCTGCCCTCTGCTGGAGGGCATTGTCAGAGGGTGGGTAGGGATGGGGGGAATCATGCCAGGGAGGATTGTCAGAGGGTGGGTGGGTGTAAGAGGGTGTGCCAGGATGGATTGTCAGAGAGTGGGTGGGTGTAGGGGGGTTTGCCAGGATGGATTGTCAGAGGGCGGGTCGGTATGGGGTATCATGCCAGGGAGGATTGTCAGAGGGTGGGTGGGTGTAAGGGGGGTATGCCAGGATGGATTGTCAGAGGGTGGGTGGGTGTAGGAGGGTGTGCCAGGATGGATTGTCAGAGGGTGGGTGGGTGTAGAGGGAGTGTACCAGAATGGATTGTCAGAGGGTGGGTGGGTGTAGAGGGAGTATGCCAGGATGGATTGTCAGAGGGTGGGTGGGTGTAGAGGGAGTGTGCCAGGGAGGATTGTCAGAGGGTGGGTGGGTGTAGGGGGGTATGCCAGGGAGGATTGCCAGAGGGTGGGTGTGTGTAGAGGGAGTATGCCAGGATGGATTGTCAGAAGGTGGGTGGGTGTAGGGGGGTATGCCAGGAAGGATTGTCAGAGGGTGGGTGGGTGTAGGGGGATCATGCCAGGGAGGATTGTCAGAGGGTGGGTGGGTGTAGAGGGAGTATGCCAGGGAGGATTGTCAGAGGGTGGGTGTGTGTAGGGGGGTATGCCAGGAAGGATTGTCAGAGGGTGGGTGGGTGAAGGGGGATCATGCCAGGGAGGATTGTCAGAGGGTGGGTGGGTGTAGAGGGAGTATGCCAGGGAGGATTGTCAGAGGGTGGGTGGTGTAGAGGGAGTATGCCAGGATGGATTGTCAGAGGGTGGGTGGGTGTTGGCGGGTATGCCAGGAAGGATTGTCAGAGGGTGGGTGGGTGTAGGGGGGTATGCCAGGGAGGATTGCCAGAGGGTGGGTGGGTGTAGGGGGGTATGCCAGGGAGGATTGCCAGAGGGTGGGTGTGTGTAGAGGGAGTATGCCAGGATGGATTGTCAGAGGGTGGGTGGATATAGGGGGTGTGCCAGGGAGGATTGTCTGAGGGTGGGTGGGTGTAGAGGGAGTATGCCAGGATGAATTGTCAGAGGGTGGGTGGGTGTAGGGGAATCATGCCAGGGAGGATTGTCAGAGGGTGGGTGGGTGTAGGGGAATCATGCCAGGGAGGATTGTCAGACGGTGGGTGGGTGTAGAGGGATTATGCCAGGGAGGATTGTCAGACGGTGGGTGGGTGTAGAGGGATTATGCCAGGGAGGATTGTCAGACGGTGGGGGAGCCCTCTGAAAGCTTTGTGATGTGGGCTGGTGTCCGTCAGGCTGCAGTGCTGGTCAGGGTACCCTTGAAGGGCGGCTCCCCAATATCTTTGGAGCTGGATCCCGGTTCCATGAGGCCCTGCCCTGCCAGAGTGATGGCGTGAACCACGTACCCTCATCTTTTCTCTCTAAGAGGCTCAGGGTTTCGAGAGAAAACTGGAATTGGAGAGTTACGCAACAGTTTTCAATCTGAGCCTGACACTTTGCCAAATTCTGGTAAGATTCTGCCCAGAAATTGTAAAAATCTTCTGTGCCTGCCAGAATGTTATTCTGCCATGAGTTTTATTCTTTAAATTACTTTCATTTTCGGATTGTTGCCCTAACACGATAAGCAAACTAATTCTGGATATGTTTGTGTAATCACATTATCTAGAACATGGTGGCCCATGCTGATAGGTTGAATAAAATATTTAGAATTAATTACTTTACACAGAGGGTAGGGAATGCACAACAAGGCACATATTGTGTTTCATTTCAAGCAGGATGGAAATAAAATGTAAGGAATTTAAGTCATGTTTGTATTGATCCTTGGTTGGACCACACTTGCAGTGCTGCGATATGTCGGTAACTGCCCTCATGATAAGATCCTGAGACTTGTATGTTGATCTATGAACCAATTATTGTTAGTCTTTAAGGATCCCAAGTTACCATCACCCATATCGCAGGTTCGATGTGGGTCGGATGCTTCTAGAGTGTTCTCTCTCGACTGTTCTTTCAGAGTCTCTTACCATGTGACTCTATGCATCATACGGTGGGTGGTGCTATTCTCCAGTCCCACGTTAACCCTTGCTCGGCCCGGCACCTTTATATTACATTTGTGTGCGCACGATATGACAGCATGCAGCACTCTGGACCATTCAAGTATCCACATTATGGAAAGAATATAGAAATACTGGAGGTTATGCAGAAACAATTTACAGAATGACACCAGATTGAGAGGTTTTCCAAAAAGGAGAGATTGAACAGATTAGGGCTCTTTACATGAGGCGGTGATCTGTAATATTATGGAAGGGTTTGAAGGGGTAGACCTAGAGAAGATGTTTCTACCTGAGGGCAGGATCAGAACTAGGGAGGATAAGTAACAGATTGTGATTGATAAACAAGGGGGTGAAAGGTGATCGGAGAGCAGGAATGTGAGGTTGAGGCTACAATCCGATTAGTCATGATTTTACTGCATGGTGGATCAGGTCCGAGGGGCAGAGTGGTCTACTCCTGTTCCTAGTTCATATGTTTGCAAGTGAACAAATAGGGAACTAGGGAGAAGCTTGTTTGCCCAGAGTGTAGTTAAAATGTTGTTTCACTGCCATGAGGTGTGTTGAGGCTTTTAGTACAGATGCATTTAAGGATAAGCCAGATACACCAGAACGGATTAGAAGATGTCAATTGTAGTAATCCACGAGAGGCAAGAGATCCGTCACCACACCAATATTTATTTACAATAACGATATTACAGGAGCAGCTACAAACAGTGCTGCTAGCAGTCCAGTCAACTTAAGACTGGCTCACAAAGTCTACACAGGTGCTTATATGGGGGCCCCCTCAATGAGCTATCATTGAGGGAGCTCATACTCCAATTGGCCAACCAATAAAGCCAATTGGAGTTCATTACACCGCTCCCCCCCCCCCCCCCCCCCCCCAAGGTCCGAGGAATTCCTGCCTGCTGGCATTCCTCTGAGCTTCTTCCTGCTCCTCATGTCTGGGTCTGTCACCTCTGTGTCGTCCGCCGGGTCGTTCTCCGAAGTGGGCGGGGTGTACCTTATAGGTGCCCGCCTGTTCCTTGACGACCTCCTTGGAAGTTGTTCTTCATCCTCCTTGGGGAGAGGTGTCGCGACGGCCTCGTCGAACATAGACTGTCCGACCAGAGGGGAGGCCATATTGGATTTAGTACTTGGTAATGAACCAGGGCAGGTGATAGATTTGTTAGTGGGGGAGCATTTTGGAGGTAGTGACAACAATTCTGTGACTTTCACTTTAGTTATGGAGAGGGATAGGTGCGTGCAACAGGGCAAGGTTTATAATTGGGGGAAGGGTAAATACAATGCTGTCAGACAAGAATTGAAGTGCAGAAGTTGGGAACAGGACCTTCGGCCCTCGATGTGCCGAGCCTTGTTCAAAACCAAGGTCAAGCTATCCCACTCCCTGTCACTGTGGTGTACTCCATGTGCCTATCCAATAACCATTGCTTTTTAACACACCTAACACTTCCTCCCTCGAGACATGTACAAATATCATAGAACATACAGTGCAGAAGGAGGCCATTCGGCCCATCAAGTCTGCATCGGCCCACTTAAGCCCCTCCATCTCGGACTCTGACGACTGGATGACGGGGTCTAGAGAAATTGCTCGGGGCTGGGGTGTGGGTATCCTTTCCGTCTGGGCTATCCCAACTTGAGGCGGTCCTGCTTCGCCTGCCTCCAGGTGTGGTTCCGCTGCCCTTATTTGGTCTAGGTGTTTCTTCAGCACCTTACCTCCTATTGAAACCTCATAGGATATGGGCCCTGTTTGGGACTCTACCGTGCCTTTGACCCACGTTGGTCCATTCCCATAATTCTTGACCCAAACCGGTGCCCCCACCTGGAAATGTCTCTGCTGCCGACGATTATCATGCCCCCTGCGTTGGGCCACCTGTTGTTTCTCCACTTTCCCCGTTAAATTTGGGAAAAGGAGACTCAGCCTCATTCGCAGCCGCCTTCCCATTAAGAGTTCAGCTGGCGGTATGCCTGTTGTGGAATGCGGTGTGGTCCTGTAATCAAATGGCCAGCGGGAGAGCTTTGTGTCCATTGACGCTGCCGGCTGCTTCTTGAGTCCCGCTTTAAGTGTCTGGACCGCTCTCTCTGCCAGGCCGTTGGATGGGAAGGGACCGTTTTGATGTGATGGACTCCGTTTTCCTTCAGGAATTTTCCAAATTCCCCACTTGTGAATGCTGTTCCATTGTCCGACACCAATACCTCCGGAAGTCCATGTGTTGCAAACGAGGCCCTGAGCTTTTAAGTTGTTGATGCTGTGCTTGCCGCGTTTACCTGGTGGACGTCCAACCATTTGGAGTGGGCGTCCATCGTCACCAAAATCATTGAGCCCATGAAAGGGCCGGCGTGGTCAATATGCAGGTGGGTCCACGGTCTGCCTGGACATTCCCACGGGTGCAATGGCGCCGCTGGTGGCACTCTTTGCCCCTGTTGGCACTCCTGGCACCGACGTACCAAGGCTGCTATGTCTGTGTCCAAACCTGGCCACCAAACGTAGCTTCGAGCTAGCATCTTCATTTTAGACACCCCTGGGTGTCCGTGATGTAACTCGGTTAAGATTGCCTGACGGCCCTGAGCTGGGACTATTACCCGGGCTCCCCATAATAGGATACCATCTTCTACGGTTATTTGGCCCCTTCTGCTCCAGTATGGGTGCATCTGGGGCTCCACTGGTCTTTCCAGTTCCCCTGTTAGCAGTAAATGCTTCATCTTGGCTAAAACTGGGTCTTTTTGCGTCCACAACCGAATATGTTGTGCTGGTAGGATGTCCAAAAAATTTAGAGTCATTACTGTCTCCTCTACTTTTGGTATTTGCGGCGGAGTGTCCGGGAGGTGAAGTCTGCTCAAAGCATCTGCATTTGCTACTCACGTTCCCGGTCTGTGCTCCAGAACGTATCTATACGCCACCAGTAGCAACGCCCAGCGTTGGATTCTAGCTGATGCAATCAGGGGTATTGACTTGTCTTCTTTTAATAACCCTAATAATGGCTTATGGTCCGTCACTATGGTGAATTTCCGCCTGTACAGATACTGGTGAAATTTTTTTACTGCGAATATCACCACCAGTCCTTCCTTCTCGATTTGGGCGTACTTCCTCTCAGCCATCGCCAAGGTCCTCGAAGCATAGGTTATTGGCCGTTCTTCCCCATTCCTTCCTCTGTGGGCTAAGACGGCTCCTACCCCGTAGGGGGATGCATCACAAGTGACCACCAACTCCTTCCTTGGGTCATAATGCTCTAGGACATTTTCGGATGACAGCTGTTCCTTAATGTCCCTAAATGCTTGGTTTTGGCGGGTGGACCATTTCCATTCTTGCCCCTTTTTTAGTAGCTGGTGGAGGGGTTCTAGGATGGACGCCCTATTTTCAATAAATTTTCCATAATAGGTTACCAACCCTAGAAATGATCGTAACTCCTGGACCGTGGTGGGAGCTGGGGCTTCTTTTATTGCCCTTACTCTGTCTTCTAATGGGTGTAAGCCCGACTCGTCTACTTTATATCCCAGGTACGTCACTTGTGGGGCCAGAAAAACACATTTTTCCCTTTTTAGCCTTACGCCTGCCTTTGCGAAACGCCTGAGCACTTCCTCCAGGTTCCTTAAGTGTTCCTTGTTTGTCCTACCCGTGATTAAGACATCGTCCAAATAAATCGCCACCTGCGGTAGTCCCTGCAGAATATTTTCCATCGTACGCTGGAATATAGCGCAGGCTGATGACACTCCGAAAGGTAGCCTAGTATAACGAAAAAGGCCCTTCAGGGTGTTGATCGTAGCGAACTTCTGGGAGCCCTTGTCCAGTTTTAACTGCAGGTAGGCATGGCTCATGTCCAGTTTCGTGAACAAAAGCCCACCTGCCAATTTGGCATATAGGTCGTCTATTTTCAGGATTGGGTATTTGTCCAGCAGTGCGTATTTGTTTACCGTCTGTTTGAAATCTCCACAGAGACGTGTTGAGCCGTCTGGCTTCAAAATTGGTACCACCAGCGCTGCCCAGTCCAAGAACTGTACTGGTCTGATAATGCCGTCGCGCCGTAACCTTTCTATTTCGTCATCTACTTTCTTCCTTAATGCAAAATGTACCGGCCTGGCCTTACAAAATTTCGGAAGGGCTTCTGGGTCCATGTGCAAAGTTGCTTTGGCGCCTATGATTTCCCCCAAACCTTCCTGGAAGACCTCCGGGTATTTTTGGAGTACTCCACTCAACTGCCCGCTTCCACTCTGGAAAATTTTCATCCAATCTAATTTTAGGTCTTTCAGCCAGTTTCGTCCAATTAAGCTCGGTCCGGAGCCCTCTACTATTGTCAACGGTAATCTGAGCAATTGTTTCTCATATTCCACAGGTACATGAGTCGTGCCTAGAGCTTCCAGGGGTTCCCCCGTGTAGGTTTTAATTTTCGTCAATGTTTTTGTTAGGGTTAGTGGCTGGAGTCCATCTTTGATTTTTCTAAATGCTGCCACTCCCATTACTGATACGGCCACACCCGTGTCTATTTCCATTATTGTCGGCCGCCCGTTCACCCGTGGGGTAATCTTAATGGGTTCTGCTTTCTTCGTTGTAATATTATATAATTGTTCCCCTTCGGAGGAGGATGGGGCGTCTAGGTTCTGTACTTCCCTGCATCCCCACCTGCTATTCCTCTTTTGCCACCTCTTTCTAGGGTTTCTGTCGTTGTTACCCCACTCTGTCTAGTGCCAGAAACGGTCCTTCTCTGTTAGAGCATAGAGCATAGAACAGTACAGCACAGAACAGGCCCTTCGGCCCTCGATATTGTGCCGAGCCATGATCACCCCACTTAAACCCACGTAACCCGTATACCCGTAACGCAACAATCCCCCCATTAACCTTACACTACGGGCAATTTAGCATGGCCAATCCACCTAACCCGCACATCTTTGGACTGTGGGAGGAAACCGGAGCACCCGGAGGAAACCCACGCACACACGGGGAGGACGTGCAGACTCCACACAGACAGTGACCCAGCCGGGAATCGAACCTGGGACCCTGGAGCTGTGAAGCATTTATGTTAACCACCATGCTACCGTGAGGCCTTGGGGGAGCCTCAGCCGGTACTTCCCTCTGTCTCCAGTTAGTCCTGTCAGACTTTGGGGCAGTTCTGGGGTTTTCCTTTTGCCCTCTATTCCTCAGGCTTTTCCTGAGAGCGACTATCTGGTAGCAGGACCCATTGTGGTAGTCCCTCTCAGAGGTATCTACCTCCATTGGTGTGCCCTGTAGTTCCTGTCCCCCACTTGCTACCTTTTCTAGCGACAGTGCAAGCTGTAACGCCTGCCTGCAGTCTAGCTCTGTTTCCGCCAACAGGCGTTTCTGTATTGTGAGGTTGTTTATACCACACACTAACCGGTCCCGAAGCATTTCATTTAGCGTCGGGCCGAACTCACATTTTTCCGCCAGCCTTCTCAGGCGGGTCAAGAAATTCGTGACTGACTCCCTGTCTTCCCGCTTCGCTGTGTAGAATCTGTACCTACGCAAAATACTTTGTGGAAAGTTTTCGTGTCCGGCGCATCGGGATAAGTCAGACTACGCATAATGGTGAAAGCTGAGGGTCCACACGCCGACAGCAGGATAAGCCATCTCCTTTCGTCCATCAGTATATAATTTGCCCGGAAGAAGTAACACATTCTCTCCACATACTGGGACCTGTCCTCAATAGCCGGGTCGAATGCCTCCAACCTCCCAAAAAACGGCATTTTTAAAATAGCAAGGCTTACCCTCCGAGTGCGGCAGCTGGTCTCCGCAAAATTCTTAGTTTACCTCGTCGCCACTGTAGTAATTCATGGGAGGCAGGAGTTCTGTCACAACACCAATATTTATTTACAATAACGATATTACAGGAGCAGCTACAAACAGTGCTGCTAGCAGTCCAGTCAACTTAAGACTGGCTCACAAAGCCTACACAGGTGCTTATATGGGCCCCCTCAATGAGCTATCATTGAGGGAGCTCATACTCCAATTGGCCAACCAATAAAGCCAATTGGAGTTCATTACATCAATGAAGTTTGCTTAAGTGTGATAGAAGACTTAAGTAAAACACTCTGCGGATGAGTCATTGCCCAATGGCCTGTTTCTGTTCGGCAAATACTTTCCAATACTTTGATAGAATGGTTCTTTGAGAAGATATTGGTGATCGTTAAATTAAAGGCATTTAACAAGGAAGAAATTTAGGCTATGAGAGAGTATGTTATATGTCCCAATCATTGAGACCAACCTGATGGACCATTGTGGTATTTTCTTACGATATATGTGAGTCTTCAGGAGGTTTTGTAGCAGATTAGGTGGAGTCCCTGCCTTCAAGCCAGAAGCTTTGGGTTTGACTCCCACCCCAGGACTTGATGGTCAAGGAAAGTGCTTTCATAACACAATCAAAGCAGGTTGACTGTGTCACCCTTCAAATCCTTCCAAACACTTCAGTGGCTGACGGTAAGACGGGGAGCGACTCCTAGTCAGCTGCACTTGGCGTGAGTGGCGCCCTTCAATGTATAAGCCCGTGGCGACAGACAGGTGCCCGGGAATTACTAACTATAGAAACAGACAAAGGTTTGCTTCATGTAGCACAAGGGATGGGAAGAGAATTGGAATTGGAATGTAAGTCTTCAAGTGATTAGTTTCTCTGGAGAAGCCTGTCAGGGCAACGTTATTTATCTAATTGAACGAATAGTGCCCTTACATAAAATACTTCACTTGGCACTGAAGGAGGAAATCCATAGAAATACGTTGGGAGGGATAAGGGGGAAATGCAAACAATAGTCTTTGAAGTCTGAAAACGAAATCAAGTGGGCTGGCAATCCTATCTGAAAAGATGTTTGAATCAAACTTTGTGGAGCATTACATGAGATAGTGCTCATGATGGGCAATAGGTATGAACATTTTAATTTCGCATAAAGCTAAACTTTGCAGGTACTTATTGAGATTGTGATGGGAATTTGATACAATGGGCCAGGGCCCCACTGAGACGTAACTTCATATTTAGGCATTAACTAGTCTTCTAACTATCTTAACTCAATGATGGCCTTTCCCACTGGGACCATTCAACAGACACATTCAGCAGGAGCGATATCCATAATAAATACCATGAGAACAGAGCACCTCTGATGGAGCACGGCAGATAGTAAAATAAAATGGGCCAAACAAAGAGATCAGTGGAAAATATATTTGTGGTAAAAGGCCAGTTGAAAGGGTTCATGAATACGCAATGTATTATGTATGACCCACAGGACAGGAGCCTGAAAAGGGAAAGGATCATTTCGACAACTCAACTGAAATGTTAATCAGCAGCCAGCCAATGAAACTGAACGCACGCTGAGGCATCAGACACTTCACAAGGGATGCGAATGAAAATGGTACAGAGACCACTTAATAACCAAAAACAGGTCAAGCAGCATAAAGGTAATCTGTCTCCTGTGCTTTACGATGATGTTAGAACATTCTTATGAATTATTCGGTGAAGGTGCGATGTTAACATAACTCTCCAAAGCATTCCTTTCCTTTGCAGGGCAGCAATCATTAATAAAAAGGGTCTGGAGCAGAGATGGCCATGAATAGAAATGACCATTTTGCAAATTAAACTAAGCTCCAGAAACCAATCATCAAACATTCGACCCAAATCAGAGTCACTAAAAGATCGCTCACATTTATAATGGTAAATGTTCATTTTTTTTTTAACAAAAGGAAATTACGCTGTAAGTTCAGCAGTTTTAGCATTTTTTAATGGCACATTAATTCCACACACATGCAGCAGTGACTTTGACAATCTTTGATTTTGAGACCGGATAAGTTGCTACGACAGAAGGAACTACAAATAATTTCCTAACACTACTCATTTCCAATCTTTTCATTACAGACGTGTGGGCCCTTGCATTTTCTGGATTGGGGCACCTAAAGCCCACTGTTAGTTCGACTTGTCCCTGCACACTTCAGCTCAAAGATATTTGTCCGCAAAATTGCTGACAGCATGAGCTGATAGTGGCGCAGAGCACGCGAGGGAGCATCTGCAGACTTGGTGAACAATGTCTTCCTCCTTATCCCGAGGGGATTGGGAAATAAACAGAGAAAGGACTGACAAGGTGGGTGAATTAGAGCAAGTGAACGCAATACCCAATATGCTACAGAAAGAGATGAAGAAAGGGAACGGATTATTTGATTAGGGAAGAGAGAAAGAAAAAGCAGAAAGGAAAATTAAGATGCAAAATGAAATCTAACAGTTTAAGGACCTCCAACAGCAATTCACAACCTGAAGGAGCGAGTCTCCACAGTTGAATTTGTCCATTTCCTGGGTCAGTGAGGTTGATTGCCAGTGATCATATGGATGAAAGGATACTTAACGCCGTTAGACTGAATGTTCTGTGGCAAATTGAGTTGGCAGTTAATGTGCAAGGACAAAATTTGTTTTGAAACTTTTTGGAAAATTGAGGCCGCACCTCTGTTTCTGTGAGATGAATGGGGAGTGACGGAAATCAGCCAGCAACTTTTATGTTCAATTCCTGCACTGTAAATACTCTGATTCTCTGATTCTATTGCCCTCTTGTAATAAATGTGCACATTCCATTAGCCTTCTTGATTACTTGCTGTACTTGCAAACTAACATTTTGCAATTCATGAACGAGAGCACCTATATTCCTCTGCACCTCAGAATTCGGCAGTCATTCGGCACTTAAGTAATACTTTGTTTTCTCATATTCTTCTTGCCAAAGTGAAAAATTCACATTTTCCAAAATTACACTCCACCTGCCAGTTATTTTGCCTACACACTCAACCCACCTATGTCAAATTCTTATGTCTTCTTCACAACATACTTTCCTACCAATCTTTGGGTCATCTGCAAATTTAGCAAATGTTACCCCCCTACACCATGAGCTTTTATTTTCCACAATAACCTTTGATGTGGCACCTTATCTTATAGAATTTACAGTGCAGAAGGAGGCCATTTGAAAATGAAAATGGAAATGAAAATCACATTGTCACAAATAGGCTTCAAATGAAGTTACTGTGAAAAGCCCCTAGTCACCATACTCTGGCACCTGTTCGGGTACACAGAGGGGGAATTCAGAATGTCCAATTCACCTAACAAGCACGTATTTCGGGGCTTGTGAGAGAAAATCGGAGCACCCAGAGGAAACCCACGCAGACAATGTACAGACTCCGCACAGGCAGTGACCCAAGCCGGGAATCGAACCTGGGACCCTGGAGCTGTGAAGCAAATGTGCTAACCACTGTGCTACGGTGCAAATCTCTTCTGGAAATCTGAGTGCATTTACAGGCCTCTTTATTCAGAGCACGTGTTACTTATTCAAAGAACTCCAGAAAGATGGTGAAACATGATTTCTCTTCCGTAAAACCAAGCTGATTCTTTCTGATTACCTTATGTTTTTCTGAAACCTCCTGATTGATCTATGATATAATGATCGATTTTAACCCCTTCCCCATGTCAGAGATCAAGCTAACTGGCCTGTAGTTTCCTGTTTTCTGCCTACCCCCCTCCTTGAACACAGGTTTTGTATTTGCCACGTTCCAGACTGATGGAACCTTTCCAGAATATAGGGAATAATCAGATTCCCTGATGAAAATTACTGCTTAATCTGCCTCCACCGGAACAAACAACCCAAGGAAATCCACACCTCCATGTTTGCAGATTGAACAGCAAAATATATTTCAGCAAAACGGAGCTCGATGTAGGCTGAGTTTGGTGACACTGTAGTGGCAGCGGACGCATGTCCCACACGTGTAGTTGCACATCGAAGGCAGTGGCTGAAGGTCTCTGATGATTAAAATGCAGCAGATCTGCAGAAAAGCTGAATTGGATTGATGGAATTCTCCCTGGATCACAGTGCCAAATGGCAAACACGCTAAATGGCAGCCAGTGCACACAGTTTGTCAGTTCACTTCTGCATTACTTGCCATGTTCACATATGTTTGCATATTTTTCAATTATTCTTTCATGCAGGTGGTTGTTGGCTGGGCCAGCATTTATTGCCCATCCCTAATTGCCCTTGAATGAGAGCATTTAAGGACATTCATGAACCAGATGGGTTTTGATTCCAGATTCTTATTATCTACCCGTGGTAGGATTTGAACCTGGATCACCAGAGTAGTGATGTGTTGGGTGCTCTGGATCCATGGAACATATACAGGCTACCAACACTTAAAATAGTACAACACTATTTTATTAAGCTAGAAACTGTTGAACATACTTTCACTGTGGGTTAACACGATGTTAGATTAAACTAAAGACCTATGCCTATCCTAACCAGTCCATGCACTCAGCACATGGTGAGGATCTGTAAGCTCTGTACTTCTGAAAGGCTGCATCCCGAATGAGCGGGAAAACTGATGCCCTCTGTCTTTATAGTGAGTGTGCTCTAACTGGTGATTGGCTGCGGTGTTGTGCATGTTGATTGGTCCTACTGTGTGTCCATCAGTGTGTGTGTCTGCACCATGATATACTGGTGTATATTATGACAAGTAGTACGCTGGGTCTCTCTGGATTACGGGTCCAGCGACAATGCTACTGCGCCACTTCCTCCCCACAATTACCAGAATTTTACAAAAGACGATTGCGAAGTGAAAGGTATGGAGATTGCCACACATAGAGTGGGGTGCCATGTCGCCTTGGCACTCTGAAATAACCAAACAATCAGTAGCTCCACTGTCGGATATAGCACAGCTCTCAACAGCTGGAGATGGGGGAACCGTATGGCCAGGGTTTGCGAGAGGCCCGGAGAGGGCGTGGAGTGGGCCAGCTATACAGTATACAAACCGGAGAGAGTAGCTCAGTGAGCAATGCCACCACTTGGGCAGGCGTGGCTTCAGTACTGGCAATGGCTGACAGGGGCACATCAATGACGACAGCAGAGGGAGAAAGCTCACATGCGGCCTGTTTAGGCTGCCTGACTAATTGGCATCCGATGCTATGGTATTTAATGCAGCCATTCCCAATCAGTGGGCCACAACCCCATTTGGGATCACAAAAGAAATTGATAAACTGCCCCTTGGTGTCCAGGGATGTGCAGGTTAGGTTATGGGGTTGCAGGGATGTGGCGGGTGGATGTGGGTGGAATGTTCATTTGAAGTGTCAGTGCAGACTCGATGGGCTGAATGGCCTCCTTCTGCACTGTAGCGATTCTATGATGATAACAAGCGAAAGGGGGTCACACGTTCCTCTTCCTCCAAGTCTGCTCACCACAGTGGCAATGAAGCCCAAGTGGGGATGACTGTACCTTATCCAGGTTTATCCCTTACGCTCTCTCGCTCCAAGCCCTCGCTGCCTACCCACAGCCATTTCACTGAGTCTTGGCCATGAACCAGGTGGTCCTCTGCTGAACTGCCGCCTGTCTGAGCCCAACCTCGTCATCCTGATGATACAGGATGACCCAGGGTTCGAACATTAACCACCTTCACATAGTCAACATAAGAATCTGCTGCCGTCTCGCTAAAGTTCATGAACTGGAGTGGCTTAGATGAACTAATGGGCTGGTGAATGCATAAAATAATAATATTCTTACAAAGTACAGACTTCCATAATTTTATGATACATGCTGCGATCTCAGGAAAGAAATGTGGAATCACAGTTATTTGGTAAGATAATGAAGCCACGGGTTAATCATAATTACAATCTTTATTATTGTCACAAGTAGGCTGACATCAACACTGCTATGAAGTTACTGTGAAAAGCCTGTAGTCGCCACATTCTGGCTCCTGTACAGAGGGAGAATTCAGAATGTACAATTCACCTAACAAGCACGTCTTTCGGGACTTGTGGGAGGAAACCGGAGCACCCGGAGGAAACCCTCGCAGACACGGGGAGGACGTGCAGACTCCGCACAGACAGTGACCCAAGCCGGGAATCGAACCTGGGACCCTGGAGCTGTGAAGCAACAGTGCGAAGCACCGTTTGAAACCAGAAACATATTGACAAAACAAATAATAATAATAATAATAACAATCTTTTATTGTCACAAGTATGAAGTCACTGTGAAAAGCCCCTAGTCGCCACATTCAGGCGCCTGTTCGGGTAAGCTGGTACGGGAACTGAACCCTCTCTGCTGGCCTTGTTCTGCATTACAAACCAGCTGTATGGCCCAAACAATACAAACTCTAAATAGTATCTCCGATAACCTCCGATGCTCTAACATCCATCATTAATGTAAGTTAAGCATAAATTAAACATCAGATAAAACTAAGTCTGAGCTTATGAATTGGCTCAGTAGTCCACTCAGATTGTAGTGATCACAGTCAGTCACAAAGGCCTTCAAAGTGTGCCTTCCTCACAAAGAATTTCAGCGTCTCTCCTTCTGAGAGCCATCTGATCCCCAGCTGACAGCAATGAACTACCAACCTGGGTTCCATGAGCATGGCCTTCACCACAAATGGCACACACATCTGCAGATCCTGCTCTACCCCATCTGGATGGTGTCGGCCACCACTGTTATCCTCCGGTAACAGAAACGGCGACAGCAACTTATTCTCAACTTCTCGATTTGGACTCTGTCTTCTTCAACTTGATTGTTCTGCAGCTCTGGACTCAGCAGCTATGACTACCCAGCTTGGACTAATCGGTGTCCTTTTATATCTTTCAACTGGATTCGGTCTCCCTGGAGGGTTTGGTTTCCAATTCTCAGTTTGTTTTCGTTGCCTGAGAAACTGTGAGGGTAAGTTTCCTTTTTGTGATTGCCTTTTCCTTTTTCCCAACCTGCTCCCTTTTCAGTTTGTTTTCAGTCAGGACGGGCCTCAAAAAATGACGAAGTTTAAAAGCACCGATTCCCTCACATGTATCACATGTTGATGCATGATATTCAAATTTTAATAATTATATACTGAATGTTGCCATGCTGCTTTGTTGGTGTTTTGATTAAGTTGGCATCTGGAGTTGTGTTAATTTTCAGACGTTAAAATGGGGTGGTGTTCGGGAAATTTTCAGGCTCCTCCTGCATTTACTCCTTATCTCTTATCCCTTTATGGGTGACCAACAATCTATCAAACTCAATCTTGAAAGTTTCATAAGAACATAAGAACATAAGAACTATGAGCAGGAGTAGGCCATCTGGCCCCTCGAGCCTGCTCCGCCATTCAATTAGATCATGGCTGATCTTTTGTGGACTCAGCTCTACTTTCCAGCCCGAGCACCATAACCCTTAATCCCTTTATTCTTCAAAAAACTATCTATCTTTACCTTAAAAACATGTAATGAAGGAGCCTCAACTGCTTCACTGGGCAAGGAATTCCATAGATTCACAACCCTTTGGGTGAATAAGTTCCTCCTAAACTCAGTCCTAAATCTACTTCCCCTTATTTTGAGGCTATGTCCCCTAGTTCTGCTTTCACCCACCAGTGGAAACAACCTGCCCGCATCTATCCTATCTATTCCCTTCATAATTTTAAATGTTTCTATAAGATCCCCCCTCATCCTTCTAAATTCCAATGAGTACAGTCCCAGTCTACTCAACCTCTCCTCATAATCCAACCCCTTCAGCTCTGGGATTAACCTAATGAATCTCCTCTGCACACCCTCCAGTGCCAGTACGTCCTTTCTCAAGTAAGGAGACCAAAACTGAACACAATACTCCAGGGGAGGCCTCACTAACACCTTATACAATTGCAACATAACCTCCCTAGTCTTAAACTCCATCCCTCTAGCAATGAAGGACAACATTCCATTTGCCTTCTTAATCACCTGTTGCACCTGTAAACCAACCTTCTGTGACTCATGCACTAGCACACCCAAGTCTCTCTGCACAGCGGCATGCTTTAATATTTTATTGTTTAAATAATAATCCCGTTTGCTGTTATTCCTACCAAAATGGATAACCTCACATTTGTCAACATTGTATTCCATCTGCCAGACCCTAGCCCATTCACTTAACCTATCCAAATCCCTCTGCAGACTTCCAGTATCCTCTGCACTTTTTGCTTTACCACTCATCTTAGTGTCATCTGCAAACTTGGACACATTGCCCTTGGTCCCCAACTCCAAATCATCAATGTAAATTGTGAACAATTGGCCAGGTTTCTACAACTTTTGGAAGGGGCAAGTTCCAGTATAGTAATAATAATCTTTATTGTCACAAGTAGGCTTACATTAACACGGCAATGAGGTTACTGTGAAAATCCTCTAGGCGCCACACTCCGGTGCCTGTTCAGGTACACTGAGGGAGAATTCAGGATATCCAATTCGCCTAACAGCACCTCTTTCGGGACTTGTGGGAGAAAACCAGAGCACCCGGAGGAAGCCCAAGCAGACACAGGGAGAACGTGCAGATACCGCACAGTCAGTGACCCAAGCCGGGAATTGAACATGGGTCCCTGGCGCTGTGAAGCAATAGTGCTAACTACTGTGCTACATTCTCCTTAGATTCTCCTGCTTCTTAGATTCAGAGCCAGGTCGTTCAAGGGAGATTATAGAATTTGTCATAGAATTCACAGTGCAGAAGGAGGCCATTCGGTCATTGAGTCTGCACCGACCCTTGGAAAGAGCACCCTACTTAAGCCCACACCTCCACCCTATCCCAATAACCCCACTTCACTTTTCGACACTAAGGGCAATTTAGCATGGCCAATCCACCGAACCTGTACATCTTTGGACTGTGGGAGGAAACCGGAGCACCCGGAGGAAACCCATACAGACACGGGAGAACGTGCAGACTCTGCACAGACAGTGACCCAAGCCGGGAATCAAACCTGGGACCCTGGAGCTGTGAAGAAATTGCACTAACCATTGTGCTACCCGTGCTGCTATGAGGCACATCTTCACACAGAAAATAAGAGTGGAAATCTGAAACTTGCTCCCCCTCGAAGCTGTTGAGGCTGACGGGGGTCAGTTAAAAACTTCAACCCCGGGTTTGATAGATCTTTGGGTAACCAATTCAAGTTCACAGAACCAAAACGGATGGATGGAGTTGAGACACTGATCAGCCATGATCTACTTGACTCCTGTTCCCATGTCCCGCTTCTCTCAATCTATGTGAAGACAGCCCGGTTTCCTGTTCCACATTAACCAAATGAAGAGGTCTGCTGGTAAGCTGGACTGTGAGACAACTTCTAATCAGGCTGGCTGAGGTGAATGCCAGTTGTGCTCTAAACGATTGTGCAACAATGCTGAGGGAATAGGTTTCTGAGATGATTTAACTGCGAACAGAATGATTTATCAGGACAAAACAAGGCACGCTGAGGGTCTAAATAGCATTGAAGCACCGAGTAGTACATTTGAAAAAAACACACACGGAGAAGTGACTCAGTTGGAAGGAGGCAATTGTGAGTTGAACAATGATATTGGAGTTAATTAAAATTCAGAAGTGCAATCTGAGGATCAGCATGGGAAAAGCAGAGAGCTGAATAACAATGATGAAAAAGAAACCTTGAGGATTTAAGAGCTTAGCAAGGTGATATGTGCATCAAGGGACCAGCCAGGTGAGAGACTAGTGCGAGGTCAATGAGCGTAGATGTTCTGGAAGCAACAAAGGGAGCGTGAAAAGAAATATGTGCACAGCGGAGACATTCCTGGCCACAGAGACAAATTGAAGAAATAATTGAGGATAATGCGAGAAGGAAAAGTTACATGAGCTTTAGGAGCTGTCTCCTGTATCAGGCAGAAGTCCTATATGGGAGTAATATAGCTTCTTAGGATTCTTGGAAGTTTAGGCAGGATAAATGTTGGGAGAGTGTAGGAACAGAGGACATTGATGTGTTGGGTATGCTGGGTCTGTGAGGACGGCGTTTACCATAGCAGTGAGAGAGACAGGCGTCCAACACTTGTAGAAGTACAACTCTATTTTATTGAACTATGAGCTGTTAAACATACTTGCACTGTGGGTTGACATTGTGTTGAGTTGACTGGAGACCTGAGGCTAACCTGACCAGACTATCCTGCTGGCACATGGTGGATGTTCGTGTTGCTGATCACGGGCTCTGACTATCTCAGAGGCTGCATCCCGAATGAGCGGGAAAACTAGTGCCCTCTGGCTTTATAGTGGCCGTGTCCTGTCTGGTGATTGGCTGCTGTGTTCTGTGTGTTGATTGGTCATTCAGTATGTCATTCAGTGTCTGTCTATGCACCGTCATATACTTGTGTGTATATTATGACAGACATAGCCACAGAATAAGGGGACACTAATCTAAGACGGATTGGAGGAAGGATGTTTTCTCTCAAAGAGTGGTGAATCTTTGGAATTCTTTACCCCAGGGAGCTGTGTAGCCCGAGTCCTTGAACAGTCTCAAGGCTGAGATCGCTAGGTCTTTCATCAGTTGGGGAATTAAGAGTTGCAGGAACGTGAACTTAGTGAGTGTTAGATCAGCCATGATCATATTATATGGTGGAGCAGGCCCGAAGGGCCGAATGGCCTATTCCTGTTCCTATATCTTATGGATGATCCTCACCCTGCACAGAATGTTCATAAGTGCAATCTGCGCCCTGCCATTTTGGATGTTTACACACCATAAAATGGGTGCAAGTGCCATCAAATTTCTAGGCCCATATTTGCTAGAATTTGCTTTCCGTTTAGAACCGTAGAATTTACAGTGCAGAAGGAGGCCATTTCCCCCCATCTAGTCTGCGCCAGCGTTTGGAAAGAGCACCCTACTTAAGCCCACATCTCCACCATGTCTCCATAACCCAGAAACCCCAACTAACCTTTTGGACACTAAAGGGAAATTTAGCATGGTCAATCCACCTAGCCTGCACTTCTTTGGATTGTGGGAGGAAAGCGGAGCAGCCGGAGGAAACCCACACACACACGGGGAGAAAATTCAAACTCCACATAGGCAGTCACCCGAGGCCAGAATCGAACCCGTGTCCCTGGAACGGCGAGGCAGCAGTGCTAACCACTGTGCCACCGTGCCACCCAATTATATGGAATTTTACAGGTCATTCACCCCCACAGGGCTGTGGTAATGATCATGCTCCACACAGTCCTCCTCCCACCGACCTCCCATCTAATCCCGTTCACCCGACTATTCCTCTCTCCCTCACATAATTAACCAGTTTCCCCTTAAATGAAGCAATGATATTCACCTCAACTGTTTGATGCGGTAGCAAGTTCTAAATTCTCACTGCTTTCCAAATGAAGACGTGCCCCCTGAATTTCTGACCCGGCTTAGATTCTATGCTTTAAGAAATTCTCAATTTATGGAATCTCTGGTGATTGGGTGCATGGAGAAAATACTTTAGATATTAGATGCTTCTGCTTCTTCCACTGCCTCAGTAAAACAAAAGCTCGTTTTAATCCACAAGTGAGTTGCTACATTTGTAATAGTCCACAAAAATAATAGCACTGCAGAAACTTTATTCACAATGATATTCCATATGATGCTTATGCTAAAGACAAACCAAGGGTTATATGACAAGGGGCGATTGCACAAGACAGCCTTGTTTTCTCCAAGAGTTTTGAAGGTTAAGGGACGATTTGATCCAAGCTTGGAAGATAGCAAAGGGAACAGATGGAGTACAACAGCAACTTCAACAACTTAGATTTATAGGCCATTTTTAATGTAATAGAAGTTTTCAAGGCGCTTCACAGTAGCTTTATAAAAAATAACACTGAGTCACATATGACACTAGAAACACAGAAATTAGGAGCAGGAGGAGACCATTCAGCCCTTCGAGCAGGCCCCGCCATCCAATATGATTATGGCTGATCCTCTAACTCAACACCATACTACTGCATTATCCTCATACTCCTCGATGCCTTTGAAGTTCAGCAATTCCTCCTTAAACGTATTCAGTGATTTTGCCTCCACAACTATCCATGGTAGAGAATTCCACAGGTTCACCGTCACCCTCTCCCCACCCCCGAGTGAAGGGTTTTCTCCTCATCTCAGTCCTGAATGGCCTACCCTACATCCTGAGACTGTGATCCCTTGAGCGTGGTCTTAAGCCTGCACTCAACGATGAGACTTATAACCAAACTCTGCAATCTTGGACTTGACCCCTCCCTGTGTAGCTGGATACTCGACTTCCTCACCAACAGACCGCAATCTGTCAGGATGGTCAACAGCACCTCCTCCACAATAGTCCTCAACACCGGTGCCCCGCAAGGACGTGTGCTCAGTCCTCTACTCCCTGTACACACACGACTGTGTGATACGACTGTGGTGGGTTGTATCTCAAACAACGACGAATCAGACTACAGAATGGAGATAGATCACGTGGTTGCATGGTGTACCGAAAACAACCTCTCTCTAAATGTCGGAAACACCAAGGAATTGATCATCAACTTCAGGAAGCACAGCCCTGCTCCCCCTCACCCTCACTTCCCCCTGCCCCGCCCCCCCCCCCCCCCCCCCCCCCCCCCCCCACCCCACACATGCATCAATGGTTCCGAAGTTGAGATGGTCGATAGCTTTAAGTTTCTGGGATCACCGTCACCAGCAGTCTGTCCTGGTCCACTCACGTTGATGCAGCAGTCAAGAAAGCCCAACAACATCTCTATTTCCGATGGAAGCTAAAGAAATTTGCATGTCTGCACCGACTCTCACAAACTTCTACAGATGTGCGATAGAGAGCATCCTATCCAGCTGCATCACAGCCTGGCATGGCAACTGCTCAGCCCAAGATCGCAAGAAAATGCAGAGTGTGGTGAACTCAGCCAAGTGGGGCAGCACATGGCACAGTGGTTAGCACTGGGACGACGGTGCTGAGGACCCGGATTCGAATCCTGGCCCTGGGTCACTGTCCTTCTGGAATTTGCACATTCTCCCCGTTTCACCCCAACAACCCAAGGATGTCCTGGTTCGGTGGATTGGCCACACTAAATTGCCCCTTAATTGGAAAAAAATATAATTGGGTACTCTAAATTTATCTTAAAAAAACTCAGCACAACGTATCACACAAGCTTGCCACCCCCACATTGATTCTGTCTACACCTCCCGCTGCCTTAGGAAAGCAGACAGCATTATCAGAGAACCCTCCCACCCAGGCATTACCTTCTTCCAGACCCTTCCATCAGGCAGAAGGTACAGAAGTCAGAAGGCCCGCACATCCAGACATAGGAACAGTTTCTTCCCCACAGCTACAAGACTCCTCAACGACTCCCCCTCAGATCTGTTCCCTGTAAGAACACTATTCACAACGCCCTATGCTGCTCTTGCTCATGTATTTGCTTTGTTTGTCCCCTTGTTCCGCACTGTAACCAATCACTGTTTGTCGATGTGCCATTTGTCAATGTTCTCTGTCGATTATTCTTTTTTGTTTCCCATGTACGTACTGTGTACGTTCCCTCGGCCGCAGAAGAATACTTTTCACTGTACTTCAGTACATGTGACAATAAATCAAATCAAATCAAATCAACCACCCATGTGATTGGTGGTGGGGGCGGAAAATATCACGAGAATTAGGAAATGGGATTGTCGCCGGAGAGACCGTGTTTCTTCATTTCTCCCGTTCACTGTCTGCGACTTTATGAGATTCACACCCACAATGAATGGGAACCTAGTATTCACAAATGCGATTCAATTTAATATTATTAACTCACCCCCTCTCTGCAAAATGACCCCTCCCTCACTAAATGTTCCTATCTCGCCAACGTTTACAAAAGGTTAAGTCAGGGGTGAGGCAGTCGAAGGGACCCCTCCAGGGTGCAGAGGTAGGTCTAGCCCCCAGGGGAGTAGAGGGACATGTCGGGGCAGTGTCACAGAGAGATCCTAGTGGGACCCCTATTGCGGGGAGGGTGCATCGATGTATAGTGGGCAGGGCGAGAGTGGAAACTGAGAGGGGGGGGCGGCGAGGATTGTCAGGGTGGGGGGTGTGCACTTTACCACAGGGCGTGGGGGGGTGGGGCAGGGGGCGGTGGGGTGTTGTTCCTGGGGATGAATGTCAGTGGGGGGGGATGGGGGGTGGGTGGGGGGGGGGGGCGGTGTGGAGCCTCCCAGATCTCCATGATGGGGGCTGGAGGACCACTAGGCTGCAGCACTAATCAGGCTGTCTTTTAAGGATGGCACCCCAATCTCTTTGGATCTGGTTCCACTCACTATGAGGCCCTGCCCCGCCAAAGTGATGGTATAACCCACCCTTTCCTTTGACAGATGGGCACAAGATTCTCCAATGGCTGGCACCGAAATCAGGAAATGCGATTGGGCGGAGAATAGGTTCCGAATCCAAAATTGCGGCGGGCGCCAATTTGACACCAAATCACTCTTCTCCGTCACCTCGACAGTAATGTCAATACCGTCCGGATCGCAGGTACAATAAACACCGTTTGCATGTCATTAACGGGCCGACCTAGTATTCTCCGAGGCCCATGCGATGCTCCGCCTCCGATGGGCCGAATTCCCGATGGCGCGGTTCCCTCGTGCTTTTGAAAATCGTGAAACCGGCATCCTGGCTGCTGAGGGAGAGATGGGGGCAGCGTCGGTGTGGTTGGACCAGGACAGTTTGTTGGTGATGTGCACACTTAGGAATTTGAAGCTGTCAACCATCGCCACCTCGGCCCGTTGATACAGACAGAGGTGTACCTTGACAGAGGTGCACAGGGGGGACACTTTGCTTCCGGAGGTCAATGACTAGCTGGTTCGTGTTGCTGGCATTGAGGGCGAGATCGTCGCCGTTACACCACTCCACTCGGTTCTCTGTCTCCCTCCTGTACTCTGACTCATCGTTGTTCAAGATCCAACCCACTACGATCGTGTCGTCAGCAAACTTGTAGACGGAGTTAGAGCCAAATTTGGAGAGGCCAGAATGAGAGGAATGAAGATATCTTTGAGTCTGTGTGGCTAACTGACAGATAGGGCGATGCAGGGCCATGAAGAGATTTGAAATTAAAGATGAAAAGTTTAAAATCAAAATGTAGGTAGACTTAAATCAATGGACGTTAGGAAGAAACTATTGCCACTGATTGGAAAGTCTTGAAAGGGGGGGGGTTAAAAGCTAGAGCATCTCTACCTTGCTCTACTTTAAAATCCTTAAAATCTACCTCCAATCTGGCCCCTGGGATTCTTTGTTCCAGCCGGCAGGGCACGCCCGCCCACGGATTTCCTGGCAGCGTTGGGGAAGCTTCAATGGGAAATCCAATGGATAAGTGGTGGGTGTCGGTATTCCCGCCACCAGCAAACGGTGCGCCTGAGGGCCCGGAGAATCCAGGCCAATGTCAAGATACTGGATAAATGCACATTTCCTTCTTAGAATTTAGAACATACAGTGCAGAAAGAGGCCATTCGGCCCATCGAGTCTGCACCGACCCACTTAAACCCTCACTTCCACCCGATCCCCATAACCCCTCCTAACCTTTTTGGTCACGAAGGCCAATAAGGCATGGCCAATCCACCTAACCTGCACGTCTTTGGACAATGGGAGGAGACCGGAGCACCCGGAGGAAAACCACGCAGACACGGGGAGAACGTGCAGACTCTACACAGACAGTGACCCAGCGGGGAATCGAACCTAGGACCCTGGCGCTGCAAGCCACAGGGCTAGCCTGTGCTACTGTGCTGTGTTGTATAGCTTTCTCCTTTAGATTGCAGGGGACTGTTGCTCACTTTTGAGAAGCTACCATCTGTTATCAAATAAGCCACGGCTGCAACAATTAGTGACGATTAAATTAGCTTGCAAACTACTTAGTAATAACAGAGGGGCAAGTATCTTTTGAGTCGGTTATGTTCCATGCATCTGCTATCATAGAATCATAGAATTTACAGTGCAGAAGGAGGCCATTCAGCCCATCAAGTCTGCATGAGCCCGTAATGTTCAGGAGCAAGCCTACCAAGTCAAAATTCACTATGATCAAGCGTGTCACCACCCAGGAGGGAACCAGAAAAGTGCTGAGCAGGTTTACCCGCAATCTTCAACCATGACAGCCTTTGCAATCTGAAAAGTCTATCGCCATCTAGTGGGAAACAGTGGGTTTTCCCTCTTATCGAAACACAGGCATGAAAGGACCAGGGATCAGACGCAAGAAATTCCTCATATTTATGGTTTACAGGATGAAGGTTTGCTAACACACCGGCAATTCTCTGGAGATGCCGGTGTTCAGGAATAATCTCCGGGACACTGCTGCGCGCATCATAGATTTCATAAAATTTACAGTGCAGAAGGAGGCCATTCAGCCCATCAAGTCTGCACCGGCCCTTGGAACGAGCACCCTACCCAAGCCCACACCCCCCACCCTCCCCGAAACCCAGTAACTCCACCCAACCTTCTGAACACTAAGGGGCAATTTAGCATGGCCAATTCACCTAACCTGCACATCTTTGGACTGTGGGAGGAAACCGGAGCACCCGGAGTAAACCCACGCAGACACGGGGAGAACGTGCAGAATCAGCCAGGAGGAATATTGCGGGAAGCATTACAAAAAGTTATTCTGTGTTCTTTTACATCATTTTCTTCGAGCACCTTTGTTTATTATTTGCGGGGATCTTTGGAGATGGGGAAAATAGGGATGTTTGACTGATCCAATCAGGGAATGAGAAGTCCGTGTTATTTACGATTGGCTGAGGAATGCTGGGGGTTGTGCGGATTGGTCAATTAGAGAAGTTAGGGGTTGGGTGGGGCGGGGTCGATGAAAGGGTGCTCCGGTTTCCTCCCACAAGTTATGAAAGACGTGCTTGTTAGGTGAATTGGACATTCTGAATTCTCCCTCCGTATACCCGAACAGGCGCCGGAGTGTGGCGACTAGGGGCTTTTCACAGTAACTTCATTGCAGTGTTAATGTAAACCTACTTGTGACACTAATAAAGAGCAATATTATTATTATTGTTGTAGTCATAATAAAGTCTTGTTTTAGAAATACCAAAGCCCTATTTTCTTTGTATAATCCCTCCTGGAGCGAATCATTCTTCCCGCTCAGTCTTAAAAATAAACTAAAACATTGGGTTTCAGTCCAATATCCTGGTCGCTGTTGGGGTCTGATCTGGGATTGTAATAGAAGGACGGGGGTGAGTCAGATGGATTTATACGACAATCAACAATTGTCTCATTAGGCATTTAATTCCAGATTTTTCTTTTTTCTTGAATTCAAATTTCACTCTCTGCCATTGTGGGATTCGAACACAGGTGTTCAGAGCAGAGCCCCGGGTCCTTGGGTTACTAGTTCACTGAGATTACCACTGTGACACCGCCTCCCCTTGTTGTTCCTCGTCTCGCAGCAAGTGGCGCGCAAGGCAGACTTCTATCTTTGCCCGTAGCGAGTTTACCTGGAGCAGTTCGCTAGTCTGTCGTCGAGGCTTATGTTTGAGGGGTGCCACTCCACATCAAGCATGGCTGACATGCAGTCTCTCGCACTCTGACTGCCCTCCACTGGCACGTCGGAAGGATTTGCAGGTTGACACACTCAACCTGTTTGACCACATTACGATCGCACCTTCGAGTCCTGGGCTGGGATTCGAAGCCAGAGCTTCTGGCTCAGCAGGAAGGACGCTACCCACTTCGCCCACTACTATGAGTACTGATCCTTAAATTGCATAAACAGCGATGGTTTCTTGATTTTTTTTGGCTGTTGTACTAAAAATAGCCACCAGAGGGTGGTACAACATTACAGTACACACACTTCATCGTCCCAGTGTTATACGTAAACGACCAGTTCAAGAAAGAAAGATTTGGGTAAATATACATCTCCTTCCCTGGGCGCAGGACATCCCAAAATGCTTTCCAGGCAACAAAATATATTAAAGTGTAGTCACTGTTACAATTTAGGAATTGTGGCAATTTGCCCTCGGCAAATTTTCACAGACAGCAATGTAATAACAGACAGATAATTTAGTTTGGTGGATGAAAGTGTGGGCGGCGGGTGGCGGAGTGGTTAGCACTGATGCCTCACGGCGCCGAGGACCCGAGTTCGATCCCGGCCCCGGGTCACTGTCCGTGTGGACATTTGCACATTCCCCCCGTGCCTGGGTGGGTCTCACCCCCACAACCCAAAAAGATGTGCAGGGTCGGTGGATTGGCCACGCTAAATTGCCCCTTAATTGTAAAAATCTGTTAAGAAGTGTGGAAATCTGAAATAAAACAGAAAGTGCTGGATACATTTGGCAGGTTTGGCAACATCTGTCCAAAGAGAATTTGAGCGAATATTTCGAGGCGAAGATGACATTTCTTCAAGTACAATTCGTCAAAAGACACAAAGAAATTAACTAAACATGGAACAATTGAAGCATTGAGCATTACACCGACATAATTATAGAGATTGTCAAGAACATCACCACAATGACAATCATTTCCAATCCAGAACCCTTCACATAATAAGCCGGAGCTGTGTCAAAGACTTTTTAATTCCTGATTTTTATTGAATTTATATTTTATCATCGGCAGTGATGGGATTCAAACCTGGGTCCACAGAGCACTACCCTGGGTTTCTAGGTCCAGTAACAATACCACTATGCCATCGCCTCCCCGAGTGAAGTAAAATCTCCTCATCCTGGTCCCAAGATTGAGTTTTGGGTTCTTCGACTAACGGGAACAATCACCGTCCACCTGATCAAGCCCCTTTAGAAACTTAGAATTCGCTCTCTTTCTTTCTCTCTCTCTCTTTCTTTCTTTCTTTCTTTTTTTCTCTCTTCAGAGCTCCTTTATTATCCCCCTTATAATTTCTGAATACAGTCTCCAAATGTGGTCTGTTTGGATCAATAATGTTTTGGGGTTCCATTGACCGTGAAATGCAATTGAATGAATTGTAAATAATATCCTTCATACTTCCCTTTTCAGGTGAAAAAAATGAAAAATGAAAATCACTTATTTTCACAAGTAGGCTTCAACTGAAGTTACTGTGAGAAGCCCCTAGTTGCCACATTCCGGCACCTGTTCTGGGATTGAACAGTGCTGCTGGCTTACCTTGGTCTGCTTTCAAAGCCAGTGATTTAGCCCTGTGCTAAACCAGCCCCGAAGTAAATTGTACCATTCACTGATATTCTAAAATGATATTGGATAAGTTGGGGTAAATTCAAACTGGGTTTTAGAGGGATCTCTCATGCTTGTCAGCTTTAATTTATCTTTGTTCAACTAAAGGTTGTTGCCTTTATGAAAATGAATTGCATTGAACCGTGTGAAATCATTTTCTCCTTGAAATTGAGATTAATTAATGTCACTATTGAGAAGGCGATGAGTCCAGGACTGTAATTGCTCATCAACCCCATCATATAGACACCAAATAAGATGCATGAAAATACAACGCGGGAATACATACACTCGATTGGGAGCACAGAACCTGAAAATGGTTGAAAAGAGAGACTTGTCGTCAAAGTTTTTCATCGTGCACTCATCAGGGCAAATGCAAGGATGGCCAAATTTTAAGCAATCACCAAAAATGATACATATATGCTGCGTCAATGTTCAGTCCCCTACTCCTTCTTGACTGGTCCAAGCAAAGACTCTGAAGATGGGGGAGAGGAACAAAGCAATCTGAATATGCAAATCACAGGATGTAAAACCATTCAAAATGGAAACAGAGGCCTGGGATCCATCTCCAGGGAAAGAGAATTGAAAAGCAGATAATTCATCCTAAATCTGTGTCAAGCTTTGATTAGAACGCACTTGGGGTGTATAGAAACATGCGTAGATGCAACCAAAATAATTAGGAGCAGGGGCAGGCCTGTTGGCTCCTGGAGCCTGTTCCCCCATTCATGGCTGATCCCATTAAGACCTCAACTCCACATTCCATCTATCTCCTTTGTCTCCCTTGTTTATCAAGAATGTATCTGCCTCTGCCTTAAATGTATTCAATAACCTTCCCTCCACTGAAATTAAAATTGTTTATTGTCACAAGTAGGCTTCAAATGAAGTTACTGTGAAAAGCCCCTAGTCGCCAAATTCCGGCGCCTGTTCGGGGAGGCTGTTCCGGGAATCGAACCGTGCTGCTGGCCTGCCTTGGTCTGCTTTCAAAGCTAGCGATTGAGCACAATTCCAAAGATTCGTACACTCTGAGAGAAAAAGGGTGGGATTCTCCATTGGCTGACTCCGAAATCGGGAACGGCGATCGGGCGGAGAGTAGCACCCGATGCCAAAATCGCCACAGGCGCCAATTTGACACGAACCGTGATGCCCCGCCCCTTCCAGATCGGCATCATGCGGCGCACGGCATGCACAGTTGCAAACGCGTTTGCATCTCATTAGTGGGCCTACCCAGGATGCTTCGCCTCTGATGGTGAGGTCCGCGTGTGCTCTCTCATGTTGTGAACCTGCCGAGGTGGCTGTGGGGAGAGAGAGAGGACGTGCGGGCAGTGTCCAGCACAGCCATATTTCGCCAACATTCGTGCCGCTGGCCGTGGGACATGTCCATTGTCATAATATACACCAGTATATCATGGTGCAGACACACAGACTGATGGACACACAGTAGGACCAATCAACATGCGTAACACCGCAGCCAATCACCAGTCAGAGCATACTCACTATAAAGACAGAGGGCATCAGTTTTCCCGCTCATTCGGGATGCAGCCTTTCAGAAGCACAGAGCTTGCAGCTTACAGCACAGATCCTCACCATGTGCTGAGTGGTTAGACTGGTTAGGATAGGCACAGGTCTTTAGTTTAATCTAACATCGTGTTAACCCACAGTAAGAGTATGTTCAACAGTTCATAGTTTAATAAAATAGTGTTGGACTATTTTAAATGTTGGTGGCCGGTATGTGTTTCACGGATCCAGAACACCCAACACATCATGGTACCAGTGGTTGAGGGATGTTAGAACTTCTTAGACCTACCTGCAAGTGATTTGCCTTCCACCAGTCTACAGCCATCCTGCAACATGGACAGCGTCCGCCCCCCACCGCCGCTCCGCATCACCGGTAACCTCGGGTCCAACTGGAAGATCTTCAAACAACGCTTCCAGCTATACCTTGAAGCCACAGACCTGGAAGCTGCTTCAGACGCCAGGAAGATCGCTCTCTTCCTCTTCACGGCCGGGGACCACGCCATCCACATCTTCAACTCTCTCACCTTCGCCGATGGTGAAGATAAATCTAAATTCAAGACGGTCCTCTTCACGTTTGACAGTCACTGCAACGTCAAGATGAATGAAAGTTTTGAGCGCTATATCTACCAGCAGCGTTTACAGGGTAAGGACAAACCTTTCCAGTCCTTTCTCACCCACCTCTGTATCCTTGCGCAGTCCTGCAACTACGGGTCCACCTCCGACACCACGATACGCGACCAGACTGTTTTCGGTGTTCAGTCAGACCCCTTTGCCAGCAGCTCCTCAAGGTAAAGCAGCTCACCCTAGCGATTGCCATCGAGACCTGCGTGCTCCACGAGCACGCCATTAGTCGGTATTCCCACATCCAAGCGGCTGAAACGGCGCGGCAAGTTCCCCACGAGGCAGAACGGGTCCAAGCAATCAAACAACTCCAGGGCCTCAGCCTGGATGAGGGAGGCCATTTCGCGCGCTTTTCGCAGACTCCCGCGCTTCGGCGCACCGAACGAGGGGATGGCGATGTCGACGAACGTAATGCGCAGGCGCCTGATCGCACCACGCATGCGCGGTGGCACAACGAACACACTGACGCAACAGCGTGCGGCAACTGTGGCTTCGCCAATTTAAAGCGGCAGTGTCCTGCCAAATCCCGACGATGCCAGCAATGTAGCAAACTTGGCCACTATGCTGCTTTATGCAGATCAACTCAGCCTGCCAGCTTTCGTCGTTCCAGCCAGTCTCGCAGGGACGTCCGGGCCATTCAACCCACAGTCACCGAGCCTGATCCAGACCTGCCCCCGGATTTTGACACCGAGGATCCGAAGGCACCTTTTCAAGTCGGCATCATAACAAAGAATAAGACGTCTCAAAACCACAGCACCAAGCCTACTCTCATACACAGCATTGATCCGGATGATGAGTGGTGTGCCACCCTTACGGTCAACCGGTCCCAAATACGATTCCGCCTGGACACCGGCGCCTCCGCCAATCACATTGCGCGGTCTGACCTCCAAAGCCTTCGTGTGAAACCCACCATCCTGCCATCTGCATGCCAATTACTTGATTACAATGGAAATGCCACTGCTGCCAGCAGCTCATGCCAACTGGAAGTGACGCATCGGTCACACAAAGCCATCTTACCATTTGAAATCGTAGGTTCCTCGAAAGCCTCCATGCTTGGCGCACAGGCATGCAAGCGGTTGAACCTAGTGCAGAGGGTACACTCTCTCTCTCCTGCTGACGCATCGGCCTTTCCAGACACCGCATTCAGGGTGCAACTCAACGCCATTATTAACCAGTACCACAACGTCTTCGAGGGCATGGGCACGCTCCCGTACACCTACAAGATTCTCTTAAAGCCAAACGGCAAGCCTGTGGTACACGCACCTCGCAGGGTCCCAGCGCCCCATAAGGACCGCCCCAAGCAACAGCTCCAAGACCTCCGGGATCAAGGAGTGATTTCCAGGGTCACGAAACCAACCAACTGGGTCAGTTCCATGGTATGTGTAAAAAAGACTTCCGGCGAATTGAGAATTTGCATCGATCCCAAGGATCTCAATCGCAATATTATGAGGGAGCACTATACAATTCCCAAGCACAAAAAGCTCACATGTGAAATGGCTCACGCCAAGCTCTTTACCAAACTCGACGCCTCAAAAGGATTCTGGCAAATCCAGCTTGATGAATCTAGCAGGAAACTCTGCACGTTCAATATCCCCTTTAGAAGATATTGCTACATCAGGATGCCGTCAGGGGTCATCTCGGCATCCGAGGTGTTTCATAGGATCATGGAACAAATGATGGAAGAGATTGAAGGTGTTCGCGTCCATGTCGATGACGTAATCATCTGGTCCACCACCCCGCAGGAGCACCTTAATGGCCTCCAGCGCGTTTTCAGACGCATACATGAACATGGCCTCCGCCTCAACAGAGCCAAATGCTCTTTCGGTCAGACAGATATCAAATTCCTAGGGGACCACATCTCCCATTTGGGTGTGCGGCCAGATGCGGACAAGGTAGCTTCCATCACAGCTATGAGAACGCCAGAAGACAAGAAAGCGGTCCTCTGGTTCTTGGGGATGGTGAATTTTTTAGGGAAGTTCATCCCTAACCTCGCCTCTCATACCATGGCTCTCAGGAACCTGGTCAGGAAGACGACGGACTTCCAGTGGCTCCCTGCCCATGAGCGAGAATGAAGGGAACTCAAGGCCAAACTAACCATGGCCCCGGTCCTGGCCTTCTTTGATCCGGCAAAGGAGACAAAAATCTCTACGGATGCCAGTCAGTCTGGCATTGGAGCCGTGCTTTTGCAACGTCATGGGCCCCCGTTGCGTATGCGTCACGGGCGATGACCCCCACGGAGCAGCGCTACACGCAGATAGAAAAAGAGTGCCTGAGCCTTCTGACCGGCGTTGTGGAGTTTCACGACTATGTCTATGGGCTTCCCCAATTCACTGTCGAGACCGACCAATGCCTGCTCGTCAATATAATACAGAAGGACTTGAACGGCATGACGCCTCGCCTCCAGCATATTCTGCTCAAGCTCCGGCGATACGATTTCCAGCTGGTGTACACCCCAGGCAAGGACCTCATTGTTGCGGGTGCCCTCTCCAGGTCAGTCAACACTCCGTATGACCCAGAGGGGTTTGTCTGCCTGGTTGACGCCCAGGTAGCGTTCGCAGCCTCCCATCTACCTGCCTCAGATGAACGCCTGGTCCAAATTTGCCGCGAAACGGCGGCTGACCCCCTGCTACAGCGTGTCATGCGCCACCCTGACGGATGGGTGGCTCCAGGGCCAATGCCCTCAGTTCTATAACGTCCGAGACGATCTGGCAGTCGTTGATGGGGTTCTCCGGAAACTGGACCGGATTGTCATCCCGCACAGCATGCGCCAGCTTGTCCTGGAACAGTTACACGAGGGCCATCTGGGCGTTGAAAAGTGTCGCAGGCGGGCCCGTGAGGCTGTGTACTGGCCCGGTATCAATGACGACATTGCCAACGCAGTACTCAACTGCCCCACCTGCCAGCGCTTTCAGCCGGCCCAACCACGAGAGACTCTGCAGCCCCATGAGTTGGTCACGTCGCCTTGGACCAAGGTGGGTATTTCGCACATGTGACATCCAGTCCCCTGTACACCCAATCAAACGGCAAAGCAGAGAAGGGGGTTCACATAGTCAAGAGGCTCCTATGCAAGGCTGCCGATGCTGGGCCTGACTTCCACCTTGCCTTGCTAGCCTATCTCTCCGCCCTGCTGTCCACTGGCCTGTCACCCGCACAGTTATTAATGAATCGCACCCTGAGAACGACGGTTCCGTCTATCCATGTACCCAATCTCGACCATGTTCCAGTTCTTCGCAAAATGCAGATGTCTCATGCGCAGCACAAAGCGACTCATGATTCCTGTGCTGCTGATCTGCTCGCTCTCACTCCAGACGACAATGTTCGTGTCCGTCTCCCAGATGGTGGCTTGTCTGTAACTGCTGTTGTCCTTAGGCAGGTGGCCCCCCGCTTGTTCCTGGTTCGGCTACCAGATGGCGCCATTCTGCACCGCAATCGACGCGCCAATGGCCTCATTCCAAGGTCGCCACCTGAGTTGCATTGCTCCCCTGCTGACCCTGCCATGGACTATGCAGAGCTTCCTGTCACTCTGCCTCCTCCCAACTGTGATGCAGTCCAGCCCGCTCCTGAACTGGCGGCTCTCGACCCACCCTTGAGGCGGTCAACCAGAATTTGCCGCCCACCTCAGAGACGGCATTTATGAACTTTACAATTTTATGGACTCTCTGAGTTGTTTCCCTGCCTTGTTTGATCGTTTTCTTGGTTTGTACATAGTATTGTTCTCGTTCTTTTTTGTTGCATACTAGTTCTCTGCACCAGGCACCTTCCCTTGTATATAGCTTAGTTTTCATGTACATAGACCTGTAAATACATCTTCGCACCCCACACGCAGTTAGGAACACTATCAACACACACTATTTATTGCCACAAACATACAAATTTTTTTTTCTCAAAAGGGGATGTCATAATATACACCAGTATATCATGGTGCAGACACACACTCTGATGGACACACAGTAGGACCAATCAACATGTGTAACACCGCAGCCAATCACCAGTAGGAGCACACTCACTATAAAGACAGAGGGCATCAGTTTTCCCGCTCATTCGGGATGCAGCCTTTCAGAAGCACAGAGCTTACAGATCCTCACCATGTGCTGAGTGATTAGACTGGTTAGGATAGGCACAGGTCTTTAGTTTAGTCTAACATCATGTTAACCCACAGTAAGAGTATGTTCAACAGTTTATAGTTTAATAAAATAGTGTTGTACTATTTTAAGTGTTGGTGGCCGGTATGTGTTTCACGGATCCAGAGCACCCAACACATCATCCATCAGGGACTCAGTGATTCGCCACCATTTTTCGCATGTTCTGTGGGTGTTCCATGCTAGCCGGAGATAGCCCCTCACCGGTAGCAGATTCGGTGCGGGTGTGCCACGGAGAATCACTTTTTACGACCGAATCAGGGGCGGTGCCTGTTTTCGGATGATGCCCCCTCCCCCATGACGGCGGCATCGAGGAGTACGCAGCACACTGTTGGGACGGCCTCTGGACATTACCTGAAGGCCTTGCCCCGATGCTCCGCACACCGACGGGCCTGCGCGGGGCACGTATGATCTGAGCGGTCGGGAACCCGGCGTGGCGGCTGCGGACTGTGTCCAGTGCCGCCACAGTCTGGCGGGAGCCGTGCCGCTGGCCAGGGGTGGCTGGGGGGGGGGGGGACGACTGGGTGGGGAAGGGGTCCGCACGCGGGCGGCGTCATGTTGTACAGCGCGACTGTTGCAGGTCGCCGCCTTGCGCATGCTGAGCCACGGACCCAGCAATTCTCCATCTATTTATTATCGGGAAGGCTGTTCGTTTTATGTGGTGAGGTGCTAACCCCTCACCGGTTGGAGGATTGGTGTTTGGGCCTCACCGATTTTCCCCACGTACAACGCCACAGGTCCTCCGGACATAGCCCCAAAATTGTAGAATCCAGCCCCTTGTTTTTAAACTGTGTCCCCTGGTTCTACTCCTCCTTGCACCCGTCTTGTCAAGACCCCTCAGAATCTCGTTGCAAAAAAAGGCTATCAAGATGCTGAGACTGATGGGGGTAGCTAAACAGAAAAGAGGGCAATAGTCCATCTTGGGAAAAGCACAAAGGAAAATAAGTGGTTGATTTGAATGTGCAAAGGGGGATGAGTTGATGAATGATATGGCGCTGTCGGAGCTGCTGGTGCCGAAGAGTCACAGCATCCTGTCCGTTGAGCAACATTGAGCAAGGAAGCAAACAGGGGCTGAGCCTGTCTGTCATTTTCCCTGACGGATTTCACTTAATTTAACTTCAGTCAGCACCAACCACAGAACCATCTTTACGTTTTGATGCAGCAAATTGCAAGTTTGAAGGAAAGCTGACAGTATTTGCTAAACAATATGGACAGAGATTTAAAAGTTCTGAAGCAGAAAATCCATTAAGCTTCCTGGACCTGGGCTATAATTTGCCTTCAGAGAGTACAGCAGTCCCGTGGAAAACAGGCAGCCGCAAATATAATAAAATTGGAAAATTGATTTACCGTACAATTGTGTGACTGCTTTCAGTATGAAACTCTTAACTGGTGCGTCATAGGATCCTGCAGATGGAAAGAAAGTTGAAGAAGGAGCTGGCTCACTCAGGTTGCGTGTTCAATTAGGATTTAAACATGTGTTATTGTGCCAAGATGGCAACATGAATTGAGTGATAACACCTAACTAATGTGCTGTTTAATAGGTAATGGTAATACCCGTTTAAAGACTAATTGGCCTACTTATAAACTCTAGCCTGTACAAGATGGCGGCCCATCCTTAATTGCTGATTCGGCAGGACTCCAAACTCCGAATTAATGGTAAAACCAGGATTCCGGGGTCCGGCCCGATTGGCCCTATGGGTCACATGACCCTCCGAGAACCAGTCTCCTTAAAGGGACACTCGACCACACCCCTCCCTGTTTAAATCCCTGATTAACACGTCACAATAACTGATTAACTTGCAGTGATCTGTATATTGCCAGGTATGTAAAGAGTTAACAACTGTACCATAGTGTTAGACAACCACCAGATGGCAGCACCAGATCCATGTATATAAACTGAACTCAGAGGATCTTCCCACCTCTTCGAACCAGGAGTGACTAGATAGCAGAGTGTTTAGAGAGATATAGCTTAGTTGGCACGTGTAGTTAAACATAGTTTATACTTCTTCTGATTTACTTTATCATCAGTTATAGTTGTGAAGAGTGAACAAACCCATTGATATTTAGATTTGTTATTCATTAAATGTTATTTTCTTTAAATTGAAGACTGATAGTTTCATTGAGCTACAACCATCAGACCATTCTGGGCATAAGCAAAGAGTAGCGATGTATTACAATCGCGTAATATAACATGGTTTTGGCTTCGAGAAAACTAGCCACAGTGATTTAGTTAGATCGGAACCAGAAGAAATCCGTAGCAGCTATTCGACTGGAGAGGTTTGATTCTCTCTTCATGGAGATGGTCAATTCCTGGCACGAAGGTTATTTGCCACTTGTCAGTCCAAACCTGGATATTGTCTACATCTTGTTGCATTTAGACATGGATCGCTTCATCACTGCAGACACGAGTGGCCAAAGGGCCTCTTTTTATGCTGTAAAACTCTACGAATCAATGAGACCATAGAACATAGAACAGTACAGCACAGCACAGAACCTTCGGCCCTCAATGTTGTGCCGAGCCATGATCACCCTACTCAAACCCACGTATCCACCCTATACCCGTAACCCAACAACCCCCCCTTAACCTTACTTTTTTATTAGGACACTACGGGCAATTTAGCATGGCCAATCCACCTAACCCGCACATCTTTGGACTGTGGGAGGAAACCGGAGCACCCGGAGGAAACCCACGCACACAGGGGGAGGACGTGCAGACTCCACACAGACAGTGACCCAGCCGGGAATCGAACCTGGGACCCTGGAGCTGTGAAGCATTTATGCTAACCACCATGCTACCCTGCTGCCCTGTTTTTTTAACAGTTGCTGAACGGAATGACTCGGTGAAGTGGAGGAGGATTGAGTAAAGATTTCAGAGTATCAAAAAATACCACAAAACGAGGCCTCTTGGCTCACCGAGCCTGTATTGAAAACAAACCTGAGAATCCTGGAATACTGCATCGCTCCAATTTAGACATATGGAAGTGAGTGTTGGATGACCGGTGAAGCAAAGCAGAAAATAACTGAGGCTGTGTGGATTGTTTGAGGTGAATAATGAAGATATCTTGGACAAGTCACATGACCAGTGTAGCGTTGTGGGCAAAACCTGAGGACGAAGGAATGCTACTGACCAAGATCAGGAAGTGACCGTTGGAATTTCTTGAGCGCGTAACAAAAAATGATTCAGCAAGTCCGATGCTAACGGGAAACATTGATGGCAAAAGAAATCGAGGCTGACAAAGGACGAATCTTTCCAAAGAGTCTCACAAACTGGATGAATGTGCCACCAGCAAAGATGGTCCACATCCCCAGATCAAGATTAACGTGGTCACCAAAGCCCTCTGAGGGTACGGTGCTAGAAGAGTGAGACAGTGGGACACATTATAAAGCACCATGAAATGCTTTATTATGATGGAAGTGCTGAATAAATGAAATGTGAATGATGGTTTGACGTCTTGCCAATCTGATGATTTAAGGGAGTCACGTTAACTGAAGATGGTTGGATTGGAAGGAATTGTTCGAGGTGGGTGAGGGACAGGAACAAGTTAACAGGCTGGAGGAAGAGGAATTATGATTTTTATTAAGGACCTTGTTCTAAGAATCACATTCGGCCAGATAAATGTTCTACTTGGTCATTTCTAAAAGCTACTGCAGTTCCAAATCCACTAGGTGGTGATAAGAGCAAGTTTTTCATCAAACATTTTAATATAAAGACTCTGGCAATAGGAGTGCACAATAGATGCCACAAGCGCCTGAAAGGGGAAGAGATTAAGAGGTTTCATAGGACCATTGAATATCCCTACGGTGCAGAAAGAGGCCCTTCGACCCATCAGGTTTGTACCGACCTTCCAAAAGAGTGCTCTCCCGAGGCCCACTCCACCACCTAAACTGTGGACGCTTCACAGCAATCTAGCACGGCCAATCCACCTAACCTGCACATCTTTGGACTGTGGGAGGAAACCTGAGCACCCGGAGGAAACTCATGCAGACACAGGGCGGAATTCTCCAATCCGCTGGGGGTCGTCGCGGGGCCAGCGTCAATCCCGCTCCCACCGTGTCCCGAATTCTCTGCCCCCCGAGATTCGGCAGGGGCGGGAATCGCACCGCGTCGGTCGGCGGGCCCCCTGATGCCGGTCGGCAGGCCCCCCGCGGCGATTCTCCGGCCCGCGATGGGCCGAAGTCCCGCCGCGGACAGGCCTCTCCTGCCAGCATGGTTTAAACCACCTCTGGTACCGGCGGGACTGGCGGCACTGGCAGGCTCCGGGGTCCTGGGGGGGGGGGGCGCAATGCGATTTGATCCCGGCGGGTGCCCCCACGGTGGCCTGGCCCGCGATTGGGTCCCACCCATCGGCGGGCGGGCCTGTGCCATGTGGGCACTCTTTTTCTTCCACCCTGCCATGGCCTTCACCATGGCAGAGGTGGAAGAGACCCCCTCCCCTGCGCATACACCGGTATGACATCAGCAGCCGCTGCCGCTCCGGCGCGTGGGCGGATTTACGCCGGCCAGCGAAGTCCTTTCGGCCCCAGCTGGCATGGCGCCAATGGCCGTCCACGCCAGCCGGCGGAGTGGGAACCACTCCGGCGCGGGCCTAGCCCCTCAATGTGAGGGCTTGGCCCCTAAAGGTGCGGAGATTCCGCACCTATGGGGCGGCCCGACGCCAGAGTGGTTCACGCCACTCCAGCACGCCGGGACCCCCGCCTCACCGGGTAGGGGAGAATCCTGGCCAGGGAGAACGTACAAACTTCACACAGACAGTGACCAGAGGCCAGAATTGAACCCGGGCCCTTAGCGCTGTGAGGCGATGGTGCTGCCAAATTTGTTAGTTTCAGGTGGAAACTGGAACCACCCAGGATTTCCAGATTGTATATTATTTTTTAATATTCCTGCAAAGCTGATGTGAGCCTCACAGAAACCTACTGCCATCATGTCAGGCGCTATGTGCATACAGAAATCGTTCTTCCTTTGTATAGTCTTTAGTGAACCTATTAACATGGCCACCAAATATCTATGTCGTCCGAGTACATGCCTGTTTACAATAAACGTTTTAATATCTGCATTAAAGTAAGACAGATAGACAGTTGTTGGATCTTGTTATTCTGGGCACTGAACACAACAGGTGGAGAGTATTGGGACTATAGGGGAGAGGATATATAATTGAGTGGGAGAAGTGTGAGGTCTCTGTCAGAGAGAGGAAGGAGAATGGGACTGCAGCTCTGTCAAAGAGCTGGAACAAAATATCAAACAGCCTTAGCTGTCCGGTAGCATCCCAACGCATCTAGTAGGTGCCAGTGAGTACACAGCCAAGTTAAATAGCAAAAAGGCCGCACTAATAAAAATAAATAATTTGGCAATCACACATCAAGCCTGGACGGTAGGGTTAACAAAGCTTCCATTCAGTTATATTCAACTTCGGACTGCTCGGTGTCTTTATTACCATCATTACCCCTCCCCTTGCCTTGTGTTCCATTGCATAGAAACATAGAAAAAATAGAAGGTGGAGGAGGCCATTCGGCCCTTCAAGCCCGCTCCGCCATTCATTATGATCATGGCCGATCATCCAACTCAATATCCTAATCCCACATTCCCCCATATCCTTTCATCCCCTTCAACCTAAGTGCTATATCTAACTGCTTATTGAAACCATAAAATGTTTTGGACTCAACTACTTCCTGTGGTAATGGATTCCACAGGCTCGCTGGGCGAAGCAATTTCTCCTCATCTCTGTCCTAAATGGTCCAGCCCATCGGGAACATCCTTCCTACATCTACCCTGTCTAGTCATGTTAGAATTTTAGAGGTTTCTAGGAGACCCCCCCCCCTCATTCTTCTGAACTCCAGCGAATACAATCCTAACCAAATCAATCTCTACTCGTACGCCAGTCCTGCCATCCCAGGATCGGTCTGGTAAATTTTGCTGCACGCTGTCTATAGCTAAACCATCCTTCCTCAGATAAGGAGACCAAAACTGCCCACAATATTCCAGGTGTGGTCTCAACAAGACCCTGTATAATTTCAGCAAGACATCCCTGCTCCTGTACTCGAATCCTCTCGCAATGAAGGCCAACATACCATTTGCCTTCTTTACCGCCTGCACTTACGTGCTTACCATCAGTGAATGGTGTGCAAGGACACCCAAGTCTCATTGCACGTTCCTCTCCCCTAATTATGACCATTCACATAATAGTCTGCCTTCCTGTTTTTGCTACCAAAGTGAATAATCTCACATTTATCCACATTATACTGCATCTGCCATTCATTTGTCCACTCGCTCAACTTGTCCACATCACACTGAAGGATCTCTGCATCCTCCTCACAGCTCACCCTCCCACCCAACTTGGTGTCATCTGCAAGTTTGGAGATATGACATTCTGTTCCCTCATCTCAATCATTGATATATATTGTGTCATTTGCTCTCGCCCACCCTCCGACCTATCCCTGACCTTCTACACCTCCACTGCCTCGCCACTGCCTGCCAAACCGCTCCACCCTTTTACAACAGCTTGAAGAGGCTGGTTTAGCACAGGGCTAAAGAGCTGGCTTTTAAAGCAGACCAAGGTAGGCCAGCAGCATGGTTCAATTCCTGAACAGGCGCAAGAATGTGGCGACTTGGGGCTTTTCACAGTAACTTAATTTGAAGCCTACTTGTGACAATAAGCGATTTTCATCTCATTTCATTTTCATTTTCATTTCAAATCCACCACATTTCCCTCTCACTTCAATTCTGAAGAAGTCATGTTGGACTTGTAACATTAACACTGTCTCTCTCTCTCTCTCTGCAGATTTTGGTGATCAACATAAAAACGAAATGGAACACTCCAGGCACTAGAAATTCAGATGAATTAAAAATAGAAAATGCTGCAAGTATTAAAGAAGACGGAGAGTAATGGAAATGCTCAGTAGGTCTGGCAGTATCCGTAGAGACAGACTTAACGTTTCAGGTCAATGGCTTTTCAGCGAAAAGGCCCTTTGAGTTGAAACATCTCCCTCTCTCCATAAAAGCTGCCACGCCCGCTGAGTGTTTGGTGAATTTTCTGTTTGGCCGATCCATGTGATGTTTCTCACCGTGGTCACTGTTGTTCAGCAAGAGATTTGAGAACATTCAGCGTGATTTTAAAGGAATTCTCTATTTCATGCCAAAGCACTTTACGGCCAATTAAAAGTGCCAACTAAGCACTTTCCAAAGTGCAGCTATATATTTCTTTTATTTAGAGTACCCAATTATTTTTTTCCAATTAAGGGGTAATTTAGCGTGGCCAATTCACCTACCCTGCACATCTTTGGGTTGTGGGGGTGAAACCCACGCAAACACGGGGAGAATGTGCCAACTCCACACAGACAGTGACCCGGGGCCACGATCAAATCTGGGTCCCCAGCGCCGGAGGCTACAGCGCTAACCACTGACTGCACCACCATGCCACCCATAAAGTGTAGCTATATTGTAGGAGAGACGGCGAGCAATTTCTGCACAGCAAGCTCCCACAAACGGAAGCGAGACAACAGCCAGTTAATCAGGTTCAGTGACATGTCAGAGACAGCATATACATACAGTGCTTGTATGCACATGCCAGCGGTTAGTTTAGCTCACTTGGCTGGGCGGCTGGTTCGTGTTGCAGGCTGAGGTTAACAGCGAAGGTTCAATCCCTGCACCGGCTGAGGTTATTCATGACGGCACTACTTTCTGAATCTTGCCTTGCCTGAGGTGTGGTGATCCTCAGGTTAAAACACCACCAGTCAGCTCTCCACCTCAAAAGGAGAAAGTAGCCTATGGTCATCTGGGACTGTGGCTACTTTACAGTGCTTGCATTTGAGTATACAATAGGCAGTTAGCCTGCTCATTATTTTGCTCGGACTGTACTGACCCGTTGACCCAACAGTTAGCTCTACCTCCAAACGTAAATGGGCAGCAAATTGTGGTGAAGATGTGCTCCATTCCTGTTACAACCCCCGTGACCTCCACAGAGTACAAACTTGCCTGATAACGGGGCGGGGCTTCCCTTTAACAAGAGCCCTTCAGCCCACCCCTCCACCCAATCCCCATCACCCCACCTAACCTTTTTGGTACGAAGGGCAATTTAGCATAGCTAATCCACCCAACCCGCATACCTTTGGACTGTGGGAAGAAACCAGAGCACACGGAGGAAACCCATGCAGACACGGAGAGAACGTGCAGACTCCGTGATGCATGATCAATTGTACAAAGACTAAGGTTGGATACAACTGTGGCTTTATTACAGCAAGATGTGTGGCCTCCCACAGCAGCTGGCGAAATGGCTGCTGAATAGAGGACACACTCCTCCTACTGGGCGGAGCCAGCAGGCAGGGGCTACCGGCGAACCTGTAATACAGGTCCTACCTTACATCACCTAATACAGGTGTAACAATGGTTTACCACACTCAGCACAGACAGTGACTCAAGCTGGGAATCGAACCTGGGACCCTGGGGCGAGGGGGTAACACCCGCCCATTTCAACCCCATTGTGATGCAAAAATCCATCAAGGACAATGACCTCAGTGGAAAGTGAATGAACCACATTTCCTGTTCCAGAGGCTGAACCATGGTGGAGACTGACCTTCCATGATCATGTGTAAATTACTGGTCAGTTGGAGGTGGATGCTCACATGACAAATCAACCCTTTGTATGGCTGAAGCACGTTTTCTCTGCAGAACCGAGGGCAAGCAGCCTCGATACTGAGGGACATATATCCTCTCTCTCTCTCTCTCTCTGTCTCGTTCACACACTCTCTCTGTCTCTCTCTCTCTCTCTCTCTCTCTCTTTCTCACCACCCAACCTGCAAAGATTTGGGCCCTGACTGTCATTGTTCAATTCTCTCTCCATGTGCAGGAGGCAGCAATTTTAACTGAAGAACTCAACTCCTGTGTCTCCAGGTGAGAAAAAAGATCATCCGTCTGCAATTTTAAATCATCTTGATGTGTGTGCACATTTGTGTGTGTGTGTGTGTGTGGTAGTATGACTAGGGAGATTATGGTACCTTAGAACCATGCTGCCATTGGTGCAGAAGTCTCGCTGCCCATTGGCTCAGGCAAGTCATGTGCCTCTCTGCCAATTGGCTGAGGCTAGTCATGTGACTAGCCGCCGATTGGCTGAGAGGTTGGGGTATCCAAACTACGAGGCGGGGTATAAGAACCCGTACCGGCTGGCAGTCGGCCTTTCTCTGTACGTCTACTGCCAGGCACATATCTAGTGTATTAAAGCCTGTTGTTTGGATAAACTTCACGACTCGAGTCCAATTGATGGTGCATCAGTGTGTGAATGTTTGTGTGTATCTGTGTTCGTGTGAGTGTATTTGTGTTCGTTTGGTGCGGGTCTGTGTTTGTGTGTGTGTCTCTGTGTTCATGTGTGTGTGTTCATGCGTGTTTGTGTGTTCATGTGTGTGTGTTTGTGTATCTCTGTTCATGTGTGCGTTTGTGGACATGTGTCTCCGTATTCATATGTGTGTGTTTACATGTGTTTGCATGTGTGCGTTGTTTATGTTTGCTTGTGTTCATATGTGTGTGTTTGCATGCATTTGTGTGTTTGGGTGTGTATGTTTGCATGTGTTCATGTGTGAGTGCGCGTGTTTGTGTTTGCTTGTGTTCATATGTGAGTGTTTGCGTACATTTGTTTGTTTGTGTGTCTATGTGTGTGTTTGGATGTGTTCATGTGTGTGTTTGTGTGTGTTTGTGCTTGTGTTTTTGTGTGTATGTGTTTGTGTGTATATTTGTTTGTCTGCGTTTGTATGTGTGTGTGCGCGCACATGTTTGCACAAGACAGTGTGGCTTACATTATTTTAATTAAATCGGTTAAAGTGTAAGAAAACACACTTCTGTATTTGTTAAATTCACGGGGCAGGATTTTCCATTCCCTAAAAGCGTGCTTTGAGGCAGTGGAGGCATGGCGCCATTAGCTAGCGGCAGGATATTTCAGTGCCACCGCTGTCATGGAGTTTTCCTGTTGTCCGCACCCTCACCCTCTCGGAAACTGAAAGATCCAACTGGCAGGCAGGATAGGCCAGAATATCCCGCCCATTAAATCCTGCCCGATTGGCTCATTTATGATCGCAGCATGTAAATAATTCAACATTCGATAAATTGGAAAGCGTATCCTTCCAAAACAAAAATAACCTTTTGCGATCAAACGAGGAGAGGGCAAAAATGGGAGGAGACATTTGAACCCTCCTCATCTGGTCCTAATAATATGAATCTGTCATAAAATTTAATGCGTGAAGAATTTCTCCCTTGCTACTCAGATTAGGGGTTGTTAGTCTGAGAGAATGGGGTCTAATAATGTCGTCTTCACTCCCAGCTCGGTGTCAAAGTGTAGCAAAGGGCAAAGTGCAACTTATTTCCGAATGGGCAAAGGGCAGGAAATGGTTCCCTTTCCCCTTGCACAGGGCTAAATCGCTGACTTTGAAAGCAGACCAAGGCAGGCCAGCAGCACGGTTCAATTCCCGTACCAGCCTCCGCGAACAGGCGCCGGAATGTGGCGACTAGGGGCTTTTCACAGTAACTTCATTGAAGCCTACTCGTGACAATAAGCGATTTTCATTTTCATTTTCAAGTTGGGAAGCGGTGAATCAGAAACTAGAACCCAGAATCCAAGAGTTGGACAACTCAAGCAATCAATATACTTGTGCGAGTTTTGTATTGGATACGCACAACGCAGCTTGCGGATTCGAAGATCCGGTTCTTGTAATGAACGGCGTACTATTACAAGTCCTTACTCCCTCACCGACACTGCCATTGTACATCTCTGTAACGGTTCCAGGGTGGGGGGGGGGGGGGGGGGGGGGGGGGGGTAGAACCTGCCTGGCATTGTGAGACACTTCAGTACAATTGTTCATAACTTTGTGCGTTTAGAGGAAGCTTGTTCCCCAGCAATGATCTGCCTCAAAACACACATTCTCAGCAGCTGCCCGCTCATATTCCCTTGGAGCTGATGTGAATAGCAATGACTTCGACATAAAAATGCAAGGACTACAGCAAACCAAAAGGCAGTGATGACTTTCGAAGCCGCAGACTATTATTCTGAAATCTGAATTTCTTTTTTGTTGATAAAAAAAGCAATTTGCCGTACAGCGCCAATTTACCACAGGGTTCAGAAATATAATTTTGGAATGTATGAACAAGCATGCAGACCAGTTTGCAATATAGCCCTGGAAGCTACGTGATCCAAATATGATGTGAACATTGCCAAGGCCAATCATCAATTCAGACAGTCATTGTGCAGAGATCCAAGCGTTTTTATCATCCTCTGATATTAAAATATCTATCACCATCGCTACCACCAGCGGTGGCCCCCACACGAGAGGCAGCTGAAAGCCAGGTTTAAAGTAGGCTTCCACTGGTTCGGAATGGAGAGAAGTGCAATTGTTTACAGAGGCAGGCCCTGGAGCGATGTCTGAACATCTTGAAGATTCTTACACTAAACTCCAGAATCAGAATGCCAAAGGACAGACAAGGATTTATGAGGAGTGTTCTGTTCAGGTGTTCATAGAATCCCCCACAGTGCAGCAGGCGGACATTCGGCCCATCGTGTCCGCACCGGCCCTCCGAAATTGTACCATGAAGCTTTGCACGACACCAGGAGAAATTCGGTCATTTGGTAAAAGCTTGATCAAAGTGGCTGTAAGGAACATCCTGAAGGAGAGAGAGGCGGGGGGGCCAGAGAGGTTCAGGAAGGGTTTTAGAGAGAAGGGATTTAGCTAGCTGAAGGGACGACACCAAAGACGGAGTGATTAAAATTAGTGAACCGCCAGAGGATAGAGTTAGAGCACAGACACGTTGGAGCATTGTAGGACTGGTGGAGGCTATGGAAATCGGGGAGGGGGGTGGTGAAGTAAGACTGCACATGGATTTGAAAACAAGGCCGAAAATTGTCATTGTGAGCGAAACCAGCCGCCAATGCAGATCGGCGGGAATGATGGATGAACAGGACAAGGTGCGAGCTAGGATTCAGGCAGGAGAATGTTGGGTGAGCTTATATTTATGTGAGATAGATGAAAGGCTAGCCAGAAGCATGAAGGAATAGAATAACCACGAGATAGCACAGGCATGGTCGAGGGCTTCCACAGCGGATAAGCTGAGACAACGGCAGAGTCAGGCGATGTTACTGAGGTCTTAGAAATGGTGGGGCAACATGGATGCAAGCTCGGTAGCACAAGTGGATAGCACTGTGGCTTCACAGCGCCAGGGTCCCAGGTTCGATTCCCCGCTGGGTCACTGTCTGTGCGGAGTCTGCACGTTCTCCCCGTGTCTGCGTGGGTTCCTTCCTGGTGCTCCGGTTTCCTTCCAAAGACGTGCAGGTTAGGTGGATTGGCTATGATAAATTACCCTTAGTGACCAAAAAAAAAGGTTAGGAGAGGTTATTGGGTTACGGGGATAGGATGGAAGTGAGGGCTTAAATGGGTCAATGCAGACTCGATGGGCTGAATGGTCTCCTTCTGCACTGTATGTTCGATCTTCATCACAGGGTTACAAATAGCAGTCGACTTCCGACCAATGGCAGGAAAAGGGATGGGGTTACCGGATAAGGGGTGGAGCTTGGAGCGGGGACTGTAAACAATGACTACTTAAAATAAAATAGTGGCTTGGTGGTGCAGTATTTGAAAGTGCTGAAAAGAGTTGCCAAAGCTTTTTGTTTCACACTCATCAGGACAAACACAAGAATGCCAGATTTCCAACTCTCACAACAATTTATATCACAGGATGGGTCATGACCCCTTGGGCTAGTGAGCGGTCTATTCCAGCCCCAGTTGACCCGGGGTCATACCACAAGTGGAACCAGATGTTATTTTAAAATCCCTGAACCCTGCCGTCACCAGGGTCAGTATTCTCCGGTCGTTGCGATTTGCTTTGCCGCCGGCACAGTATTCCCCGCCCCCAGGATTCCCGCTGGAATCAGGTGGTTTCAATGTGAAGCCCCGCGGGCAACTGATGGGAGCATAGAGTCCCGCCACCAGCGGACTGTGCCCGGCCGAGACACGCACGGCTGAGGAACCGGGGAATCGCAGAATCTAACCCCAGGTTTGTAAAATTTAATCACAAATAGCCTTTACTTTTTTTATAAATTTAGAGTCGCCAATTATTTTTATTTTTCCAATTAAGGGGCAATTGCGCATGGCCAATCCACCTAACCAGCACATCTTTGGGTTGTGGGGGTGAAACCCACGCAGACACGGGGAGAATGTGCAAACTCCACACGGACAGTGACCCAGGGCCGGGATTCGAACCCGGGTCCTCAGCCCCAGTGCTAACCACTGCGCCACATGCCGCCCAACAAATAGCCTTTTGTTACATAACAGTAATATAATTAACCTGACAAAAAAGTAACTGAAGACCTAATACCCCTTTCCCATCACCCTGCTTCCCCATTTCTAATTCCCCCCACTCTCTACACACACACACAGTCAAACACACAAAGAGAACCAACACAGAGGGAAAAGGGTGGTTGTGAGGTAAAGAATATATTACTAAATATAAAAAGATAATGAATGTTTGATACATTAGGATGGCTTCCAGTTAATGTCTTTCTAGAGTTCAAACTTCCATTTCAGCACTTCTTCCTTCACAGAATTTACAGTGCAGAAGGAGGCCATTCAGCCCATCGAGTCTGCACCAGCACTTGCAAAGAGCACCCTAATGAAGCCCATGTATCTACCCCATCCCCGTAACCCCCACTTAACATTGTTTGGACACTTAGGGCAATTTATCATGGCCAATCCACCTATCCCGTACATCTTTGGACTCGTGGGAGGAAACCGGAGCACACGGAGGACACCCACGCACACACGGGAAGAACATGCAGACTCCACACAGACAGTGACCCAGCCGGGTATCGAACCTGGGACCCTGGAGCTGTGAAGCGACTGTGCTAACCCCTATGCTACCAGTGCTGCCCTACTTGTCCTTGTAGGCTTGAGATGGTTTTCTCTGGCAAGGTTGTCTACTTTCTCTGTAGATTCAGGATCATTTCAAATTTATGGTAAAGATGTGCCAGGCACTAACTGGTTTTCGAACAATAAAGCAGTCCTTCACTTCAGCAGAGAGAGAGAGAGAGAGAGAAAAAAAGAGAGAGAGACTGTTCCTCAGCCTTTCAAGGTCAGATCATTTCTGCCAAGTTCTCTCAAAAGGCATCCAACAGGAACTTATCGCTGTCAGCCAGAACACTGTCCCTGGCCAACCCACGGATTGCCTGCCAGCCAATCGGACCAACTTCCTTCAAAGCTGGATCCTAAGATTAACTCGGCGAGTCTGTTTTCTCCTCTCCAACGTACAAACCCTGAGTCCACTGCTTAAAGGCACATGCCGACTTTGGGTCCACGGACCAAAAATAATAAAATAAAGAAATGTGGACAAAGGAAATAACAGGAAGGACACTTACAGATAAATACATTTATTTAGCGGCGCTGGCTTAGAACGGGGCTGGTTTAGCACACTGTGCTAAATCGCTGGCTTTGAAAGCAGACCAAAGAAAGCCAGCAGCACGGTTCAATTCCTGTATCAGCCTCCCCAAACAGGTGCCAGAATGTGGGGACTAGTGGAATTCATTGCCGCGGATTGCAGTGGAGGCCGGGACGCTAAATGGCTTCAAGGCAGAGATAGATAAATTCTTGATGTCGCGAGGAACTAAGGGCTACGGGGAGAATGCTGGTAGGTGGAGTTGAAATGCCTATCAGCCATGATTGAATGGCGGAGTGGACTCGATGGGCCGAATGGCCTTACTTCCACTCCTATGTCTTATGGCCTTATGGTCTTATGGAAAGCGGCACCGCCACCGATTTGGCCGGGAACTTTGATTTCGGCAACCGGAGAATCCAGCCGTGCTTCTCCCGCAATGAATGAATGAAATGAATTGCTTATTGTCACATGTAGGCTTCAAAGGAAGTTACTGTGAAAAGCCCCTAGTCGCCACATTCCGGCGCCTGTTCTGGGAGGCTGTTACGGGAATCGAACCGTGCTGCTGGCCTGCTTGGTCTGCTTTCAAAACCAGCAATTTAGCCCTGTGCTAAACAAGGTTGTGAGTCTGTGGAATTCGCTACCCCAGATTGCGGTGGATTCTGGGACAGTGAGTAAATGTAAGGAGGAGTTGGACAGATGTTTATTAGTAATGGGCTGAAGGGTTATGGAGAATGGGCAGGACGATGGAGTTAAAGCCAGGATGAGTTCAGCCATTATCGAAAGGTGGACCAAATGGCCTAGTTTCGTTCCTATATCTTATTAACTAAAATACATGCGCTGAATTAAGGAGTTGAAAATTCCAGTAATACTGTTGGGAATTTAAAATATAAAATTAAAATATGTATTGACAGAAAAAAACTTAAACACACAAGATTACATTGATACAGTTAAAACTCTTGCAGAACATTTCCCCAACAGATCCTTACTTGGTTAAACTGACGAATAAACATCCCTTTTAGGCAACAGTCCTTATGATATTTCATTGATAAAACCTACAAATCCCAGGTTTAGCACAGTGGGCTAAACAGCTGGCTTGTAATGCAGAGCAATGCCAGCAGCGCAGGTTCAATTCCCGTACCAGGCGGAATGAGGCAAGTAGGGGCTTTTCACAGTAACTTCATTGAAGCCTACTTGTGACAATAAGCGATTATTATTATTAAGATGTGCTTGTTAGGTGAATTGGACATTCTGAATTCTCCCTCAGTGTACCCGAACAGGCTCCGGAGTGTGGCAACTAGGGGATTTTCACAATATCTTCACTGCAGTGTTATTGTCACCCTACTTGTGACACTAATAAAGATCATTATTATTATGTCGAGAGGCTTTTTGAATTTAGTGTTGGCTGAATTTGTTTCCAGTTGGAGATAGGTTACCGAGGAATGAACATCTCTTTACCAGAAGAGAAGCTGGACAGGACAAGGGGACTGGAAAAAAGGCAGAAGTCCCAAAGAACCAGATAAATTCCAAACAACCAGGGAACGGGGACAGGAGGAATGTCTGTGGAAGACTGAATTTAAGAGAATGGACCAAAAAAAGGAACAAGGTACCGTTCAGACGAATTCAAGGGAAAAGCAAATTAAGTGTTCCGAGTTGAAGAGCCAGCTGCGGTGACCAGATTTAAAGTAGACTTGAGAGGTAAATCAAAAGCTTGGTGCCACCTTAATACAATCTGGGATTTGGTAGTTAAAGCAGTTGGTGTAGAGTTTATGTGACAGGCAAGTCAAAGAGATCCTGAAAGGGGAGATGTGAAGCCTGGATGCTAGTCTCTTTGTTAAAAGTAGAGCCGTCGCTTTTTTTGACAGAATAGCTTGGAAAAGCTGGAATGGATTTCTAATGCAAGCCGCTGATGGAAGCATTGTTGTGAAAGAATATTTTAAAGCGTGGCCTTTTTGGGAGTGGACTTTGGAAACTCTCATGTGAGAATCATCTGCGGGGAATTGGAGGGGCAATACACAGAAATAAACTGGGGTTCACAGATTGGAGTGCATCTTACTACACATAGGCTGTGTGTTTAAAGGAACTATGTGTTACCATTGTGGCCGAAGATAGACGTTTTAACCCATGTTAACCGTAAAACCTGTGTGTATATATATGAAGCTCAGGGGAGGGGTATTGTAGTATAATCAAGCTTTCCACGTTTAATATTTTTTTCTTGTTCTTAGCACTAATTAGCGGTCCGGTGACTCTGTTCCTCCAAGTTTTCTTTTTAAAAAGCAAACGTTATGCGGTGGGTATCTCCATTTCAGAGACAAAGGGCTGGATTCTCCAGTTTTGAGGCTATGTCCGGAGAATGTGTCCAGTCTTGCAATGAAAAAGCCGGCGCTGCCCCCGCACTGATGCTCCGCCCGGTGGGGGGGGGGGGGGGTTAGCAGTCGCGCCACGTAAACCCCCTACGTTCCCGACAGAAACGACCGGAGAATTGCCGGGTCCGTAGCCACCCATGCGCACCTCGACGACCTGCAGCGGTTGCGGCGGACAACATGGCGCCGGCCGCGCACGGATCCGGCTGCCCAGATAGTGTCCTCCTGGACTCTCCCTCGCCACCCCCAGACCACCCCCCACTAGTCCCCCCCAGCCCTCTCCAAAGCCCCCCCCTGCCAGAAGCACGACTCCCCCCACCCCAACAGTGGTGGTGTTGGACACAGTCCGCAGCCGTTACCCTGGGTTTACGCAAACCCAGACCACATGCGACCCACGTGGTCGTGAACCCGGCCCATCGGGGGCGGAGCATCGGGGGAGGGCCTTAAAGTGATGCGCTGATGCCGTCGCAATGGCGTGCAGCCCGCTCCTAGATGACAACGACTTGGAGGGGCGGAATATCGGAAAAGCGGCACCGGCCCTGATTTGGTCGCAAACGGGGATTCTCCGCTTGATCTGCGAATACAATGTTTGCGCAGGCCATGGAGAAACCCACCCTAAGTGTTGATGCCAGGACTGAATAGGTAGTGCTCCAGCATGGGAAAATCGATGCTGCCCCCAGAGCAATTCGGCAATCATGGGCTAGCACCAGCTCCCTGCAGAACACGATCAATTCCAATGAACAACGGTGTCCGATTCATCAGAGTCGGGATTGAAACTTGAGAGGCTGACACACTTTAGCTGCCTTTCAGAACTCCGCTCCCCAATCACACTTTCCCAGCTAACAATATGGAAGCAATCTGAGCGGCACTGTAGTTCATGGACGTGTACCTGGAGGTTGAAGTTAAAACTCACCACTATTCTTAGAATTCCCCCTATACCAAAAAAAGGTCGATATTCTAAATGGTGAACAGGGATTCTCACTCCCTGACTCCGATGCAGGCTTCGGTGGGTGCTATTTAGGTCAAACTATATCTTCAAGTTATCCCCCAGTATAACCCATACCTTCACCGAAGAATATTACCTACTTACCCCTTAGTAGCATCGATGTCCTGGGTCCTGCGTTGTTAAGGAAGTAAAGTAGGCTAATAACCACTTTTTCAGGTTAAGTTAAGTTATTTTATTATTATATTTTTTCTTTTAAAAGCTGCAAACACTTTCTTTACAGAAAGGAAAAAAGATCTTGCTTCTGGCTGCTGCTGGTTGGTTGTAGAGACCTTCAGGCCCACCTTGACAATCAACCTTCTTAAAATCTGGTCTTCTTGAGATGTATTCGCTGGTGAACTCGGTTGCTGTGTCCTGTCCTTCCCATGCACCGAGCTGTGAGAGCTGACTCTGGCTCTGCTGGCTGTCCCCTTTCTTCCGGTTTATATTCTCTTTCGAAGAGTTATTAAGTTTTAATGACTTTATTGTAAATAAGCTTGTTTCACTTTGATAGTTTAAAAGTATCTTTGATGTAAACATTTTACTACAACTAATTATTCATTTTGGGCATATCGTCTCCTCTCAGATCTGATTAAAAAATGCTTTGGTTTCAATAGTTAACTTTTATTTCTGTGATTTCGAATCATTTAATTTTCCAATTGTCCCCAGCTCATAACTTTGCCTTTGATTTTGAATTAAATTATGTTTCTCGTAGACAGGTCGTCTCCAATTTTCTTTTAATTGACTTGATGTTCATAGAATTTTACACTTTAGAATTGACACCAAATTCGACTGAGCATCATCGATCCTTTCCAGCTGTTTACTAAGAGAGTTTATTTCAATTAAGGTGTGAAACTTTGCTTTTAGCTGTATGCTAAAATTTAACTTGGTTATGACTTGAAAGACTTGCCTGTTTTAAACATTCATCACTTAATTCAATTGAAACTCTCATCCATGCTTTTCCAGATGCTTCCAGAGATAGTTACATTCCATGAAGGTGTGAGCCATTGTTTTAGCTTACCACATGAAACCTGTGTGTTTGCTAAACCTGCTTGTGAGCAAGAATCTGCATTTTATAACCCTGCTCTTTGAAGCTGCTATTAAACTTCTGTATCCTCTCAAACCAGATATTGCCAGACTTCCATGTTTCAAATGACACATTTTTCTGTATTTTCAAGAACAAGGTTCAACTGGACGTAGTGGATAAGAGGCGGGCAACCATGTACCCCGGGGTGGGCAGGAGGTTGCCACCTGGCATTGTGCACTGGGCCTGAGCGCAGGTGGGAGAGGTCTTGAGCATCATGGGCAACACCGCCAGGACAGGCCAGTGGTGCTGTAAAAAACTGTGCGACCTCATCAGGGCGGTCAGGGTGATTAGGCAGCTCTGTGCCCATTACACCAACCCCCATCCAACAAACCCATAACCATCCCCCACCCCCCTGTACCTGCAGAGCGACCGAACCCCTACCCTGAACCACCTGCCAGCACCCATACTGGCCACCATGGCTGGGTGCCCTGGCCACAGAGGCCACCAGCTCCTCAGCCCCTGTGCTGCATGCGTCCGATTGTCTAACACTGTGCGTTTTCTGTCTCCCCACTCCCCTCCCCCCAGGAGAACTCGGCCCACAACCGAGAGGGAAAAAAGCGGAGCACGAATACCATAGAACCATAGAACCATAGAACAGTACAGCACAGAACAGGCCCTTCGGCCCTCAATGTTGTGCCGAGCCATGATCACCCTACTCAAACCCACGCATCCACCCTATACCCGTAACCCAACAACCCTCCCCTTAACCTTACTTTTTTTTAGGACACTACAGGCAATTTAGCATGGCCAATCCACCTAACCCGCACATCTTTGGACTGTGGGAGGAAACCGGAGCACCCGGAGGAAACCCACGCACACCGGACTTGTGGCCCCCACACTACAGCTCAGCAGCGGGCACTGGGTCTGATTGGTGGTCCCGGGGAGAGGGCAGTCACCGAGCCGGTGGTTCGCATCGGGTGAGCAAAGTGAGACCCCATGGCACGTGTGTCACCCCCATCACCACAGCCACCACCACCCCTCCACGACCCACACCAGCCCCTCCACCACCCACACCAGCCCCTCCACGACCCACACCAGCCCCCTCCGCCACCCACACCAGCCCCTCCACGACCCACACCAGCCCCCTCCGCCACCCACACCAGCCCCCTCCGCCACCCACACCAGCCCCTCCACCACCCACACCAGCCCCTCCACCACCCACACCAGCCTCCTCCACCACCGACACCAGCCCCTCCACCAACCACACCAGCCCCATCCACCACCCACACCAGCCCCTCCACCACCCACACCAGCCCCCTCCCCCACCCACACCAGCCCCCCTCCACCACCCACACCAGCCCCTCCACCACCCACACCAGCCTCCTCCACCACCGACACCAGCCCCTCCACCAACCACACCAGCCCCATCCACCACTCACACCAGCCCCCTCCGCCACCCACACCAGCCCCCTCCCCCACCCACACCAGCCCCCCTCCACCACCCACACCAGCCCCTCCACGACCCACACCAGCCCCTCCACCACCGACACCAGCCCCTCCACCACCCACACCAGCCCCCTCCCCCACCCACACCAGCCCCTCCACCACCCACACCAGCCCCTCCACCACCCACACCAGCCCCCTCCACCACCCACACCAGCCCCCTCCCACACCCAACCCCCTCCACCACCCAACACCCCAACCCGCGACCCAATCATGTCTTGTCTTGTGTCTTGCAGGGTCACCTGGCAATGAGGCGGGCCCTTCTTGTGCCCCCGCCTCTCACCACAGGCACAACCCCAGGAGGAGAGCAGCGAGGTTGTTAGGAGGAAATGGACATCGAGGGGAGCCCCTGGCCTGCAGCCGGAGACACCCCAGAGTGGGGATGATACTGACCTTTCATCACAGCTGTCTCCAACACCCTCCACCATCTCCACAGGCACTCACCTCGGTTGGGCACCTGAGTGAAGGGGCACCTGCGGCACTATCTGGTGTGAACTACACAGGTGCTGTGATACAGCAGGTGGAGGTAGGCTCCCCCCAGGGGTTAGATGATTGGAGGACGGCCTGTCATGTGAGAGTACCTTTATGAAATGGATGTTTAAGCAATGTACCTTTAAGAAATCATAGATTATCATAGAATTTACAGTGCAGAAGGAGGCCATTCGGCCCATCGAGTCTGCACCGGCTCTTGGAAAGAGCACCCTACCCAAGGTCAACACCTCCACCCTATCCCCATAACCCAGTAACCCCATCCAACACTAAGGGCAATTTTGGACACTAAGGGCAATTTAACATGGCCAATCCACCTAACCTGCACATCTTTGGACTGTGGGAGGAAACCAGAGCACCCGGAGTAAACCCACGCACACACGGGGAGGATGTGCAGACTCCGCACAGACAGTGACCCAATCCGGAATCGAACCTGGGACCCTGGAGCTGTGAAGCAATTGTGCTAACCACGATGTTACCGTGCTACCCTGAAATGAAGCAGCTCATATTACTGAAGTGATGTCAGAGGGTGGGGGGAGCTGAGCTCACTTCTGCTTTTAGTTTCAGTTTGAGAGAGAGCAGCTGAAAAGTGCCTGGCTGGTTTGCTGTGAGTTGTTTGAAAGGAGAAAGCCAGTTTTGAGGAAAAGAGCTTGGGTGTGTCTGTGTTTGCAGTGAGCTGGATCTGCTGTGATCTCTGCCATGAAAGACTATCTCTGAATCATTTGGGTGATTTAAACTCATAATAGTAATGTCTTTAACCTGATGTGTTTCTGATTAAAGGTGTTAAGTGTTTTGGAAGTTTGAAGGAACATTTTGAGGGATTATTTAGTGTTGTATTATTTTCATGGTTATCTTTGAAGTGAGAGGTGTTAAATGATCCAATGTTTATTTAAAAGGTTAAGTTGAATTCATGGAATAAACATTGTTTTGTGTTTAAAAACCCACGTGTCCATAATTGTAATACCACACCTGGAGAACAAGCCGTGTGCTTCAAAAGCAACAAACCATTAAAGGGAGAGGTTGTTTGAACTCCATGATACATTTTGGGGTTCTGAAAACACTTCTCCCATAACAGGCCAGACCGAGGGACTAACTGCCGCCTCGATGGGTTTCGTGCTTCCGGAAAGGGCAGTCCCATCTATCGTGGAGATGCAGTCACAGAGTCAGGATCTGCCTGAGGTGGTGTCAGCAGCCATCCAGCACCAGCAGTGCTGTTGAAGGATTCAAACCACCTGCAGGATCAGGGGGTGGTGCCGGCCATGCGTGCCACCCAGGCCAACACCGCACGGCGCGCGTCCGCAGTGGATGCCTTGGGGGCAAAGGTTTCGGCCATGGGTCAGGATGTCCAAGGCCTGGGGCACTCTGTGAGGGTGGTGGCCAAGGCCCCGGACTGGGCTGCCCTTTCACAGGCAGCCATGTACCAGGGCCACCTGCACATTGCAGTGGTACTCCAGAACGAGGCCCAGTCGCAGCTGAGGGCGTCGGCAGCATTGCCCGGGTGCTGGCTGACACGGCACAGACACAGAGGGAGATGGTGCAGTCACTGGCTGATGTAGCACAGACCCAGAGGCTGGTGGCACAGTGGCAGTGTGATGTGGCACAATCCCAGAGGGAGGTGGTCCCCCTCACCCCCCAACTCCCCATCGTTACAAGCACTGTGGATGTACTTACACCACAGTGACTTGAGCGATTCAAGAAGACAGCTCACCACCACTTTCACAAGGGCAATTAAAGAAAGGCAATGCTGACCTAACCATTCAGGCTCATAGCCTTGAATAAAGAAAGAAAATAGGTCCTCCTGCAGCATCAAACGTTATGATTGTTTGAAATTTGGCATTCTTGTCCTGGTGAGTGCAAGATGGAAAACTTTGGCAACATGTCCTTCATTTCAGCAATGAAATGGAATAGTGAAATCACGGAGCTGAGGTCTCAGTCAGGCAAATTCAAAGGGTAGGCAATCCTGCAACACAATTTCCCCTTCCAGGAATATTGATGCAGAGCTTCTATTCTTGGTACTTCAGCACCGTGCCAGCAATGACTTCCTGGCAGTGCGCGTTGCCAGACAGTCCCTGTAGTCCAGATTGCTGTTCGCATTCCCCCCCATCAACGCACGCTGAAACAATTACAGTGTTTACTTCAAACAGTAGCTGGAATATTTAATACCTTCATTTGCACTCACTCCCAGAGCTTTCCTGTTCCCCGTCCAACACATGTGGGAAAAAAAACGAACATGCCTAAATGTTTCTGAACCAGACTGCCAAGAAACCCCCATCGTTTCAACTTACTGAACCTGGAGTGCACGCCCTGTGGCTGCCTGGCACTCAGCATCCCTGTAGAAACACGGCGGGCGAGGAGCGATTCGGTGAATGTTGCCAAGTCGCGAATCCTACAGTGCTTCCAAACGTGATCAGGGTTACAAAGAGGGCAAACGCTGACAAAAAGACAGAAGTGTATGAGATAGCGCCCTTCTCTCAAGGTGGCCGAACGCCTTTCACTTCGGAAGCGTGGTTGATTGGTGCAGAACAATGTCTAACATAACGCCCTGATAACCATTGTGCTGATAGAGGGATACCGATAATGTTCCCTACAGCTGATTAATTGCTTTCCAAAGAGTTGCCACTGTTGTAATATTAGAAAACATGGAAGCCACGTTGGCCGTTGGCTGGATGAGTGCAGATCCAACAGCACCAAACGGCAGGAACCTGCCCGCTTAATTAGCACTCCACCTCCAGCTTAAAAATTCACTCCACAGAATCCCGACAATGCAGAAGGAGGCCATTTGGCCCATCGAGTCTGCATCGACACTCTGATAGAGCACCCTGCCTAAGCCCGCTGCCCCCACCCAACCCGCACACCTTTGGACACTAAGGGCCATTTAGCATGGTCAATCCACCTAATCTGCCCATCTTTGGACTGTGGGAGCAAACCGGAGCAGCCGGGGGAAACCCACGCAGACACGGGAGTGCAGACTCCGCACAGACAGTCACCCAAGGCCGGAATCAGACCCGGGCCCCTAGCGCCATGAGACAGCAGTGCTAACCACTCTGCCACTGTGCCGCCACTGACGCACAATAGCCACTGAGCGTAACACCCACAAGATTCAATTCAGCAATCTACCAAGGCTCCTTCAACTGCACCTCCCAAATCTGCAAACTCTACCACCTAGAAGGACGAGGGCAGTTGATGATTGGGAACACCACCATCTGCAAGTTCACCGCCAAGTCACGATACTGACTTAGAACCATATTGCCGTTATTTTACTGTCGCTGGGTCAAAATCCTGGAACTGCCTCCCTAACTGCATGGTGAGCGTGCATGTACCTCATGAACCGCAGTGGTTCAAAAAAGCAACTCTGCGCGACCTTCCCAAGAGCAATATATGATAGGCAATGCATACTGGCTGAGCCAGTGATGCTCACATCCGATTGCTGTTTGTGGGAGCTTGCTGTTCACAAATTGCCTGCGGTGTTTCCAGCATTACAACGCTACAGAAGCTTGCAAGTGGACATAAAGCACTTGAGGTTGTGAAGGTTGCTATATAAATGCTTGTTTTTCCTTCATTGCGCTCTGTTGGACGTGTTTTCAGTAATTACTCCATTCGCAATTCCCAATTTCCTTTGTTGCACATACTTTTTTCTTTTCTGGCGATATCTCTCAATGAATAATTTAATTTAATTTTAGAACGGCCAGCATTATCTTTGCTTCTGCATTGAACGTTCTCTGCTAATTTTCCCAGCTGCCAAAACACTGCAAATCCCGTCATCGAATCTCATATGAAAGTAAGATAGAGGAGCGGACTAAACCTCACGGTACGTTGAGTCTGCTCCTCCATTCAATCCGATCATGGAGAATCTTGGGCTTCAACTGCACTTCGCTGTTCGCTCTCCATGTCCCTTTGACTCCCCAAGAGACCAAAAGTCAACTCCTCCCTGTTTTAAATCCACTCAATGACGAAGCGTCCCCAACTCGCTGGAGCGGAGAATTCCAGGGGTGCGCGAAAACTCTTCGCGAAGACATATCTCTTCATTTCAGTTCTGAATAATCTCGATCTCCCTGATGCATTTGGTCCTCCAATACAATATTTTCCACACCACTATGCACCCCCCCCCCCCCTCCCCCACCCCGCCACCTCGCCACCCTGTTTTGCAGCGATGGAGGTGAACTGTCATTGGGGTTATCCATTCTTCGCACCCTTCACCTTCGGGGAACTCGCGGCAGTGTGGCCACCATGGGCAGGACCAAAAATTCCACCCACCGGCATGTGATGCATTTGAAGTCTCGTTTGTAATCCACTTGTCCAAGATGTTGATCAAGACAGCAGGAGTGTAAAGTCGAGGGGAGATCTCTGAAGAGCCATCGAACCCAGCTCTTGCTGCTGTGAGAATTCTTCATTTCTTTACCGGCTCCAATTTCTATTCTATCCAATTAATTTTCCATCTAATTTCCCTTCACACTTCACCAGCGTAATCTTTTTAACAAATCGCTCGGGTCGGAATCTATCAAATGCCGTTTGAAAGTCAAGTTATATCAGAATTCCCAAGTGCACTCATGTAATGCCAGCCGAAGAGACAAGACAAGAGGTGTAAAGTAATGCACGGCCACCCTTTATCAAATCCCTTCCAGCCTCTTTGTCAAAATGATCACGTAACTTGATGTTTCCACAGTGCGTCACTCAAGACAATCTGTGAAATTGGTTCCACTTCTCCTACAGCAGCACATCTTTCTCACAACAAAGTGCAGATTATTGAAGGCACAAAAGCTAACTTCAAACGTGTCATCCTTTTGAGGGGTTTTGTTTTCCAGTGCATTCAGATGGGTTATTTGTTTCCGTCTCTCTGCTCAACAATGAAGTTGCTTCTCATAATGTAAATGGAGATATTCCCTGAAGATTAACGATCAGCGTCTTTTCAACTTCATTAACAAGTGTGCCATTTCTGCTCAATCCAATGGTTATCTTCGATGCCAGATGGACATTGCATTGTGCCTCATTGAATCTTATTGTCTTCCGCAAGGATACTCAATGTGCTTTAACAGTATTTAATTGGCTTTCTCCGCACAGCACTGTGTCTGAGCTCCTGTTTTGGCCCATGAGACTGGAAGTGTCTGATAAAATGTTCAGGAAATTGTTGCTTCCCTGAGTGAAGCATTCGCATTCAATCTCCGTGCGCTTTCCAAATAACTTTGTGCAAGTGTCACTTTTCATTTTTACATTCCGTGTGACATGCAGCACTGGAACAGGCTGTTCGGCCCATCGGCCTCATGCCAGCGTTCAGATGAACACCGGCAGCCTCGTCCTATCCACCTTCTTCTCATCCGAGAGCATATCCTTCTCTTCCTTTCTCTCTCATTTACTTAACAAGCTTCTCCTTCAATGCAGCGATGACGTTCACCTCAATGACTCCCCGTGGGAGTAAGATTCGCATCGAACTGCTCTCCGTTTCACAGAATCATGGAATCATAGAATCCCGACAGTGCGATAGGAGGCCATTCGGGCCTTCAAGTCTGCACCGACCTTCTGAAAGAGCACCCTATGCTGGTCATGTTGCAGCTGTACAAAACTCTGGTGCGGCCGCATTTGGAGTGTTGCGACAGTTCTGGTCGCCGCATTATAGGAAGGATGTGGAAGCATTGGAAAGGGTGCAGAGGAGATTTACCAGGATGTTGCCTGGTATGGAGGGAAGATCTTATGAGGAAAGGCTGAGGGACTTAAGGCTGTTTTCGTTAGAGAGAAGAAGGTTAAGTGGTGACTTAATTGAGGCATACAAGATGATCAGAGGATTAGATAGGGTGGACAGTGAGAGCCTTTTTCCTTGGATGGTGATGTCTAGCACGAGGGGACATAGCTGTAAATTGAGGGGAGGTAGATGTAGGACAGATGTCAGAGGTAGGTTCTTTACTCAGAGAGTAGTAAGGGCGTGGAATGCCCTGCCTGCAACAGTAGTGGACTCGCCAACACTAAGGGCATTCAAATGGTCATTGGATAGACATAAGGACGATAAGTGAATAGTGTAGATGGGCTTTAGAGGGGTTTCACAGGTCGGCACAACATCAAGGGCCGAAGGGCCTGTACTGCGCTGTAATGTTCTATGTTCTATGTTCTATCTCGGCCCACTCCCCTGTCCTATCCCCGTGACCCCACCTAACCTGCACATCTTTGGACGGGGAAGAAACTGTAGCACCCGGGGGAAACTCTGTAAACACAGAGAGAATGTGCAAACTCCCATTGCCTTATTGCGCGTATAGAGACTATCTTATATTTCTGAGTTATATCCCACACGGGACTTACAAGGGGGAGGGAATGAGCATCTTCCCCATGGTTCACACAGAGTACGAGCTTCCCCATTGAGGGGAGGGCGACTGCACTTAGCCGTGTACAAAAGGTTGGCCAGTAAGGCACCGATTGTGAAGAGATCGGCTGAGGATCGATCGGGAGTTGTATATAACGTAACTTCAAATAAAGTTCTTTATTTTTACTTGGTCTGGATTCCCCGAGTCCTTATTAAACTGGCGATGAGGAGTAAACTGGTTTGCTGTCAATGCTGTGACCTACTTAACTGAGCCACTTCCCCGATTTTCTGGAATCAATTATTTTGCCTTGTCTCTGTTTGGGTGATTGGATGCATTTGATGCTGGTGTTGAAGGCTGGAACGAATAACCAATTAATTCTTCCGGGCCAACAGCATCAGAGAGACTGAGCGCCAGGCGGTCATACTGTTGATGGCCTGCGTTCAGTGTGATCAGGAGTTTTTCGTGCCCAGCGACACCTGATACACGCACATTCGACCAATGTGTGGCACCTGTAGTGAAAAATTTTAATCCACCCCCGTCAGTGATCATTCAAATGTCTTGTGTTAATACAGCAGAGAGGTCCCCTGGTGAGTCCATCACTGTGTTCATTTGCGGCTATGGAAGATAGCCGTGTTTTGTGAGTATGGAACTGCTTCAGTTGATAGGCTCTGCGATGGTTTGGTCTGCGGTACAAATTGGAGAAATATGGGGCAGGATTCTCTGTCCTGCCACACCCGTTTTCGGGTGTGGCGTGACCCACACCGGCAGTGGGAATCCTTCGTCCCGGCAGGCGGCCAATGGGGTTTCCCATAGTGGGCACCCCCACACCGTCGGGGAATCTGTGGGCGTGAGTGCGCTGCTGGCGAACCGATGGACACCTCCGACGGAGAATCCAGCTGATGGTCCCTCGTTCTTGTCATCCCCACAAGCAGTAATGCCCTTTTCTACCCTTACTCCAGGAAACTCTTTCATAATCTTAATGACCTCCGTTTGGTTACCGCCCAGTCATTTCTCTTCCCAAAAAAATAAACCGCAGTGTGTCAATATTCACTGATGGACACAGCACCTTGGTTCCGGATGTCTGAAGACTGGCAGAAGGCATTCAAATATTTTATTAGGAACCTGGATGTTCAGTACTTCTGCCACAAAATGCCCTTGTTCTATTTACCCCTTCAACTTCTGGCAAGTCAAGTCTGTACTTTGAGGGTTGGATGTACTTTTGCCTGGACACAGAATGATAAAATGAGCACTCATTGCTATCCTGAGGTGTCAACTGTCATGATATGCATTCATGCACATAATGAGATACAGACAGGCAGTGACAGACACCCAGTCCAGCCAATCAACACACAGGACAGAAGACAGTCAATCACCAGGCAGAACACTAGAGAGTGGTCTCCCACTATAAAACACATGAGGCATCAACATTCTGCCTCTTTCCACTGGTGGCAACTGTAGTGACAGTCAGGGTGTATATATCAGTTAGCACCTTCTACACGTGGCTCAGAGCTAGTCTGGTCCAGTTAGTTATAGTAAGCACGCTTAGATTTGTAGAGTGTCAAAACCACAGCGAACTGTGTGCACTGCTTGAGAAGTTCAATAAAGCGTATTGAACCAACATCACAGTTTGAAGTCTACTTTCAAATACAACTGCATCCAGTTGCCGTCCGTGTTACCCCAAGGTGAATAACATGACATCACCAAGAACCTGTACTTACATCGTATCGTAAAGCTTCCAAAGTAAATGTTTCAAGCAGGGAGGAGAGAGAAGCTGAGGGATTCGGACACCAGCAGGACTTGGGATAGGTTAGAGATGATGAATTCGGAGCATGAAGACTTATCCACTCAGCACTTCTGGCTGAAGATTATTGCGAAGGCTTCAGCTTATCCTTTGTACAGATGTGTTGAGCTCCGCCGTCAATGTGAATGTTTGTGGAGACCCTTCCTCCTGTTAGTTGTTTAATTCCCCACCACCGTTCCTAACTGGATGTCACAGGACTGGAACTGATCTGATCCATTGGCTATAGTGTTATGGGCCAGGGTTTAGAGAACCCCAAAGTGTATCATGGAATTCACCTGACCAACAACTTTTAATAGATTGTGGTATGGGGAGCACACGGCCCACTCCACAGTTCAGGTACAGCAGAAATGGAAAAGTATTTTTTAAAGCAAAACTATGTTTATTCTCTGAACTCAAATTAACCTTTTTAAAACATACAGTGAACATCTTAGCAACCATGAATTCAAATACAACACTCAAAGAATACAACACTAAGTAATCCTTAATAACTTCCCAAACAACATCCAGAAGACAAAAGAAACACTTTTTAACAGAAGCACATCAGGTTCACATTCACTAATGAGCACATTTATAATTCTGAATTCACCAAATGGTCAAGAGATAGTCTTTTCATGGCAGAGAGAACAGAAGTACACCTGCTCTGTCTGGCTTCAGCTCCAGCACTGAAAACGAAACTAAAACACACCCTGCAGCAAACAGCCTACAATGAAAGTAAAAAGCTGAGAGACAGCCCAGCTCCACCCACACTCTGACATCACTGCAGTAATAGGAGCAGCCAAACATTTCTTAAAGCGACATTCTCATGACAGTAGGACCATTTAGTTCTGTTAATCATGCACTACTTCCACTGTTTGCCGTACAAGCAATCCTGTGTTGTCACTTCGCCAATTTGGCACCTCATCTTTAGGCATGCCTGATGCTGCTCCTGGCATGTCTTCCTGAACTCTTCATTGAACCATGGTTGATCTCCTGGTTTGGCGGTTATGCTCCAGTGGATGATTTGCTGGGCTATGAGGTTACTGATGGTGGTTGCATACAATTCTGCTGCTGCTGATGGTCCGTCATTGGCGCCAGTTTTGAGTTGCTCGATCTAATCAAAATGTAGCAATTTAGCACGATGGTAGTGCCACACAACATAATGGAGGCTAGTCGGGACTTTATCTCAACAAGGATTGTGCTGTGATCACTCCTACTGATACTGTCATGGACAGATGCATGTGTGACAAGTAGATTGGTGAGGATGAGGTCAAGTAGGTTTTTCCCTCTTATTATCTCCCTCATCGCCTGCCACAGAACCAGTCAAGCAGCGATCTCCTTCAGGACCTGGCCAACCCAAGTCAGTACTGGAGCTGCCAAGCCATTCTTGGTGGTGGTCATTGAAGTCCCCCACCCAGAGTACATTTTGCACCCTTACAACTGTTATGATCTTGTTCGGGACTGGCCCCGAAGAACATGGAACATTGAGTTCAGCATGCATGGCCTGTCTCACTCTATGCATGCACAGGGTCTTCCCGGTATGCCGGGACCTCCAGTCCTTGGCCATAATGCATCCAGGGAAACAGATAAGTTTGCACTTCTTAACAAGGTCCTCAGTGCTTCTTCCAATTGCAGTTCAACATGGAGGAGTACTGGGCAGCACGGTGGCGCTGTGGTAGCACTGCAGTCTCACGGCGCCAAGGTTCCAGGTTCGATCCCAGCTCTGGGTCACTGTCCATGTGGAGTTTGCACGTTCTGCCCGTGTTCGAGTGGGTTTCGCCCCCGCAACCCAAAGATGTGCAAGGTAGGTGGATTGGCCACGCTAAATTTCCCTTTAATTGGAAAAAATGAATTGGGTACTCTAAATCGATTTAAAAAAAACATGGAGGAGTACTGATTCATCATGTGAGGGGGAGGGGAGAAGAGGTAGCTGGCTGCCACCTGGATATTTCCTTGCCCGTGTTTGACCTGATGCCATGAGACTTCATGGGGTCGAGATGCGATGTTGAGGTCTGCTAGGACAACTTCCTCCTGACCGAATACCACTTCCCACTACTGACAGGACATACCCAGGGATGGTGAAGGTAGTGCCTGGGACATTGTCTGTAATATATTATTCGGCGATCATGACTGTGTCAGGCTGTTGTTTGACAAGTCTGTGGGTTAGCTCTCTCAATTTTGGCACAAGTCCTAAGAAGTTACGAAGGAGGACTTGGTCAAGTCAACTGGGCTGAGTTTACCAAATGTGGCTTGCGGTACTTAGATCAATGCATGTTGTCGACCTGGTTTCATTTCTTTCTGACTTTGTAGCAGTTTCCGAGGGCAGTAGGCAGCCACATTTCTGTGGGCTTGGAATCACATGTTGATGGCAAATGACAATCAACAGCGATTTCATGGTCACCATAACTTTTTTTTTAATAAACAATTTTATTGAGGTAGTTTTTGGCTTTATAAACAGTTACAGACATCATCAGAAAGGAAGCAAAAAAGGCAAAAATGTGCAAACATCCACGTACTTTCAATACTTCCATCGTACCGTATTGCACAAGCCCGCTCCCCTCCCACCCGTACTACCCGCCATATTTTCCCTCCTACTCTACTTTACCCCCCACCCCCCTACCCCCACCCCCCCCCCCACCCCCCTACCCCCACCCCCCTGCTGACGCTCACTCTCCCGCAAAGAAGTCAATAAATGGTTGCCACCTCCGGGTGAACCCCTGCACAGATCCCCTCAAGGCGAACTTAATTTTTTCCATCCCCAGGAAACTCGACATGTCCGCAAGCCACCACTCCGTCTTCGGGGGCTTTGAGTCCCTCCACGCCAATAATATTCGTCGCCGGGCTATCAGGGAAGCAAAGGCCAGCACATCGGCCTCTTTCTCCCCCTGGACCCCCGGGTCTTCCGAAACCCCAAACATTGCCACCCCTGGACTCATCACCACCCTTGTTTTTAACACGTGGGACATGACCCCCGCAAATCCCTCCCAGTACCCCCTCAGCTCAGGGCATGCCCAAAACATGTGAACATGGTTCGCTGGTCCTCCCGCGCACCTAGCGCATTTGTCCTCTATCCCGAAAAATTTGCTCATCCGAGCCACCGTCATATGGGCCCGGTGAACGACCTTAAATTGGATCAGCCCGAGCCTAGCACATGTCGCGGTCGCGTTTACCCTACTCAGGGCCTCTGCCCACAGCCCATCCTCCATTTCCCCGCCTAGCTCTTCCTCCCATTTAAGTTTCAGTTCCTCTGTCTGGGACCCTTCCTCCCTCATGAGCACCTTATATATACCCAAGACTCTGCCCTCCCCTTCTTCCCTCCTAGAGACTATTCTGTCGAGGATCCCCATTGGCGGGAGGCGCGGGAAAGATGGGACCTGCCTACGAACAAAGTCCCGCAACTGTAAGTATCTAAAATCATTTCCCCTTACCAACCCAAATTTCTTCTCCAAGCTCCTCAAACTCGCGAAGCTCCCTTCCAGGAACATATCACCCACCCTTCCCGCCCCTGCTCGCCGCCATACTCGGAACCCCCCATCCATACTGCCGGGGGAAAACCGATAGTTGTCGCAGATTGGCGCCCAGACAGACGCCCCCATCTCCCCCACATGCCTCCTCCACTGGCCCCATATCCGCAGGGTCGCCACCACTACCGGGCTGGTGGTGTACTTGGCCAGCGGCAGCGGTAGAGGAGCCGTGACCAGGGCTTCCAAACTGGAGCCCCTGCACGAAGCCGCCTCCACCCGCTCCCAAATAGACCCCGTACCCACCATCCACTTCCTTATCATAGCGATGTTGGCCGCCCAGTAATAATTGACCAGACTCGGCAAAGCCAGCCCTCCCTCGCTGCGGTTCCTCTCCAACATCGCCTTCTTCACCCGCGGAGACTTTCCCGCCCAGACAAAGCTCATGATCAGCCCGTTAACTCTTTTGAAGAAGGACTGTGGGATAAAGATCGGGAGGCACTGAAAAATAAACAAAAATCGAGGGAGGATTGTCATCTTTACAGTCTGCACCCTCCCTGCCAGCGACAGCGGGAGTGCATCCCATCTCCGAAACTCTCCCTTCATTTGCTCCACCACCCTGGCCAAATTTAACTTATGCAGCCTGCCCCAGTCTCGTGCCACCTGGATTCCCAAATACCGGAAATTTTCCTCAACTAGCCTAAACGATAGCCCTCTCAATCTGTTCTCCTGGCCCCTTGCCTGGACCACAAACATTTCACTCTTGACCGTATTTAATTTGTATCCTGAGAACTGGCCGAATTCCCTCAGCATTCCCAGTATAGTTCCCATCCCGGCCACTGGGTCCGACACGTACAGGAGCAGGTCGTCTGCATAAAGAGAAACCCTGTGTTCAACCCCGCCCCTCACCATCCCCTTCCAACCCTCTGCGGCTCTCAGCGCAATCGCCAGCGGCTCTATGGCCAGCGCAAACAGCAGCGGGGAGAGCGGACAGCCCTGCCTGGTCCCTCGGTACGACCTAAAGTACTCCGACACTTCTCTGTTGGTCCTGACGCTGGCCCTCGGGGCCTGATATAATAATTTGATCCAATCCACCAATCCCTCCCCGAACCCAAACCATCCGAGCACCTCCCATAGATAGTCCCACTCCACCCGGTCAAAGGCCTTCTCGGCGTCCATTGCCACCACTACCTCCACCTCTCTACCCGCCGGGGGCATCATTATCACATTGAGCAATCTCCTCAGATTGGCCGCCAGCTGCCTACCTTTCACGAACCCCGTTTGATCCTCCCCAATCACCTCCGGTACACAGTCCTCCATTCTACACGCCAGTACCTTTGCCAGGAGCTTGGCGTCTACATTAATCAGGGATATTGGCCTGTAGGACCCGCACACCTCCGGGTCTTTACCCCGCTTCAATATCAGAGATATGGTGGCTTGTGACATTGTCGGCGGCAGGGTCCCTCTGTCCCTTGCCTCATTGAAAACCCTCGCCAAGACCGGGCCCACCAGCTCCGAGAACTTCCTATAAAACTCTACTGGGTATCCATCCGGCCCCGGGGACTTCCCCGACTGCATGGCCTTTAGGCCCCCCAATACCTCCTCTACTCTAATCGGGGCCCCCAACTCTTCCACTCGCCCCCCCCCCCCCCCCAACTGTTAACCCGTTAACCCGTCCAGAAACCTTTTCATCCCCTCCGGTTCTTCCGGCGGCTCCGAAGTATACAGCTTACGATAGAAGTCCCGGAATACCCTATTCAATTCTGCCGGATCCTCCACTTTGCGCCCCCCCCTCGTCCTTCACTCTACCTATTTCCCTGGCCGCCTCCCTCCTCCTGAGTTGCTGCGCTAACAGTCTGCTAGCCTTTTCCCCATACTCGTACACCACTCCCCTCGCCTTCCTAAGCTGTTCCACGGCCCTGCTCGTGGATAGTGCCCCCAGTTCCGTCTGTAGCCTTTGCCTCTCCCTGAGTAAAACCTCCCCCGGGGACTCCGCGTGCTCTTCATCTATCCGACCCATTTCCCTGACCAATCTATCCATCTCTGCCCGGTCTGCCTTGGCTCTGTGGGCCCCAATTGAAATCAGCTCCCCCCGCACTACTGCCTTTAGCGCCTCCCACACGGTCGCCGCTGAGACCTCCCCAGTGTCATTCACCTGCAGGTAATTTTTTATACATTTCCGAAGCCTCTCGCAGATCCCCTCCTCCGACAGCAGTCCCACATCTAGCCTCCATTGCGGGCGTTGATAGCTCGCTCCCCCGAACTGCAGGTCCACCCAATGCGGGGCATGGTCTGAAATGGTAATTGCTGAGTATTCCGTGTTCTTTACCTCCCCCATACAGTCCTTGCTTAGTACAAAGAAATCTATCCTGGAATATACTTTATGGACGTGCGAGTAAAACGAGTAGCCCCTTCCTGTTGGCTGTCCCTCTCTCCAGGGGTCCACTGCCCCCATTTGCTCCATAAACCCTTTCAGTTCCCTTGCCATTGCTGAGAGTCTACCCGTTCTGGGACACGACCGATCCAAAGTCGGGTCAAGGACCATGTTAAAGTCCCCTCCCATTATTAGCCTGCGAGAATCCAAGTCCGGGATCTTCCCCAGCACTCTTTTAATGAAGTCCACGTCATCCCAGTTCGGCGCATATATATTCACCAGCACCACCCTTCTCCCCTCCAGTCTGCCCCGTACCATCAGGTATCTGCCCCCTCTGTCTGCGGATATGCCCTCTGCCTCAAATTGCACGCGCTTGTTGATCATGATTGCCACCCCTCTGGACTTCGAGTCCAAGTCCGAGTGGAAGACCTGGCTAATCCAGCCCTTCCTTAGCCTGGTCTGGTCTGACACTTTCAGATGTGTCTCCTGCAACATAATTACGTCCGCCCTCAGGGCCCGCAAGTGCGCGAACACCCGCGCCCTCTTAACCGGCCCATTCAGTCCCTTGACGTTCCAGGTGATCAGCCTGGTTGGGGGGCACATCCCCCCCCCCCCCCCCCCCCCCCCCCCCCCGCCGGTCAGCCATAGCCTTTCTCGGGCCGGCCCCTGACCCGTGCGTCGCACCATTCCTGGCCCGCCCTTTGGCTGCCTCCACCCTCGACCTCCTATCCAGTGCCTATTTCAAGTCCCTCTCCCGTCAGCAGAACAACCCCCCCCTCCCCTAACCCCATCCCCCGATACCCCCACCCCTGCCATCTACTGGCTGTAACTTCCCCCCCATCTGACTTCCTTGACTAGCCAATCTGCTAGCCCGGTGACTCAACACTCCGGCGCCTTCCTGTCCCATTCCCCTTGTTTCCCCGTCCTCCTCCCCACCCACTGGGGCAAGCCAGCTCCAGTGTCTTCCGCGAGCTGCACAAAAAGAACAAACCAGCCCAAACAGGAAAAAAAAAGAAAAAACCACAGAAAAAAGAGAAAAAGCACATAAATGCCCATGAACAAAGGAAAGAGTCTCAAATGTTCCGCTTGGCCCCCTTGGCCCAGCAAACCGTTGAGCAGCAGTCCAGGCACATTCGGCGTTCCTTCCCACAGAAATCCTCGGGCCCTAACTCGCGTCCTTGGGGCCTCCTTTCGGGACCAGCCCCAGGTCCCTCACAAAATCCATCGCTTCTTCGGGTTCGGAGAAGTAGTGGTGTTGACCCTGGTTCGTGACCCATAGCCGAGCTGGGAACAGCAGACCAAACTTCACGTGCTTCTTGAACAGCACCTCCTTGACATTCTTAAAGGCTGCTCACCGCCGAGCCACCTCCTGGCTTAGGTCCTGATAAATGCGGAGAACACTGTTGTTCCACGTGCTGTTCCTGGCGCTCTTTGTCCACTGCAGCACCCGCTCCTTGTCCACAAACCTGTGGAACCTAATCACCATCGGGCGGGGGGGGTCCGCCTGGCCGCCCCTGCCTTGCCTGCACTCTGTGTGCCCCCTCCAGCTCCAGCGGTCGCGGAAAGGCTTCGGCCCCCATCAGCTGCTTCAGCAGGTCTGCTACAAACGCTGCAGCATCAGCTCCCTCCGCCCCCTCCGGGAGGCCGACCACCCTCAGATTGTTCCTGCGGACTCTATTCTCCAGCTCCTCCACTCTGTCCAGCAGTCTTCTCTGCCGCTCTTTCAGGCCGTCAGCTTCTAGCGCTGCAACCGTTTGCGCATCCGCCTGCTCCTCCACCGCCTCTCCCAGCTCCTTAACTTTAACATCCTGGGCGTCCAGCCTCTGGTTCAGCTGATCCACCGCTTTCTGGATTGGGTCCAAGCTGTCCCGCTTCAGCGCTTCAAAACTGGACTTCATTACCTGGAGCATGTTATCCAGCGCCAGCTGGATTGCTGAGTCCGGGGTCCGATGGTCTGCCATCTTAGGTCCCAGGTAATTTTCTTTAGGTCCTTGTCTCTGTCCCTTTTTCTCCTTCTTCTTCTGCCTTCTGGAATCCCGCTGTTCCATGAGCCGCAGCCCGCTCCTCAGCGCCTTCGCTGCCGCTTTCCTTCGCCCAGCTCCTTAAATGTTACCTCCTGGGCATCTGAAGTGGGTCCAAGCTGTCCCTCCTCAGCAACTCCAAACTTTTTTTCTTTGTCCTGGAGGAAGGAAGGTCCGTGGGTCCGCCATCTTACCCTTCAGGCCAGCTTCCTCCTTGCCTCCGTCTCTCTCTCTCTCTTTCTTCCTCACCTGCTGGCCTCCCACACTTCCATCTGCTGCAGCCCGCTCTCCTCTTCTTTTCCGGCAGCCTTTTTTCCGCCCCCGTGGTCCCGCTATCGCGGGGAATCAGCTGTTCAGCCCCGCCGGAGTGAGAGCCCACCGAATGTGCGGCTCACTCGGACATCGCCGCCACCGGAAGTCCCATGGTCACCATTACTAAGATTAACTTTCAAATCCACCAGTGAGATACAACCACCATGGTGGGATTTGTACCCACACCTCCAGAGCATTATCCTGTGCTATTGCGTCACTAGTCCATTGCACTGCCTCCCAAATACAATCCTCTATCTCAGGCGTATAAGTGAGAAATAATCTTGTTCAGCAAGAGATTTAGACTTGCATTTGCATTTTACATTTGCCTTTCACAACCTAAAGGTGGTTTACAATCAATCAGGTCTTTTTGAATCAGAGGCGCTATCACAATGTTGATCATGTCGCAAGTAATTGTCACACATCAAGATCCCACAGACAGTGTTGTGATCAAGGAAAGTTCATCTGTTTTTGCGATGTTGATTGGATGTTCAATATTGGCCAACATGTGGAGGACATGTTCTGCTCTTCCAAGACCTATTGCCAAGGGATCTTTCTATCCGCCCAAGATCGCAGACAGGGGCTCGTGGTTAATATGTCTTCCAAAAGATAGCATCCCTTGGGGAGTGTAGTATTGCCTCAAATGTGAGAGGTCAGTCTGGAAGATTCTCCAGAGCGGGACATTAACCCACACAGTTCTGATCAGGACATGACTAACACACACACTCCGCTCTGAGTGCCAATCGGAAACACAGGATAGCGTTTCCCGGCCCCCTGAGGGGTGTTTTCCAGAAGCGCTCCGCAGGATCTGCCGGTCTCGCCGATGTCTTCGCTCTTTTGTGTGGCTTGACCATCCCGCCAGCCAAGGTCGCCATTGCCGGATCCGTAAGACCCCGGCCGTGGGAAGGGCTGAAATATCTCGCCCACGGTTTGAGATGCAGCTCTTCTATTGCATTCTTGTCTGACAGTTCAGCATAACATCCATGCCAGCGCCAGCTAACACCCTAGTCGCCATCCCCATCTGAAGTAACCGCCACGTCAGCGAGTGTTTCAAGGATGTGGCTGCAGAAATAGAGGCCATGTCCCCTTTAAGAAATGTCAGACCCTGACAAATAACTCGTGTACCTAATAAACAGGTGTGTGAACATACAGCAGCTTATCATTAATTTCTGCACAATTGCTAACTGTTGGAAGTTCTGTTTTCACATCGGTCCTTCTAAACATGAAAAAATAAATGAGCTATAACAGAAATATAATTGAAATGTGCTAGCGTTGCCAGAATCGGAGCAACTGTGCTTCCTCTGTTGCCTTTCACGAATGGCATCTTCTCCTGGGATTCGCCAACATCTGCATTTCCTCATTAGTCTTCACAAACATCAATTTGAATGTCAGTGCACTGATGCTAATGACATTAAAAGTGATGCGCACAGATTGTTCTCTGTGAATGCTAATGATCAGAAGGTACCAGGACTTGTTACTCGCCCTTTCATTCTGACGACACCGTAATGAAGTCAGCTTCTCTCACAGACCAAGAGGTGACTTTTTGACAAAACCATTCCAGATTCTGCCCAGCGACTGAACAGAATCAGCAATGGGAAGAGAAAACGCTGCATATCCTGATAGAGTCACAGAGTCGTACAGTGCAAACAAGCCCCTTCAGCCCATCGAGTCTGCACCCCTAATCTCGCGCTAATCCCACTGACCAGCATTTTCCCACATCCTTGAATGTGATGATGTTTCAAGTGCTCCTCCAAGTATTTTTTAAAGATTGTGAGGTTTCCAGCCTCCATTATCTTCCGAGGCCGTGCGTTCCAGATTCTCTCTGAGTGAAAAAGTTTTTTCTCAAATCCCCTCGGAATATCCTCCTCCTCACCCTTTTGATTGACCCCTCAACCCCTCAACCAAGGGGAACAGCTGCTTCCTATTTACCTTGTCCGAACCCCTCATAATCTCACACAGCTCACTCTTATTCCCCCCTCAGCTTTTGCTGTTCCAAAGAAAAAACAATCCAAGCCTATCCAGTCTCTCCTTATAGCTCAGATGCTCCATCCTGGGCAACATCCTGGTGAATCTCCTCTGTACCCTCTCCAGTGCAATCAGCTCCTTCCTATAGTGAGGTGACCAGAACTGCGCACAGTACTCCAGCTGTGGCCTGACCAATCTTCCGTACAGCTCCAACATAACCTCCTTGCTCTTACATTCTATGCCACGGCTGATAAAGGCAAGTGTCCCATATGCCTCAACAGGGCGGCAGGTTAATGGGGCGGCTGTTAGCACAGTGGTTAGCACTGTTGCTTAACAGCACCGGGGTCCCAGGTTCGATTCCTGGCTTGGGTCAATTGTCTGTGCGGCGTTTGCACTCCGTGTCTGCATGGGTTTCTTCCGGGTGCTCCGGTTTCCTCCCGAAAGACGCGCCTGTTAGGTGAATTGGACATTCTAAATTCTCCCTCAGTGTACCCGAACAGGCGCCGGAATGTGGCGACTAGGGGCTTTTCAGTCACTTCATTGCAGTGTTAATGTAAGCCTTAATATGTAAGTGTTAATGTAATACTTGCGACACTAAGGATTATTAAAAATTAAATTAATGTTTCAGGTTGATGGCCAATGGTCAGGCTGTGCGTTTCCTACACTTTTCTGCTTTTGGTTCAGACTTCTGATATCCCCCCCACATTTTGTTTCCGTAGACAGAGTTTGTGTGTTTCTATGGCAAACAAGCATTTGAAAATGTTACACTTCAATGGCATCAACAATGTGAGATCCATTTATTTTCATTGTGCAGAGATTCCCGGTGACAGGTTGAGGGGGGTGGGTGGGAAGTGGATTGAGTGGTGCAGTGTGGGTGAGGAAGCAGTGGAGGAGGAACGTTCACGAGAGACACTTCATTCTTTCACATGTTGTGGGCGCTGTGGCGGGTTTACACTTTGTGCCCCCCCCCAATAACATTGTGTCCCCCACCCACCAATTATGTCACGTCCCTCCCCCAATGATGTCACACCCCTCCCACTCCGCCCACCCTCGCAAAGGCACAAGCCACGAAAATACAGAAATTGATCACTGCTTAACCTCCTCAGTGCTTTTTAACCTATAAAAACACGCCTGTATGAATAATTGCTGAATTGAAATCCAAGCTTACCTCTTGTCAGAATGTCGGTGGTCAATGTTGCGATGTTTGAGTCTTGAGGGAGGTAAACATGGAACTTGCTGATGAGAAATGAAATGGAAAAAATCAGCCGGTCACATCATTGCCATACAGGCCAGTGGAGGACAGAACGAGCCAGTCCAGTTCAAGGAGCAAATACTTCATACTTCAGGACAGCACGGTAGCACAAGCGGATAACACTGTGGCTTCACGGCGCCAGGGTCCGAGGTTCGATTCCCTGCTGGGTCACTGTCTGTGCGGAGTCTGCACGTTCTCCCCGAGTCTGCGTGGGTTTCCTCCGGGTGCTCTAAAGACGTGTAGGTTAGGTGGATTGGCCATGATAAATTGCCCTTAGTGTCCAAAAAGGTCAGGAGGGGTTATTGGGTTATGGGAATAGCGTGGAACTGAGGGCTTAAGTGAGTCGGTGCAGACTCGATGGGTCGAATGGCCTCCTTCTGCACTGTATGTTCTATGTTCAATTATCAAGATGCAGTGCTGGACACATTTGTGACAGGTATTGCTAAAACATATTTTCGGAATGGTTTCCACATTTGGAAAGGTTGCCTGCAAACCATCAAGTAGAAGTCTGTACAAATCAACTAGTGCTCCTGTAGCATGTAACTCATCATTATCGATTAAATGAATGAATTGTTTCACTTCATCTTCAGAACGATTTGTGTCTATGCCATCCTGGTAGAATCCACTTAATTTCTTGTTGCAGTGGCTTTTAACATTCTCATCTAAACTTCTAGTGAAATTCACACAAAATAAACCAACAGTTTTCATCAGAGATTTACTTCTACTCTGCAATTGCACCATTACTGTATCACAAATAACAGTGGCAGTCTCAACGATGATCTTGTATTTTCAATTTTAAGTGATTTAATTGTCTCTAGTTTCATCAAAAAATAACTTCCTGTGTCTTGTACACTTCTCATCATCAGAGGAAACTGTGTTCTTAGTTAATGTTTGTGCCTTTGCTTCCACCAAGCTATAGTCATTTTGAACCTCCATGACAAAACTTTTAAGTAAGGCGAACAATTATGCTGTAGCGTAATTAGGACATAGCAGTAATAAGCATTCAAACCTTTGCTACAAGCAATGGCCACAATGCATGATGGGATTTAAGCTAGCTAACTTGCCCATCTTTTTCAGACAAACAGGATTAGACAGAAATTGTGTGGCCGACAATAATACAGTCAGCTCAGTTAACAGTTCCTATCAGTTCCCCCAATATCCTGTCTCAGACAATCCGTGGTGTAAAGGGAAACCAACTTTGGCATCCTGCCCCTAGATGAACAATGAGGTGGGCAGGAACTGACTGTGATAAGTAAGATGGGAATGGCAGAAAAACAACTTTAGAATTCTGGTAAATAACAGGTGACAGGGTGGGTTCAAATCATGCGCTGATCACAGTCCATCATGTTGCTGAAAGTAAATTTCACTGGTCACTATCAAATTGACAGCTCCAAGGATTGGATCAAGTCCAATTGGGGTGGGCTATTGATTTTTGAAAAAATGCATAATTGGGACATTTATACCAGTGTCGGGCAGAGTAGTTTTGGCATTTACCCAAATCACTCTCCCTCGTATGTGGATCAAGCTTGGAAAAATAAAGGCTTCTGAACCGGAGTTGATGTGTGTTGTAGTCTGTGTGTTCAACTGAGCTGTAACTATGAACGAAGAACCCCACGTTAAATCTAGCTCAATGCTCAATCCATGGAAATGCTCCTTCACTCCACCCCCTCCCCCACCACCCCACTGAGCTTAATGGATCTTTAAATGATTCGTAAATTTTCCATCCCGTCTGCGATGATTCTGTAGTGGGCAGGATGGAAGAATTATCCCAATGTAACGACACTTCAAATTTCAACACTCTGAAGTGCTTTATAACATCTTGGGGTTGTGAAGAACACAGTGAAAATGCCGTGGTTTCTTTTTCATTTGTCTCCCTCTCTGACAGGACACATCAGTCATTCTTGACCACTTACCTTCCCCCACGATCAACAGGTTCCAGCAGTCCAGGAACCAGAATAATCCATTTCACGGTCTGTCTGATTTCATAGAATTTACAGTGCAGAAGGAGGCTATTCAGCCCATCGAGTCTGCACTGGCTCTTTGAAAGAGCACTCTACCCAAGGTTAACACCTCCACCCTATCCCCATAAGCCAGTAACCCCACCCAACACTAAGGGCAATTTAGGACACGAAGGGCAATTTACCATGGCCAATCCACCTAACCTGCACATCTTTGGACTGTTGGAGGAAACCGGAGCACCCGGAGGAAACCCACGCACACACGGGGAGGATGTGCAGACTCCGCACAGACAGTGACCCAAGCTGGAATCGAACCTGGGACCCTGGAGCTGTGAAGCAATTGCGCTATCCACAATGCTACCGTGCTGCCCCCTAATGCGATGTTAAACCTAGGTTCCGTCTGCCCTCTATGATAGACTTAAAGGGCCCCATGGCACTATCCTGAAAAAGGGCCTTTGCTTTCCTGGTCAATATTTATCCTTCAAGAAAACACCACTAAATGATAGTCAATTTGGTCATTCGCACATTGGGAGCTTGCTGTGCATGAATTGACTGCTCTGTTTCCTGCGTTACAATGTGGCGATGAGGGGCTTTTCACAGTAACTTCATTGAAGCCTACTTGTGACACTCAGCGATTAGTTCAGTGGGTTGGCCATGCGAGATTGCCCCTTAGTGGTGAGGTGGTGTTACGGAGATAAGGAGGTGGAGTGGACCCGAGTCAGGTCCTCTTTCGGAGGGTAGGTGCAGATTCGTTGGGCGAAATGGCCTCCCTCTGTGATTTTATGATTCTATGAAGAGTGCTGTTTTACCTTGCATTTTTATTTGCCCAGGGGATGCGAGGTTGCAGGCTGGACCAGCATTTATTGCCCATCCCTATCTGCCCTCCATTTCAGGGGGCATTTGGGAATCTGATATAACACTGAGGAAAGATTGGCCAAGGCACAGACTGACCTCTCAGGTAGAAGTAAAAGAAATTGGGCTCCATTTTGAAGAAGAGCAGGGTGCCCGACTAACATTTGTTACTCAATCACCATCACTAAAAAAATAAAAATAAAAATGAAATGCAAACTCCACACAAGGGTGTCACCATTTGGGACATTCACCCCAACCCCCAAACCTGCCCCCCCCCCCCACCTTATCTAGCCCCAGTTATCTTACACACCCATCAGAGGCAGGTCAGACTAGCAGTGAAAAAGTGTTTAACAATGGCATTATGCGCTAATCTCTGACTATTTTCTACACACTGCACCTGTGCCAACTTAAGTATCATCTAGCTTTCTTAACATACTTGGCCTACCGCTCCTTCCAGGTGTGACCCCAAACAGTACGTCAAAGTGGAGGCGACCTCCTGCCTGCCTCACCCTCTGCCCTGTGACACCCTTGGCGGCCGTTTGTCTCGAGGCCCTGGACATGGATTGGCTCGGCCTTTGGAGTGTCAAAGGTGACAATGTGTCACCCTGTTCTGCCTGCTGACCATGAGATTTACCAGTGGGGGCGGGGGTATTCAGAAGCGCTGAGGTGTTCCAGCACCTAGCCTGTAGGAAGAACCGGCATCGGCCCCATCACTTATTCTTCCCTCGGGGTGCTTGCTGACTCCCAGGCTACTCTGTGGGACGGAGGTGAGACCGGAGTGAGCTGCTGCTGTCAGTCCTGGAGGCCAGCTCTCATCCGACTCATGGTCTTGATGCTCTCAGCCATGGTGCGCTAAGACTGGGGGTGAGTGAGACATGTCCCTCACTGCCTTGGTCATGTCCCTCAGTGCTTGTGACATGTCCCTCTGTGACTGCTTAAGGTCAGACAGTGCACGGCCAATGCACTCGGCTCCTTCGGCAATGATCCTTTGTGAATGGGCCAAGCTCTGGACCTCCGCAGCAATGTCCATCTGCCCCCGGGATCTCTCCACCTGTGACTGGGTTCCCCTGTCCCGCACCTCAGCCTTGGGCAGCACAGTCTGCCCCAAGCCTTCGATGTCTTGCCCCAGGCCTTCCAACGTGGTTGCCAGCCTCTCAGTGACCTTGGTGCCATGCACTGTGGGCACCATCTCAATGCCTGAGGACAGTTGGATTCCTCTGTTTGTACTTGGGGGCACTGGAATGCTGCTGACACCCCCCCCCCCCCCCCCCCACCCCCATGCTGTCGATTGTGGTTCTGCATCTGCGCCAGTGATGGGATCATACTTTCCAGAAGAATGCCACCTGCCCGGCCGATAGCTGTTCCCTGGGATCGGGCAGCCCTCTGACCACCCGCTCCCTCGGGAGTCCCTGCCTCCACCTGATGTGCAGCAGAATGTGAATGGTGCTCACCAGAGAATGACCCAGGTTCCTGATCACTAACATGACCCAGCGAGGTGATAGTCTCTGTGATGGTGAATGGTGCCGGTGACAGCAGTTGCGAAACGTCGGTGTCTTTCCCTGACTGGTCCTTCAGGTTAAGCTGGGGATGGGGCTGGAAGTAGCAACTCTCATCTGATGGTGACCCTGCAAGATAAAAAAACATGGTGAGAACCTCGGAATGACTCGGTGGGGAGCACGATCGCACAGTGTTTAGCACAGTTGCTTCACAGCTCCAGGGTCTCAGGTTCGATTCCCCGCTGGGTCACTGTCTGTGTGGAGTCTGCACGTTCTCCCCGTGTCTGCGTAGGTTTCCTCCGGGTGCTCCGGTTTCCTCCCACAGTCCAAAGTTGTGCAGGTTAGATGGATTGGCCATGGTAAATTGCCCTCAGTGTCCAAATGGTGGGGTGGGGTTACTGGGTTACGGGAATAGGGTGGAGGTGTGGGTGTGGGTAGGGTGCTCTTTCCAAGGGCCAGTGCAGACTTGATGGACCGAATGGCCTCCTTCTGCACTGTAAGTTCTATGTCTGCAAGTTCGATAACTGGTCTGAGGAAAATGGGCGGCACACTTGCTTTGGGGACATTTGCATTGCATTGGGCTCTCAGTTGTTTGGCACATGCCAGCCTCCATTGCGGCCACCGCCCTCTCCTCAGCCTCCCCCATGAATTGCAGAGGCTTCTCCTTCGAGGTGATTCTGGATTCGAAAGTCAGCGATTCCCCCTCCCGCACGCGCCTATTATGGGCTGCTTTATCCTTGAGGACAGCACGGTAGCACAGTGGTTAGCACAGTTGTTTCACAGCTCCAGGGTCCCAGGTTCGATTCCGGCTTGGGTCACTGTCTGTGCGGAGTCTGCACGTTCTCCCCGTGTGTGCGTGGGTTTCCTCCGGGTGCTCCGGTTTCCTCCCACAGTCCAAAGATGTGCAGGTTAGGTGGATTGGCCATGCTAAATTGCCCTTAGTGTCCAAAATTGCCCTTAGTGTTGGGAGGGGTTACTGGGTTTTGGGGATAGGGTGGAGGTGTTGACCTTGGGTAGGGTGCTCTTTCCAGGAGCCGGTGCAAACTCGATGGGCCGAATGGCCTCCTTCTGCACTGTAAATTCTATGCTAATCTATAATCTATAAGATGTTGAAAGAGGGTTCTATGGGGTGTCTGCAGCTGGTGGCATGTGTGTGCAAGGCTCCTAGCCAAAGAGGGCATTACATGTGCTGGACTTTGGTGTAGGGTGGGTTGTAAGGGAAATGCAGGCAAGAGGGGTGTTGTTGGCCTCTAGGGGATTGGGGGCCGATGTGAAGAGTGAGGGATGAGAGTGATGCCAGGGGCACAGAGGTGGTTGTGACGTTATACAAATATACAGCATGTAAAGAGTTAATGTTATGTTAAACCTAGCCACTAGAGGGACAATGCTATATATTGCCCAGGCTCTTCGACTTCTGGGGCAGATTAGGCTGGAGCTCGAGGGGATTAGATTCATAGTGTATTGCAGAGTTAGTTAAAATTCAATTGTTTTAGTTAATAGATATAGATTGTGTTAGTGAGTGTGGTTTAATTCTTACACGTATGTTTGCTATTTGGTATAAGTGTCGAACTCACATTTGAAAGGGTTAAAATAAAGTTAGTTTAGTTATTTGAAAAGAGCTTTGTGTATCTTTGTGATCACGACATGTGCCATCTTGGAAACCCCTCGCACAGATCATCACAATGGTGATCACCCGAGCTGCCGTTAAGGAGGTCATTCCTCCGTGCCCACCCTCCTGGTGATGTTGCCAGCACTGGCAGCCTCTTGTGGTGAACTACGTATTGCTACTATATATATATTTACCGTTATCTGTCCTACTGTTATCCACCACTGTATATATGTTCACTGTTGTTCCTATTCACTGTTACTTACTGTTGTTGTGTTGATGCTTCTGTTGGCTCTGCCTGTGGCTCCTCCCCTCGGGGGAAGTATATAATTGGCAGACCTGTGGCCAGCTCTCAGTGTGGGAGCAGCAGCAGGCTGGCACACTTCTTAGCTTATTAAAACCACTGTTCACTTCTACAACTCGACTCATGTGAATTGATGGTCCATCACTCTGCCACCTCTTCCCAGGTGCTGTCCATTAGGACTGGATGGAGTCTCCGGCCCACCCTGGGGGAGAGGGTATCTCACCTCTCCCCCATGGCAGCCAGCTTTCGGCCAATCTCGGACTCCGAGAATCAGGGGCCGGGTCTCCATGCATCCATCTTGTTGGCTGTATTGACAACCTGTGGTAAGTGGAGTATTTATTAGCAGCTCCTACGTATCAGGCACCTTATTGCGAAACCGGGCCCCATCAAATCAGACGGCAGACGCTTGATTCTCCATTTCAGCGGCTAAGTGCCGGCTGAAACGGAGAGTTCACGGGCATTTTGCGATGTCAAAATCGGTGCCAAACCCTCACCGATTCCGGGACGGGTGAGGGGCTAGTAGCAGTGCCAGGTGATATTCCCGGCTCCCGCACCAAAAACGGCTGGAGAATGGCCGTGTCCCTGGCCTCACATGCGCACGGCTTCGCCATGCACTGGCCACGCCGTGCAACATGGCGCCAGGCATGCATGGACCCGACCCGCCATCTGCGACCCCCCCCCAGGCCGCACCCTGGCCACCCTCCACCAGTCCCTCCACCCCCCCGTGGAAGGCCCACCCCCCCCAGTGAGTGGCACAGATCCCAGGCGAGTGTGGCGTGCTGGACACAGTCCGCAGCGGCCGCCACGTTGTGTTCCCGACAGCTCTGACCACACGTCAACCGCGCAGTCGGGATCTCGTCCCATTGTGAGTGGAGCATCGGGGGAGGGCATGCCGATGATTTGCCAACAGTGATTCAACCACATGCGCCGCGCGACACGATGCCGCCATTTCGGAGGGGACGGAAACTCAAAAACCAGCGTCAAACTGGCGCCTCCCCCGATTTGGGCATTGGAAGGGATTCTCTGCCCGATCGCCGACTACGATATTGGCGTCGAGCAACGGAGAATCCCACCCTAGAGGTATTGGGAATAGTTTGCAGATTGCTGGTCCATTTGCATAGCTGTCTCTTGGAATTCTCTTTTCCCACTGGCAGTGCACACCCATTTGTGTGTTTCCCAACATCATTGGGTGGATGCAGGATGGCCGGGACCATGGCCGTCCATGCGCACGGCAGCGACCTCTGGCCTGCCTGAGAGTGGTCCCTTGGAACCCCCCTCGCAACCTTCGGACCAACCCCCACCAGACACCCAGTCCCCGCCGAAGCCCCCCCCCCACCCCCACCAGACACCCAGTCCCCGCCGAAGCCCCCCCACCCCCACCAGACACCCAGTCCCCGCCGAAGCCCCCCCCACCCCCACCAGAGACCCAGTCCCCGCCGAAGCCCCCCCCACCCCCACCAGACACCCAGTCCCCGCCGAAGCCCCCCCACCCCCACCAGACACCCAGTCCCCGCCGAAGCCCCCCACACCCCCACCAGACACCCAGTCCCCGCCGAAGCCCCCCCCCCCCACCCCCACCAGACACCCAGTCCCCGCCGAAGCCCCCCCCCACCCCCACCAGACACCCAGTCCCCGCCGAAGCCCCCCCCACCCCCACCAGACACCCAGTCCCCGCCGAAGCCCCCCCCCCCCCCACCAGACACCCAGTCCCCGCCGAAGCCCCCCCCACCCCCACCAGACACCCAGTCCCCGCCGAAGCCCCCCCCCACCCCAACCAGACACCCAGTCCCTGCCGAAGCCCCCCCCACCAGACACCCAGTCCCCGCCGAAGCCCCCCCCACCCTCACCAGTCACACAGTCCCCGCCAAAGCCCCCCCCCACACCCACCAGACACCCAGTCCCCGACAAAGCCCCCCCCACCCCCACCAGGCACCCAGTCCCCGCCAAAGCCCCCCCCACCCCCACCAGACACCCAGTCCCCGCCAAAGCCCCCCCCACCCCCACCAGACACCCAGTCCCCGCCAAAGCCCCCCCCCACCCCCACCAGACACCCAGTCCCCGCCAAAGCCCCACGCTAGATACCCAAACATTGAGACCACCCCTGACTGACGCGCCGGGAAGTTGGCCCTTTAGGGGCGGAGCATCAGCGGAGGGTCTAAGATGATGTTCTGAGGCCAGCCGGAGCAGCGTGCAGCATATTCAAGGAGTACACAATTTTTGAGGAGGCAGAGCATTTGAAAAACGGTGCCGCCCCGGATTTTGGTGTTAAAAACAGATTCTCTGGCCAATCGCCAAACGCAATCTGGGGCTTTCCAGCCCCGTTTCTCCCACACGGAGAATCCCGCCCCGTGTCTCCAACACGGAGAATCCAGCCCCGTGTCTCCCGAACGGAGAATCCAGCCCTGTGTCTCCCACACGGAGAATCCCGTACCGTGTCTGCCACACGGAGAATCCCGTACCGTGTCTCCCACACGGAGAATCCCGCCCCGTGTCTCCCACACGGAGAATCCCGCCCCATGTCTCCCACACGGAGAATCCAGCCCGATGTCTCCCACACGGAGAATCCAGCCCCGTGTCTCCCACACGGAGAATCCCGTACCGTGTCTCCCACACGGAGAATCCAGCCCCGTGTCTCCGACACGGAGAATCCCGTCCCGTGTCTCCGACACGGAGAATCCCGTTCCGTTTCTCACACACGGAGAATCCAGCCCCGTGTCTCCCACACAGAGAATCCCGTCCCATGTCTCCCACACGGAGAATCCCGTCCCGTTTCTCCCACACGGAGAATCCCGCCCCGTGTCTCCCACACAGAGAATCCAGCCCCGTGTCTCCCGAACGGAGAATCCAGCCCCGTGTCTCCCACACGGAGAATCCAGCCCCGTGTCTCCCACACAGAGAATCCAGCCCCGTGTCTCCCACACGGAGAATCCAGCCCCGTGTCTCCCACACGGAGAATCCAGCCCCGTGTCTCCCACACGGAGAATCCCGCCCCGTGTCTCCCACACAGAGAATCCAGCCCCGTGTCTCCCGAACGGAGAATCCAGCCCCCTGTCTCCCACACGGAGAATCCTGCACCGTGTCTCCCACACGGAGAATCCAGCCCCGTGTCTCCCACACGGAGAATCCCGCCCCGTGTCTCCCACACGGAGAATCCCGTCCCGTGTCTCCCACACGGAGAATCCCGCCCCGTGTCTCCCACACGGAGAATCCAGCCCCGTGTCTCCCGCACGGAGAATCCAGCCCCGTGTCTCCCACACGGAGAATCCAGCCCCGTGTATCCCGCACGGAGAATCCAGCCCCGTGTCTCCGACACGGAGAATCCCGTCCCGTGTCTCCCACACGGAGAATCCCGTTCCGTTTCTCACACACCGAGAATCCAGCCCCGTGTCTCCCACACGGAGAATCCCGTCCCATGTCTCCCACACGGAGAATCCCGTCCCGTTTCTCCCACACGGAGAATCCCGCCCCGTGTCTCCCACACAGAGAATCCAGCCCCGTGTCTCCCGAACGGAGAATCCAGCCCCCTGTCTCCCACACGGAGAATCCTGCACCGTGTCTCCCACACGGAGAATCCAGCCCCGTGTCTCCCACACGGAGAATCCCGCCCGTGTCTCCCACACGGAGAATCCCGTCCCGTGTCTCCCACACCGAAATCCAGTCCCGTGTCTCCCGAACGGAGAATCTAGCCCCGTGTCTCCCACACGGAGAATCCTGCACCGTGTCTCCCACACGGAGAATCCAGCCCCGTGTCTCCCACACGGATAATCCAGTCCCCGTGTCTCTCACACGGAGAATCCTGCACCGTGTCTCCCACACGGAGAATCCAGTCCCGTGTCACCCACATGGAGACTCCTGCCCTGTGTCTCCCACACGGAGAATCCCGCCCTGTGTCTCCCACACGGAGAATCCAGCCCCGTGTCTCCCACACGGAGAATCCAGCCCCGTGTCTCCCACACCGAAATCCAGTCCCGTGTCTCCCGAACGGAGAATCTAGCCCCGTGTCTCCCACACGGAGAATCCCGCCCCGTGTCTCCCACACGGAGAATCCCGCCCCGTGTCTCTCACACGGAGAATCCAGTCCCGTGTCTCCCACACGGAGACTCCTGCCCTGTGTCTCCCACACGGAGAATCCATCCCCATGTCTCCCACACGGAGAATCCAGCCCCGTGTCTCCCACATGGAGACTCCTGCCCTGTGTCTCCCACACGGAGAATCCCGCCCCGTGTCTCTCACACGGAGAATCCAGCCCCGTGTCTCCCACACAGAGAATCCAGCCCCGTGTCTCCCGAACGGAGAATCCAGCCCCGTGTCTCCCACACGGAGAATCCAGCCCCGTGTCTCCCACACAGAGAATCCAGCCCCGTGTCTCCCACACGGAGAATCCAGCCCCGTGTCTCCCACACGGAGAATCCAGCCCCGTGTCTCCCACACGGAGAATCCCGCCCCGTGTCTCCCACACAGAGAATCCAGCCCCGTGTCTCCCGAACGGAGAATCCAGCCCCCTGTCTCCCACACGGAGAATCCTGCACCGTGTCTCCCACACGGAGAATCCAGCCCCGTGTCTCCCACACGGAGAATCCCGCCCCGTGTCTCCCACACGGAGAATCCCGTCCCGTGTCTCCCACACGGAGAATCCCGCCCCGTGTCTCCCACACAGAGAATCCAGCCCCGTGTCTCCCGAACGGAGAATCCAGCCCCGTGTCTCCCACACGGAGAATCCAGCCCCGTGTATCCCGCACGGAGAATCCAGCCCCGTGTCTCCGACACGGAGAATCCCGTCCCGTGTCTCCCACACGGAGAATCCCGTTCCGTTTCTCACACACCGAGAATCCAGCCCCGTGTCTCCCACACGGAGAATCCCGTCCCATGTCTCCCACACGGAGAATCCCGTCCCGTTTCTCACACACCGAGAATCCAGCCCCGTGTCTCCCACACGGAGAATCCCGTCCCATGTCTCCCACACGGAGAATCCCGTCCCGTTTCTCCCACACGGAGAATCCCGCCCCGTGTCTCCCACACAGAGAATCCAGCCCCGTGTCTCCCGAAAGGAGAATCCAGCCCCCTGTCTCCCACACGGAGAATCCTGCACCGTGTCTCCCACACGGAGAATCCAGCCCCGTGTCTCCCACACGGAGAATCCCGCCCCGTGTCTCCCACACGGAGAATCCCGTCCCGTGTCTCCCACACCGAAATCCAGTCCCGTGTCTCCCGAACGGAGAATCTAGCCCCGTGTCTCCCACACGGAGAATCCTGCACCGTGTCTCCCACACGGAGAATCCAGCCCCGTGTCTCCCACACGGATAATCCAGTCCCCGTGTCTCTCACACGGAGAATCCTGCACCGTGTCTCCCACACGGAGAATCCAGTCCCGTGTCACCCACATGGAGACTCCTGCCCTGTGTCTCCCACACGGAGAATCCCGCCCTGTGTCTCCCACACGGAGAATCCAGCCCCGTGTCTCCCACACGGAGAATCCAGCCCCGTGTCTCCCACACCGAAATCCAGTCCCGTGTCTCCCGAACGGAGAATCTAGCCCCGTGTCTCCCACACGGAGAATCCCGCCCCGTGTCTCCCACACGGAGAATCCCGCCCCGTGTCTCTCACACGGAGAATCCAGTCCCGTGTCTCCCACACGGAGACTCCTGCCCTGTGTCTCCCACACGGAGAATCCATCCCCATGTCTCCCACACGGAGAATCCAGCCCCGTGTCTCCCACATGGAGACTCCTGCCCTGTGTCTCCCACACGGAGAATCCCGCCCCGTGTCTCTCACACGGAGAATCCAGCCCCGTGTCTCCCACACGGAGAATCCAGCCCCATGTCTCTCACACCGAAATCCAGTCCCGTGTCTCTCACACGGAGAATCCCGCCCCGTGTCTCTCACACCGAAATCCAGTCCCGTGTCTCCCACACGGAGAATCCAGCCTCGTGTCTCCCACACGGAGAACCAAGTCCAGTCTCCCACACGGAGAATCCCGCCCAGTCTCCCACACGGAGTATATTTTTCCTAGATGGAGCACATCGAACGGCAAATTCCATCAAAACGACGCTGAAAACTTCAGCACCAGAATGTAAATCAACAACTGCTACTTTTCTAACTTGCCCCAGGACTGGTGTGGCTTTGGGGAGTGTGATTTAAAGCAATATCAATTAAACGAAGGAACTGTTCAATATTAAAAGCCAAGGTGGTTACAGGAAGGCAAGAGATCACTTCGCTGAGCAACAGTAAATCTTTCTAATTACCAAAGAGGGAGGTAGGCCAGGGTAATAAATATTGCTGACAATTTTATACTGCTGGTTTAATATTTATTACAGGTTCGAAAGAACAGTCCCAACTGCACAATTAGTTATAGGCATTAGGGAAGAGGATTGAAGGCACTTCTAAACCCTGGGGCCATAATTAACAATCTTACCCTCACCAGCCCTCAGGCACACAGAGCACGCGGTCCAGAGGTTGTGTGATACAGAGAGTTTGAGTTGGACGCTAAAGAAAGTCACGGACATAGTGTTAGCTCTGCTTCGGTGGGTATCACTTCCAACTCTGAACCAGAAGATTTGTCGCTTTGTGTTCCATGTCACAGACCTGGCATTTATATAGTACCTTTACAAATTAAAATGCCTCAAGTCATTTTCCAATTCTCTTCCCATCAAATGGTGTGCTGATGCAGACTTTTCTCTGTTTCATAAGAACATAAGGGCCGGCACCGAGGCGGAGAATCCAGTTTTTTTGCCGAAATCGGGCCCGCCGCCTGTCCGGCAATTCTCCGGGCACCGAAAAGCGGCGTCACCGTGGAGTACGCCGCACCGCCGGTGTCGTGTAAGGTACACTGGTATAACACTGGCTGCAACTGGATGCAACTTCGATCAAAAAGATACTCCAGACCTTGAAGTTAGTTCAATCAGGTTTATTGAACTAATAGCACAGTTAGCACAGTTCTCTGTGAGTTCAACTCTCTGCTAACTTAAGTGTGGTTACTCTGTCTGACTGAACCAGACTAGCTCTTAGCCACGTGCTGGAGGTGTGATGCTGTACATACACCCTTGACTGACTCTCTAGATGTTCATCAGTGGAAAGAGGCGGAGTGTGAGTTCCTCGTGTCTTTTATAGCCAGATCCCCCCCCCTGAGTGTCCTGCCTGCTTATTGGTCATGTCCTGTTCTCTGTGTGCATTCGCTGCTTGTCTGTGCCTGCCTGTATATCATTATGTGTGTGTCTGCATATCATGACAGCTGGGGGGCGGCCATTGCCAGAGGCCCGCTCCGACATTCTCTGCCCCCGACCGGCCGAGTTCCCGATGACGTGGAACTAACCTGGTATTGCCGGTCGGGGTACTCGCATGGCGGCTGCAGACTCAGTCCGCGGCCACCCTGATCGGGGGCAGGACGATCGGAGGCCGGGGGGGGGGGCCTTGTAGGCAGTTGGGGAATGCTTGTGCGGGGTTAGAGGGTTGGGCACGCACCCAATCGGGGTTGAGGGGGTTTCTTTTTCGGGTCCAGCTACGCGGTCCGCGTCCGCCATGGAGCACGGCGCGGCCACTGGAGGTCTCCGCCGTGTGCATGCACGGCCTCTGACCCGGAAGTGTGGGGGTTCGTATCTGCAGCAAAAGTTGCAAGATTCGCTCTGGGTCCCTGCTAGCCCCCTGCAGGGTTATGAATTTGTGTAACTTTTTTCCAGGATTTTCAGGAGTAAAGCTCCACCGTATTGACGCCGGCGTGGGGACATCGTCTGAATAATGGAGAATCCAGCCGAAGAACTAGAAGCAGCAATAGACCATCTGGCCCCTCAAGCCTGCTCCGCCATTCAATAAGACCCTGGTTCGTCTTTTTGTGGACTCAGCTCCACTTACCCGCTCGCTCACCATAATTCCTTTACTGTTCAAAAATCTATCTATCTCTGCCTTAAAACATTCAACGAGGTAGCCTCAACTGCTTCACTGGGCAGAAAATTCCCCAGATTCACGACCCTTTGGGTGAAAAAGTTCCTCCTCAACTCTGTCCTAAATCTGCTCCATCTTATTTTGGTGCCATGCCCCCTAGTTCTAGTTTCACCGCCAGAGGAAACAACCTCCCTGCTTATCTATTCCCTTCATTGTTTAATATGTTTCTGTAAGATGCCCCCTCATTCTTCTAAATTCTAATGAGTATAGTCCCAGTCTACTCAGTCTCTCCTCATAAGCGGCACAGTAGCACAGTGGGTAGCACCGTTGCTTCACAGCTCCAGAATCCCAAGTTCGATTCCCTGCTTGGGTCACTGTCTGTGCAGAGTCTGCAGATTCTCCCAGTGTTTGCGTGGGTTTCCGGTTTCCGCCCCCAAGTCCCGAAAGACAAGCTGTTAGGTTTGCCTTCTTCATTACCTGCTGTATCTGTAACCAACGTTTTGCTGTTCATGCACAAGGACACCCAGGTCCCTCTGCACAGCAACTGCTGCAAGTTTTTTACCATTTAAATAATACTCCATTTTTCTCTTATTTCTAACAAAATGGATGACCTCACATTTATCAACACTGTACTCCATCTGCCAGACCCTTGCCCACTCACTTACACTATCTATATCCCGCTGCAGACTTCCAGTGTTCTCTGCACACTTTACTCTACCACTCATCTTCGTGCCATCTGTGAACTTTGACACATTACACTTGGTCCCCAACTTTAAATCATCTATGCAAATTGTAAACAATCGTGGTCCCAACACTAATCCCTGACGCACACCATTAGCCACTGATCGCCACCCAGAAAAACATCCATTTATCCCCACTCTTTGCTTTCTGTTAGTTAACCAATCCTCAATCCATGCTAATACATTACCTGTAACGCTGTGCAACTTTATCTTATGCAGCAGCCTTTTGTGCGGCACCTTGTTGAATGCCTTCTGTGAATCTAGATACACCAGTTCACTGTTATCCACCACGCTCGTTAAGTCCTCAAAGAATTCCCGTAAATTAGTTAAACATGACCTGCCTTTCATGAACCCATGCTGCGTCTGTCCAATGGGACAACTTCTATCCAGATGTCTCGTTATTTCTCCCTTGATGATAGATTCCAGCCTTTTTCCACTCCAGAATGTAAGCTAACTGGCCTATAGTTACCCGCCTTCTGTCCACCTCCTTTTTTAAACAGTGGCGTCTCATTTGCTATTTTCCAATCTGTCGGAACCGTCTCAGAGTCCAGCGAATTTTGATAAATTAACATGAGCGCATTTCCCCTGCCATTTCTTTTAGTACCCTGGATCCCCGACCAGACCCCGACAGTGTCTGAGATATTGGATTGAAAACCCCAATATTTAGTTTTTAAGACTGTGGAAAGGACGACTTGTTCCAGGACCGATTGCTTGAAGAACTAGGGCTTGTTCATTTTTAAATCAAAACATTATTATGAAACAATATTAAACCTTTTTATAACTTCAAACCTGACAGCACACCTGTACACCTTAAAACTACCATATAATTTCCCATTAAATTCCCAAGAAAATACAAACACAGCTCTCAATCTAGCTTAAACAAGCAAGGTCCTACTCTCATTACAAAGTAAATCCTGGCACTTATGAGAAATCTCTGAACGTTCTGCAATATCTGCTTCAGTTGATTTGCTTCAGTCTTTCCCTTGACTCCAGACAAGGCGGCTCTGTTTATATAATAGTATCACTTTGTAACCTAACGTACTTGGAAAAGAATTGTGACCTCAGAGTCAAGCATTTGGGAACTCAGCTTCTTTTTTCTCAAAGTTTCCCCAAACTCACTGCCTCTCTGCCGTCACTTGTGTTCTCAAAGGGCTGCCACATCAGAGTTCCGGGGCTGGATTCTCCCCTCCCCGGCGGTGGTGGGGGGTCCCGGTGGGATGGAGTGGCGTGAACCACTCCGGCATCGGGCCGTCCCAAAGGTGCGGCATCCTCAGCACCTTTAGGGGCCAAGCCCTCACCTTTAGGGGCGAGGCCCGCGCCGGAGTGGTTGGCGCATCGCCGGCTGGCGGGTAAGGCCTTTGGCGCCACGCCAGCCGGGGCCGAAGGGACTCCGCCGACTGGCGGAGGTCCGCGCATGCGCGGGGGGGGGGGGTCACCTCTGCGTCAGCCATCGCGGAGGCTGATGCCCGATGCGGAAGGAAAAGAGTGCCCCCCTGGCACAGGCTTATAGCTTGAGGGGCGTCCCTACCCATCGAGGGTGGCCGACCGGGAGCCTCTCCTTCTCTTACTGCCAGCCAATTGAGTGTTGGAAGGATATTGCAGAGTTTCATTCGAAACTGTTTGGCCGCGTTCTGAACATCAAGCCCTGGGGTGGAACTCAAACTCGGAGCTCCTGGCTGAGAGGCAGGGGAACTACCCGCTGTGCCATGAGACTTTATTAGTGCGATCATTTCAGCAATCTCGCTCTGGTTCGTAATCGCAGTTTACTTCTCTGCCTGCATTGTTGCTTTGTCTACTTCTCTCCAGCGCAACTTCTTTCGACTCAGTATGTTGCTACATTTAGTATTGAACCACAAGCAGCGAGTATGTTTCTTGTAATGACCAAATGACCACACAACCAGTATGTTAGTTCAAAAGACAGTTTATTATTGATCACAAGACTTATCTCTCTGTGCAATGATACACACAGCTACGTATTAAACTACACCTATCCACTAAGATGACCTTTACTTAACTCCTGGGTGACCGGCTCTGTGCAGGTAGATAAGGCCTTTATCTGAGTCCCCACATGTGTTGGCTGGAAATCATCAGGTTCGTCTCGGCTGCGGCTCATCTCTCTCAGGTTGCGATCACGGTCTTGAACTTGGCTGGTCGTTATGCTGCGATTGGTGTGGGCACAGGTTGGTACCAATAAAGATCGAAATCTCGTGCGCAGGGCCTCTTAGCCTTCTTCTCTTTCGCGCCCTTTTGGGTGGGGTTAACTCAGGATCCAATGGATCGATAGAGTCTCAATCACTCTGATCGATACTGGCCAATTATGGGGGGGTACCTTGATGGCTGGGCGGGTCTTCGTCATTATTGTTCCAAGTGTGTAGGCCTTTCCAAATAATGGGAGGTGGCGCCAGGGAGTCTGCTACTGTTGCTATTCTTTAACTTGAGTCTATTGTCCTGGGGAAATAGGTGATTGATCTTTAACAGGTGCAAACTTCAATTCGGTCTGGTTTTCCTTTGCACAATACACAGGGGCTGTGTACTGTCTGCGTCCTGACTTGACCACAATTCCCTTTATCCTTTGCGGTCGGCCATTTTAGATGGCCACAAGTGGCTTCATTTTTTGAGCTCTTCCTTTCATCTTCTGCATCACCAATCTTCTGCTGGGAGCTGAGCAGTCAATACATCCGCTTTGTCCTCCGCCTGTATTTTCCTCCGCTTATCTTCCGTCTATCAGCCTCCGCCAGTTGCCGTTTGGTCTGAGACAGTTTTATTTTATTCGTTCTTGGGATGTGGGCGTCGCTGGCTGGACCAGCATTTGTTGCCCATTCCTAACTGAGTGGCCTGTTCGGCTATTTCAGAGAGGGGGCAGTTAAGAGTCAACCACTTCGCTGTGTGGGTCTGGAGTCACATGTAGGCCAGACCGGGTAAGGACGGCAGATTTCCTTCCCTGAAGGACATTAGTGAACCAGATGGGTTTCCACGGCAATTGGCAATGGTTTCATGGTCATCACTTGGCTTTTAATTTCAGATATTTATTGAATGCAAATTTCACCATCTGCCATGGTGGGATTTGAACTCAGGACCCCAGGGAATTACCCGGGGTCTCTGGATTACTAATCCATTGACAATACCACAGCCCCAACATGTCCATTTCCATATCCCGAGGGTGTTTTTTTTAAAAACACTTTTTTCCTTTATATTGAGATTGATCTGAAGTACCCATAGACGAGCCGACAATTTTAAATAGCTCATCTTTGTTAAAAGAGATTTCTACAGCGAACACGGGGCGAGATTCTCCCAAAACGGGAGAAATCGTAAAGCTGCCGTAAAACCTGGGCGGGTTTTACGGCAGCGCGCCCCTTCCCGACCGGGGACCGATTCTGGTCCCCGGTCGGGGCTAGCAGCCCGACGCCGTAGGCTCCGGCAAGACGGGCTTAAAGAAAATCGTTAAGCCCGCTTGCCGGAGTTAGCGCCGGCTGACGCGTCATATGACGTCAGCCGCGCATGCGCAGTTTGGAAGACTCCAACCCGCGCATGCGCGGGTGACGTCATCGCGTTTTTTGCGCGAAACCCGCGCATGCGCGGGCCGGGTTGCCCCTCAGCCGCCCCGCGAATGGATACTGCGGGGCGGCGGAAGGACAAGTAGTGCGCGGGCATCGGGCCCGCTGCCCGCGATCGGTGCCCACCGATCGCGGGCCCATGGCACCCTTGGCACGGCCGTGGTACGGCCGTGCCAATCGGTGCCATGGTTATTAATAGCGAGTTTGTGACGCCGTTTTTACGAACGGCAAGACCAGGTGTGTTTGCCGTTCGTAAAAACGGCGGAAAGGGCTGGGACTTCGGCCCATCTAACAGCTGAGAATCGCTGCCGGCCGTAAAAAAACGGCGGCAGCGATTCGGGTCGGGACTTCGGCGGGGGGGTGGGAGAATAGCGGGAGGGCGGCAAAAATGTCGGGAAGGCCCTCCCGCTATTCTCCCACCCGTTGTGGGGGGCGGAGAATTTCGCCCACAGTCTTCAACCTGTTTCTGAATTTGTTCCAACTGTTGCCTTCCCAATCTCTCACTCAATTGAGAGCTGTTTTGTTTTTATCCAACGATTAAGCTGTTCTCCTTGGTTTCTGATTCTCATTCCCAGTGTGCGCAAGTTTTGCTCTCAGTCCATTTGTCGCACGTAAAAATTGCTCCATCAGCATTCCGACCTCGATTTCCAGCTCTTTGCAAGAAATCTCCAGTCGGCTGACATTTAATGCCTGCTTCACACTCTGTTCCTAAACATAGCAGGGTCCTTCCTCAAGTCACGGCAGCTATTTTTTCTGTCGGAGTGCTCCTCTCTTGTCGAAGAGAATCACAATCATTCTTAAGCCCATCGTTCTGCTTTTGCAATCCATTCGTTTTATCTGTTTCTGAATTTCTTCCTTCTGACGATATTCGATCATGATCTCCCCCTTCTCATGCTCTGCATGTTTTCAGAGAACTGGCAAGTTCCTTTCATTGTGGTTGCGAGGAAAGGCCACTTCTACGTTCAACATTTCCTCCTTCTCCTTGTCATATTTAATGGCCGATCCTCCTGAATTGCTGTTGTTCCAACAGTTGTGTCCTCTCTTTGGATTTTCCCATTGCTAAGTCCTCCTCAGCACCCTAAATCCAGTACAGGGCAATTACTGCCTCTCTGCACAATGTCAATTTCCCCATCTCATTTGTGTTTTCCACATGTTTGATGGTTCGATCATTCAGTTGGATCACTAGAGAATTCCCTAATGTCTGCTTCGAAAGCACGGTGACTCTTGCAGTCGATGATACAGGATGTCCTCCATGAGCACCAGGGATCAAACCTTTGACATGTTTCACTCTGTGACTAGTAGTTCTCTCGACCATCAAAAATGTGCTAGCATCCATCTCTTTGGCTCTTCGAGTTCCAGCCTTTTCTCTCCACTCTATTTTCCCCTTTTATGCACATCTTCACGCCCCTACTCCAGTTCCTTCACTGTGTGCTGGTGAATGTTGCACTGTTTCCTCCTGGCCCAAATACATTTCCACCCACCTCCACCTTCTCTCGTAGTGCTTGTTTTATTTTCTTAGCTTTGATAAAGCTGGGCTCCTTCTCAGTTCAATTAGGGTCACAAACGCCGACCTCATTTTCTATTTGCTGTAGTTCATAGAATCTTTGAATCATAGAATCCCGACAGCACAGAAGGAGGCCGTTTTCATCCCTGTTCATTGAGGGACAATTTAGCATAGCCAATTCACCTAACCTGCACATCTTCGGACTGTGGGAGGAAACCGGAGCACCCGGAAGAAACTGTGGGGGACTATTAAAGCCAAGTTTTGAAAATATTGTAACTGTGGGAAATGCAAACAAACAATCAAATGCAAGCTTGTATTGTTCTGAGTCAAGGTCAGATTGTACATTTGCAGTTTGATGGTGATAAAAGTGAAATGTTACATTGGCCCTTCAGGATCCAGACTGCAAATGTGCAGAACCAGTAGGTTAGATACCAGCGTGAGTGATGGTACAGAGCTCCATTCAGAAGTCGCCATTCAAAGCATGTAAGCTAATTAGGGGCAGAGAGAGAGGGGTGGTACCAGAACGTGGGGGCAAAAAGCCCTTGGTGCATGCGGTGCCCTCTTTCTTCTTTGTTCCCTTCCTTATGCCCTGCTGTGCTTTTGTTTCAGCTTCTACCTGTATGTCTTCATTTTAATTTTGCTCTCTTTAGAATGATTAGAACATACATAGAACATACAGTGCAGAAGGAGGCCATTCGGCCCATCGAGTCTACACTGACCCACTTAAGCCCTCATTTCCACCATATCCCCGTAACCCAATAACCCCTCCTAACCTTTTTGGGCACTAAGGGCAATTGATCATGGCCAATCCACCTGACCTGCACATCTTTGGACTGTGGGAGGAAACCACAGCACCCGGAGGAAACCCACGCAGACACGGGGAGAACGTGCAGACTCTGCACAGACAGTGACCCAAGCCGGGAATCGAACCTGGGACCCTGGCGCTGTGAAGCTACAGTGGTAACCACTTTTGCTACCGTGCTGCCCATGTTTCCGTGTTTCTTTATTTTGTTTTTGAAAGTGTACTCACCAAGTTTTTGCAATAAACTCAATCTCAAACTACCACCGGACTCCGTCTCCTATGAGAAAATAAGAGATCCTACAGAAACCCACGCAGACACGAGGAGAACGTACAGACTCCACACACACAGTGACCCAAGCTGGGAATTGAACCCGGGTTCCTGGCGCTGTGAGGCAGTGGTGCCGCCCCGTTCTCAGTGAAGTTTTACAACTCTAATTTTCTTCACTCAAACTACTTCTTCGATTGGACTTGAGAAGTTCTTTATTTAATACACCAGCCTTCTCCTCCGCCTGTATTTTGAACTCGGCCTCCACTGGTTGCCGTTTGGTCTGATCCAGTCCCAGCTCCGCCTCCCGCGGGTGTTTTTAAAAAAAACTCTTTTCCTTGACCTTGATATTCATCCGAAGTACCCTTAGATGAGCCGACAATTTTAAATGGTTCATCCTTGTTGAAAGAGTTCTCTGTGGCGATCACAGTCTTCAACCTGTGTTAAACAAAACAGAAGTTTAAAATAAAGTTTTTTTAAAATGTCGCCGAGCTACACATGTTGGATCTCCCAGTGAAATTGGGAAAAAAGGTCGATCTTAGAACAAAGAGTGAAAAATGGACGCTACAGCCAGCCCGCAGAATGAAGAAAAAAACTGCAGGACCACTGAGAAAATCTTCTGACAGAAAAAAGATGAGTTAGAAAAAAAAAGATTCAAAAGTGGACCTGCCAGTTTTGCGGCAAAACTCCAACAGCGCTGGAAAGGCACAGAGAAAACAGCAATTTTTCAAAACGTTGGCAGTCTTAAAGCATTACTGCATTTAAAGCTGTACAATATTTAATGCAAAACCACCAGAAGGAACAAATGACAAGGGGCTGTGGTGATATGCATCACTATAAATACACAATGGGTTAATGTAAATACACTGGGACTAAATAAACACTAGAGGGAGCACCAGAGACATCATGACACATAGACATTCAACCAATAGGTTAGTAAGACAGGACACGACCAATGGGCAGTTAAGACACACGCAGAGGCGACACTACCACAAGGGGGCTACCCATAAAAAAGGACAGGGCACACATGCTCTTTCTCCTTCCATAGGTAACACTCAGAGAGACAGGGGCAAATCAGGAAACATCACACCCTCCGCATGGCTTAGAGCAGACTGGTTAGTTAGATTGAGTTACTTTAGTAAGATCAGCAGGAGTGTCGAATTCAAGTAGGAGAATTGTTAACTGTTCAATAAATGTATTAAACCTATCTCCAAGTCTGAACCTTCCTTTGTCAGAGTATATATCAAGGAAGCAGCTTAGCTACATGAAGAAGCATAACACAACAGGAGCAAGAATGTCAGAGACGACCCCAGATAAAGGGCAACTCTAAAAAGGGGGTCCGTAAGCAACGCAAGACCTCAAAGGAGGCAAGGAAGACCTCAAGGAAGAGGTAACGCCCGACTCCGAGTCGGCACTGAAAAACCCCTGGAGGGCACTGTGAGACCCCAGAAAGATGGAACTGAAAGACCCAGAAAGCTGGCTCTGAAAGATCCAAAAGGACGGCACCAAAGTGTGTGACAATACACAACAATAATGTGATCAGTAAAGAAATAAAGGAGGTGTGAATGGCAGGATGCCTACCAACCCAAAGTTGAGAAATTGAGAAGAAAGCAAGGGAAAAAGACAGAAATAGAACCACTAAACAAAATGGGACAGAGGTTGATGCCTGAAATTGTTGAGCTCAGTAATTGCTGAGTTGCTCGGCTCCCCCACCCAAAAAAAAAGAGTCCGATTGATGTCCTTGCAATGGACCTGTTAAATATTCCATAGCTCGTTCAACAATTCAGCCAGAGGTTTCCCATCAATTTGAGATGAGATCTAATTAGCGACAATCGTTGTGGATACCTCCCAGCAACTGAATGGGGAGCAACATGTCAATTTCTTGAGAACACATTCTTCTCTTATCTTTGGCTCAGATTGTTAAAAAGTTCTGTTCGCAGTCCCCAAGGAGCCTTCACCTGAAATGATTGTGAAGTGACACCTTTCAGAGGGGAGAGTGGGGAGAGCTTTATAAACGAAACAGGTATTGTTTTAAAGGAGGTGCAGGAACACAAATACTTGGGGGTTCACATACTAAACTATTTGAAGGTAAGTAGTTGAGTTGTTTATTTTAAATGTAGGATCCGTGGCTTTATTAATGGGGCCAGGGAGGAAAGAAACAAAGACTTTAATAAATCACTGGGGTTGTAATATGGTGCCAGCTGTTGTGGCTCAATCATGAGAGGGTCATATACTTTTTATGTTTAAACATGAACCCTTTATTGGTAGTCTTTAACTACTTACAGATCCATTAGACATAGGAGCAGAATTAGGCCACTTGGCCCATCGAGTCTGCTCCGCCATTCAATTATGGCTGATATTTTCTCATCCCCATTCTCCTGCCTTCTCCCCATAACCCCTGATCCCCTTTATTGATCAAGAACCTATCTATCTCTGTCTTAAAGACACTCAGTGATTTGGCCTCCGCAGCTTTCTGCGGCAAAGATTTTCACAGATTCACCACCCTCTGACTGAAGAAATTCCTCCTCATCTCTGTTTTAAAGGATCATCCCTTTAGTCTGAGATGGTGTCCTCTAGTTCTACTTTTTCCTACAAGTGGAAACATCCTCTCCACATCCATTCTATCCAGACCTTGCAATATCCTGTAAGTTTCAATGAGACCCCCCCCCCCCCTCATCCTTCTAAACTCCAACGAGTACAGACCCAGAGTCCTCAAACGTTCCTCATACGACAAGTTCTTCATTCCAGAGATCATTCTTGTGAACCTCCTCTCGACCCTTTCCAAGGCCAGCACATCCTTCCTTCGATACGGGGCCCAAAACTGCTCACAATACTCCAAATGGGGTCTGACCAGAGCCTTATACAGCCTCAGAAGTACATCCCTGGTCTTGTATTCGAGCCCTCTCGACATGGATATAAATAAATGAATAAATAACCTCCCAGTTTATTGTCATGCCTGGTGCTACCACCATGCAGACTGGCTGATTCCAGTGTTCCCTGTAGGCTGATCTATGAAGCTGTTATCATGTAACTCGATACAACATACCATGGGTGGTGCTATCCTTCAGTCTCATGTTAACACTTGCTCTTCTGACCACCTTGATCAGTTGTGTTTGGAGGAATGGCAGTCGTACTCTGTGCATTTGGCACATGGCTCCACCTTTCTGCATGCCTCCGAGTTGCATTTCAGTTTCTTGAGAACTGGTCTGCTATTTTTGGACACCGTCGGCTTGTCTGGTTCCTTCCAGAGGAAATGTAACTTCCGACAGTGGACTCAAACTGTCCTTTTCCGTGGTGTCCGCCATGTTCATGCTGTACGTATCAAATGGAACTTTTTGTTTCCATTCGTTTCACAGTTTCAGCCAAACATTCGTTTGCTGTTTTATTCTCAAATCGTTTTGCAAGTTTATGAATCTTCATTCGGCTCAGCTTTTCCATCCTAAGTGCGCTGTGCTTCAGTGTCGCATTTACACTTTCCGATCTCATTTCTGTCTTCCCTTCCTCTGTCTGCAGCAGAACTTTGTTTGTCCTTGTCTTTCATATTGGTTATATTGTTGGCCGGGTCTGTCTCCGGCACAGTTTCAACTTGTTTCAGTTCCGTGATTGTGAAGCTCATGGCTTCATTACCCGCTTGCTGCTTGGAAAGTCCCCTAGCTTTCCCTTTCATTGCCTCCACTTTTCCATTCTTCAGCTTCTTCAGTTCCTCGGTCTGTTGCTTGTAGCTTTCGGGTTCCTCCTGGGGAATGTTGAAGATTGCTGAGTCTTCACTGCCAACTGCTTCTTAGGTTTGTTCAGCGTGAGGGTAAATTAATTTTGCTCCTCTTCATAATTTTCCTGTGGAACAAACTTTGACCTCCTGACCATTCGGGGAAGGGGGTAAAAGATGAGGGGTGACGCAGTTTTGAACAGGGAATCAATGACAGCAGTAAGGAGGGACGACATCTTAGAAGGCTCATCAAATGAATCTTCATGGGCAGAACGTAAAAGGAGCAATCGTATTTCTGGGAGTGTTCTATAGGCCCCCAAACAGTCCGAGAGAAGTAGAAGAGCAGATATGTAGGCAAATTTCAGGGAAGTGTAAAAACACTAGCACAATGGTTAGCACTGTTGCTTCACAGCGCCAGAGTCCCAGGTTCAATTCCCGGCTTGGGTCACTGTCTGTGCGGAGTCTGCACGTTCTCCCCGTACCTCCGTGGGTTTCCTCCGGGCGCTCCGGTTTCTTCCCACAAGTCCTGAAAAACTTGCTGTTAGGTGAATTGGACATTCTGAATTTTCCCTCAGTGTACCCGAACAGGTGCCGGAGTGTGGCGACTAGGAGATTTTCACAGTAATTTAATTGCAGTGTTAATATTATCCTCCTTGTGACAATAATAAAAAATTATAAAAGATTATAAAGTAATTGCTGAGGCCTTGACAGAAATCTTTGGATCCTTACTGTCTTCAAGTGATGTCCCGGAGGACTGGAGAATAGCTAATGTTGTTCCTTTGTTTAAGAAGAGTAGCAAGGATAATCCAGGGAACTACAGGCCGGTGAGCCTTACGTCAGTGGTAGGGAAATTACTGGAGAGAATTCTTCGAGACAGGATCTACTCCCATTTGGAAGCAAATGGACGTATGAGCGAGAGGCAGCACGGTTTTGTGAAGGGGAGGTCGTGTCTCACTAACTTGATAGAGTTTTTCGAGGAGGTCACAAAAATGATTGATGCAGGTAGGGCAGCAGATGTTGTCTATCTGGACTTCAGTTAGGCCTTTGACAAGGTCCCTCATGGCAGACTGGTATAAAAGGCAAAGTCGCACAGATGGATACAGAACTGGCTAGCTCATAGAAGGCAGAGAGGAGCAATGGAAGGGTGCTTTTCTGATTGGAGGGCTTTGACTAGTGGTGGTCCGCAGGGATCAGTGCTGGGACCTTTGCTTTTCGTAGTATATATAAATGATTTGGAGGAAAATGTAACTGGTCTGATTAGTAAGTTTGCAGGCGACACAAAGGTTGGTGGAATTGCAGATGGCGATGAGGACTGTCAGAGGATACAGCAGGATTTAGATCGTTTGGAGACTTGGGGCAGAGAGATGGCAGATGGTGTTTAATCCGGACAAATGTGAGGTAATGCATTTTGGAAGGTCGAATGCAGGTAGGGAATATACAGTGAATGGTAGAACCCTCACGAGTATTGACAGTCAGAGAGATCAAAGTGTACAGGTCCACAGGTCACTGAAAGGGGCGACACAGGTGGAGAAGGTAGTCAAGAAGGCATATGGCATGCTTGCCTTCATTGGCAGTGGCAAGTCATGTTGCAGCTGTATAGAACCTTAGTTAGGCCACAGATGGAGTTCAATTCTGGTCGCCACACTACCAGAAGCATGTGGAGGCTTTAGAGAGGGCGCAGAAGAGATTTACCGGGTATCCTGGTAAGGAGGACATTAGCTATGAGGAGCGGTTGAATAAACTCGGTTTGTTCTCACTGGAACGACGGAGGATGAGGGGCGACTGGATAGAGGTCTACAAAATTATGAGGGGCAAAGACAGAGTGGATAGTCAGAGACTTTTTCCCAGGGTAGAGCGGTCAATTACGAGGGACATAGGTTTACAGTGCAAGGGGCAAGGTTTAGAGGAGATGTACGAGGCAAGTTTTTTACCCAGAGGGTAGTGGGTGCCTGGAACTCGCTGCCGGAGGAGGTGGTGGAAGCAGGTATGATAGTGACATTTAAGGGACATCCTGACAAATACATGAATAGGATGGGAATAGAGGGATACGGACGCCGGAAGTTCAGAAGATTTTAGTTTAGGTCGGCACAGGCTTGGAGGGCCGAAGGGCCTGTTTCTGTGCTGTACTTTTCTTTAAAATAAAAGCAAATTACTGCGGATGCTGGAATCTGAAACAAAAGTGAAAATGCTGAAAAATCTCAGCAAGTCTGGCAGCATCTATAGGGAGAGAAAAGAGCTAATATTTCGAGTCCGATGACTCTGTCAAAAACAAAAAGTTTTTGACAGAGTCATCGGACTCGAAACATTAGCTCTTTTCTCTCCCTACAGATGCTGCCAGACTTGCTGAGATTTTCCAGCATTTTCCCTTTCGTTGCTGTGCTTTTCTTTGTTCTTTGTTCCAACGGGTAAGTGATATTGGGGGATTTCAACCTCCCGAATATTAACTGGGGTAGTCATAGTGTCAAAGTTTTAGAGGGAGTGGAATTCTTAAAATGCGTCCAGGGAAACTTTTTAAGCCAGTACGTAGAAGGTGTGACAAGAGAGAAGGTGGTGCTGGACTTAATTTTAGGTAACAAAGGCAGACAAGTGGTTGATGTATCAGTGGGGGAGCATTTTGCCAACACTGATCATAACTCCATTAGATTCGAGATTGTTATGTAAAAGGACAAGGATATGCCTCAAATTAATGTTCTAAACTGGGGAAGGCTGATTTAAATAAGATCAGGTATGATTTTGACAGAGTGGACTGGAGCAGACAGGTTTTGGTAAATCTGTATCAGAACAGTGTGACGCATTCAAGAAGAGTATTGCGAGAGTACGGGGCCAACATGTTCCAATCAAGAATTAGTGTGGGACCAACAAATCCAGTGAACCCTGGATATCGAGGGATATACAGCATCGGATAAAGAGAAAAAGGGAGGCTTATGGCATTTATCGAGGGCTCAAAACAGCAGAAGCCCTTGGGGCTGAGAGAATGTGCAAGAGGGAACATAAAAGGGAAATTAGGAGAGCAAAAAAGGGGACATGAAATGATACGGGCAGGTAAAACAAATGAAAATCCGAAGTTATTTTGCAAATATATTCAGGGTGAAAAGACAACTAGGGAAAGAGTCGGGCCCATTAAGCATGGGAGGAAATAATAGGGGCGTGGGCAATAATTTTCAATTCCCCTCTGGCCACAGGAGAGGTGCCGGAGGACTGGAGGATAGCCAATGTGGTCCCATTATTCACGGAGGGGGTGAAGGGATAAACCAAGAAACCACAGACCAGTCAGTCTAAACTCAGTGGTGGGGGAACTATTGGAAGCAATTCTGAGAGTCAGAATTAATTTACATTTGGAGAGGCAGGGATTAATCAAGAACAGTCAGCGTGGTTTTGTTCAGGGGAGGTCATGTCTCATTAACTGAATTGCGTTTTCCGAAGAGGTGGCCAGTGTGTAGATGAGGAAAATGGGTGGGATTTTGCAAAAACCGGCGGGGCGGGCAACTCTGGCGCAAAGGAGTGGCGTGAAGGAGGGCGAGAATCCTCCACACCTTCAGGGGCTAGGCCAGCGCCGGAGTGGTTTGCGTCCTGCCGGCCGGCGTGGAAGGGCTTGGCGCCATGCCAACAGGCGCCAAAGGGCTTCTGCCGGCCGGCGCGAGCTGGCGCATGCGTGGGAGTGCCAGCCTGTGCTGGCGCCATCCCAGCGCATGTGCAGGGAAGTTCATCTCCACGTCGTCCATCGCAGATGTTACAGTGGCGGACACGGAGGAAGAGAGTACCCCCACAGAACAGGCCCGCCTTGCAGATTGGTGGGCTCCGATCACGGGCCAGGCCACCGTTGGGGCACCTCCGGGGCCAGACCCCCGCCCCCCGAGGACCCATGAGGCCGCTCGTGGAACCAGATCCCGCCTCTATGTACCTGTTGTAATTTACGCCGGCGGGACCGGCTGTAAACGGGCGGCCACTCGGGCCATCGTGGGCCGGAGAACCGCTGGGGGGCAGCTGCCAGTGGCCGCCGACCGGCGCAGCGTGATTCCAGCCCCCACCAAATCCCCGGGGCTGGAGAATTCGGCAGCCGGTGGGGGCGGGATTCACCCCGCCCCCTGCTGATTCTCCGACCCGGCAGGAGGTCGGAGAATCCCGCCCGATATATTTGACATCGTCTACTTGGACTTCAGCAAGGCTTTTAATCTGGTCCTATATGGGAGACTGACAGTGAAGGTCAGAACCATGGGATCCAAGGAAATTTGGCAAATTGAATCCAGAATTGGCTGAGTAGCAGGAAGCAGAGGGTGATGGTCGCGGGGTGTTTTTCTGACTGGAAGCCTGAATCCACTGGGGCTCCACAGGGATCAGTGTTGGAGCCTTGCTGCTTGTGATTTATAAAAATGATCTAGGTATGAATGTCGGAGGGATGATACGAAAATTGGTGCAGTGGTAAATATGGAGGAGGATAGCTTTCTATTACAGGAGGATATAGATGGGCTGTTCAGATGGGATGATCACTGGCAAATGGAATACAATCGGAAAAGTGTGAGCACTTGAGCAGGACAAATAATGAGGCGTTGAGTTTAAGGGCAGGGAGGTTGTGCTGGAACTGTATAAAACATTGGTGAGGCCCCAGCTGGAGTATTGTGTGCAGTTCTGGAATCCACGTTATAGGAGGGATGAGATAGCACTGGGAAGGGTGTAGAGGAGGTTTACCAGGATGTTGCCTGGGCTGCAGAGTTTTAGTTATGAAGAGAGATTGGATAGACTGGGGATATTTTCCTTGGAGCAGAGGAGTCATAGGGAGACATGATTGAGATGTATAAAATTATGAGTGGCATAGATCGAGTGGACAGGAAGAAACCTTCCCCCTTGGTGGAGCGATCAATGACCAGGGGGCATAGATTTAACATCAGGGGCAGGAGGTTTAGAGGGGATGTGAGGAAAAAACTTTTCACCCAGAGGGTGGAGGGAGCCTGGAACTCGCTGCCTGAAAGGGTGGTGGAGGCAGAGACTCTCTGATGCACAATCAATTACACAGAGACGAGAGTTGAACACAACTGAGGCTTTATTACTCTAAGGTGTGTGGCCTCCTACAGCAGCTGGCGAAATGGCTGCTGTACAGGGAGCACACATATTTATACTCCGCCTACAGGGCGGAGCCAGCAGGCAGGGACTACTCCCGTACCTGCAGTACAGGGTCTTACCACACATCTCCTAATATACACAACAGTGGTGATTAACACATTCACCCCCTGTTATAATTGAGTTCGACGGAGATGGCGGAGAACTATATACAGAGCAAGTTTAATATACAGAGGCAAAAAAACAATTTGAAATCCAGTATGAGGTGCTTTAACAGTCTCGAACCAATTACAGGTTTAGCCGGTCCGGGGCCTTGATGTGACGTTGGAAGCGATGCAGTGGTGGTGGCGATTTCGGTGGTGGTCTGATCCTCGGTGACTCCGGGAGCGTGCCGAAATCCTCTTCATCCTCGGGCTTGGGCAGGGAAAGGACGGATGGTCCTGGGGGGGTGCTGCTGGATGCGCGGTGGGAGGGGAGGGTGGCGCCGGGCCGGGGGTGTGTGTGTGTGTGGAACCTGCTGCTGCCAGGTCCCTGAGGGAGACAGTATCCTGGCGGCCATCGGGGTACGCCACGTAGGCATACTGGGGGTTAGCGTGGAGCAACTGCACCCTTTCAACCAATGGGTTCGGCTTGTGGAGTTGTACGTGCTTACGGAGGAGTATGGGTCCTGGAGCTGCGAGCCAAGGCGGGAGTGACACCCCGGATGTGGACTTCCTGGGGAAAGCAAGGTTCATGGGGTATGTCGTTCATCGCAGTGCATAGGAGCGACCGAATGGAGTGCAGTGCATCAGGGTGGACCTCCTGCCAATGGGAGGCCGGGAGATTTCTGGACCGTAGGGCCAGCTGGACGGCCTCTAGACCTTCCCGTTCTCCCTCTCCACCTGCCCGTTTCCCCGGGAGCTATAGCTGGTCGCCCTGCTGGAGGCGATACCCCTGCTGAGCAGGAACTGACGCAGCTCATCGCTCATGAATGAGGATCCCCTGTCACTGTGGATGTAGGCGGGGAAGCCGAACAGAGTGAAGAATGTGTTGAGGGCCTTGATGACGGTGGCAGACGTCATGTCGGGGCATGCGATGGCGAAGGGGAATCTGGAGTACTCATCGACCACACTGAGGAAGTACGTGTTACGGTCGGGGGAGGGGAGAGGCCCTTTGAAATCCACGCTGAGGCATTCAAAGGGGCAGGAGGCATTCAACAGGTGCGCGCAGGTGCTGGTAGAAGTGCGGCGTGCACACCGCACAGACCTGGCAGTCTCTGGTGATTGCCCTAACTTCCTCGACGGAGTAGGACAGATTGCGGGCCTTTATTAAGTGGTACAACCGTGTGCACCCGGGTGACAAAGGTTGTCATGCAGAATCGGGAGTCAGTCTACTTGTGCGCTGGCACATCTACCTCGGGATAGGGCATCTGGGGGCTCGTTGAGCTTACCGGGGCGATACAAGATCTCGTAGTTGTAGGTGGAGAGCTCAATCCTCCACCTCAAGATTTTATTGTTTGTGATCTTGCCCCGTTGTGTATTGTTAAACATAAAGCCTACCGACCGTTAGTCAGTGAGGAGAGTGAATCTCCTGCCGGCCAGGCAATGCCTCCAATGCCGCACAGCTTCAACGATGGCTTGGGCCTCTTTTTTGTTGGAGAAGTGCCGAAGGGTGTGGGAAAAAATGTCACGGGGCTGCTGCCTGACTGAGCGTGGCGGCGAGAGCGACGTCTGATGCGTCGCTCTCCACTTGAGAGGGCAACGCCTTGTCGACTGTGTGCATCGCGGGCTTGGCGGTGTCGGCTCTAATACGGTTGAAGGCCTGTTGAGCCTCTGCCGTCAGGGGAAAAAGGGTGGACTGGATGAGTGGGCGGGCCTTGTCCACATAGTTTGGGACCCACTGGGCGTAGTAAGAAAAGAACCCAAGTCAGCGCTTGAGGGCCTTGGGGCAGTGGAGAAGGGGGAGTTCCATGAGTGGGCGCATGCGGTTGGGATCGGGCCCCAGAACTCTGCTCTGGACCACATAGTCGAGGATGGATAATTGGTTTGTGCTAAGTACGCACTTCTCCTTGACATAGGTGAGTTTTAGGAGAGGTGGTGTGAAGAAATTTGGCAAGGTTGGCGTCGTGGTCCAGTTGATCGTGGCCGCAGATGGTGACATTATCTAGGTATGAGAAAGTGGCCCGCAGCCCGTACTGATCGACCATTCCCTTTGGAAGACCGAGACCCCGTTGGTGACGCTGAAGGGAACTCTGAGAAAGTGGTAGAGGCGGCCATCTGCCTCGAAGGCCGTGTATGGGCAGTCCGCCTTACGGATGGGGAGCTGGTGGTAGGCGGATTTCAAGTCCACAGTTCAGAAGACCCGGTACTGTGCAATCTGATTGACCATATCAGATATGCGTGGGAGGGGGTACGCGTCGAGCTGCGTGTACCGATTGATGGTCTGGCTGTCGTCCACGACCATTCAGTGTTTCTCCCCAGTTTTCACCACTACCACTTGGGCTGTCCAGGGGCTGTTGCTGGCCTCGATGATGCCTTCCCAAAGCAGCCGCTGGATCTCTGACCTGATGAAGGCCCTGTCCTGGGCGCTGTACCGTCTGCTCCTGGTGGCAACTGGTGTGCAATCCGGGGTTAGGTTTGCGAATAGGGAAGGTGGGTCGACCTTTAGGGTCACGAGTCCGCACACAGTAAGGGGTGGTAGGCGCCCGCCGAATTTCAGTGCTAGGCTCTGGAGGTTACACTGGAAGTCCAGGCCGAGTAGCAGGGCAGCACAGAGGTTGGGGAGGGCGTAGAGGCGGAAGCCGCTGAATACTACGCCCTGGACCGTGAGCGTGGCTATACAGTACCCCTGGATCGCCACGGAGTGGGTCCCGGCGGCCAGGGAGATTCTCTGATTGGCGGGGTGTACCGCGAGGGAGCTGCACCTTACCGTATCGGGATGGATAACGCTTTCAGTGCTCCCGGAGCCAAGCAGACAAGAGGTCTCATGCCCATCGATCTTCATGCTTGTTGAGGCAGTGGCTAGATTGTGCGGATGAGACGGGTAAATCGTGACCGAGGCGAGTCGCGGCTGGTCGTCGCTGGTGTCGAACGATGGGGTGCCAGGGGAACACGGGTCCTGGACGATGGTGGCCCCTATGTGCCGTGGGGAGACAAGATGGCGGCGCATGATGATCTTGGGGTGGACAAGATGGCGGCCCTCACGGGCCACACGTGTCAGGGGTTGACAAAGATGGCGGTGCCAATGTGCCGCACGTGGTCCGAGGAGGGGAAGATGGTGGCGCCCACTGGCCGCACGTGGTCCGAGGAGGGGAAGATGGCGGCGCCCACTGGCCGCGCGTGGTCCGAGGAGGGGAAGATGGCGGCGCCCACTGTCCATACACGAGGGGGCTTGGGGCGATAGCAGCAACTCCGTGGGCCTGGCACACCACAGAGAAGTGCCCCTTTTTGCCTCAGGCCTTGCAAAGGGTGCTGTGGGCCGGGCAGCGTTGGCGGGGGTGTTTCTGTTGCCCGCAGAAGTAACATCGGGGGCACCCGGGGATGGCAGGCTGGCGCATGGCACAGGCGTAGGGTTGGCTGAGTGGGGTCCCCGGTGGGGCGGCCGACTGTGGAGTCCACGTTGCGTAGGAGGGGTGTGCCGCACGGCTGGGGGTGTCGGCCTGAAGATTGCGCGAGGTGACAGTCATCGATAGCGCTAGCTTTTTGGTTTCTGCGGGGTCGAGCGTGGCCCCCTCTAAAAGTCACTGGCGTATGAGGTCTGACCCTATCCCCGAAATGAAAGCGTCCCACATGAGGAGGTTTGAATGTTCCGTGGCCGTGACGGCCTGGCAATCACAGGGCGGAATTCTCCGCAACGGCCGATGCCGTCGTGAAACACTCCGGAGTGTTTCACGACGTCGTCGGAGGCCGCTCCTCGCCCCCTATTCTCCCCCCCGGGGGGCTAGGAGCGGCGTTTCGTGAAACTCGGCCACCGGGCCTTGACTCTGGCGTCAAGGCGGCGCACCGATAATGACGCGGCCGGCGGCGCCTCAGTGACGTCAGCCGCGCATGCGCAGGTTGGCCGTCTCCATGGTGGGTTGCCATGAAAAACGCTACATGCCATTTTGGGGAGGGTGGAAGAATCGCGGGGGGTGCCAGAGCGGCCATCCCTCCATTCTCCCACCCGGCCTGGGGAGCGGAGAATTGCGCACACAGTCTCTGACCAGGGGAATTAAGGCACGCCATAAATCTTCTACGGACTCACCAGGGAGTTGCCTACGAGTAGAGAGTACGTGTCTGGCGAAGAGTGTGTTCGTCCGCTAGGCGTAATTCTCTTTCTGTAGCGCCATGGCTGCATCGTATGTCGGCGGGTCCTGGATAAGAGGAAATACGTTGGAGTTCAGCCGCGAGTAGAGTATCTGGATCTTCTGAGATTCCGGAATTGGGTCTGGTGCAGACCTGATGTAAGCTTCAAAACAAGCTAGCCAATGTTGAAAGTCCTTTTTGGCGTCGCATGATTGCGGATCCAGCTCCAGGCGATTCGGTTTGATGCGGAGGACCATCTTCTGAAAATCTTAGAGTAATTAATTTGCTGGCTTTGAAAGCAGACCAAGGCAGGCTAGCAGCACGGTTCAGTTCCTGTACCAGCCTCCCCGAACAGGCGGTGGAATGTGGTGACTCGGGGCTTTTCACAGTGACTTCATTGAAGCCTACTCGTGACAATAAGCGATTTTCATTTTCAATTGCACACAGACGAGAGTTGAATACAACTGAGGCTTTATTACTTTAAGATGTGTGGCCTCCTACAGCAGCTGGCAAAATGGCTGCTGTACAGGGAGCACACATATTTATACTCCGCCTACTGGGCGGAGCCAGCAGGCAGGGACTACCCCCGTACCTGCAGTACAGGGCCTTACCACACATCTCCTAATATACACACCCTCAGAATATTTAAGAATTATCTGGATGTGTACTTGCGATGCTAAGGTCTACAAGGCTATGGTCCAAGTGCTGGAAAATGGGATAGGATATTTCGGTGGTTGTTTTTTGACCGGCACAGACACGATGGCTGAAGGGCCTTTTCTGTGCTGTAGACCTCGATGACTCTATGACCTGAGGGATTCTTGTAACATGTTAAGGCCTTTCAACAGTTTTCCCTTTGCTTTGTGCAGGTCACTTCCTTCAACTATGAGTTAAGTGCCACGAGAGGATATTCAGATGATCCTTCTGAGTGTAAAGAACAGAAGAATTGTCCCTACCCTTGACGCTCTGCATGGCACAGGACGCTGACAGGATTGGGGTGGAGGGGTGCGAAATATCGAACGCTGGGGGGGGGGGGGGGGGGGGGGGGACGGAGAACGAGAGGTAACAGATTCAAGGTGAACAGCAAAAAAAAAAAATCAATGAAGACACGGCACAAAAATGCCTTCAAGCAGCAGGTTGTGGTTCATTTCCCTTCTGCCTTCGAACGGTTGTTGGAGCCTGGAAGTTTGAGAACAAAAATGCACGGCCACGCGGTTGGTGGTTACAAGTGTTGATTGTAGGCCTGGGTCTGGAGATGAGGTGACCGCTCCCTCACCTTCTCAACCTGACTGCAGTCACCATGTTCCGATGTTGACCCTTTTTTATAAATCTCGTTGTCGCTCACCTGGGCTACAGGTTTCATTCCCATTCCGTTGGATTGTTCGACTTGTCGCACCTCTCTACCCCAGGCCTGCCAGTGTCCTGAGCAGGACATCAAGGGCAGAGACAGTTCTCCTGCTCTTTACACAATAGAAGAATAATTTGACTTTCCTCCCTCAGTGAGGGGCGCTTAACTGCCAGCTCAGTCAGGTGTGAATGTTGCTTTCATTCTCAGCAGGGATTGCTCGCAATTCGTAATTACAGTTAACTTGTTTCCGTGTCCGCTTGCTGTTGCTCTCTAAACCAATCATGAGCCAGTGAGCTCGGTGTGGTGAGGTTAACTGTTTCATGTCCTTCAGTGGTTTAGATCTGGAATGAGAGAGTGGCGGAGCAGATAGAGTCGAGGCTTTCAAGATGGTTTTGGTTTGTTCTTTGAAGAAGGAAGAAGGTGCAGGGCTGTGGGTTCACCACCACCTCCCCCAGGGTCAGCGCCGGCCCTAGGGTTGCTGGCGCCCCGGGCAAGCTGAACTTCGGCGCCCTTGGGGGGGGGCGGGGGGGGGGGGGGGGCTGAGGGGGGGCGGGGCCGAGGGGGGAGGGGGGGCGGGGCCGAGGGGGGGCGGGGGGAGCGGAAACGAGGGGGGGAGCGGACACGAGGGGGGGAGCGGACCGAGCGGGGGGGGCCGCCCTGGGGGAGGGCGGCCACCGCGCATGCGCTGGTTGGCACCTGCCCAACTGCGCATGCGCGGGACCCGAGTCTCTGGCGCCCCCTAGCACATGGCGCCCCGGGCGACTGCCCGAGTTGCCGGTGCCTTGAGCCGGCCCTGCCCAGGGTAATTAGGGATGGGCACTAAATGCTGGCCTCGCCAGCGAAGGTCAGACCCCATGAAAACATTTTTAAAAAGGCACAGTGGCTGGCTCGGTGGCACAGCTGTTAACACTGCTGCCTCACAGTGCCAGGGACCCGGGTTCAATTCCGGCCTCGGGTGACTGTGTGGAGTTTGCACTTTCCCCCCGTGTCTGTGTGTGTTTCCTCCGAGTGCTCCGGTTTCCTGCCACAGCCCAAAGGTGTGCAGGTTAGGGGGGTTCACCATGATCAATTGCCCCTTAGTGCCCAAAAGGTTAGATGAGTTTTTTGGACCATATAGTTCAAATGACACAAAGTTTTAGTATGATCAATTATTATTTGCACAACATGGAAGATCCCGTCCGAGTCTCTTCCCATCAGTGCCAAGACCGGCCAACTTTATACAAGGGACACATGGTTCAGAGATCTGCGCTCCCGTAATGGGGGAGCTCGTGTTCAGCGAGGGTAACGGGGATTTTAAATGCTGCCACCCCCATAAATCCTGTACTGGTTATGACAGTGGGGTTACGGGGGGGTACGGCGATGGTGTCGGCACAGGTAGCGTGCTCCTTCAGAGGGTCAGTGCAGACTCGATAGGCCAAATGGCCTCCCTCTGCACTTTCGGGATTCTAATCGACGTTTCAGAATCGCACCAGGTGAGTTGCTCACTCGGAGAGTTGGTGCAGACACGATGGGCCGAATAGCCTGCTTCTGTGCTGTCCCGATTCTGTGAATGATTTGGGTTTTTGTTTTGCGTGTGCCTGCAAGTGAATCTGATGGGAAGAACTTAGAGAACACAATGAAAGAGAATAGTCCTTCCTCCTGTATCAGATGGGGGATGGATGAAAGCTAACTCTGAAGACGTTCCCAACAGAGGACAACTTTGAGTGCCCAGTGGCTGACCTTGACAATCAGAGATGGGCTGACGGGAAGTGATTGCAAATGCCCACTGATAACTGTGGCAGGACGGCGGGAGTGAAATCAATCTCTTTCGACCCAGCATCTTGTCAACAGATTGCAGCAATTCCATTTTATAATCCCGGTCTTTGAAGCCGAGCGCTGTGCTTTAAAGAACGGAATCGCGAGCTGGCAGTTCCATTTGCCTAAACTTTACACTCGGAGATTAGGAGCATTTCCTGCTTTGAGAAGCATGATATGGAGTATGATGACATCAGGCGCCATTTACGACATCATCAATCTGGTTTACTATAACACAGCAGGCGGGCGGGTCAGTTGCAAACCCGCCCACCTTAGTTAAATATCAATTCAGATAGTAGTTCAGTGAATTAACTACCCATCTCAGTGCAATGATATGGCCTGAAGGTGGAAATATGTCTTCAGGGTTTCTTGAAGGTTTTTATAATAATCTTTATTATTGTCACAAGTAGGCTTACATTAACACTGCAATGAAGTTACTGTAAAAATACCCAAGTCGCCACATTCCGGTGCCTGTTCGGGTACACTGAGGGAGAATTCAGAATGTCCAATTCACCTAACAAGCACGTCTTTCGGGACTTGTGGGAGGAAACCGGAGCACCCGGAGGAAACCCGCGCAGACACGGGGAGAACATGCAGACTCCGCACTGACAGTGACCCAATTCGGGAATCGACCCTGGGACCTTGGCGCTATGAAACAACAATGCTAACCACTGTGCTACCGTGCCGCCCGCACTGTAGCTGAGATCAGAGTGTCAGCTTTGCAGGTCAAACTCTATTGATGGCAGAGACGGCATTTCGAGAGAGGAAGGTTTCGGATATCTTTCCATCAGCAGGACTCGCCGCTGATTCACAGAGTTCTTTTGATGGAATATTTTCCTGGCGGAATGGACGGTGCAGGTGAGGGGTGGAAAATGTGTGTGACACATGGGGTCTGTGGTCTCAATTGGAGGCAGACCCTCCAGTGAGGAAGGGATAGGGAGAAGGAGCTGGAGGGCGGGACGAAGAAGGGAACACGAGGAGGCTCAGGATGCATTGTGTCTTCAGGAAGAGGACAAGGCAGCGGCAGATCCCAAGGATCAGGGGAAAACCAGAATCCCCCAGTGGAGATGCAGACAGGCTTATGCTTCACCAGTTGCATACAGGCCATAATCCAGCTGTCTGCAGCTGAACCACACAGACTTTCAAGAGCGACTGTGGCTTCACCATGTGAGACACTTGCAGGGGAGATCTCATCCAATTATCCTGGGGCCCTGCGATGCCTGGCACATTGACGGTCAAAATGCCGCTTCACTTCATGGCAATATGTTCACCCCAGTCAGCCTGTGGTGACCTCAATGGGATAACACCGCATTGCATCAAGGTGTTCACAGATTCAATGTTCCAATTACATCTCCTTCACGCAGGATGTCCAAAGTCAAATAGATAGAGCCTGACGATTTGCAGCAATCACAGGTTTCCCCAGAGTGCAAGGAGCCAATGGCTGCATGTCCTTCAGTCAAGAGAAGTGTGGGCTGCAAGCCAGCATCTCAGTGAAGCAGACTGGGAAGCATGCCCTGCAGCCTGTGTCACAGTGCAGTCGCTTTGGGAAGTGTGTCCTGCAGTCAGCATTCCAGTGAAGCAAATCCGGAAGAGTGCCCTGCCATCAGCATCTGAGTGAAGCAGATTGGGAAGAGTGTCCTGCAGTCAACCCTTGTTGAAAAAAAGACTGACGTCAAAGGAAAACTGCAAGTTAATTGGCTGGTAAGGAACTGTTGCTTTGAACAGTACAGATTGCTGTAAATTAGAAAAGCATACATACTTTCAACAAGTAACTGTGCTTGGATCTAACTGAGAAAGTTAGGGCCAATATGATAAGGCAACAAAAGTAGCACAAGGGGAGTAAAATTAAGACTTAAGTAAGGTGTCCAAAGATATAGGGCGCAATTCTCCCAAAACGGGAGAAATCGTAAAGCTGGCGTAAAACCCGGGCGGGTTTGACGCCAGCGCACCCCTTCCCGACCGGGAACCGATTCTGGTCCCCGGTCGGGGCTAGCAGCCCGACGCCGTAGGCTCCGGCAAGACGGTCTTAACAAAAATCGTTAAGCCCGCTTGCCGGAGTTAGCGCCGGCTGACGCGTCATATGACGTCAGCCGCGCATGCGCAGTTTGGAAGACTCCAACCCGCGCATGCGCGGGTGACGTCATCGCGTTTTTGCGCGAAACCCGCGCATGCGCGGGCCGGGTTTCCCCTCAGCCGCCCCGCGAATGGATACTGCGGGGCGGCGGAAGGACAAGTAGTGCGCGGGCATCGGGCCCGTGGTACGGCCGTGCCAATCGGTGCCATGGTTATTAATAGGGAGTTAGTCACGCCGTTTTTACGAACGGCAAGACCAGGTGTGTTTGCCGTTCGTAAAAACGGCGTAAAGGGCTGGGACTTCGGCCCATCTAACAGCTGAGAATCGCTGCCGGCCGTAAAAAAACGGCGGCAGCAATTCGGGTCGGGAGTTGGGCGGGGGGGGGTGGGGGAGAATAGCGGGAGGGCGGCAAAAATGTCGGGAAGGCCCTCCCGCTATTCTCCCACCCGTCGTGGGGGGCGGAGAATTTCGCCCAATAGTTCTTTGCATTGCAGAGGGAGTGTGCAGAGTGAAATAGGCTCCCGAGCATAATTAGTATTCTTTAAGGAGAGTAGCTAACATGCTTAATCTTAAGGGAAGTCACCTCTATTAAAACCATCAAAGGATGTACACAGAAGAAGTCATACCAGTAAAAAGATACATTATGCTTAAAGTAGACCTAGAACATAGAACATAGAACATTACAGTGCAGTATGGGCCCTTCGGCCCTCGATGTTGCGCCGACCTGTGAAACCATCTGAAGCCTATCTGACCTACGCTATTCCATTTTCATCCATATGTCTATCCAGTGACCACTTAAATGCTCTTAAAGTTGGCGAGTCTACTACTGTTGCAGGCAGGGCGTTCCACACCCCTACTACTCTCTGAGTAAAGAAACTGCCTCTGACATCTGTCCTATATCTACCACCCCTCAATTTAAAGCTATGTCCCCTCGTGTTGGTCATCACCATCCGAGGAAAGAGACTCTCACTGTCCACCCTATCTAACCCTCTGACTATCTTATATGTCTCTATTAAGTTACCTCTCAGCCTTCTGCTCTCTAACGAAAACAACCTCAAGTCCCTGAGCCTTTCCTCGTAAGACCTTCCCTCCATACCAGGCAACATCCTAGTAAATCTCCTCTGAACCCTTTCCAAAGTTTCCACATCCTTCCTATAATGTGGTGAACAGAACTGCACGCAGTACTCCAGGAGCAGCCGCACCAGAGTTATGTACAGCTGCAGCATGACCTTGTGGCTCCGAAACTCAATTCCCCTACTGATAAAGGCTAGCACACCATATGCCTTCTTAACAGCCCTATTAACCTGGGTGGCAACTTTCAGGGATTTATGTACCTGGATGACGAGATCTCTCTGTTCATCTACACTACCAAGAATCTTGCCATTAGCCCAGTACTTTGCATTCCTGTTACTCCTTCCAAAGTGAACCATCTCACACTTTTCCGCATTAAACTCCATCTGCCACCTCTCAGCCCAGCTCTGCAGCTTATCTATGTCCCTCTGTATCCTATAACATCCTTCAGCACTATCCACAACTCCACCGACCTTCGTGTCACCTGCAAATTTACTAACCCATCCTTCTACACCCTCTTCCAGGTCATTTATAAAAATGACAAACAGCAGTGGCCCCAAAACAGATCCTTGCGGTACACCACTAGTAACTGAACTCCAGGATGAACATTTGCCATCAACCACCAACCTCTGTCTTCTTTCAGCTAGCCAATTACTGATCCAAACCGCTAAATCACCTTCAATCCCATACTTCCTTATTTTCTGCAATAGCCTACCATGGGAAACCTTATCAAACGCTTTACTGAAATCCATATACACCACATCAACCGCTTTACCCTCATCCACCTGTTTGGTCACCTTCTCAAAAAACTCAATAAGGTTTGTGAGGCATGACCTACCCTTCCGTGTAGGCATAACCGTGTTGACCATCGCTAATCAACTTGTTCTTTTCAAGATGATTATAAACCCTATCTCTTATAACCTTTTCCAACATTTTACTCACAACCGAAGTAAGGCTCACAGGTCTATAATTACCAGGGTTGTCTCTACTCCCCTTCTTGAACAAGGGGACAACATTTGCTATCCTCCAGTCTTCCGGCACTATTCCTGTCGACAAAGACGACATAAATATCAAGGACAAAGGCTCTGCAATCTCCTCCCTGGCTTCCCAGAGAATCCTAGGATAAATCCCATCTGGCCCAGGGGACTTATCTATTTTTACATTTTCCAAAATTGCTAACACCTCCTCCTTGTGAACCTCAATTCCATCTAGCCTGGTCGACTGAACCCGAATATTCTCCTCGACAACATTGTCTTTCTCCAGTGTAAACACTGACGAAAAATATCCATATAACGCTTCCCCTATCTCCTCTGATTCCACACACAACTTTCCACTACTACCCTTGATTGGCCCTAATCTTACTCTAGTCATTCTTTTGTTCCTGATATACCTATAGAAAGCCTTAGGGTTTTCCTTGATCCTATCCGCCAACGACTTTTTGTGTCCTCTCCTCGCTCTTCTTAACTCTCCCTTTAGGTCCTTCCTGGCTAACTTGTAACTCTCAAGTGCCCTAACTGAGCCTTCATGTCTCATCCTAACATAAGCCTTCTTCTTCCTCTTGACAAGTGCTTCAACTTCCTTAGTAAACCACGGTTCCCTTGCTCGACAACTTCCTCCCTGCCTGACAGGTACATACTTATCAAGGACACACAGTAGCTGTTCCTTGAAAAAGCTCCACATTTCGATTGTACCCATCCCCTGCAGTTTCCTTCCCCATCCTATACATCCTAAATCTTGCCGAATAGCATCATAATTGCCTTTCCCCCAGCTATAATTCTTGCCTTGCGGTATATACCTATCCCTGCCCATTGCTAAAGTAAACATAACGGAATTGTGATCACTATCACCAAAGTGCTCACCTACATCTAAATCTAACACCTGGCCGGGTTCATTACCCAGTACCAAATCCAATGTGGCCTCGCCCCTTGTTGTCTTGTCTACATACTGTGTCAGAAAACCCTTCTGCACACACTGCACAAAAACTGACCCATCTACAGTACTCGAACTATAGTATTTCCAGTCAATATTTGGAAAGTTAAAGTCCCCCATAACAACTACCCTGTTACTCTCGCTCCTGTCGAGAATCATCTTTGCAATCCTTTCCTCTACATCTCTGGAACTATTCGGAGATCTATAGACAACTCCCAACAGGGTGACCTCACCTCTCCTGTTCCTAACCTCGGCCTATACTAGCTCAGTAGACGAGTCCTCAAACGTCCTTTCTACTGCCGTAATACTTTCCTTGATTAACAATGCCCCCCCCCCCCCCCTCTTTTACCATCTTCTCTGTTCTTACAGAAACATCTAAATCCTGGAACCTGCAACAACCATTCCTGTCCCTGCTCTACCCATGTCTCCGAAATCGCCACAACATCGAGATCCCAGGTACCAACCCATGCTGCAAGCTCACCCACCTTATTCCGGATGCTCCTGGCGTTGAAGTAGACACACTTCAAATCAGCGTCTTGCTTGCCGGTGCCCTCTTTCAAACTTTTAACCCTATTCCTGACCTCACTACTCTCAACATCCTGTACACTGGGACTACAATTTAGGTTCCCATCCCCCTGCTGAATTAGTTTAAACCCCCCCGAAGAGCACTAGCAAATCTCCCCCCCAGGATATTGGTACCCCTCTGGTTCAGGTGAAGACCATCCTGTTTGTAGAGGTCCCACCTACCCCAGAATGAGCCCCAATTATCCAGGAGCTCATTCTGGGGTAGGTGGGACCTAAATGGACAAACAGCGAAGTTGTCTCTTCAAATTGTCTATGGCAATTTTCCTGCATTATTTGGTATGTCGTGGTTTGGAAAAGTCAAACTCTACTGGGAAGCGGTGGATGAATCAGTGGATTCAAGAAGTGACCCACAACAACTCTGGAAAATATTACAAAGGTGTTTGAAGATTCATTGGGCTCAATGACAGAAGTTGACGTTCAACTTTAAATCAAGCCAAGCGGTACAGCAAAATGTCGCAAAGCTAGAACCATACCCTATGCCATCAGGCCAAAAGTCGACGAAGAACTAGAAAGACTAGTCCAAATAGGAGTCATTGAACCAGTTGTCACAAGTGTTTGGGCAACATCAATAGTTCCTGTATTGAAATGTGATGGGCTCAGTGAGAATATGTGGCAATTTTAAACTAACTATTAACCTGGTATTGTGCATTGATTACTACCCACTGCAGTTGATTGAAGGCCTGTTTGCTGGACTTTCTGGAGGACAGAAATTCAGTACAATTGACAAGCGAAGTTACAAATGAATGTGGCTGAAAAATCACGGCCGCTGCTCAATATTGTGACACTCAAAGGTGTGTTCTATTATAGGCGACTTCCACTTGGAATAACAGCTGCTCCGGGGTGGAATGAGGTGTAATGTTATCTAGATGACATCCTCATCACCGTTCCAAGTGAGCAAGAACACTTGAAGAACTTGGACACGACACTGAAACGTCTAGAAAACCACAATGTCCGAGTTAAAAAAGAAAAGTGGCACCTTTTCATGACATCCATGGATTACCTGAGTCACTTCATCGATAAAGATGGCTTACACAAGGAGCCAAAGAAGAAGATATCAATCTTAGAAGCACCACGTCCTCAAAATGCAACACAACTGTGATTGTTTCTGGGATTAATCGATTAATGAATTATTACGGCAAATTCATTCCGAATTTAGGTACATGAAATGAAATGAAATGAAATGAAAATGGCTTATTGTCACGAGTAGGCTTCAATGAAGTTACTGTGAAAAGCCCCTAGTCGCCACATTCCGGCGCCTGTCCGGGGAGGCTGGTACGGGAACATGATTGAAACCTTTCCACTTTGTTATGTGACAAACATTGGTCAGAAGAATGCGTGACTGCATATAACTAGGTAAAAGATGTGTTAACGAAGTCAGAGCTTTTGCTTCACTACAATCCCAAACTGAACTTTCAACTTGCTTGTGATTCCTCACCCTATGCAGTTGTCTCGTACAATATGACTTCAGGAGGAGGAATGACCGATAGCATTTTCTTCATAAACTCCTACTGACACTGAAATATTTCACACTCATCAAGACAAAGATATTACTTCTTTAGTGGCTATTACGTTACAAAGGTGGCCTTTGGTATTATTGGCACATGCGGACGATGTGCAATATCGCAAGTCTGAGCAACATGCAAATACTGATGCTTTGTCAAGGTTGCCGTTACCAGTCAAGCAAGAACCGGAAGAATACTTCGACAACATCATGGGCGCGATTCTCCCAGCCCCACGCCGGACCGGAGAATCGCCGCCCCCTCCTAAGCTCTCCTCAGCCCTTTTTTTTAGCTCATTCCTCAAGCGACCCAACTGAACCTTGTTTTCTCATCCTTACGTACTCTTCCTTTTTCCTCTTGACAAGACATTCAACCTCTTTTGTGAACCATGGTTCCCTCACACGGCCACTTCCTCCCTGCCTGACAGGGACATACCTATCAAGGACACGCAGTATTTTTCACTTGAACAAGCTCCACTTTTCATTTGTGCCTTTCCCTGACAGTTTCTGTTCCCATCTTATTCTCCCTAATTCCTACCTAATTTCATCATAATTACCCCTCCCCCAATTATAAACCTTGCCCTGTCGTATGGCCCTATCCCTCTCCATTGCAATAGTGAAAGACACCAATTTGTGGTCACTATTCCCAAACTGCTCACCCACAAACAAATCTAACACTTGGCCCGGTTCATTACCCAGTACCAAATCCAATGCGGCCCTCCCTCTTGTCGGCTTATCCACATACTGTGTCAGGAAACCCTCCTGCACACACTGTACAAAAACTGCCCTATCTGAACTGTTCGACCTATAGAGGTTCCAATCAATATTTGGAAAGTTAAAGTCACCCAAGATAACTACCCTGAGACCTCCACACCTATCCATAATCTGTTTTGCAATTTCTTTCTCCACATCTCTATTACTATTTGGGGGCCTATAGAAAACTCCTAACAATGTGATCGCTCAATTCCTATTTCTAAATTTCGGCCCATATTACCTCAGGAGGCAGATCCCCTTCGAACTGCCTTCCTGCAGCCGTTAAACTACCCTTGATTAACAATGCTACTCCTCCACCTCTTTTACCACATTCCCTACTCTTACTGAAACATCTATACCCCGGAACTTCCAACAACCATTCCTGTCCATGTTTTAGCCATGTCTCCGCAATGGCCACAACATCGTAGTCCCAAGTACCAATCCACGCTTCAAGTTCACCTACCTTATTCCAGATGCTCCCTGCATTGAAGTAGACACATTTCAACCCACCTTTCTGTCTGCCGGTACACTCCTGCGACCTTGATACCCTCCTCAGTACCTCACTACTCTCAACACTGCCTTCTGGACGACAGCTCATTTTCCCATCCCCATGACAAATTAGTTTAAACCCCGCCACGAAGAGCCGTAGCAAGTTTCCCTCCCAGGATATTGGTGCCCCTCTGGTTCAGGTGTAAACCATCCTGTCTGTACAGGTCCCACCTTCCCCAGAATGTGCTCCAATTATCCATGTACCTGAAACCCTCCCTCCTACACCATCCCTGCAGCCACGTGTGTATCTGCACTCTCTCCCTGTTCCTCACCTCGCTAGCACGTGGCACCGGCAGCAAACCAGAGATGACAACATGGTTTGTCCTGGCTCTCAGCTTCCACCCTAGCTGCCTAAATTCCTGTTTTAAATTCCCATCCCTTCTCTTACCTATGTCATTGGTCCAGATGTGTACCCCTCCCCCTTAAGGATTCTGAAAACACAGTCTGAGACGTCATCAACCCTGGCACCCGGGAGGCAACATACCATCTGTGAGTCTCTTTCGCTGCCACAGAACCGTCTATCTGTCCTTCTAACTATGGCGTCCCCAATAACTATTGCTCTTCTGCTCTCCCTCCTTCCCTCCTGAACCACAGGGACGGACTCAGTGCTGGAGATCCGTTCACCGTGGCTTACCCCTGGTAGGTCGTCCCCCTCAACAGTATCCAAAACAGTATACTTGTTACTGTGGGGAACGACCACAGAGCATCCCTGCACTGTCTGCTTCCTCCCAGCCCCTCTCACCGTCACCCATCTATCTTGATTCTTCAGAGTAACTACATTCCTGAAGCTACTATCTATGACCACCTCTGCCTCCCGAATGATCCGAATTTCATCCAACTCCAACTCCAGTTCCCTAACACGGTTTCTGAGGAGCTGGAGATGGGTGCACTTCCCACAGGTGAAATCAGCAGGGAAACTGACGGTGTCCCTCACCTCAAACATTCTGCAGGAGGAACATTGCACTGCCTTCCCTGCCATCCCCTCTAGATAAAAAAAGAAAAAGAAATAAAGAGCTTACCTGTGATTCACTCTGCCCCATAGGTTAAAGGAGGTGGAAGGGTGGGGGACACTACAAGTGTAGTGTCTAGGGTTTAGGAACTGCCCAACTTAAATACAAGTAAAAATAAAACACTTAACCAGCAACCACTGCGCCCCACACGAGAACAGCAATCAGCTGTTATGGGCCTGCGCAAACAATTTAAATCTTTACTACTTACCCAGCAGTCACTCTATCCGCACTCTGATTGGATTCAGCTGGAAACTCCCATTAGTAAGTTTTTTTTAAATTTACTCCCCTTCTCAGCAAGCACTCACTCAGCAACCACTGCGCCCCGCACGATAGCACCTCAGGGAAAAGAAAAACTACTTACCAGTCACCAGCCAATCACTTACCTGCAGGCTGTGACGTCACAGGTTCAACTTCTTTCTACTTCTACCTGCCCTCGAGTCTCCCTCTTTATCTTTATTCAGCTAGGATTCTTACAGTGATTGTTTTTTTTTGATTAGAGGAGGAGGTAGGGAGGGAAACACTGAAGAAGTGCTTGGGGTTTAACTGTCACTTGACAACAGCTCCTCCACAAACCACCTTCAAGATACAGTGACCGCAATGCACTGATGCAAATTTCCCCCACAACAGCCAATCAGCAGCTCCACTCTATGCCCTCTGCTGGATACTTGCCTTCACTTGAACACGGAGGGTGCCTTGCTCAGGTACACACTCTGGATGCAGTGACCGCAATGCACTGATGCAAGTTTTCCCCGCAACAGCCAATCAGCAGCTCCGCTCTACTGCCCTCTGCTGGATGTTCTACGTTTTCTCTCAGTGGGTCAGGAATCTTTGGAACTCTCTTCCTCAAAAGGGAGTAGGTGTAGAATTCAACGTTTTTGAAATGAAATGAAATGAAATGAAAATCACTTATTGTCACAAGTAGGCTTCAATTAAGTTACTGTGAAAAGCCCCTAGTCGCCACATTCCGGCACCTGTCCGGGGAGGCTGGTACGGGAATCGAATCGTGCTGCTGGCCAGCTTGGTCTGCTTTAAAAGCCAGCGATTTAGCCAAGTGAGCTAGAATGATCTTTGATTAACAAAGAGGTGAAAGGTTATTGGGGGTAGACAGGAATGTGAGGTTGAGGCTACAATCAGATGAATCTTGACGAAGCAGGCCAAGGAGCCAATGGGGCCTCCTCTTGCTCTTAATTCATACGTTTGTTTATTTTTGGCACAAAAGCATTTCAATCTAGTCTTCTTTTCTAATTGGATTTTTCTGTGATTTAGAATACAAAAGGACTAAAGCAGAACCTCATTAAACGTTGAATGACTGTCGCAAGGCAGCTGCAGAATCATTCAAACTGAATTTCTTGCCTGAAAGTATTAGTAATGTTCGAAATGATCAAATCTGAGTAAGGGTTCTCCCTACCAGTGGAGTGCTTTATAGTTGATTAAAAATTGAATCATCCTATTTTTAATACATTTCTGAAAAGCTGGAAGCAGCCTTATTAAAGAAATGGCTGCCCTACACTTTATTGGATTGAGCACCCAAGATGAACAGATGGCCTTTCAGACTGAACTAATACATATAACCTGCATAATCATTGAAAAGTGATCCATTGTGCTAAACCTGCTTCAATTATCAGATCACAGATGGGCACATCGTTGGCTAGGTGATTATTTGTTGCAAAAAAACACTCCGCTGGTTGAAGCCATACCTGGCGTAAAGGGTAGTGGCCTCGGCAAAACCATCTTCAGCTGCTTCATCAATGACCTGCCTTCCATCGTGAGGTCAAAAGTGGGCATGTTTGCGGATGATTGCACAATGTTCAGCACCATTCACGACTCCTCAGATAATGAAGCAGTCCATGTCCAAATGCAGCAAGACCTGGACAATATCCAGGTTTGGGCTGACAAGTGGCAAGTTCCATTCGTGCCACACAAGTGCCAGGCAATGACCATCACTCCTTGGCATTCAATGGCATTACCAGCGCTGAATCCCCACAATCAAAATCCTGGGGGTTACCATTGATCAGAAACTGAACTGGACTCGCCATATTAATACTGTGGCTACCAGGACAGATCAAAGGCTAGGAATCCACTGGCGAGTAACTTACTTCCTGACCCACCAAAGCTTGTCCACCATCAATTACGCACAAGTCCAGAGTGTAATGGAACACTCTCCACTTGCCTGGATGAGTGCAGCTCCAACAACACTCAAGAAGCTCAACACCATCCAGGACAAAACAGCCCGCTTGATTGCTCCCCCTTCCACATTCATTCCCTCCACCACCGACAAACTGCACCTACCATCTATAAGATGCACTGCAGTAACTCACCAAGGTTCCTCAGACTACACCTTCCAAACACACGACCACGACCATCTAGAAGGACAAGAGCAGCAGATACCTGGGAACCCCACCACCTGGAAGTTCCCCTCCAGACTTGGAAATATATCGCCTTCACTGTCGCTGGATCAAAATCCTGGTGTTCTCTCCCTAACAGCACAGTGAATGTACCTAAACATCAGGGACTGCAATGGTTCAAGAAGGCAGCTTCACAACCAACTTCTGACTTCTTCTAAATGCTGGCCTAACCGGCGATGCCCCCATCCCATAAATCAATCTTTAAAACATCTCTAAATGCTCTAGAGAAGCTGATGGTGAGTCACTGAGGTCCACGTGGTGAAGGCACGCGTACAATGCTGGAAGGAGTTCCACGGATTTTGACTTTGAGACAGTGAAGGAAGGACGATATAGTTCCAAGTCCGGATGGAGTGTGGCTTGGAGTGGAGATTGCAGGTGGTGTTGCTCCTATGCCTCTGCTGCCCTGGTCCATCTAGGCGGCTGAGGTCAGGGGTTTGGGAGATGCTGTCAAACGAGGCTTGTTGTGGCAACTTGTTCCACTGCATTCGAGGCCTGGATAGAGTGAACGTGGAGAGGATGCTTCCACTAGTCAGAGAAACTACAACCTGTTATGGGCCAGGGTTTAGAGGACCCCAAAGTGTATCATGGAGTTCACCTGACCCACAACTTTTAATAGATTGTGGTTATAGGGAGCACACGGGCCTACCTTACAGGCGTGATGCACCAGAGAGTTAAAGTACTTTTAAATTAAAACAATGTTTATTTGTGAAACCAGTTAAAACTTTATAAACCCACAGTAAACATCTTAACAACTGTCAACACCAATCCTCCCCACAATACAATATTCTATAAGTAACCCTTAATCTTTCCTTGCAACATCCATAAGACAAAATACCCTCTTTAACACAGAGATCAGGTTTAAATTCTCTACTGAGAGCAGTTATCACATTGAAATCACTCAAATGATCTGGAGACAGCCTTTAAATTGCAGAGAGAGATCCTTATACAGGTGCTTGCTTTTCCTGCAGCTATCCAGCTCTCAAAACAAAACTAAAAATCCCCAGACACACACCAGTTTTTGTTCAGAGCAAAAGTGAAAGACAGCCAGCCCAGCCCCACCCACACTCTGACATCACTGCAGCTTTGTGATAAATACCCATGTCTTAAAGGTACATCCACTGCAGCTATTTAATAAACACCCATTTCTTAAAGGTACTCTCACATGATAAACCCGAGAGCACAGTCTCAGACTGAAGGGACGATCCTTTAAAACAGAGATGAGGAGGAATTTCTTCAGCCAGAAGGTGGTGAATCTGTGGAACTCTTTGCCGCAAACGGCTGTGAGGGCTCAATCACTGAGCGTCTTTAAGAGAGAGATAGAGAGGTTTTTGATTAATAAGGGGATCAGGGGTTATGGGGGAAAAGCAGAAGAATGGGGATAAGACAAATATCAGCAATGATTGAATGGCGGAGCAGACTCGATGGGCCGGGTGGGCTAATTCTGCTTCTATGTCTTCTGATCTTATGATCTATAGACGGTACACACTGCTGCCATTGCGCATCGGTGGTGAATGTTTAATGGGGTTAAGGGATGGTTGATTTGAGGGGCTTTAAGTGGATCAAACGTTGTGATAGAATAGATGCAGCTCAGAGCGCTGTGGAAATCTGGAACTTTATCCCCCAAAAAGCTGATGAAGCTGGAGGTCAGTGGAAGAGTAAAAGAGACAAACAATGAATGTTTAGGGTGATTTGCAGCACGGGTATCCATGGTAACAGCTGCAAAAGTCCTGTCACAGGAAGAGATGGATGACAAGCCTCACAGTCAATGATGGACAAGTGTGCAGGTGAACTCCAAGTTTGGCAAAAAAATGTTTCCTTTGTGTGCAGGCCAATGAAGTGAGTAATTATTTTAATATACGCTTAGAGAGTGGAAGGGATAAATTTGTACTTAAGTATAATTTGCTGCTGTCTGACCTGGGTATTTGCAATATCCCATCTTACAAAAGGAAAAACCAGCCTGTGTTCTAGATTTCAACAATTCATTAACAAATAACTTTGTATAGATTCACACCACTGGTTGTTATAACTCAAAAGTATTGACTATAAAATTCGCAGTGTCACAGATATACTAATACAAGTTACATTTGGAGCAGAATGAAAACATTTTTACAGACAAATAAAAATTGATTTCCCTTGACCTTCATATATTAAATGTTACACTTGACTTTTCTTTTTCTCCCATTTCAATTCATTCCTGGAGACGTGAAAGCACTTAAGCTTTATTGAATATTCTTTTTAAGTTTTATCTGGAAACTGAATAACGTGTAAGCGTTCCATGGGATCCAATCAATTTTGATACAAGAGAGGTTTCGAGGGAGCATTATAAAACTAGGAATGTGAAAAGAGAAATTTGCGCCAACCAGCTAGCTCTCTGACTCAAAAAAAACCCATCTGGTTTGGACAATTATCTATTCTTCCAACCCGATTCAAACATTCTCCCTTTATTTTCCAAATTATTTTAGTGCAAATCTACAATAATAACTATCATTTGCATAGTGCCACTAATGTGGTCAAATGTTTCTGGAGGGAGCTTTACAATTTAGCATAAAGGTCCGGCCTCAGAATTGCTCTTGTGGCCACAGTATTTATACTATAATAATCTTTAGTGTCACAAGTAGGCTTACGTAGAACATACAGTGCAGAAGCAGGCCATTCGGCCCATCGAGTCTGCACTGACCCACTTAAGCCCTCACTTCCACCCTATCCCCATAACCCAATAACCTCTCCTAAACATTTTTGGTCACTAAGGGCAATTTATCATGGCCAATCCACCTAACCTACACGCCCTTTGGACTGTGGGAGAAAACCGGAGCACCCGGAGGACACCCACGCAGACACGGGGAGAACGTGCAGACTCTGCACAAACAGTAACCCAGCGGGGAATCGAACCTAGGACCCTGGTGCTGTGAAGCCACAGTGCTAGCCATTTGTGCTACCGTGCTGCCAATTAATATTGCAATGAAGTTACTGTGAAAATCCCCTAGTTGCCACATTCGGGCGCCTGTTCTGGTACACAGAGGGAGAATTCAGAATGCCCAACCAGTGCAGTTAGGTTTCTGGTCAATGATGACCCCAGGATATTGATGGTTTGGTCGGTGAATGTCTCATGTGGCAGGGTCATGGAAGGGGAATAATGGAAGTGTACAGGGTCTGGATGGGCATGGCGATGGTGAAAGATATTAACTCCAAGGGGCCGGGAAGGCATGTGGAGGTGGATTGTGATCGGGTCCAGGGTAACGTTTGGGAGGTTCACTGATGACAAAGGATGGATGAAAGGTGACGCTGGGTGGCTCTATGGAAGTTGGCGGGTGGCAAGGGGAGGATAGAGATGGTGGACCATCTGGAAAGTGACACAAACCATTTTTCGAACATGACCTTGACCAAGGCAGTGAGTCAGTCAGAGAGCCCTTGAGGCGGGAGCAGGTTCTTTTCGAGAGGGAGAAGTCAGCACAAGTGACCGACTAATGGGACAACCTAATATTTATCAGGCAACTGGATGTCAACAATGCTCAGTTGTGTTATTCTCTCTATGATAAAATCTCACACGGCGGCAGATTTGTTCCTGACACATGGGCCTCATAACATTCAGATCCCGACAAGGTGTGGAGCTGTTGTTCATTCTGTGCAATTTGCCACTGGCTGCAGTCAGAGTCAGGGACGGAGGAAGAGAGGGAGATGGGTTCCTCAATGAGGCATGGTTGATGGATGGCAGCCAACTCAAGACTCCAAACCTTCATCCTCCAGGGTGAAGGGTCATGGATGACAAGCGCTCGTGTGGGTAATCTTTCTCTGCTGCCTAGACAATAGTCTCTCTGTACAGTCTCCAGGGTATTAGATGCAAGCAGAAGTGTGTCAGAGGGAAGTTTCTTGAACATGGCTCTCTTCACCCTGGTTAAAGGGCAATAATTCTGGAGCAGTCAGGTATGAACATAAGGAGCACTCATCACTGGACCTCCTGGATGTTCTTCACCCGGAAGTGGTGGCGATGCCGAGTCATGACGGATGCCAGACAAAGGGTTGAGCACTGGTCCGCTGGCTTTGAGGGAAATCTGTGCAGAATACACTCACTAAATTCATCACTTCAATTCGTTCACAGATCCACTGAGTTGTCGATAGTGCAGGTTGCAGGTAATCCTGTTGCTCATCCAGATGAGGAGACGGACATAGGAACATAGGGATTAGGAGCAGAAGTAGAAAATATATGAAAATCACTTATTGTCACAAGTCGGCTTCAAATTAAGTTATTGTGAAAAGCCCCCAGTCGCCATATATACCGGCGCCTGTTCGGGGAGGCTGGTACGGGAATTGAACTGTGCTGCTGGGCTGCCTTGGTCTGCTTTAAAAGTCAGCGATTTAGCCCAGTGTGCTAAACCAGCCCCTGGGCAATTCACCCCCTCGATCAGATTATGGTTGATCTCCTGGTCCCAAATCCTCCTCTCCATCTGTTTCCCATATCCTTTCAACCCATTTTTTTTATCGGAAACATATCTATCTCAAGAAGGAGGTCCTCTGCAGGTGCGCACAAGGTCAGGAGAAGCAAGACTTTAGGCAGCAAGGGGTAATAAGGCCTATGGAAGGTCAAGATGCTGGTGAGCTTGGAATGCTGCAACAGCGAGCATTAGCCTGACTATTGGTGTATGCTGGCATTGCTTTGATCTAGAAATGAGTAAGGAACTATCCCGGACAGACACTCCGGTGTCAACAGTTCTCAATTGTCCAGTATGCTCCCCTTCCTAGGGGACTAGGCCGGCGCCGGAGTGGTCCCAGCAGCTCCAGCCGGCGTGGCACGGCCAACGTAATTCCGCACATGCGCGCCACGGCCAGCAGGCACTCGGCTCGTTGAAGCCCAGAAAATCGCCGGGACTGGCGCAGCAGCGATACCGCGGGCGCCCGAAAATCGTCGGGGGCAGCGTGGTGTGATACCCACGCCCCCGGGGATTCTCCGACCCGGCGCAGGTGAGATTTACGCTGCTCTTCTCCCCGTCCCCGCTCTCCAGTCATGCTGATGTCAATAGGTTCTCCCATTGTTCGCATTCCCGGTCACCGGGGGACCTGTGGCAAGCAGATCCTGCCGGCAGGAGAAGCCAGAAAATCTCGGCAAAATGCATCTCCTTATGCAGCTCAAGATCTGATGTGCGTTTCTAATTACTCTCTCAACATGTTCCGACACGTTCAACGACCGACACACATCCAACCCAGACGAAGGAAATTTAGCATGTCAGCTACGACTCTCACCAACTTCTACAGATGCTCCATAGAAAGCATTCTTTCTGGTTGTATCACAGCTTGGTATGGAGCTTGCTCTGCCCAGGATTGCAGGAAACTACAAAAGGTCGTGAATGTAGCCCAATCCATCACGCAAACCAGCCTCCCATCCATTGACTCTGTCTATAATTCCCGCTGCCTCGGAAAGGCAGCCAGCATCATTAAGGACTCCACGCACCCCGGACATACTCTCTTCCACCTTCTTCCGTCAGGAAAAAGATACAAAATTTTAAGGTCACGTACCAACCGACTCAGGAACAGCTTCTTCCCTGCTGCCATCAGACTTTTGAATGGACCTACCTCATATTAAGTTGATATTTTCTCTACACCCTAGTTATGACTGTAACATTACATTCTGTAGCCTGTCCTTCCTTCCCTATGTGCGGTATGCATTGTCTGTACAGCATGCAAGAAACAATACTTTTCACTGTATACTAATATATGTGTCAATAATAAATCAAATCAAATCAAATGAAGTCCAACAGGTTTGTATAGAATCACTCGCTTTCGGAGCACTGCTCCTTCCTCAGGTGAATGAAGAGGTAGGTTCCAGAAACACATATATAGACAAAGTCAAAGATGCAACACGAGACTTTGAATGCGAGTCTTTGCAGGTAATTAAGTCTTTACAGGTCCAAAGGGAGCAACTGGAGAGAGGGATAATCACAGGTTAAAGAGGTGTGAATTGTCTCAAGCCAGGACAGTTTGTAGGATTTTTCAAGCCCAGGCCAGATGGTGGGGGGTGAATGTAATGCGACATGAATCCAAGGTCCTGGTTCAGGCCGTACTCACGTGTGCGGAACTTGGCTATAAGTTTCTGCTCGGCGATTGTGCATTGTTGCGTGTCCTGAAGGCCGCCTTGGAGAATGTTTACTCGAAGATCAGAGGTTGAATGCCCTTGACTGCTGAAGTGTTCCCCGACTGGAAGGGAACATTCCTGCCTGGCGATTGTCGCGCGATGCCCGTTCATTCGTTGTCGCTTGAAGACCATGCAGACGCTGAATGGTCACTTTCAGTGTTGTGAATTCTACACTGCATTTAGTGACATTTGGCCAGGATTCTCCAGCCGTTCCATAGTGGGATCCTCCAACATTCAGCGACCTAGCCCATTGATAGCCGGCGGGAGCGGACCATCTCAATGGCGGGCAGGACTGGACTCTCCTTTCGCACTGTTTTTCATTTCCACTTAATCGCCCATCGATGCTCCTGAAATGTAGGAAGAGAAATAATTTTATTCCAGCCCTTTTGTCTTTTTGTTTAATATCAGCTTTGAATTAAGTTCAGTCATGCATTCTGAAATGAAAGAGAGCTACACAGCCATGAACTATCCCTACATATCAATAAATTGCAGTTATGACAAGTAACGCAACAGACATTTTTTTTACACCAATAGTAAGCCTTTTTCACAATCAGCCACCCTTCAAAGACACACTCAAAGCTACCCCAGAGATAACACATTCAGCAACATGTTTACAGACAATATCTGTTGCCTGGCCACCTGAACCATGATATCTCAAGGAGAAAATGAAAGTTTTCTCCTCAATATGCTGGGGACATTTGCCTTTCTTCCTGCCATGCTCACTGACTTTAATGTGGATAAACTGGCAGTGAGGCACAGTCGCAAGTTGATTGAAAAACGCGATCATCATTGGTGCTTCGAATAATGTTTTTCACCTTTTAAGTTAGAAAATTACATGAAAGAGCACTATTGAGCTCTTCAGATACTGAGGAAGAAGGTACCACATCATCCCGTCGTGGTGGAAATATGGAATTACACAGGACAAACCTCTCTATAGTTCAGCTATGTTGTTCTTTAGCACTTTGTTTTGAATTTATAATATTAATACTCTTTAACAGCCCGTACCAGCCTCCCCGAACAGGCGCCGGAATGTGGCGACGAGGGGCTTTTCACAGTAACTTCATTTGAAGCCTACTTGTGACAATAAGCGATTTTCATTTAATTTTTCATTTATTGTCACAAGTAGGCTTACATTAACACTGCAATGAAGTTACTGTGAAAATCCCATAGTCACCACACTACGGCGCCTGTTCGGATACACTGAGGGAGAATTCAGAATGTCCAAATTACCTAACAGGCACGTCTTTCGGGACTTGTGGGAGGAAACCGGAGCACCTGGAGGAAACCCACGCAGACACGGGGGAGAACATGCGGACTCTGCACAGACAGTGACCCAAGCCGGGAATCAAACCTTGGGCCCTGCAGCTGTGAAGCAACAGTGCTAACCATTTACCTCATGGCAGCAGGCCATTCGGCCCAATAAAATTAATTGAATGAAATGAAATGAAAATCACTTATTGTCACTCACAAGTAGGTTTCAAATGGAGTTACTGTGAAAACCCCATAGTCGCCACATTCCAGTGCATGTTCGGGGAGGCTGGTACGGGAATTGAACCTGCGCTTCTGATCCTGTTCTACTTTACAAGCCAGCTGTGGCCAGCACGGTAGCACAAGTGGCGTGGGCAGCATGGTAGCACAAGTGGCTAGTGCTGTGGCTTCAAAGCGCTAGGGCCCCGGGTTCGATTCCCCGCTGGGACTCTGTCTGTGCGGAGTCTGCACGTTCTCCCCATGTCTGCGTGGGTTTCCTCCGGGTGCTCCGGTTTCCTCCCACAGTCCAAAGACGTGCAGGTTAGGTGGATTGGCCATGTTAAATTGCCCTTAGTGTCCAAAAAGTTCAGGAGGAGTTATGGGGTTATGGGGATAGGGTGGAAGTGAGGGCTTAAATGGGTTGGTGTAACCGCGATGGGCCTATGTTCTATGTTTAGCCCACTGTGCTAAACCAGCCCCTGTACACACCAGCAACTGGTCCTTGCCGATGTGTATAGTCAACATCGACCTCCTCCGAATATCTCATTCTGGTGACTGAGTCGGCAACACAGAAGCACAGAAGGCTGCCATTCGGCCCATCGAGTCTGTGCCAGCTGAAAAGGAAGGTCTGATCCCACTTTCCCGTGCTTGTTCGGTATCTTGAAGGTCCCAGCACTGCAAGCGCTTGTCCGGGTATCTTTCAAATTGTGGGGGCCGGGGATATCTAGATATCTGCTGAAATGTTTCATTTCTGATAGTTCCTCCCCTCTCCCTGCCCCAACCTGTGAAGGTGTGTGTTTCCGTAGGAACCAGAGCTCCAGTTCCTCGCTCAAAATGGCTGCTCTTTGTGTATCAGCCTGGACAAGAAGGACAAGTTGGCTGCATGATGGTCATCTTGTCAATCCCAATCCTTTGAACTTTTAAAAGAATAACAGTGAAAGTAGGCCATTTACCCCTTCAAGCCTGCTATCCTCCAGGGTAGGTGAGGTTACTGTTGAGTTGATCCGAGGCAGATGGTGGAGGTTGAAATGAGACTTAGATCCTCTTTTTTGACCGCGCGTTTATTCACCGAATGAAGCATTACATTTCTCTGCCTCCAGCCGACCAAAACAAAACCTCAGCGTTCCAGGCGGCATTCTCGTTTTATTGTCCTTTCAGCAATCAAACCAACAATTGATCAACCCCCCTCTGAGGGGTGCTATTAGAAAAACAAAAATTGAAAAGAGGAAATTAAAATTACATTTTCGGGGTCACCTCAGCACCAACTGGTTGTGAAGCTCCTCCAGCGTCCTGGAGGACAGGGCCTAGGACACTCGGGAACGGAAGAGGAACAAGCAGCTTAGATCAACGACCCCTTCAACGGCCCATTGCCTGCAGTCTATTTTTAAACTCTTTAGATTAGGTCAGTTAAACAAGTTATCGAATCAACAGCCCCTTTCAAGGGGCATTGCAATAAAGATCAAAACGTTGAAGAGAAGCGCATTTGAGTAAATTAAAATAACGTTCCCAGGGCTGATGATGTCTCGGCAGTGCCCCTTTTTATACTCTGGTGTATAAACAATGTCAATAAATTAATTAATAGTCCCTTAAAGGACCACAGTAACAAAAACAATGCTTTACGGAAACTGCACATAAGGCCCCTCTGGGATCTGAACCCAGGACCTGTCACGTACTCCCTCAACTAAATTCCCCAAATAACCGTGGGGCCTCACGGTAGCATGGTGGGGCCTCACGGTAGCATGGTGGTTAGCATCAATGCTTCACAGCTCCAGGGTCCCAGGTTCGATTCCCGGCTGGGTCACTGTCTGTGTGGAGTCTGCACGTCCTCCCCGTGTGTGCGTGGGTTTCCTCCGGGTGCTCCGGTTTCCTCCCACAGTCCAAAGATGTGCTGGTTAGGTGGATTGGCCATGCTAAATTGCCCGTAGTGTAAGGTTAATGGGGGGATTGTTGGGTTACGGGTATATGGGTTACGTGGGTTTAAGTAGGGTGATCATTGCTCGGCACAACATCGAGGGCCGAAGGGCCTGTTCTGTGCTGTACTGTTCTATGTTCTAACTCTATCCCTAGGCCAATGGGCTGGTGCCCCGAGTCAACTGCAGAGCAGAAAAATATGTTGAAAAGGTTTTTAATTGTTTTCCTTTGAAGCTGCATTCTGTCACAGTCTGAACTGCGTTTTGTCTTTGTTTTGACAGGATGCACGAACGTTAGAAATTCGGCGAGAGAGAATGTGTTGTTCCCAAGAATGTTCCAGGCCAGTGAGAAGAGGTTGTCCTTTCTTTTTTGCACTTAGAGATAGGGGGTTGGATATTCCGCCTCACGACGCCGGAAGCGGCAATCGCGGGAAATGTAAAATAACCTTCAATTGTGTGGATTTAGCATCATTAATGGTTTGGAAGCCTCATGCCCTCACAGGTGGGAACTAGTTCAAGTATTTACAAGTGGAGATTGGATGCCATGGCTGCAGAGTGGTAACAGGAGGCTAGAAGAACTCTGAAAAAGCCTCAAAAATTGTCAGGCTTGCTGGGGGGTGGGGGGAGCACTAGCGGAGAGCAACTTGGTGCCGAGTCCGTGGATTCGGGGTCCCCCCCCTCGGGATCGATGCCGACAGAGCCTCTGGTCTTCTGGGAGCCCACCCTGGTCACCCCCCCCCTGGACACCCTCACATCCCAGCTGTATCATGAAGGGGATGGGCATGGCCAAGATCAATCAGGGGCCCGGCAGGTGTTAGCATTTCTCAGGGCGCTGTTCCATTGCAGAGGGAGCAGGGGATCAGCAGAGCTCACCCCAACCAGAGGACACCTGCCCCGTGGCCTTTGGAAGCCTCCCTGATTATCTGTCCCTCTCGGGGGAGGGGCCTCGACGGTGATCGCCACCCCTCAGGATCAGCAGCTATCTCCCTCCCTGGTGAGGCTGGCAGTGCTGCCTGCCTCTGCCACCACCTCCCTGGCACAGTCAGGGGCATTGGGTTTGGTCGGCGGGCTTCGGCATTCCAGGTCAGGGGTCGCCCCTGGGCCTGTGGGGGGCAGAGAACCATAACAGGGGCAACCACAGCTGCAGTCTGTCTGTCCCACCAAACTCTCCCAGGACAGAGCCCGGCTGCAGCTTCTCTCCTGAAAGACAATTTCACTCCCTTTGACTGTGAGCAGCCTCTAGCTTCACAGCTGAAGGCTATTTCAAACGAGCAATTAGCCTTATTAGTTTTGAGAGCACTTCACGCTACTGAACTCTGACGAGTCTCCTTGAGGGCACACGTGTAATGTCTGAGAGGATGATTAGCGCACCACACGCCCGGGAAACCTTGAAACCTGAACAGTGTGCCTGAACTCGAGGAGTCTCAGCACCATAGAGGCAACTGACAACGATCAAACACTCAAGAGCAGGGCTTCACATCTGAGAGTCCTCTCAAGGTCAAAGGGCAAGTTTGTGGATGAACAGAGGGCAGCCGAAAACAGTCTACCTAATGTTCCCGGCCGAGTTCAGTGGTCTGGGTTCTAGAGGCTCCTGATGTGGCCGGGGGTGAGTACGCAGGATGAGGTTTGCCAGCACAATTGGCTGGATGGCACGCTGAGAGAAGGCAGGACAGATTTACTAAGAGTGGGAGAGGCTTCGGGGATTTAAATGTCCCGGGATGGAACCCTGAACTGATTGTCGGTCTCTCTCCTTGTCCAAATCCTTCCAGATACCAATATGTTTGCTGGCAGGAATCCCGAGGAGGCTGTCCTGGCGTTGCTTGTGGCAACCGAGGTGGGCAGACACTGTAGAAGGTAGCAATGCCAACTCAGGCTGGGGGTGGCACCTCATTTTCAGGGGTCACCGGACACCCTAAAGAACCGGCTGAGGAGGGACCACCCAGGATGATGGGTTGGCTCGTGGGGGACCAGGGATACCCAGTTGAGGTCATGGCTGATGACGCCGGTGAGGAGGCCAGAGAACGAGGCGGAGACCCGATAAAATGGGCCCACCCTGTCATCCGTGCTGTCGTTGAGCGGTGCGTAGGGCTGCTGAAAATGCAGTTCCGCTGGTCTGACAGCACTGGCGCCCGTCTGTACATCCCTCCCGAGGGTCTCCTGCTTTGTGGTGGTCTCTGTGCCCTCCACAACCTTGCACAGCAGCGGGGCGAGATGCTGGACTGGTGGAGGAGGAGCAGGAGGAGGCAGATGGTCATGTGGTAACTGAACGGGATGGATCCTTTCACCTGACATGAAAAATTCACTTGAGACGGGTCATCTGGGTGAAGGGGCAGTCGACCCTCACCTCTCTCGTGCAGGCCGACCTCACTGTCTGTGTCAGTTCTTTCCTCGGGCAAACCCACAATTTCGAGGGCCAGTTCCTCGTAAGGGATGCGGACTCGAATATCTGGTATTCCTCCCCCCATCTTGCCCCTTTCCCATTTATTGTGGGCTTTCTTCTCCTCCGAGGACAAAGAGAGGGTACCCGCATGCTTGATGTGTTTGGGGGGTCTCTGGCAGGTGGTATTTGTGGACATCGTACCTGGACGTATAGAGGTTGTGCTGGTTGTACCAGGGGTTCTGAGGAACAAGCACTAAGATCGCATGTGGGGAGGGTGCGAGATGTCAGCCAGTGGATTGGGAGGGGGTGGGGGGGTTGGAAATTTGGGGGGTGGCAGACAGACTGATACCAGGAGAGAGGTGGTCATTTACACTTGCACCTCGGTGGAAGTTGTTGGTCTTCCTCTTCCACTGGACGGCGGTCCTCCAGGTCACGCTGTCCACGCTGACAGCCGCTGCCACTAACTCCCAGGCGGTATTGGTGACCCTGCTGCAGGTCCTCCGACCTCCTCGAGGGAACAGGGTGCCCAGCCTCTCGTACACAGTGGCAAGCAGCCTGGCAAGGTCGGCATCCCTAAAGGGAGGAGCAGGTCTGCACACTGCCGTGCTTATGCGTTAACTGGGAGTGAGTGGTGAGGGAGCGTTTTAAAGCGGCTCCCTCTTTTTAGCGGTGAGCAGCTGAGGCGCAGACCTGGCGAATCGGACGGCGAGGGAGCCAGCAGGGGCGAGAATCTCGTGAAGGCTGCTTTTTGGCACTAAATGCCGTTGAAGACGGGCTGCGATCTCACCAATCCAGCTGCCGCTCAACTCCCCGCGAATCGCACTCAAAACCAGACATTAACTTTGTTTCGCTGAATCACACCCTACGTCATCCAAACTGAGAATTCTGTTCAGTAACTACAATTTAAAAAATACATTTTTCCAAATGTCTCTTATCTAATCACAAATACCAAAGTGAGTTCAATGCAAGCTGGATCACATAAGGAATTTCCATAATAGGGCAGCAATGATAAAGCCCAGACCCCAAACCGATAGACTGTCAAAGGGAATGATTCTTCTCTGACCCCAATCTTCGTGTGCCTTCCCAGCCTGAAGCCACAATTTAGTGTATGTTTGGGTGATCCGCTCATTGACTCCAGCTCTTATCTCTTTATCAAATAATTCACTAACACCCAAGTACACCCCAACCCCAACTACCCCAGCCTAGATTGGCCCCACCCTCAAATACCCCTATCTCCAACCACCGACCCCACCCCCTGACTGACCCCCAACTACCCCAGCCTGGATTGGCCCCACCCTCAAATACCCCTACACTCGACCACCGACCCCACCCCCTGACTGACCCCCAACTACCACACCCATAGCTGCTGACTACCCCCACCGCAGATTATCCCAGCCCGCAAATGCCCCTGCTCCCGACCCCACCCCCTGCCACACCTGCAGCCGCTGACTGCCCCCACCCCGATTATCCTGACCCCCAAATACCCTCACCCCCCCCCGACTAGCACCCACCACCCCCCAACTACTACATCCCTGACTACCCCTACTCCAAATACCCCCACAACATGATTAATGACTTACCCCTGACTAAGCCCCCACCCCATGATTACCTTCAAAACCTCCCCACTGCCCACCCGACTCCTCCACCCATTGACCACCTTACTCTGCCACTGACTGACTGAACCTCCACTCCTGATGGCACAGTGGTTAGCACTGCTGCCGCCTAGCGCCAGGGACCCAGTTCCAATTCCGGCCTTGGGTAACTGCCTGTGTGAAGTTTGCACGTTCTCCCCGTGTCTGCGTGGGTTTCCTCCGGGTGCTCCGGTTTCCTCCCACAGCCCAAAGATGTGCAGGTGAGTTGGAATGGCTATGGTCAGAGAGTCGTGAGTCTGTGGACCTCTTCTCCTCAGAGAGCGGTGGAGACAGCGACAATGGATAATTTCAGTGCAGAGATAGATAGATTCTTGACTAACAAGGGAGTCGAAGGTTATTGGGGATAGGGAGGATAGTGGCGTGGAGGCCACAGACACATCAGCCATGATATGACTGAACGGCGGAGCAGCGGAGCAGGCCATAGGGGCCGAATGGGCTCATTCACGTTCGTAGTTTGTATAATGTCCCTTCGCCGGAGTCAGGAGTAGAAGGGGCGGACATCGGGGGAGGGGTGGAGGGAGAAAAGAACAAAATGGAAGGTCTGTGATGGGTGAGCGGGCAGAGGTGATGAAATGATAAAAGGAACGGTGTTGTGGAACTGTGCCTTTAAGAAATGGTTTTGTCTTATCACCTGGCTTCAGTGATGTCATTGTGTGGGTGGAGTTGGGCTGTGGCTCTGGGAGTTGGTTTTACTTTCACTTTGAGTTTGAACTAGTTTTGTTTGCACAGGTTGAAAGAAGATTTTTTTTGGATCTTCATTTTAAAAGCTGTTTCCAGACTGCTTGATGACTTGAAAAGAGATAATTGCTTTATGGAAGGAATTCAGACCTGCTGTTTTGGAAAGGAAACAAGAGTATCCATACCAGTGCTGTGTGCTGGGCTACATCTTTGAAAAAGGGGTTTCTGGTTTATGGGATCTTGTTATTAAATTGGAACAGTTAAAGGGGGGGGGGAACTTATTGAGGGTGATGCATAGATTACTGTAGCTGTGTGGGGTATTTATATTGGTACTTGATAAAAATGCTTACTGTGTGTGTTTTCAAAATGTTAACTCAATTTGTAGAATAAAGCTTGTTTTTGATTAAAAATGCTAAAGGTCTCTGTTGAATAACATCTGAAAGGCAGGCCCTTGTGCTCATTGTAACCAAAATCAATAAACAGTTGTAAGTCAGGTAAACTCCATGATATACTTTGGAGTTTTCTAAACAATGGGAACGAACGGAAATGGGGTGTGGCTGTAGGACAAGTGAGAAAACAAAGTCTGGGTCCAGAGGAGCTGCGAATGGCAACAGCATCACGAATACAAGCGGCGACAGTGTGAGCAAATGGCAACAGAGGTGACAGTCTGAAATAGTCCGGAGCCTAACCAAAAGACAATGGATTCTCTGGTTTTGGGACTGTGTCCCCCACACCGTCGTATAAACTGTGGCCTTCCACGCCAGTTTTTCTGGCCACATATTCCTAGCCCGACAGGAGGCTAGCAGTGAACTATCGGGAATCTCGCTGCGTTTCCGGGTCAGAGGCCGCGCATGCGCATGGCGATGGCCTCCAGCAGCCGAGCCATGCTCCATGGCGGACTCAGAGACTGGAGCTGGACCTCACAAATTGTGCCCCCGATCGGCTGCACGCCCAAACTGGACCACCTGCCCGAAATTAGCGCAGTACGTCGGGTACGTCGCTTCTCAGGGCCCGGAGAATCGGGGAACCCGCGCCGGTCCCGATTCCATGCGGGAAACTGGATTTTCCGCCTCGGCGCCGGCCGTGTTTTCAGCATCGGGGTGCGGAGAATCCCGCCCCAGGTGTTGGTCCTCAAGCTCATCCGTTGTGAACAGGGGCAGGAGGTCAAGGATAGAGAGGGCAGAGTGGGGTGGAGAACTAAGTTGGCACACTCTCAAGTTAAAGGGCCATCACTGGATGAAGTTAAAGCTGAGACAGACAGCTAAGACAGATTTCAGTCTCTCCGGGAATGAAGAGAGGGGAGGATAGTGGTGTTGAAGCTGAAATGTGAGGCGTGATCACATTGAATTGCGGACCAGGCTCGATGGGCAGAAGGGTCTATTCCTGCTCTGGTCTGTTCTGTTCTTACGTAGAAAAGGATGGATTGTTTTGAGGGCCACAGCTGAAACGTTCCTCGACTTCTCCCTGTCAGTCATTAGCTAGCGCGGAGTTAACAATCCGGACCTCCGTTGTGTTTTGAATAAAACACCCGAGGTTGGTGTTGGTTTGGAACATTAAATGCAACATGTCAGTCATTACCCTGCATTAAAGTCAATGCCAAACGTCTGCCGTGTGACTTGCAAGGGAAGGGAAATGACTACCATCAGGTTTTGAAAGCACGAGGAACAAAAGCTGTCACAGATTTTGAGAGTTTAATATATCACCAAGGACAGTTAATTTAGCAGCCATGACCTGTACAGCTCGAAGAATTAATAGCACAGCGTCTCACTGCCTGTCCTGCCATGTAATGGGAAATTACAGCTCTGATTCAAGCGCTGCCATAATACCTCAGGCATCACAGCAATTCTTTACTCAGCGTGGGACCAGACGTATAGTCTTTTTACAGCACACAAAGAGGCCCTTCAGCCCACCGTGGCTGTGCCGGCCATCGAGCGCCAATCTATCCTAATCCCGTTTTCCTGCACTTGGTGCGTAGCCTTGTGCGCTGCGGCATTTCAAATGCTCATCTCAATACTTCTTAAATGTTGTGAGGTTCTCACCTCTACCACCCTTTCAGGCAGCGAGTTCCAGATTCCCACCACCCTGATAGGGCATCACAGTAGCAATGGGGCAGCAAGGTAGCAATAGGGCAGCACGATAGTAATAGGGCAGCACGGTAGCACAAGTGGATAGCACTGTGGCTTCACAGCGCCAGGGTCCCAGGTTCGATTCCCAGTTTGGGTGACTGTCTGTGCGGAGTCTGCACGTTTTCCCCGTGTCTGCGTGGGTTTCCTCCGGGTGCTCCGGTTCCCTCCCATCGCCCAAAGACATGCAGGTTAGGTGGATTGGCCACGATAAATTGCCCTTAATGACCAAAAAGGTTAGGAGGGGTTATTGGGTTAGGGGTATAGGGTGGATGTGAGGGCTTAAGTGGGTCGGTGCAGACTCGATGGGCCGAATGGCCTCCTTCTGCACTGCATGTTCTATGTTCTGGGTGAAAAAGGTTTTCCCTCAAATCCCCACTAAATCCCATGACCCCTTACCTTCAATCTATGCCCCATGCTAATTGACCTCTCCATTAATCATAGAATCATAGAATTCCTCCAGTGCAGAAGGAGGCCATTCGGCCCATCGAGTCTGCACCGACTCTGAAAGAGCAGCCCACCCAGCCCCATTCCCCCATCCTCTCCCTGAACCCCACCTAACCTTTGGACATCAAGGGGCAACTTAGCATGCCCGATCCACCTTAGCTGTACATCTTTAAACTTAGGGAAGAAACCGGAGCACCCGGAGGAAACCCACGTAGACACGGGGAGAACGGGTCCGAATTGAATCCGGGTCCCTGGAGCTGTGAGGCCGCAGTGCTAGCCACTGTGCCACCGTGAAAAGTTTCTTTCGATCTGTGTCCCTCATAATTATCCTTTGTGCAACTCCGCAGCCCATTGGTTCCAATAGGCGATGAAGTATATTGTTCTGTCTATTGATGTAAATTTTATTAGGAGATGGTGGCATAGGGATTGTATCGCTGGGTGAAGGATCCACAGGTCATGGATCAAAATCCGATCATAGCGATTGGTGGAACTAAATCCAATTAATAAACCTGGAATTTGGAAGCGAGCCTCAGAAATGATGACCATGAAACTATCATTGATTGGAGTTAAAAAATGGCATAAAGAAAATATTGATCTCCTTGAGAGGAAGGAAATTTTTCATCCTCGTCTGGTCTGGTCTGGATGTGTCACCAGACCCATGGAAATGTGAGTGAGTCTTATACAGAAGAATCTCATCAGCGTCTGAGACAGAATGGTGCACTGGGTTGCTGCTGAGGTTCCATATCTCCAGACTGTGGAGAGTAGTCAGGTGTGTCTTTACACCCAAGTAGTGATCATACAGGGATACCTTGACGCTGAGCCCCCTCCCAATCGAGTGCACTGGTGATGGCCACAACCACGTCTGCAGCTCCTGTTTATAGACCTGAGGGGTCTTGGTGCCTCTTTCAAGACGTTTCCTGTCTTTTGCCAAGACCGGATCGAAGCCTGGGGCATGGTCATCTCGCATTGGCGCTCTCTCCCGTCAGGACTGGTGGCAACCACGTGAGAGCCGCTGCTCACGAATTGGCACCCCCACCAATTCGGGATCGATGTGGCCGGCGGAATGGAGGGCCCAGGCTGCTGGGCTGAGCAGATTCGGGGGCATGTAGAATGGCAGGGGAGCAGGCAGGATGATGCCACACGAATTGGCGCGTCGTGCCCCAGTTGACGTCCACTGGTGGCCAACGCCATCCACAGCCTGGGAACCACGGTGCACGGCCCCGACTGCCCTCGCGGGTCGAGGCGGCTCAACTGTGCAGTGGGCTCCAGTCCGAACTGGCCCTCCTTCAGATAGAATTTGACATTGGCCCCAAGCCCCAGAACCTGCCTCGGCAACTGTGGTCTCACAAAGTGAGTGGTTTGGTGAAAATTACCTCCATGTCTTTTATTCAGCGGAGAGGGGTTTTCCTGTCCAGGATGTTGTTGCCCGCTCTTCACTCCCTCGGCCTTGTCAACCGTCTGGACACACCGTGGTGTTCCGTTCTCTCAACGGACTCTCCACGTGGGAAGCCGCCCACTTTTCTATCGAGTGCCTGGTGTGGAGGGCGTCGCACGAAAGAGCCCCTTTTAACCATAGATTATAATGGTTCACAGACTCCCAAGTCGCGTATATTTTCTGTGGCCCTGAAGAGTCCGTGTTTCATGCTTACACAGAACGCACACGGTTGCAGGCACCTTATTAGTTTATTTTGAGATGGCTGCGGCTCAGGTTTTCGCTGCACTTCAATCCCACCCTCCCGGTCTTTAGCCACCCGGTGCAGAGGGGAGCAGGAAGCAGGAGGACCTCCTCGTAAGCCTGCTCCTCGGCCTGACCAACATGGCCATTAACAGGTCCCAGGCAGTGGACCGTTGAGTAGGTAATCTGGCCCGACCATCTTCCCCTCTTCCACAGCTATGTTTATGGACCAGAATCGGGGGACACGGAGCATGCAGTATCTGCTGGTGTGCTTGACGACTTTTCTTTGTGGCTTGTGGGCACCGGGAAGGGGGTAGAAGACTGGAGAATCACGATGGCCCTGAGGATATGGTGCCTGGCCTGCTGTGTGGATGCAAATGAACCATTAAGGGTGATGCGGGGTGCAAACCTCAATCTTGCCGCCAGCAGGGGGCCAAAGCATTGGAAAGGGGTCAGCACCCAGTGCCAATCCCATTTTCTCCCTGATGCCGGATTCTCCGCCACATCGGGAACTCCGCTACCGGCAGCAGATGGCCAAGAATCCCGGCTAGTCTACAAGCTCTGCCAATTTCACCACTACTGGCATGATAGCCAACACAGGCACACCTATAAAGCAATGTGGGCAATGCAGCCTCATCTGTGCGCCCAGAAAATGCCCAGTTTGTGATGTTGTTGGCAAGGCATGTGGCACCAGCAGACATTGGAAGCCCCAACCCAGAAAGCAAAGTCAAGCAAGTCATTAGGCCTCATGAGAACCCCGTAACCAAAAGACAGACAGGTACAGCTGTCTAACCGACCAACAGCATATGCCAAACAGCGTCAAGACATGGCCCATGCAGGCCGTTTAGCTAAGTTAGCTGGACAGCTGGTGTGTGTGGGCTCTTAAGGAAGTGTCCAAGAAATAGTAGATCCATTGGTTTTCCAAAATTCTTTGGACTCTGGAATGGTTCCGACAGATTAGAAGATTGCAAATAAACCCCAGCTAATCAAAAAAGGGAAGTAGAGAGAAAGCAGGGAACTATAGACCAGTGAGCCTAACATCGGGAAGTAGCTGGAGGATTTCATAGCACAGCATTTGGAAAGCAGTGGTATAATCAGATAAAGTCAGCATGGATTTATGAAAGAGAAATCATGCTTGACAAATCTACTCGAATTCTTTGAAGATGTAACTAGTAGTGTTGACCAGGGAGAACCGGTGGATGTGGTTTATTTCGACTTTTCAGAAAGCTTTCGACAAGATTTCACATAGCAGATTAATATGTAAAGTTAAACCGCATGGGATTGTGGGTAGTGTCTTGAGATGGATAGAAAGCCAATCGGCAGACATGAAGCACAAATTTGGAATAAATGTGTCTTTTTCTGATTGGCAGGCAGTGACTAGTGGGGTACCACAGGGATCTGTGCTAGGACCCCAACTGTTCATAGTATATATTAATTATTTGGAGGAGGGAACAAAATGTATTATCTCCAAATTTGCAGATGATACAAGGTTGGGTGGGAGGGTGAGCTGTGAGGAGGATGCAGAGATGGTTCAGGATTTGGACAGGCTGAATGAGTGGGCACATGCATGGCAGATACAGCATAATGTGGATAAAGGTGAGGTTATCCTCTTCGGTAGCAAAAATAGGAAGGTAGATTATTATTTGAATGGGTGTAAATTGAGAGAGGTGGAGACTCAGCGAGACTTTGGTGTCCCCGTGCATCAGTCGCTGAAAGTAACAGGTATAGCAGGCTCTCAGGTAGAGCAGGCAGTAAAGAAGGCAAATGGTATGTTGGCCTTCACAGTGAGAGGTTTGGAGTATAGCAATAGGGATGTTTTACTGCAGTTGTATAGGGCATTGGTGAGGCCGCAGCCAGAGTATAGTGTGCAGTCTGGTGTCCTTATCTGAGGAAGGATGTTCTTGCTATGGAGGGAGTGCAGCGAAGGTTTATCAGGCTGATTCCTGAGATGGCAGGACTGTCATATGAGGAGAGACTAAGTCGGTTAGCATAAGATTCATTGGGGTTTAAAAGAGTGAGAGGGGATCTCATAGAAACTTAGAAAATTCCAACAGGATTGGACAGGATAGAGGCTGAAAGAATGTTCCCGATTGTGGGGGAGTCCAGAACGAAAATCAGAGTGTCCTTTTAGGACTGAGGTGAGGAGAAATGGTTTCACCCAGAGAGTGGTGAATCTGTGGAATTTGTTACCACAAAAAGTAATTGAGGCCAAAACATTGTGTAATTTCAAGAAGGAATTATATATAGTTCTTGGGGTTAAAGGGATCAAGGGATATAGGGAAGGCGGGATCAGAGTATTAAACTTGATGATCAGCCATGATTATAATGAAGGCGGAGCAGGTTCGAAGGGCCGAATGGCCTCCTCCTACTTATATTTTCTATGTTTATACGGGATGCAGCGCAAGGCCAACGTACGGGTTCAATTTTCCAATTGGCTAAGGTTATTCATAAAGGCCCCCCCCCCCCCCCGCCTTCTTAAACTTGTCCTTCACCTGAGGTGCGATGATCCTCAGGTTAAATCACCACCAATCAGCTCTCATCTCAAAAGAGCAGCCTATGGTCATCTGGGACTATGGCGACTTTATTTCCTTACTTTACAATCCAATAATACACAGAGTGAGTGACATGATTTGAACCAAGTATGTACACCTTTTCCACGTTTGCAAAGTTCAGCGTGTTGGGGCAGCACGGTGGTGCAGTGGTTAGCACTGCTGCCTCACGGCGCTGAGGTCCCAGGTTCGATCCCACCTCTGGGTCACTGTCGTTTGCACATTCTCCCCGTGTTTGCGTCGGTCTCGCCCCCACAACCCAAAAAGATGTGTAGGGCAGGTGAATTGGCCACGCTAAATTGCCCCTGAATTGAAAAAAAAGAATTGGGTACTCTAAATTAATTTTTTTTAAAGTTCAGCATGCGACAAGACCAGCACAGGATGACCGATTGGCAGATAGGAGCAGAGTAACCTTTCCAACCATCATTCATGGATGTTCCCCAGAGTACGTGATACATGTGGGTACATGATTCATGACCAGCATGTACCAAATTGAACAATGGACAGAAAGTTTGAGTACATGGGTACATAGAATCCAGCAGAAATTGTCATCATGAGCGGGATTCTCCGACCCCCCGCTGGGTTGGAGAATCGCCGGGGGGGGACAGTGTGACTCCCGCCCCCGCCGGCTGCCGAATTCTCCGGCACCGGGGATTTGGCGGGAACGGGAATCGCAGCGCCCCCCCCCCCCCCCCCCCCCCCGGCGATTCTCCGGCCCGCGATGGGCTGAGTGGCTGCCCGTTTTCGGGCGGTCCCGACGGCGTAAGTCACAACAGGTCCTTACCGGCGGGACCTGGCTCCACGGGCGGCCTGCAGAGTCCTCGGGGGGGGCGGGGGGTATCTGGCCCCCGGGGGGGGTGCCCCCACAGTTGCCTGGCCTGCGATCGGGGCCCACCAATCCATCGGGTGGGTGTGTGCCATGGGGGCACCCTTTCCCTCCGCACCAGCTGCTGTCAACCTCCGCCATGGCCGGTGCGAAGAAGAACCCCCCTGAGCATGAGCTGGGATGACGCCAGCAAACGCTGGTGCTCCCGCGCATGCGTCAATTCACGCTGGCCAGCGGAGGCCCTCCGGCGCCGGTTGGCGTGGCGCCAAGCCCTTCCGCGCTGGCTGGCGCAGCGACAAACACTCCAGCGCCGGCCTAGCGTCCGCACCTTTGGAGCGGCCCGACGCCGGAGTGGTTCACGCCAGTCCTCGGCGCCAAAGTGGCCCGCCCGCCGGTTCACGGAGAATCCCGCCCCACATGTCCAGAATCAAGGTGACAGCAAGTACGAACTTGAAATGGCCACAGTGTGACAAAACAAATGGCAGAACCATGTGATGAACCATCAATCGAACGCGAGACGAGACAAATGTTAGGCTTTAATAAGCTAGTAGTTAGCCCTGCGGTCGACTACAGTAAATGGCCGACCGCCGGGCGTTCTGGGTATTTATACCTCGCTCTGAGGCAGGGTTAACTCAGCCTCTCGACCAATCGGGGAGCCGTCACATGACTGGTCTCAACCAATCGGCCGAGAGGCACATGACCGACCAGGGCCAATGGTAAGCCAGTGTTCTGCACCAATGGCAGACAGCTATGCAAATCATACCATCACACCATGCCACAAGCACAAACAATGAGTAATCATGAATAAAACACAATCTATAGCAAAGCACAACAAAAGTGCCCCTCAGAATGGAAGGATGTAAAGGGATTTGGGATTGCAGGGTGGCACAGTGGTTAACATTGTTGTCTCCCAGCACCAGGGACCCAGGTTCAATTCTAGCCTTGGGTGATTGCGGAGTTTGTATAAGCGATCCATGATAATGGTTCCAGACATGAGGAACATCAGTTATGAAGATAGATTAAAGAAGTTGAGAGTAAAGAAGGTTGAGAGGCGATTCAATGACGGTGTTCAAAATCATGAGGGTGTCTGGGCAGAGTAGATAGGGAGAAACTGTTCCTGCTGGAAAAAGGATCAAGGCCCAGAGGGCACGGATTTGCTGGCAAACAAAGCAAATGCGGTGAGAGGGAAAAAACATTTTCATGCAGCGAAATCCTTGAACGTCCTTCCTGACAACTCTGTGGTTGTAGTTACATTGCATGGACTGCAACGGCTGAACAAGGCGGCTCACCACCACCTTCTGGAATGCGATTTGGAATGAAATGAAATGAAAATCGCTTATTGTCACGAGTAGGCTTCAATGAAGTTACTGTGAAAAGCCCCTAGTCGCCACATTCCGGCGCCTGTCCGGGGAGGCTGGTACAGGAATCGAACCGTGCTGCTGGCCTGCTTGGTCTGCTTTAAAAGCCAATGATTTAGCCCTGTGCTAAACCAGCCCCTAATGGACAATAATTTGGCTTGTCTGTGGTGTTCAAATCCGGAGAATTAAATCTTTATTTAGAAATCTGTCAATTCACAATGAACAGAACCTTGTCACCAATGGAAGCAATAAAATGATCAAGCTTCACAAGTGCAGAAAATTATATTCTAATGGTAGCATAACATCGTGCCCTCATAAAGCAGCTTAATTTTTAACTGAAGATCCCACCAACAAAACAAGTTTGTTACTGAAGTGGATTGTCGATATGCTGAGGAAGAATGTGGGTCAAAGCTACTGTAAGGTGAATCTGACGGTTATTGCTGTGGGCAAATGACCCTTGAACCAGTAAGAACTTTCAATTTATCTTCAAAGATGTTACTCTGGCACTTTTCACTCCTCTGTCACCTCAAGCCGAGGGAAGGTTAGCCCACGGGGCATTTGATCTTTTCCTCCTTTTCATGTGAGTTTCCTTCATCAACTTCGTTGACATCCATGGGTTGAAGTGATGTCTTCAGATTAATTCGCAAAGCGGGCTGAGCTTCTGTGACCATCGAAGTGAGCGGAGGCCAGTCACGTCTCACTACCTTCCTCAAAGGTTATTTTGGAGAATAAAATTTCCAAACTCCAGAAAAATAAATTAATTTTCCTTCCCTTCTCTCCCTCTCTCTCTCTCTCTCTTTCTCTCCATCATCCCTGAAGAATGGCACAAATAAACACCTTGCACTCCTCCATGCCAATCTGCATTGGAATGCAGAGAAAAGCACTAAAATCAGCAATCGGCACCGTGAGCAGACAGCTACCAGATGAAACACAACGGAGAGAGCAATTTAAACAGCATTTGCATTTTAACCTTCAAATTCTTTCTCAATATCGATGTTGCAGAAACTGCACTTCATTTCTGGACTGAACGACAACAAGCCACCAAGGAATCCGCAAGGTTGGGCCGTTACAGGCTAAGGGAATCAAGCGGAAGATTAAGGTGACATAGTCCATTTCACTTTCTCAACAACCCAGGAATAAAAGCTTGACTTTTAGCAAACAAGCCTGAAGGTACGGCGATACACTTTCGGAGAACTTGGGTGTTCAATAATGATCAGCATGTGGACTTCAGGGCTGAATCCTCTTATGAGGAAAGGTTGGACATGTTGGATCGGAATCCACTGGAATTTAGAAGAATGAAAGTAATCTTAAAATAGAAAAGAACCATAGAATAACGACAGTGCAGAAGGAGGCCATTCGGCCCATTGAGTCTGCACCGACCCTCTGAAAAGATACCCTACTTAGTGCCGGGCCCCCACCTTATTCCTGTAACCCAGTAACCCCACCTAACCTAACCTTTTCGACACTAAGGGGAAATTGATCATGGCCAATCCACCTAACCTGCACATCTTTGCACTGTGTAAGGAAAGAGGAGCAGCCGGAGGAAACCCACGCAGACAAGGGAAGAAAGTGCAAACTCCACACAGTCACCTGAGGTTGGAATTGAACCCGGGTCCCTGGAGCTTTTGAGGCGGAAGTGATAACCACTGTGTCACTGTGCCGCCCTTATTGAAACATATATGGCGGAATTCTCCCTTCCTGAGGCTAAGTGTTTATACCTTACGGGGCAGGATTCCTGAACTTCCAAGGCAGCAAAACTGGCGCCATTCACAACCCCTCAGATAATGAAGCAGTCCATGTCCAAATCCAGCAAGTCCTGGACGATATCCAGGCTTGAGCAAGATACATTCATGCCACACAAGTGCCAGGCAATGACCATCGCCTCCAAGAGAAGATCTAATCATCGCTCCTTAACATTCAATGACATTACCATCACTGAATCCATTGCTATCAAAGTCCTGGGGGTTACCATTGACCAGAAACTGAACTTGGCTGGCCATATAAATATGGTGGCTACCTGAGCAGGTCAAAGGCTAGGAACCCTGTGGTGAATAACTCACCTCCTGACTCACCAAAGCCTGCCCACCATTTAGAAGGCACAAGTCAGGAGTGATGGAATACTCTCCACTTGCCTGATTGAGTGGATTTCTGGCATCGGGCAAACTGTCCCCAAGTCAATTAATGAGCCAATTAACACCAATTGTCCCTGAGCCCACCACAATTTATTTCCGGCAAAGGGATTAAATGGGAGGAACATGACTCGCCCGTATGTTGCCAGCAAACCCGAGCAACAGCAGCTTGCAAAACTGGCTGGTAGCTCTGGAGGGCTGGGATTTCCACCTCTGGGGTCCACAATCCTGGGAAAACTCCAATGCTGAGACCTGCGAAGTGCCTCACGGGTACTTAATTCTGCCGGACCTCCCCCATGAGCTGATGGGAGTTCTCCAACCAATGGATGGAACTCTCTTTGGGCCCATTAAATCCCAATGCATTGAGTTAGGTCACAGATCAGCCATGACCTGATTGAATGCTGGAACGGGCTTGAGGGGCTAATGGCCTCCCCCTGTTCTTGCGTTCCAGCCCCAACAGATTTAGCGATTTATGGAATCTATTTTCGCAACTTGCCCCCCCCCCCCCCGGTCGAGTGTATCTCAGCAGGGGGAGGCAGCATGCCATTCTCTCTTCCCGCCATTATCCAATGACCCCCCCCCCCCCCCACAGTGCCGGGAAAGCCGCCGGCGGGGGTGCGCTGCCAATGGGACCAGAACAACCCGCTGCCGGCAAGCAGCCGGAGTATTCCGGCAGCGTGCATTTATATAGTGCCTTTACCGGAGCAAAACATTCCATGTTGCTTCACAGGAATGACTGGCAACAACATTTGACACTGGGCTACATCATTAGGGAAGCTGATCAAAAGCTTGGTCGAAAAGGTAGCCTAGTAAAGATGGAGGAGAGAGGGAAACATGCAGAGAGGGTAAGGGGGGATGTTTGTCATTTGAACCCCAGAGTTTCAAGACAATCACACTTTGAAACTCCAAATATTGGAGCTTGCTCAAGTGTATTTCTTACCCTTCTCCATGTGACTGGTGGACTGGTACTTTGCTGCTTAACCCCTGGCTGCAGTGCAGCTGCAGATGTGATACTCCAGATGTGTGCGTTCACACAACAATTAGTTTCCGTTTCTTCACAAATGGTATAAGAGTCGAACAGAGGCAATGCATGAGTTCAGGGACGGAGCAGAAAATGACGCAGCCATCAATGGTGGAGCAATGAAAATGAGCAAGGACAGGCCAGAATTGGGAGGAGGGCAGAAATCTCAGATGGCTCGAGGAGAATGTACTGCATGTGGCTAGCGAAGGAACCAATGGACCACAGAAAATTAATGGCACAGAAAGAGGCCACTCAGCCCATTGTGTCTGCCCCGGCCAAAAAAGGGAATAAAGATACCATCCGCTCATTATAATTATAATCCCATTTTCCAGCACCTTCTCCATAGCCTCATAGGTTACAGCATTTCAGATGTAGATCCAGGTACCTTTAACATGAGTTGAGTCTCTCAGCTTCAAACATCAACTTGGACTCCCACCACATTCTGGGTGAAAAGATTTTTCCTCATGCCCCCTCTAAACCTACCAATTTCTTTAAATCTATGTCACCTCCCCCCTCCCAACCCGCCCCCTCCCCGCCCCCCACCAGTAATTCAGCTAAGGAAAACATAGAAAATAAGAACAGGAGGAGGCCATTCGGCCCTTCGAGTCAGTTCCGTTATTCATTATGATCATGACTTATCATCCAACTCAATAGTCTAATTCCGTTTCCCCCCATATCCTTAGATTCCCTTCACCCAAAGTGCGATATCTAACTGCTTATTGAAAACATGCTTTGGCCTCAACTACTTCCTGTGGTAATGGATTCCACAGGCCGACCACTCTCTGGATGACAAAATGGCTCCTCATCTCTGCCCTAAATGGTCTACCCTGTAACCTCAGATTGTGACTCCTGGTTCTGGACACCCCCACCATCGGGAACATCCCTCCTGCATCTACCCTGTCCAGTCCTGTTAGAAGTTTATAGGTTTCTGTGAGATGCCCCCTTAATTCTTCTGAACTCTAGCGAATATAATCCAAACCGATTCAATATCTCCTCGTACATCAGTCCCACCATCCCAAGAATCAGTCTGATAAACCTGCGCTGCGTTCCCTCTGGAACAAGAACTTCCTTCCTGCCTTCCAAGTCTTTCCTGTTTTCCCTGTCAAGGCAATTTTATGCACCTCAGATAAGTCACCCTCAGCCTCCTCAATTCTAATTCTATCCAATCTCTCCTCATCGCTGCAAGTTTCAAGCCCAAGCAATATTCTTGTAAATCTCCTCTGCATTCTCTCCAGAGGAATTATGCCCTTCCTGTAATGTGGTGACCAGGACAGTACACAAAACTCCAGCTGTGGTCCAAACAGCGTCTCATCCAATTCCATCATGACATCCCTGCTTTAGTATTCAATACCTCGCCCAACATTCCATATGCCACCTTGACCAACTTGTCTACCTGCCCTGCCACCTTCAAGCACCTGGGGACATGCACCCCAGAGCACTTCCTCAACCTCTCTCAATGTCGTCCTGTTGATTGGGTTTTGCCTTGCTTTGCTTTCCTCCCCAAATACATTAACTCACACTCTCCAGTACTGGGAAGCATGACTATGTCTGATCTATAACTGGGTTATTGTAAGCACATAATTATTTACAGATGTCCAAGGCTACAGGTATTGCTCGTGCTAGGGAATGGGCTTTTTCTGGACTTCCAGGCATGCGCCTCTCTCGTACATCATCATGTGGGCAGTCCTGTTTCTCCAATCCCCCACATTTCGCCCCGAACACCCTAGAAGTACAGATTACAGAGATCAAGAAGGGTGAGGTCGTGGGGGAACAGAAGATGGAGAATTTTGAAACGGAGGCAGGAGCTAATGTGGGCCAGCGAGCATCGAGGTGATGGCTGAGCAGTATATAAAATGGAAACTGCAAAATGTCAGCAAGCTCAAGTTTACGGAGAATGTGGCCAGGAAATTCCTACCTACGTCACCCCCCCCCCCCCCCACCCCCCACTCACCCTCCCGCACATGGTGGGTTTACTGGTGGCAGAGGTGAGTCGCCATTGTTATAACATTACAACACCCTGGACAAGGTGCTCGGTCAATTCCAGCTCCACAGACCCCGGAGTCCCAACGTAAGTGAATTAATTGCAATAATTCATTTTTTTCCTAATATCTTTAACCTTTGACTGCTCCAATGAGTTACAGACACCAGATTTATAAGTAAACCATGACCTAACTGTTTACTAATAATAAGAGGAAAAAATGAATATGTAAAGAAATAACAGGATGATGATCTACCTGTCTACCTAATCCCAATACCACCCTCCACCCAGACACACACAAGGCAGAGGCACGTTAAGGGCTGGGGAGGATTTTTTTAAAACTGGGATTAACAGAAATGTTTCAGGTGACTCTTCACTGCTGTGGTTGCGGCCTCTGGGAAATAAATTCATTCAAAAGTGTTTCAGGTAGGCGCAGTTCTGTCCTTCAACCACCAGGCAGAGCTTTACACACGATTCTGGTTGATGTACTTCCGCCCCTCTTCCACCAGGTGGAGATTCTGCCTCCCTGAGGTATTATTGAGTCGGGATTCTCCGTTGCCTGACACCGATATCCGAATCGCCATTCAGGCAGAGAATCCATTCCGACCCCAAAATCGGGGCCGGCGTCGGTTTGACACTGGTCGACCATGCTTAATCCCCTTAGAAGTGGCAAAATCGCATCACGCACTGCACGCCGTTGAAACGGCATTGGCGCATCGTCTGCGTGCGCGCCCACTAAGCTCCGCCCCCAAGGGGCCAATTTCCCGACCGCACGGGTGACGTTGGTCGGAGCGGTCGGGGACCCAGCATGGCAGCTGCGGACTGTGTCCAGCACTGCCACACTGGACCGGTATCTGTGCCTTTGGCCAGGGGGGGACTTCTGTGAGCGCCGGGTGGACTGCTGGAGGGTGACCTGTGGGGTCTTGGATGGCGGGTCAGGCCGGCGCCATGTTGTACAGCGTGACCCCTGCAGGTCTGGGACCTGGCCATTCTCTGGATGCTTTCGGCACGGGAGCCGGGAGTTCCACCCGACACCGCTGCTCGCCCCTCACCGGTCCTGGAATCGGCGAAGGTTCAGCCCGATTTTGGCTCAAAGTTAGCAGGCCTTCCATTTGCCTGATGTCTGTGCAGAAACTTTGGTTGTATTATAAAGAATACTCTCAGCTGAAGCTTCAATTTGATTTCTTCCCAGCCCCTCAGACAGAGGGTTAGAGGGTTGCAGACCTGTAGAAAAATGGTTTGCACTTTCTCATCCCAGAGATCTCTTTGACAGTTTGCTGTCTGTGACTGTTGAGCACAGAGCCTTCACATGTCCGACTGGCAGCTTCTAAAAGCTCCTGGCAGTGAGAGGGAACAGAGAGAAAACCTTCAAGCTGCATCAGGGCTGAACCCTTCTCAGAATTGACAAAATGTCTCTGGCTTCTCCTGTTCCAGAGGTTGCTGAAGAGCTCCACCAATCCCAAATGCGAATTGTTCCAAAGTCCGGATTCCAATTTAGATGATTGGTGCTTGCCAAGTCTATCAAACTGACATCATGGGATCTGCCAGAGAACCTGAAGGGAAGCCTCGGCCCGCTGTTTCAGGGTGCCCAAAATCTATAGCTGCAGCAGCTAACAAGAAGACTGCAGATTGAAGGCAGGCAGCAGGACCAGGATTAACAGGAGACGCAGAACAAGCAAAGGCTTTCCAACAGTGACCGAATACCATTGGCTGCTGGGTTCCCCAGCTGCCTGGCGGGCGATCGATGCAAATGGCCTTTGACTTTGACGGGACCTTAAGATCCCATCGCCGGCCAATGGCAAGCCCCATCTGCCATCTGGAAAACTGCCGTGGGGGGGTGTGCGGCAAAATCCCAGCCTGCGAGTGGGAGTGCATGTTACGAGTAGAGAACAAATGGTAAGACTCCCCCAACACACGCATGTGCACAACATTGGCTTTAGCTGTGTGATAATGCTTTGAGTAAAAATAAAGGTTTGGAGCTGACATTGGACTGTGAAAGATTCAGCAAAGTGCATTCAGATCATGCCCATAGTAAACTGTATATTGCTTCAGTCTGCATTATATCTACACAGATAAAGTTACCATGTCGGTTTCCTTGAGTGGTCTTACTGGAGGCTACAGGCCTGATTTCCAGTACTGAGCAACGTGCTAATAATGCCCTTGGTAGCGGTAACACTGCTACAAGACAGATAGCATCGGCGTGATGAACAGTACTTTCTCCAGACTAGAAGGTATTATTATTATACAGGGGTGTACCCCAAGGGGCCAGTAGTGGGACCACTTTTTCCTTTGATACATAGTAATAACCTGGGCTTAGAACCTGGGCTGGGAATCCTTTTAAAGTTTGCGGATGATCGGAAATTACGAAATGGAGAAGAGGGGAGAGTGTGTCCAGTGGCAGGGAGATCAGTAAGCAGGGAACACAGATTTAAGATGATTTGCAGAGACGACACGAGGTAAAGAGGTTTACCATCTGCCTGAACGGGATGGTTGAAGCGGATTCATTAATAATTTTTAAAAGGGCGTTGGACGGGTAGTTGAAGAGGAACGGCAACAAGGAATGTTCAAGCCGTGGGGCTAATTGGATAGCTCATTCAGTGAGCTAGCACAGGCTTTATGGGCCAAATAGCCTCCTTCTGAGCAGTTATTTCTGCAATCTGTCCCAATTTAAAGTCAAGGGGCGCGACTTTCCTCCCCCCCACACCACCTTGTCAACACCCCCCCCCCTCCCCCCCAACAACGGGGTATTTTTGGATGAGGCGGCCGGCAATTGGTTGTTGGTAGGGTCTTCCAGGCGCGTCAAAGCCTCCGGGGTCTTACGTGCCCGGCACCCTCCACCGTCTGGAAACGTACCATGAGGAGTCACCATCGACGGGACCATAAACGGCGGGAAGGGCCGTAATACTTTGAACAAAGAGCAATATCGGACCCAGAATAAAATCAGTTCATGACCCTTTAGAAGGTGACGGCCAGTACCCAATTATTATTTTTTTTCAATTAAAGGGCATATCTTTGGGTTGTGGGGATGAAACCCACGCAGACACAGGGAGAATGTGCAAACTCCACACAGAGAGTGACCTAGAGCCGGGATTGGAAGCCGGGTCCTCAGCGCCGTAGGCTACAGTGCTAACCACTGTGCCACGTGCTGCCCTGGCAGTCAGCTCTGAGCAGTCGCGTGTGAGGTTTTTCCTGTTGAAACCCGCGGCATGAAGGAGGAGAGCAGGAGGACGGCAGCCTGCATGGAGGCTCGGGACCAGAAAAGGTGAGTCAGGGACCAAGTTGGGGGGGAAGGTGGAGGAGTGGAACAGGGATCCAAGGAAGGAACGAGGATGTGAAGCAGTGAAGTTGGAAGGGTTGTGCATCCTGGGTGTGGTTGTTGATGGTGAGAACAGTCACTGAAGGCAGTATCAGTGCTGCCCAAACGTGTCACCTGCAACAGAGCAGCACCCCCTCAATACTGCATTGGAGTGTCAGCGTCCATTTTGGAATTCATGTCTCTATAGTGAGACAACATTTGCAAACTTGGAGTAAAGAGTGCTATCCACCTAGCCTAGGCTAATGCATTAAAACATTTAAGAGTTCATTATTACGAGAAAGTGTGCTACTTTAACAAATGCAAGATTAGCACGACTCATCATAATAGTGCAAGATGGCAAATCATTTGCAGGATATTTGTTGGGATTAGTAAACAGTTTTATAAGGATCCCAGACGAGAAGCCAACTATTTTCGATTTGTAAAAGGTTCCTGCACCACAGAAGCGATAACACTGATCGATAGGCATAATTTATGCTAAAACAAACTTTAATTTGAATGCAAAATTAACCACATTAACAATAAAGAAATAGCTACACAGTTATCTGTTACATCAGTTCTGAAGTGAAAGAAGAAACTTTAATTTACTTTCTAAATCTGCCACTATATTCCAATTAAGCAAACCAATATTGTTCAGATACCACTCATAAATAAAGTTAACAACCAGGTTTATACTTGCTTTTCTCCGTTCAGGATCTTTGGAAAGAGAATCTTTCAGGGCCAAAACTGCAACCCCTGTCCAGATAAAGCTCCAAAGAAGCACTAAATTTTTCAGACAGACCTGGCTCCTCCCTTTAATTATATTACCTACACCCAACGCATAAGATATTCTTCTCTCTCCTCCTTTACAATATCCCATGACCTGTTCATCCAGGAACAAACACAGCACCCCTCATAAATTATCTACACCCCAGTTGTCCTTTAAATAAAAGCAATATTCCATTAGCTAGCTATCTGTAAACATGTCGATGGTTTCTCAAATATATGAGCAGAAAACCTCATGAAAAATCAATGATTAACTCAATTTTACTATCCCTTAATCAAAGCTTTAGCAGTCATACTGTATGTATGCACCTTAACCCAGTTTTTAATAACATTACTGCAAAAGAAATATAAACTATGATAATTTCTTACTTCCATTGCAGTTCATTCAATCGCGAGTTGGGAATCTTTGGAAGTCTCTGTGCCAGATGTTGTGGCAATGAAATTGGATACTTTCCGTAGTTTTGAATCAGTGGTCATCAGGGGCAGATGTCCAGACAAGTGAAGGAAAATGGGGGGGGGCAGTGGTGAAGCCGAGAACAGAGCAACACCAGTTGTTAATCTGCCACCAGCGGTCACAGCCTGGGAACCCCAATTACCGGCGGGCGGTACTCGAGACCCCTATGCACGCGCAGGCTGGGAAATGGCTGCATGTGCGCGGTTCATCTTTCCTCTTCTTCAGGATTGGAACAGGCATACATGTGCATCAGGAAAAGATACACAGATGTGACTCGGGAGTGAGACTGCAAGTCGGGTGACCTGAACCAGGGCGCCGTTGCAGAGACCCAGGGAGCAGGACATGGGGAGAGAGAGACAGGGAGCCATGTATAAAATGCTGAGAGCAGCAATTGATTTCGTCCAGAGAAATGACCTGGCTGGCTGACAAATATTAGCCAGACCGAGGGTGTTGGAAGAACCAGCGGAAGTGAAAGAAACTGAGATGCTTCATGAAGGAGGGACATTGTTTTCTGATGGCATCGCAGGCAGATTAATTTAGACAGTAAGAGGCAGAAACTATATAAAAGGGAGATGACGTAAAAATTCAAGAGGGCAGAATTTTTTGACCCTTCCCGTTGGCCGGGTCTTTCGGTCTCAACGAAGACACCTCCTCCCCCAACGACGGGTTCCCTAGCAGACGAGCCATGCCAAATGCCATAGACACAAGTGGGACAAGGAGTTCCTACTGGCAGCCAAAGGCCGCCCACCCTCTGCCATCGGAAAACACGACCTGGGAATATCCGGAAAATTCCGCCCTCTGTTATAATAATAATCTTAATTGTCACATGTAGGCTTACATTAACACTGCAATGAAGTTACTGTGAAAATCCCCTCATCGCCACACACCGGCGCCTGCTCAGGTACACTGAGGGAGAATTCAGAATGTCCAATTCACCAATTCAGAGAGTTGTGAACACAGCCCAGTCCATCACACAAACCTGTCTCCCATCCATGGACTCCATCTACACCTCCCGCTGCCTGGGGCAGCATAATCACAGACCCCTCCCAGCCGGCTTACTTACTTTTCCAACTTCTTCCATCGGGCAGGCGATACAGAAGTCTGAGAACACGCACGAACAGACTCAAAAAAAGCTTCTTCCCCACTGTCACCAGACTCCTAAATGACCCTCTTATTGACTGACCTCATTAACACTACACCCTGTATGCTTCATCCGATGCAATGTTTATGTAGTTACATTGTATATCTTGCGTTGCCCTATTATGTATTTTCTTGAATTTTGTTTAATTCCCTTTCCTTCCCATGTACTGAATGATCTGTTGAGCTACACACCGAAAAATACTTTTCACTGTACCTCGGTACACGTGACAATAAACAAATCCAATCCAATCCAATCCAATCTAATCCAACAGCACGTCTTTCGGGACTTGTGGGAGGAAACCGGAGCCCCTGGAGGAAACCCACGCAGACACGGGGAGAACATGCAGACTCCGCACAGACAGTGACCCCAGCCGGGAATCGCACCTGTGACCCTGCCACTGTGAAGCTACTGGGCTAACCGCTGTGCTACCATGCTGCCCACTCTTTCCAAAAACCTAAGCCAAAAGGAGGAAGGTACGGTGAATGAGGCTGACAAGTTTAGCCCAACCTCTTTCGTAGAAATGCTACAGGTTGAATCTGAGTTGAGAGAGCCGTAGCAAATAGCTCACTCAGAGATGGATTCTCCATTGGTGGGAATGTCCGCTTTGCCGGCAGCACACTCACACTTACGGATTTCCCAATGGAGTGGGAGTACCCACAATGGGAATCTCCATTGGCTGGCTGCCAGGATGGAGAATCCCACTGCCGGCGGGACGGAGAATCATGCCCAATGTGCTCATAAGGAGACCACCTCAAATACCAACAGATCAGGAATGGGTGGTAGTTCAGCTGAATATCAGCATGGAATTTTATAAGTGGCTCAGGAAATTCCAATGGCAGGTCACTTAGGTGTGAGAAAACACAGGCTAAAATATTGAAACATTTTATTGACCAGGATTGCATAAAGACATGGATAAATTCTGTCAGACATGTCATACATGACAGGCAGTGGGGAAACCCCAATCATCAATTAGACGGGCACGCTTAATTCCAATACACAGATATTGAAGAAGCGTTTCGCAGTGCCTTACTAGATTGTGTAGGACCCCTACCAAAAACCAGGGGCGGGATTCTCCGACCACCCCCCCCCCTCTCCCCCCCCCCCCCCCCCCCCCACCCCCGCCGGGGGAAAATCGCAGCATGCCGCCCGGCAGCTGCTGGCAGCGGCCCCCACGGCAATTCTCCGGCCCGCGATAGGCCGAGTGGCTGCCCATTTTCAGCGGGTCTCGCCACCATAAATCACAACAGGTTCTTACCGGCGGGACCTGGCACTACGGGCAGCCTGCAGAGTCCTCGGGGGGGAGGGCGCGGGGGTATCTGGCCCCCGAGGGTGCCCCCATGGTGGCCTGGCCTGTGATCAGGGCCCACCGATCCACGGCTGGGCCTGTGCCATGGGGGCACTCTTTCCCTCCGCACCAGCCGCTGTCAACCTCCGCCATGGCCAGTGCGGATAAGAACCCCCTGCGCATGCGCTGGGATGATGCCAGCACACGCTGGTGCTCCCGCACACGCGCCAACTTGCGCCGGCTGGCGGAGGCCCTTCGGCGCTGGTTGGCGTGACGCCAAGCTCTTCCGCCCTGGCTGGCCCGACGCCAAACACTCCGGCCTAGCCCCTGAAGGTGCGGAGGATTCCGCACCTTCGGGGCGGCCCGTCGCCGGAGTGGTTCACGGAGAATCCCACCCCGGAAGTGGCAATTATTATCATAGAACAATTATGAATGTTTCAACAGGATTTACTGAGGCACAGCCTTTGTGAGAAATTATGGAAAATGAGGTAGTGGGAAAGTTAATTCAATTTTTTGCGAGATATGGATTAGCTAAGGAAATGCAATCAGATCAAGCCTCAAAGTTTATATCACAAATATTCAAAGAGGTAATTAATAGTTGAAGTATTAAATAATCTAAGTAATCAGTTTATTATCAGCAGAATCTTGTGAATTTGTTCAGTAACTTTCCTCCATGGTTTCATAGAGGAAGATAAGGGGTGGGATTCTCCGTCTCGCCAGCCCCGTTTTCCGGCGCGGCATGCCCCCCCCCCCCCCCCCCACCCCCCAAGCAGCGGGATTCTCCGCTCCCCCAATCGGCCAATGGGGTTTCCCCCACCCCACGCTGTCGGGAAACCCCTGGCCGTGGGTGCACTGCCGTCAAAGCGGAGGATCCCACCGACGGAGAATCCTGCAGGGGATCCATCAGGCAAGGTTTCACTCTAACTCGTCCAGCATTAACACCAACTGGGATTGTAACAATGTTCAGTCATTGAACAAATCAAAGTCAGACATTGATAAATTTGGGGGTTATTGAGGAAATGAAGGGGTATAGAGGTAGTGTGAGTAAGCGCAATTGACGGACAAAATCATCCATGATCTTATGGAACAGCAGAACAGACACAAAGGCTCAATGGCCTACTCATGCTACTATTTCTTACAGTCTTGCCTCCTTATCGACTAAAAATTCAGGCGTTTTTATTTTCCCCATCAATCAGGTTGTGGTCCAATTTGCCTTGGTGGTGAGTTGTGTTGAGTTCTTTCCTTTCATGTTCACTGTATCACGATGGAGACTCGGATTAATAGGCTCTGACTGCCGTAGGAAATATTCACGGTACCCAGCAGGGATAAACTTCTAAATTATTTACGCTGTACCATACAGAGTTCTAAGCAATATTCTGATGCATGAAAATCTGGGAAGCCTTTCAAGAATTATGATTCAGGGTTGTTAGTAACCTACGGTTTTAATCTTTTTTTTTTGCAGTCATATCACCATATCTTCCATTTTCACTTAATTAAAACCTTTTATATGAAGCGGCCAACTTTCAACTCGGTAACACACCGACTGCACAATCTTCTGATAAGCAAATTAGACTCGTTCCTGTAGATGTGTGCCGGCAATTTTTCCCAATTCAATTTCATGATTAATAATTGTAAAATGAGCTAATGTAACAAACTGCCAAGAATATTAATATTGAAACAAAAATGCATTTGAAGCAGTTTGAAAGAGATAGGGATTAATCATGTACCCACCTGCAGAGTGCTATAAACTTAAACATTAGAGCTGGGCCATTTAGAGGTCATATCCAGAAATGTTAATTATTTGCACAAAAGAGAGTGGGGTGTGTGGGTGGGGAGCGAGGGCAGTTACCCAACTGGTTACCACCGGATAGATGGAGTTTACATGCAAATCGGTCGTTGTCCAAATGAATAGCAGAACAGTTTCGAGGGGCTGAATGGCCTGTTAAACGCTGAGTGAAAGGACAGAATCCAAATTCCATGGACCTGCATAATTAAAAACAGTTTTTTTTTAAAAGGCGAAAGGAGGCAACAGCATTTTGGGCGCGATTCTCCGGCCTCCCAGTCGCGTGCTTCTCGCCCACGTGAGGCGGCACTGGATTCCTTGTTTCCGCCGCTACCAATGGGATTTCCCATTGAAGGCACTCCACGCCGCCGCGAAACCCGTGGGCGGGGGCGCTCTGCCGACGGGACCAGCGAATCCCGCCGCCAGAGAATTCCGTCCTTTGTTTTCAACCTGTTGCAGCTTCTCCCACACTCACAATCCAACAGCAACCACCACTCCCCCCCTTCCCCCCAACACCATGGCCGCTAGCTCTAGCTGCACCACTTCAGCCAGGCTCCAGAGATACTGCCACAGCAGGTAGACCACATGCACCCTTGCCACGGCATGAACGTCAGAGCATTCTGCTCTCAGGAGTTCAGTCGGTTCAAGTCGCAGTCTCGAGAGTTGAGCACGTGGGCTCACAGTCACAGGGCAGTCCTGAGGGAGTGCCGCACTGCCCGTGCTGCCAGTGGTCAGGTGAAATGTTAATCTGAGTCCACGTCTACCCTCTGAGACGGATGTAAAAGGATGTGGAGGATTTAGAGAGGGTGCAGAAGAGATTTATCAGGATGGTGCCTGGTATGGAGGGCATTAGCTATGAGGAGCGGTCGAATAAACTCGGTTTGTTCTCACTGGAACAACGGAGGTTGAGGGGCGACCTGACAGAGGTCTACAAAATTATGAGGGGCATAGACAGAGTGGATAGTCAGAGGCTTTTCCCCAGGGTAGAGGGGTCAATTACTAAGGGGCATAGGTTTAAGGTGCGAGGGACAAAGTTTAGAGGAGATGTACGAGGCAAGTTTTTTACACAGAGGGTAGTGGGTGCCTGGAACTCGCTGCCGGAGGAGGTGGTGGAAGCAGGGACGATAGTGACATTTAAGGGGCATCTTGACAAATACATGAATAGGATGAAATGTCCAAGGGGGTACCAGTGGGCCGACCCATTCCCAACCCAGCCCGCACTGCCAGGCCATCCAGAAGATCCAGAAGATGCGTTCCATGCTGGGCGGACCTTAACTGACCCATCAGGGTGAAGGTGCATTGCCCCTGGGCGGATGCTACATCTGCTTCCCTACCCGTCGGCTTGCCGCACATGCCAACCATGAAATTCAGGCCGAGGCGATGGTCCAATTTCCCAATATGCATTTACCAAGTAGCACCTTTACAGGTACATAAACCAGTGAAGACTTACCGCTAGCTTGACACAAAGGCTTCCCGCTTCGGTGCTGCCATGGCACCACATGCAAGCGCTTTTCGTCCGCTGAATCCCTGAGCACGCACTTGATGCTTCTCTCCCCAATCGTATCTCTTCCCGCGACGCCCCAAAATAGCTGCATTTTACACTCACCGTTTCAGTGGCTACAGGGCTGCACTGATCACGTTGCTGAATCCTGTAACTGACCATTCAGTTCATTTCTGCTCCTCCAATCCCCGCACTTTTCTCTTCAGACAGAGCAGAGAAACACTGTCCTCACCTCGTTGACACACATGGACTGAACTGCCTCCCAGCTCCAGTCCTTCTCTCTTCCTGTGTCACCTGGCAATAGCGAGTCATTTCTTTGCTTCTGAATCACTGAACTGTTGTCCCTATCTCTTGAACATCCAGGGATGCAAAACCTCCTTAAAAATATATCTTATATAGAAACAAGTCCAAACGACTGACCTTTCAACTACAGTTCCATCCAGACTTCTGGGCAGCAAAGCTCATAACCCAAACCTACATGAAACTGAAACCACTCTCCCCTGCCACCTTACCTTACCAAACCTGGAGGCCCCTTCTTGTCTCAGCTAGGGTCTCCATGCTGGCGGCTGTAGTGATCCTGACTTGAGTGTGCACAGAAGGGGCTGATGGGTAATGGAAAGACCACCAGGGGGCAGCACGGGCGTGTATAAAAGTGACGCCGACGGCCCACCCCCTCACTTTGGCTGATGTGACTGTGAGGGGAGCAGGAACGGAAATTTAGCTCAGGGCTGCTAGTGTGGTCAGGCCTAGTTGCAGAGCATAGAAAAGTTGTAACCTCATTTACAAGTGCAGTTCTTTGAGTAAGAGCTCACGCAATTATTTAGGTTGTGTTGCTCAATAAACCTACCATCAAACTTCTGGACGACTTCTAGCCTTCTTTCCAGAGCGTCTACTGTAACTGAGTTACCATCTCCACAGGTAACAAAACAGCGGCCATGGAACACAGGGAGTGGACCACCTTCCTCTAGGACTGCGCCACATCACCCACTCACACTGACCGCCACGAGGAGTTTGTGTTGTTTTTCCCGGCGCTGTGTTCGTGGCGGTGTTGCCCATGGTGCCCTCAACCTCGGTTCCCTGCATCTAGGCACGGTCAACGATGGCGGCTGGCAGCCTCCTTCCCACCCCAGGGTACAGGGTCACACGCCTATCCGCCACGGCATCCAGCTGGGTCTCGAGTTCAGCGTCCGTGAAACGGGATGCCACTCTCCTCACTGCCATCTTGTTGGCTGGGATGGAGTGTGTGGGGAGTGAAGTGCGTATTTGTGGCTGCAGCTTGCAGCCTCCTGAATGTCAATTGCGAAACTGGCGAATCCCACGCAGTTTCTCATTGGAATCGATCGTGTTCCACGTGTTGCCGGTCCCTTAACGGTTGGTGAATCGGTCCAAGTGTGGTGCCAAATTTGCTGTCGTGGAGATCATCTAATCCTGCCCCAGTTTCAGGAACGGAGTATCTGGCTCACAATGTTTTGGTCCCAATTACTTCCTGTGGTAGTGAACTCCACAGGCCGACCACTCTCTGGGTGAAGATATTTCTCCTCATTGCTGTCCTAAATGGTCTACTCCGTATCCTCAGACCATGACCCCTGGTTCTGGACACCCCCACCATTGGGGACATCCTTCCTGTCCAGTCCTGTATAGAATTTTATAGATTTCTATGAGATCCCCCTTCATTCTTCTAAACTCCAGCAAATACAATCCTAACCGACTCAATCTCTCCTCACACACTAGTCCCACCATCACAGGAATCTGTCTGGTAAACCTTTGCTGCACTCCCTCTATAGCTAGAACATCCTAGAATTAACAGTGCAGAAGGAGGCCATTCGGCCCATCGAGTCTGCACCGATTCCTGGAAAGAGCACCCTACCCAAACCCATACCTCCACCCTATTCCCATAACCCAGTAACCCCACCTAACACTAAGGGCAATTTGGACCCTAAGGGCAATTTATCACAGCCAATCCACCTAACCTGCACATCTTTGGACTGTGGGAGGAAACCGGAGCACCCGGAGGAAACCCACGCAGACACGGGGAGAACGTGCAGACTCCACACAGACAGTGACCCAAGCCGGGATTCGAACCTATGATACTGGAGCTGTGAAGAATTTGTGCTATCCACAATGCTACCGTGCTGCCCATAAATAGATAGGATAGATGTGGGCAGGTTGTTTCCACTGGCGGGTGAAAGCAGAACTAGGGGGCATAGCTTCAAAATAAGTGGAAATAGATTTAGGACTGAGTTTAGGAGGAACTTCTTCACCCAAAAGGTTGTGAATCTATGGAATTCATTGCCCAGTGAAGCAGTTGAGGCTCCTTCATTAAATGTTTTCAAGATAAAGATAGATCGGGCAGCACGGTGGCCTAGTGGTTAGCACAACCGCCTCACGGCGCTGAGGTCCCAGGTTCGATCCCGGCTCTGGGTCACTGTCCATGTGGAGTTTGCACATTCTCCCCGTGTCTGCGTGGGTTTCGCCCCCACAACCCAAAAATGTGCAGAGAAGGTGGATTGGCCACGCTAAATTGCCCCTTAATTGGAAAAAATAATTGGGTAATCTAAATTTATTGAAAAAAAGATAAAGATAGATAGTTTTTTGAAGAATAAAAGAATAAAGGGTTATAATGTTCAGGCAGAAAAGTGGAGCTGAGTCCACAAAAGATCAGCCATGATCTCATCGAATGGTGGATCAGGCTCAAAGGGCCAGGTGGCCTACTCCTGCTCTTAGTTCTTATGTTCGTATGAATGTCGACTATTATTAAATGGAGTTAAACTACAGGGTGCTATAGTACAGAGGGATCAGGGAGTCCTGGGACATGAATCACAAAAGTTAGCAAGGAGATTCAGCAAGTGGTTAAGAAGGCAAATTTAATGCTGGAATTTATTGCAAGGGAGTTGGGAGTTTAAAAGTAGGAAGTCTTGCTGCAGCTGTGCACAGCTTTAGTTTCCTTAAGCGAGGATATATAAGTTTGACCAGGCTGATATCTGGGATGAAGGAGTTGCTTGGAGGACTGAGAGGTTACCTTGTTGAAACATTTGTAGGCAGTTTGACAGGGTCGGTGCTGAGGGAATGTTTCTTCACATGAGGGCATCTCGACTAGTGGCCAAGGTTACTCACAGAAGGTTCACTAGTCTGATTCCAGGGATCGGGGAGGGATACTCCGCCAGCCAATGTCAAAATCAGGGAAGGCGATTGGGCGGAGAATTGGCCGTGAAGACAAAATTGTGGTGGGCGGCGGGCTTACGCCAGAATGCCATGTTCCGGTGCCTTCATAGTGGCATCAATGCGTTCTACTCTGCATGTAAAGTAATTGTTGTTCACAAATAACCAACGGGCCTGACCCGGCATTCTCTGTGCCCTCTGCGAATCTCCACCTCCGACAGGAGGAATTACAAACGGCGAGTTTCATTGGTGGTTTCAAAAATCAAGAAACAGGCACCGTGGCTGGTGAGGGCGAGAGAGGAGGTCGGACTTTCAGAGGGGCGACCGTGGGCTGCCGAACCTGCCAGTCGTAGGGGGGGGGGGGGGGGGGAGGGGGGAGAGAGGGGGACATCTGCCAGGGCCGGTGGCGGGGGGGGGGGGGGGGGGGGGGGAACAGGGGGTGATGAGGGTGACCAGGGGATGGGTCGTGGGGACAGGGACTGGGGTGTACAGGCACGGACCGCCATTGCCGCGGCCTGAAAGGTAGCCATCTTACTGCGCACTCCACTGACCGCCCATCGTGGTCTGTTGCCCACCTGTATGGGTGCCAGCACCCCATCACACCCGCACCCCATCCCCCACCCTCCAGCCCACCAATCCCGCACATCCCACCCCACCACCCTCCACCCACCATTGCCCCCCCCCAACCGGTTGCCACCCACCAGCGAAGCAACACGTGGCCCTACCCAAGGGCAACACCCACAGTAACCACTGCAGGAGGGCACTGGACAGGGGCTGTGGAGTGTACCCCTGGTATGGGTAGCGCCAGTGTACCCCTGGTAACAGGTACAGATGCCAGAGTCCCTCACGGTGCCTTGTACCGTTGGGGCCAGGGTTATATAAAGCAGGGTGCCAGGGCAAAAGGCCGTGCGTGGGTGTGGGGATGGCATAGGAGGGGGAGGCATGCTGGGGCAGGGTCTGCTGTGCAAGGTGGGGCCATCTGTAGCCCAGTATATCTGGTTGGACATGGGGGTACGTACCATTCTAACATTCTTGACTCTCAGCCCCTGCAGACAATGGACTTCAGAATTCAACTTGGAATGGTGGCCTTTATCCTAGTGGCCAGGGCCCTGGGGGATGCATTGAGGCTATACCAGCTGGAGCTACTTGAGGAGGACCCTGCAGCAGTTGAGCCTGCCCCAGAGCAACAGGAGGCAGCTGGTGAGGATGGAGAGTCGGTCACCCAACAGGTCGAAAAGGTGGTGGAAAGGACGCTACACATCAGGCCCCGTTTGTACCAGTAGCGCCTGTCATTGGAGGACCTGCTGGACCGGGCCGGCCATCAAGGACTCCGGCTGAGCAGGGGGGCAGTGCAACATATCTGCTGGATCATGGCACACCTGGCACCGCGGGGGAATGGGGGAGGACGCATGCTCCCGGTGGCCTTAAAGGTGACAGTCGCCCCGAACATTTACGTCACTGGGTCCTTCCAGGTATGGAGTGGGGACCTGCCGGGATGTCATAGAACTCGGTGCATCCGTGCTGTCACAGAGGCCCTATGTGCCCGGCCGGCAGAAAACATCAAATTCAATGTGGACCTGGATAGTGGCGATCACCCTCCAGGTTCACGAGGTGATCGATGGGATGTATTTCGCCCTACGAACACCTGCAGCTGACAGGCTGGTCTTCACAAACTAAAAGGGGTTCCACCCGAACAACGTGCTGCTGATGTGCGACCATCAGATGCGCATCATGCACGTCTGCGCCTGATACCCGGGCAGTGTGCACGACACCTTCATCCTGGCACGCTCAATGGTTGCGGGAATCTTCGAGGTGCCCCCTCCCCACCGTCCGCCCGCCCCCACCCCCCCCCCCCCCCCCGGCTGGGGAGTTGGCTCCTGGGCGACAGGGGTTAGCAACTGTGGTTATCGCTGATCCGGAGGACACAGCCCGACACAGAAACCCACTACGATTCTGCCCATGCCACAACCTGGGGCCTAATCAAACGGTGCTTAAGCATCCTGAAGATGTGGTTCAGGTGCCCGGACCGCTTTGGAGGGGCCTTTCAGAATGGCGCTGTGAAGATCGCCCGCATCGTGGCGGCCTGCTACATCCCCCACAACATCACGCAACAGAGAGGCGACGTGCTGGAGGAGGAGGAAGGTCAGTTCTCGTCCGACGAGGAGGGTGCGGACCGAGTTGTTTGAAAGTCACTCCTGCATCGCCTTGGAATGGGCTAAGACTGTTATATTAATGCAAGTTGTCAGGTTATATTGTGAAACGGAAAGCTCGGCTGGCTGAGAGGCGGGCGCTGGGAGAGCAGGCAGAGCAAAGGCCAGAGAATCGTGCATCGCCCCAGCCCACTGTCTTCCTCTGCAGGAAGTGGGGCCTGCCAGAGGGAGGCTCCTGAGCCACACCAGGCAAGAGTTCACCACCATTCAACCAACTGGAGTCTTCTGAGATGGAAGGTCATGCTTTGGAAAATAATGAAAGTTCAAGAAAATTCCAAAAAGATGTTTTGGCTGAATCTGGTGGGGTGAAAGGCTGCTTCGGGGGCCAACTTTAAACTGGAAGATTAATTTGGACTGCAGGCTATAATTTAAATGCACTTTTGTAGCAGTACTTTCTTTTCATTCCAATGCTGAAGAGGAATGCACAGACACATGGAATATATCTTATTATTCTTTGGGGAAATAGGACCCTAGGTTCATTGCTCTGGTGACACATCAAGCTCATTAATTGTACTGAGAGATTTTACTGCAGAGGTTCAGCTTCAACCGCAAATAGGATGTTCCTGCTTCACTGATGTTTCAAGGATTGAAATCTCTGCTGTCTTTCCATTCTCTTATCTGCTCTCGATGCGTCGCACATAAATTTATGCTGGCAGTGCTTTTCAAAATCAGAATAATACCTTCACAGAAGTGAAAAGGAAGTGCATTTTGGGAAGGTCAAGCTGCCACATTCTCCTCTTCTTTGAGGGACAGATGGCGATTCAACCTGAGGATCACCATACATCAGGCAAGGGACAAGGTTGAGAAGGTGGGGTTTTCATGACTGACATTAGCTGGGGCAGGAATTGAACCCCCACTGGTGGCCGCGACTTTGCGTTCTAAACTAGCCATCCAGCCTACTGAGCTAAACCAGCCCCAGGACTGGCTAGAAGATGAAGCAACATAAAGTAAATGATTCAGTTTCAAAGGGGGTGAAGGAACAAAGAGACCAGGGGGATTTACATTCACATACACGCACACACATACACGCATACACATGCACGCATACACACACACACACACTCTCTCTCACGCACGTATTTTTGAAGATTGCGGAGCAAGTTGATAAAGCTGTTAACAAGCGTACATAGATGGGGGAGCGGGATTCTCCATCGGCGGGATCCTCCAATTTGCCAGCGGCGCACTCACGCCCGGGGATTTCCCGACGGTGGAGGGGTGGCCACAATGGGAAACCCCATTGGCCGGCTGCTGGGACGGAGAATCCCGCCCGGCATGTTTGCAATGTAGCCACCTGGGTTGGCCACTTCCTCACACAAAATGGAAGAACGCAAAGATTACAGGGAAAAATGGACATTGGCAAAGAAACAAGCAGTTTGCAGAATCCCCTGTATTCTAGCTGCCACAGAAACCCGACAGAATTGTAACTAACGAGCTGCGCATATTAATGAAGCGATTCATGGTGATTCCCAGGCACAATGGACACAACAGTTAACTACGATTGAAACATTCTATGGAAGGTCAGACATTCCGGCGCCAGTAGAGTCTAAGACAAAGGACACCAATAAGGTGGAAGGAACCGCCTGGTGATCGAGAAACAGCCCGTTATTGGGGAAATTCAAATCAATCGATTGGGAAGAGACCCAATCGATTGCAGGTTTATAGAGGATCCGCCCAGAAGGAAGCGAAGCCCCTGGGACCTATAAAAGTCAGGTCCCAGGACTGATTTGTTCTTCTTGACCAGCCGGCCCTCCCAGCAGAACACCTTTGCAGCAGAAGACCTTGAGAAGGAGAGGCCTGGTCAGCAGCCGCCATCAAGTAAGTGTCATACAACGCACGCTACGAGAGTAGACACTCCTGACCCCTTTAGTCCACACCAACTGGAAGCCAGCAAATCCAGGACAAAGCAAGAGGCCATTGTTCCCTGATCCGGCAGTTCCCTTATTCCAGATAAGTATTGGCCTGTTAGTGGTAGGAATAGTCTTTTAGTTTTATATACATAATTAGTAGATAACTGTATTATAATAAACGTGTCTTGTTTGAACTTACTAACTGGTGTATTGAGTTATTGGTCTGAACTTGAACTTGAATCTTGTGGTGGTATCTTAACGATACCTGCCGACTCTAGAGCTAAGAAATAAAACAGAGCCAAATTGAGTGTAAAGCACACTCACTCAGAACGAGCAACAGTAATGGCAAGATTGAGAAACTAAAGAGTCAAAGATACAAAGGGGTAAATTATTCAGTCCCGATCGTCATGGGAATCGTCAGGGGAAGTACGGACAACTTGGCTCACCATTTAAAGGTCCGTTGACCGAGCAGAATTTTTTTGTTTTGGGGCGATGGGGCTGGGGGAAGAAAACAGGGAATTATAGTCCAATAAGCAAGATGGCGATACTGGGGAAGTTTCCAGAATCCATTGTCAAAGATTTTATAGCAGAGCACTTAGAAAACAGTGGCAGGATTGGACAGAGTCTGTATGGATTTATGAAGGGGAAATCATGCTTGACAAATCTACTGGAATGCTTTGAGGATGTAACTAGTAGAGTTGATGAGGGGGAGCTAGTGGATGTGGTATATTTGGAGTTCCTAAAGACTTTTGACAAAGTCCTATATAAGAGCTAAACATGTAAGATTAAAGTGCATGGGATTAGGGTTAGTGTACTGAGATGGATAGAAAACTGGTTGGCAGATAGGAAACAAAGAGTAGCAATTAATGGATCTTTTTTGAATTGGCAGGCTGTGGCGAGTGAGGTACCTCAGGGATCGGTGCTGGGACCCCAGCTGTTCACAATATATATTAATGATTTCGATGCAGGAACAAAGTGTAATATCTCCAAATTTGCAGGTGACACCAAGTTGGGTGGGAGGGTGAGCTGTGAGGAGGATGCCAGATCCTTCAGTGTGATTTGGACAAGTTGAGTGAGCGGGTAAATGAATGGCAGACGCAGTATAATTTGGATAAATGTGAGGTTATCCACTTTGGTAGCAAAGATGAGAAAGCAGATTATAATCTGAATGGTCATAAATTAGGAGAGGGGAATGTGCGATGAGACATGGGTGTCCTCGTACACCAGTCGCTGAAGGTAAGCATGTAGATACAGCAGGAGGCAAATGGTATGTTGGCCTTCATTGTGAGAGGTTTCGAGTATAGAAGCAGGGATGTCTTGCTGCAATTATACAGGGCCTTGGTGAGGCCACACCTGGAATAGTGTGTGCAGTTTTGGTCTCCTTATCTGAGGAAATTCAAAAAAAATTCCCTTCATAATTTTATATGTTTCGATAAGATCCCCCACTTCCTTCAAAATTCCTATTCTTCCCACCAATTGGACAAACTCATATCTTCCCACATTATACTCCACCTGCTTAAATCTTTTCTACAATTAACCTATCCATATACCTTTTAGCCTTTATTTATATATCCTCCTCAAGACTTCCTTTCTTGAAACCAAGTTAATTCAAATGGGATTTGAACCCAGGTGCCCAGAGCATTACCCTGAATCGCTGGATTATTAATCTAGTGACAATAGCACTACATCACTGCCTCCGCCATGCATTAAAACATGTGTCTTGATGGTGTGGTACTAAATGGCGAGGACTCTCTTGAAGAAGTCTGACCTGCTGCAGTTGAACAGCCCTGTCCCTTTAAGGTAATGTCATCCCAAGATGAACTAGAGGCCAATTGTTGTTGCAGTTGTGTATGGTGACAGCTACTTGGAAAGCTCCCTCAGACTTGGCAACGGAAAGGTTGTCATTACCAGTGAGGGGAAATTGGTTAGAACAACTTCCAGCTTTGACCTCCACCTGACACGATTGGTCCTGACAGCTACCATTTTGCACCTTTCCGACGGGTCCGGAGGGGGAAAAAAAGAAATCCACAATTTTTCTTGTGAAATACTGATGCGAGGATTAAAAAGCTGACCGCGGGCAGCACGGTGGCCTAGTGGTTAGCACAACCGCCTCACGGCGCTGAGGTCCCAGGTTCGATCCCGGCTCTGGGTCACTGTCCGTGTGGAGTTTGCACATTCTCCCTGTGTCTGCGTGGGTTTCGCCCCCACAACCCAAAAATGTGCAGAGTAGGTGGATTGGCCATGCTAAATTGCCCCTTAATTGGAAAAATAATTGGGTAATCTAAATTTTAAAAAAATTTTTAAATTTTAAAAAGCTGACCGGCAGCCGAAAGGCTCCAGTGTTTTCCATCTGCTCCATGGAGAGACTGCGTTGCAGATTGAGGTTAGGCAGAACATAACGGAGCACCATTGCATTATTGGCCTGAAACACAAATGTATCAATCACATCCTGATGGTGCCAAACGCTTGAATTCCTGACAGATGAACAACGGATTCTATCCCGGGTTACAGGAAAACTTTACACACACTGCCATCCGCGGATCAACTCTCCTGCAAGCGTTGCTGTAAGAGTCCTTTTTGTTTATTTCCTTTGTTCCCATTTTGTTTCTTTCCTTTTATTATTTCGGCCAGAGGACTGATAATCGGAATCTGCCTTTAAGCAGAAGGCTGGAATTCTCCGGCAGTTGGGATTCTCTTTCCCCGCTGGCAGCGCACTCTCGCCTGCGGATTTCCCGGCTGTGTGGGGCGGCTTCAATGGGAAATTCCATTGACAAGCGACGGGAAGAGGGAATCCTGCCGGCAGAGAACGGTGCGCCGTCGAGAACCACGTGACTGGGGGACTGGAGAAACCTGCCCAAATTGAAACAGCCTGCTTCCCAGGATACTGTGTTCCCAGGTTTTGTGTTTAGGAGAGGAGAAGCCAGACTCCTCGGCACCGAGTGGATCTTAGGAAACAGTTGTGAGGGAGTCGGTTTGATTGGTTAACTGGCAATCCATGTGTTGGCCAGACACATTGTTCTACCTGCTGTATTCTGAAATAACTTGGCAGAAATGTTCACACCTTGGAAGTGAAAGGCACTCTCCCTCTCTCTCTCTCTCTCTCTCTCGTTCTCTCTCTCTCTCTCTCTCCCTCATTCTCTCTCTTGTTTGCTGAAGTGAAGAACTGCTTTATTGTTCTGAAAGCAGTGGGTTTCTGGCACACACTTTGCTACAAACCTGAAATGATGCTGAGTCTAGAGAGAAGATAAACAACCTTGCCAGAGAAAACCATCTGAAGCCTTGAAGGAAGAAGTACCAAAACAAAAGCTTGAACTTCAGAAGGACATTGACTGGAAGTCATCCCAGTTCATCAAAGATCCTTATCCTTTTCTTTTTATTAATATTTTCTTTCCTTTTCCACCATCCCTGTGTGTGTAGAGAGGAGGCGAGTTAGGAAGGGGGGTTGGAAAAAGTTGGCCAAAACCCTCAGCACTTCCTGGTGCTGTATCCATCTATACCCATCCTATCCATGTATTTGTCAAGATGCCTTTTGACCGCCGTTAATGTATATGATTCCACAATCTCCCCTGGCAACACGTTCCAGGCATTCACCACCCTCTAAGTAAAAAACCTGCCTCGCACATCTCCACGGACTTTGCCGCACGGACCTTAAACCTATGCCCCCTAGTGATTGACCTCTCCACCCTGGGAAAGAGTGCCTGCCCGTTCACTCTATCCATGCCCCTCATGAAATGAAAATCACTTACTGTCACGAGTAGGCTTCAATGAAGTTACTGTAAAAAAACCCTAGTCGCCACATTCCGGCGCCTGTTCGGGGGGGCTGGTACGGGAATTGAACCGTGCTGCTGGCCTGCCTTGGTCTGCTTTAAAAGCCAGCGATTTAGCCCAGTGTGCTAATGAAAACAGTCCAAGTCTATTCAGCCTCTCCATATAGCTAACACCCTCCAGACCAGGCAACATCCTGGTAAACCTCCTTTGCACTCTCTCCAAAGCCTCCACATCCTTCTGGTAGTGAGGCAACCAGAATTGTGCGCAGTACTCCAAGTGCGGCCTTACCAACCCTCTGTACAATTTTAGTATGACTTGCCAGTTTTTATATGCGGTGCCCCGTCCAATGAAGGTAAGCATTCCGAATGCTTTCTTGATTACCTTGTCCACTTGCGTTGCCACTTTCAAAGATCTGTGGATCTGAATGCCCACATCTCTCTGACTTTCTATATTCCTAAGAGTTTACTGGATCAAGAGCCTCAGGTATTTGAAATAAAAGACTGGGACCCAGGAAGACTGGGTCTGACCTTGTTGGGAAATTCTCTCAGCAGACATTTAGTCCTCTCAACATTGCTCCATTCGGGGTGATTACCTCTTATAATCCGAGCAAATTGCAGATCTTCGGTGCCTCTGCAGGGAGTCTGCTGTCGCCAGGGTGGCACTTCCTGGATGCCTGGGGCACTGCCCGGGTGCCAAGCTAGCAATGCCAGGGTGCCTGGGTTCCAGGTTGGTACTTCTAGGGGTCGGGCTCAATGAGGCCTTGCCAATTGGAGGGGGAGGGGGGGGGAGGAGGATTCCCAGGGACCTCAACAACATTGGGGAGTGAGGGTCCAGAAAGCGGGGAGGGGGTTGGGGGGGGGGGGGGGCCTGACAGGGAGGTGCGGAGGCCTGGGAGATCAGGGCCGTGTTTAAAATGTCGCACTGGTCTGGGAACAACACGTTCCTGCTGCCACGATAGCATGGCAGCTGGAAACCTCTGCCAGTGAAGCCTCAGCAGGGAGAGGCCAACAATAATGTCAAAGTGCCGCTGAATAGCAGAGTGATTCTCGCCGCTGCAGCCACCGGGAAACACCCCGCTAAACACGTCCGAAAGCGGACTTAAACTTTTGTCTGCTGAATCACGCCCCATATTTCCGACATATCTTTCCCTGTGCTGGGACTTTGGCTGCTTCACTAATAGTTGCTGCTGGATCTTAGGCAGAAAGCAGCCCGAGAAACTCCCTTAATCACCAGAGGTATTTAGATTTGCATTTGCGATCCCAGGGCCGACAAGGCTACGGGTCAAGCCGGAAAATGGGTTTAGAATATTTAGAACATAGAACAGTACAGCACAGAAGGCACATAAGGGGCAGCACGGTAGCATGGTGGTTAGCATAAATGCTTCACAGCTCCATGGTCCCAGGTTCGATTCCCAGCTGGGTCACTGTCTGTGTGGAGTCTGCACGTCCTCCCCGTGTGTGCGTGGGTTTCCTCCGGGTGCTCCGGTTTCCTCCCACAGTCCAAAGATGTGCGGGTTAGGTGGATTGGCTGCACTAAATTGCCCTTACGTTAGGTGGGGTTACTGGGTTACAGGGACAGGGTGTAGGTGTGGGCTTATGCAGAGTGCACTTTGCATGAGCCGGGCTGACTCAATGGGCTGAATGGCCTCCGTCTGCACTGTAAATTCTGTGATGCTCTCTATGGCACAGTAGAAGTTGGTGAGAATCGATGAGGACATGCCGAATTTCTTTAGCTTCCGTAGGAAGTAGAGACATTGTTGGGCTTTCTTGACTGTTGCATCAATGTGAGTGACCAGGGCAGACTGTTGGTGATGGTGACCCCCAGGAACGTACATACCATTGGCATCTGTCCTTTGAGGTGCTGTTGGAATGTGTGTCCCACCAACAACTTTGACTAACCAGTGGGACCGTGAGCCTTCTACCTTTGGGTCTGTCCAGGGGCCGAGCGGGAATCTCTCTGGGACCTCGCAGACATCCGTACACAGGTGCATCCGTGCTGTGATGGACGCCCAACCCATCCAGGCAGCAGACTATATAAACCTCAGTCTGGACCAGGTTCACAGGATGCCCTGGCAGCAGGGTTTGCTGCCATCACTGGCATGCCCAAGATCCAGGGGGTGATTGATGGGTCACACGTCCCCCTACAAGTACCGGCTCAACTGGGGGCGGCACCTTTGAGGCACTCCCTCGCATGAGGGATTGTCTCTTGGGTGACAAGCATTACCCGCAGAGGTCTTGGTAATGACGCCTCTCCGGGGGCCCCAGATTGACATTGATAACCACCATAATGACTCCCATGCAGCACCCAGGAGCGTCACTGAGATGTGCATTGGCATCCTCAAGATGTGCTTTGATGCCTGGGCGGCTGTGGTAGGACTCTCCAATATAGACCCCAGAGGGTATCGAACAGTGTGCTGACCTGCTGCATCCTGTACAGGGAGTGCTGGAGGAGGAGGAGGAAGGCCAGGCCTCATCTGACGAAGAGGACAGCCAGGAAGAAACAAACATGGAGTTCAGGCTGGCAGAGCAGTCTGCACAACGTGTGCTCCGGGGCCCCCGCCCAACATGTGCTCCAGGCCCGCCACACGTGTGCTCCAGGAACCCCGCCCAACGTGTGCTCCACGTCCGTCATACATGGGACAACCTCATCACCTCCCGATTTGCCAACTAAGAGGCCCGGCAACCAGCAGCTCCTGCCCCACCTCCCCAAAACCTCTTACACCCTTCCAAATGGTACCCCCCCATCCGCTCACAACCTCTCAGTCCCTTCCCCCTTCCCTCCACCCTCACTGTCCCTCCTCCCCTCACTCCACCTTTCCCTGTCCCTCCTCCCTTCACTTTTTTTTATTTATAAATTTAGAGTACCCAATTTATTTTTTTCTAATTCAGGGGCAATTTAGCCTGGCCAATCCACCTACCCTGCACGTCTTTGGGTTGTGGGGGCGAAACCCATGCAAACACGGGGAGAATGTGCAAATTCCACACGGACAGTGACCCAGAGCTGGGATAGAACCTGGGACCTCGGTGCCGTGCGGCAGCAGTGCTAACCACTGGGCCACCGTGCTGCCCTCCCTCCTCCCTTCCCTCCACCCTCACTGTCCCTCCTCCCTCCACTCCACCATCCCCGTCCCTCCTCCTCCCTCCACTCCACCTTCCCCGTCCCTCCTCCTCCCTCCACTCCACCATCCCTCTCCCTCCTCCCCTCACTCCACATCCCTCTCCCTCCTCCCCTCACTCCACCTTCCCTGACCCATTGCCCTTCCAGCCCAGTGCGGGTGGGCAAGTGGGAGGTGCGGAGGGATAGATCACTCTTTCAAAGAGGCGGCACAGATGCGGTGGGCTGAATAGCCTGTGCGTCAATTCGAAGCATTGGGAATTGTGTCGAATCCCAACATGAATGACTTGTCATTCAATTAAGGATTTTAAAAATGCTGCATAGTTCCTTTTGTAAGCTGAATCGAAGCCTTCCAGCTTTTTGTACAGCTGCCATTTTGATCTCCGCAAGCAGCAGGCTGCTCCTCAGTGGCTCTGAGCTATTATAATGTCAATGGCCTGCACCACGGGAAGTAAACAACACAGATTAACATCTTTCTACTCCGGATATCCACCACTGAGAGATTACTTCCAAGAACTCTCCCAAATGAGAAGGGGTCTCGCAGACAGTTTATTTTCTTTTGTGGTGTAGGTATTGGTGTTGCTGAAGAATTACACAAGAATAGAGGGAGATAAGAAACCATGAACTTCCAATTATCTTGCAGCACACTCTTTGGAAAGTCACGCTGCAGCACATCGGCGGTGTTCTGCCAGGCTAAAGTGAGATAAATCCATGCAACTTGTAGAATCGTCGAATGGTCACAGCACATAAGGAGACCATTCAGCCCGTCACCGCGATGCTCACTCTCTGAAGGAGACAATCACAATCCTGCAGCTTTTCCACATTGCTCTTCATATAGAATTTACAGTGCAGAAGGAGGCCATTCGGCCCATCGAGTCTGCACCGGCTCTTGGACAGAGCACCCTACCCAAGGTCAACACCTCCACGCTATCCTCATAGGGTGGAAACCGGAGCACCCGGAGGAAACCCACGCACACACATTCTCCCATCCGGGAATGGCAGGAATGTCCAACAAGAAGAGATTCAGCGGCTTCTGGGTCTGGATCCTCTCGCCTTCCGAAGAATGAGATGTGATCTCATTGAAACCCCCCCCTCCTCTCGGCCCCCCCCTCCTCTCGCCCCCCCTCCTCTCACACCCCCCCTCCTCTCGCCCCCCCCCTCCTCTCGCCCCCCCCCCTCCTCTCGGCCCCCCCCCCTCCTCTCGGCCCCCCCCTCCTCTCGGCCCCCCCATCTCCTCTCGGCCCCCCCCCCCCCCTCTCGGCCCACCCCTCCTCTCGGCCCCCCCCCTCTCGGCCCCCCCCCTCTCGGCCCGCCCCCCCTCTCGGACCCCCCCCCCTCTCGGCCCCCCCCCCTCTCGGCCCCCCCCTCTCGGCCCCCCCCCTCTCGGCCCCCCCCCTCTCGGACCCCCCCCCCCCCTCTCGGCCCCCCCCTCTCGGCCCCGCCCCCCTCTCGGCCCCGCCCCCCCCTCTCGGCCCCCCCTCTCGGCCCCGCCCCCCCCCTCTCGGCCCCCCCCCTCTCGGCCCCGGCCCCCCCTCTCGGCCCCGCCCCCCCTCTTGGCCCCCTCTCGGCCCCGCCCCCTCTCGGCCCCGCCCCCTCTCAGCCCCCCCCCCCTCGGCCCCCCCTCTCGGCCCCGCCCCCTCTCTCGGCCCTGCCCCGCCTCCTCTCGGCCCCCCCCCCCCCCCCAAAGGGCGCCGAAGTTCAGCTTGCCCGGGGCGCCAGCAACCCTAGGGCCGGCGCTGGTAGTATTCTGGATAGCACAATTGCTTCACAGCTCCAGGGTCCCAGGTTCGATTTCAGCTTGGGCCACTGATTGTGTGGAGTCTGCACATCCTCCCCGTGTGTGCGTGGGTTTCCTCCGGGTGCTCCGGTTTCCTCCCACAGTCCAAAGATGTGCAGGTTAGGTGGATTGGCCATGACAAATTGCCCTTAGTGTCCAAAATTGCCCTTAGTGTTGGGTAGGGTTACTGGGTTATGGGGATAGGGTGGAATGGGGCAAGTGGTCGGCCCGTATCGCGAGACAAAGAGCCAGAGGTGTCATACTGCTTGTGTTGATTACAGTCTGTCTCGGACAATGTACACCACTGCCCCACTCTCCTGATAGTGCTGTCCCATTCTCCCTCCCTCCCCGCACCCCAAAATCCCTCCCCACCCCTCCCCCAACACACACTCCCCCCCTTACTCCCTCCCCACACCCTCCCCCCAAATGTCCTCTTAGTGATCCTCGACCTGCTTCGCCTTCCGTGCTCTGCTGCTGCGTCTCGGTGCTTCCCCAGGGTGCACAGCAGAGGTGGAAGCTGCCAGCTGCTTCCCACCTTCCTTGGCCTTCGATGCTGCTGGCGGGCATCCTCTTGGGCCTGAGGGCCCCGACGAACTTGCCGATGGCACGTGCACTGCCACGTGCACTACCATGCCACCCTGCTCTGGGTGCTGGCTGTCAGACACGGCATCGTCAGAGGGGTGGAGCTCCAGGGAGCTGGTGGCCACCGTCGCCATTCCGTAGGAGGAGTTTGGGTTGGCAATCAATGCCCCCTCTTCCCGGTCAGTGCCCATAGGACCCTATGGTTCATCTCAGAATGCAGGGGCAGCTGGATTGAACCCCGGCTGCCCCTGTGCCATCTGATTCTGCCACCCTGGCGCATCCCCAATGATAGAGCAATGCCACCTCTGACTGGGACAAGCTCGTCCATGCCCATTTGAGAGCGGGACTTGTCCCTCAGCGCCTCATCAAGATCCACCTGGCACAGCGAGACGGACAGTCTACCGAGGCCCTCAGCCATGACCATCACCGACTGCACCACACCTTGGACACCTCCACTCATGTCACCGATGTTGTGCACCAGGCTCTCCACTGCAGTCAACACCTTAGCAGTGTTGGCCTGGGTGCCACGCATTGCCGGTGCCACTTCCTGCGCCCATAGCCTCTGGGACTCCTCTAATCGGCTATGGACCTGCTGGAGGGTCGCTGACATCCCCCTCTGAATATCACGGCCACACCTTATCATCTCCATCAGCTCCGGGTAAATCTGTTCCAGAGGCTCAGCATCTGACTGGGACCCAACTGGGTCCAGGGATCCAGCAGACCTCCGACTGCTGTCTCACCTGGGGGTCCCTGCCTCCACCTGATGTGCATCAGCAGCAGTGTGGTGTTCACCAGGATGTGCCCCAACAGTTCACTACAGTTGCCCATTGAGGTGTCTCTTTGCTGGTGGAGGGTGGGGATGACAGCTGTGACGCATCGATGGTGGCATCCTCGAAGCTCTCCCCCGAGGTGTTCTCATGGGGAGGCGCCGGGGGAGGGGGGGGGGGGAACTACGCAGCCTGGGTGAGCCAGCTTTGTCGGTTGGAGGTCCTGCGGGAGAATGAATATGTGGTCAGTGGGAGGGATGGGTCAGTCTGTATGACATTAACAACTCACGTGGGTCCCGGTGGATCCTCACCTTTGCAGCGTGCGCTGACATCCGCGTTGGTGACTGCTCAGTCCTCAGCTAACCCCGTGACCTCCAGGGCCCGTTCCTCGAATGTGGTGAGGATTCTGATGCCTGGCATGCCGCTGCCAGTCTGGGCCCTCTCCGGACGGTTGTGGGACAACTTTTGCCGCACGACGCCTGGTTCACCGTGGGGGGGATGGGGGAGGGGTTCTGGTGCCAACTTATATGTGGGCCGGTCTAGGCCTATGACCTTCTTTCGACGCTGGAGGCCTGACACTGGAGGCCTGATCCCCCTTGTCACGCTGCCAGAGTCACAGCCTCTGCCACTTCATCCCAGGCAGCAGGTCTGCCCTGTGGCTCGCCCTCCAGGACCCTTAGGGGAACTGGACATCCCTCCAGGCCTTGACTGTCTCCAAGAGCTTCCCCAGGTCTGACCCTCCAAATCTTGGGGCCGGTCACCTTGGGGCCGTGGCTGCGAGCTGAGTGGGGTTGGCTGAGCAAGTGCTGTTTAAGTGCTGTTTAAGTGCTGTTTAAGTGCTGCTCAAACTTGTCAGCAGGGGTCTGGCGACCAGGGTCCCGGTGAATGGGCTGGTGAGCCATAATTTGCAGCATGAAGAAGCCCGTGGGGCCTCCTCAAGTGAACCAATTAATGTTGAGTTGCGGTGCCGGCCTCACTGGTCCGAGACCCGGGAAGCTCGAGGCAATTTCCGCTCACTACCACACTGAGAAATCGTTCCAGTGAATCGTGCCCTCAGTGTGGTCAGGTGGCAGTGGGGAACTTATCGACAGAGCGGGGCAGAATCTACCAGTCAAACCCGCCTCAAATGACATTTAGAAACGTTTCCGTTAGATCGCGCCCATTTCTGTCCAAGTTCTTCCTGCTAAAATGAATCATTTTACTTTTCCCTGCATTGAACATCATCTCTAACGTGTCTGCCCATTCCACCAACTGTATCTGATGTGTTGGGTAAGCTGGGTCTGCGAGGACTGCGTTTACTGCAGCAGTGAGAGAGACAGGCTTCCCAACACTTGAAGAAGTTCAACTCGATTTTATTGAACTGTTAACTATTATACATACTTTAACTGTGGGTTGACACTATGTTGACTTGACTGGATACCTGAGGCTAACCTGACCAGACTATCTTACTATCATATGGTGTGTGTACTAGTTGCTGCTCACGAGCTCTGACTGTCTCAGAGGCTGGATCCCGAGAGAGCGGGAAAACTAGTGCCCTCTGGCTTTATAGTGGTCGTGTCCTGTCTGGTGATTGGCTGCTGTGTTCTGTGTGTTCATTGGTCATCCTGTGTGTCAATCAATGCCTGTCTGTGCACCATCATATACCTGTGTGTATATTATGACGTTCTGAGGTTCTGCACTATCCTCATTATTCACAAGAATTCCAAGTTACCTGAAAATGTTGAAATTTTGCCCACACACCAAAGTCAAGTCATTAATGTATATCAGCCCTCAGTGTCCAAAAAATGATTAGTTGTGGTTACTGGGATCGGGTCGAGCTGTTGGCTTAAGTCTTTCCAAGAGCCGGTGCAGACTCGATGGGCCGAATGGCCTCCTGCTGCACTGTAAATTCTCTGAATTCTATGAACATTTTCCTTGATATAGACAGATGCAAAGTCTTCATTTACTCCCTCAGTCGCCATGCATAAATCTTCTTTTTTTGGGCCCTAATCGACACCACTCCACCTTTCACTACATTTTTACTAATAGAAGAGTTTAAGATTCCCTTTGGTGTCAGCCTCCAGTCTCTTCTCATGGATCTCGTTGAATGATGGAGCTGACTTGATGGGCTGAATGGGTTACTTTTGCTCGTAGATCTTGGGGTCTGATTGCCATATGGTCATCTTATACCCACTTTTTGCTTCTCTTGTTTGCTTTTACAATTCCCCTCTGAACTTTCTCTATTCAGTTTGGTTCTTTGTTGTATTTTCCACCCGATGACTGTCATACACACAATCTTTGGGAGAAGGGGGATGCAGGGGCAGGTTTGGTGAGGCGTTAGATTTATTCACTGATCTCCGGATAACGTGACTCATGGAGAGGAGTACACTATTTGGTCGATTCACTTGAAGGTTGTATTATCCAGAAGTAAGAATGCAAATGGAATTGATTACTTGAAGACCACAGGCCCGACCAACTCAACCCTCTAAATGCCGGCATTCGGAACAGAAAAGTATTGAACGAAACCATGCGAGTTACAAGGTCAGGGTTGTATAAACTCTGGAATCATTATTGTGTCTGACAAACATTGAAACTTTAATCTATCCGGTTCACAGGTTGGTACATGCTCCAAACTTGTGAACTTAACTGGGAACTTAAGCCTGATTTAACCTCGTCAATTTGTTCTGGTCTCATATCGGGATCTCAGTTATAATTTAAAACACAATTGTGAACGCCGAATCGCCTTTGTCAGCTCTGCTACTTATTTTGATAAGTAGCTCTAACCTATTAGTTAGCGTGTGAATCCAAACTGCGAGATGACCCTGAGTAAATCGATTTGTACCTATTGATTATTCAGCGTTTAGCTCCAAGGTGTAATTCTGCAATCAATAACAAGTTGCACAATTTTTTTCTTTGATAATTTTGGATGGAAAGGATTCACTCGTTCACACAGTATGGATATCCTAATTAAGGTTCAGGAAAGTGAACTCAATTAATGTCAATTGGATGGTGTAAGGTGGTTTGAAAAGTCGATACGAGTGTTATTCACTCCGAGGCCAAAGCTGGCAACAAAAGACTCCTGGAAGGGGATGAAGCACAGAAGAAGGCTATTCAACCCATTGTGCACGTGCTAGCTCTTTGAAAGAGCTGTTCAATTCATCCAACTCCCCCGCTCCTTTCCCAAAGCCCAGCAGATTTTTCCTATTCAAGTCCAGATCAAGCTCCTTTGTGAAGGTTATGACCAAATCTGCTTCCGCCGCCCTTTCTGGTCGTACATCTTAAATCGTAACATCTCTCTCGATATGTTATATACTCTGCAGTAGCACAGTGGTATTGCCACTGCTCTGGAGACTCAGGTTCAAATCGCACCACAGCAACTAGTGGAATTTAAATTGAACAGAAAACTGGAATTAAAAGAAATCATCGAACCTTGTCGCCAGAACCCATCTGGTTCGCTAATGTCCTGCATGGAAGGGAATCTGACGTCCCTACCCGATCTGGCCTACATATGACTCCAGACCCACAGCAATGTGGTTGAATCTAAAATAAATCTTGGCCCAGCCAATGATGCCCACATTCCCTGGAATACTAAATGACAAAAAATCTCTTCCCTGCATTCCTTTGCTGGTAGCTGTCATAGTATACACACACGTATATGATGGTGCACAGACAGGCAGTGATTGACACACAGGATGACCAATAAACACACAGAACACAACAGCCAATCACCAGACAGGACATGGCTACAATAAAGCCAGAGGGCACCAGTTTTCCTGCTCTCTTGGGATCCAGCCTCTGAGACAGTCAGAGCTCGTGAGCAACAACTAGAACATACACCATGTGATAGTAAGATAGTCTGGTCAGGTTAGCCTCAGGTCTCCAGTCAAGTGAGCATAGTGTCAACCCACAGTTAAAGTATGTATGATAGTTAAGAGTTCAATAAAATCGAGTTGCATTTCTTCAAGTGTTGGAAGCCTGTCTCTCTCACTGCTGCAGGAAACGCAGTCCTCGCAGACCCAGCTTACCCAACACATCAGTAGCATTAAATAATATTAATAATAATAATCTTTATTTTTGTCACAAGTAGGCTTACACTGTAGTGAAGTTACTGTGGAAATTCCCTCGTCGCCACATTCAGGTACACAGAGGCGTAATTCAGAAAATCTAATTCACCTAACAAGCACGTGTTTCGGGACTTGTGGGAGGAAACCGGAGCACCCGGAGGAAACCCACGCAGAGACGGGGAGAACGTGCAGACTCCGCACAGACAGTGACCCAAGCCGGGAATCGAATCCGGGTCCCTAGCGCTGCGGAGCATCAGTGCTAACCACTGTGCTACCATGCTGCCTATACATGGAACAGAATATGCGGATGATGGAACAAGTTGAAAAAGTAAACCACCTTTTTGAAATTGGAACAGGGAATGTGCAAGGAACAATTCACCAAGCGCCATTTCTCACCTTTTCCACATTCTTCATTTACAATAACAATCCGACTCCCTCCTGAATGCCTCGACTAAACCAACCTCCGCCACATTCTCAGGCAGTGCATTCCAAATCCTCACCACGTGCTGCATGAAAAGGTTTTCCCCTCACGCCGTCATTGCTTCTGGTGCAAGTTACTTTAAATCTGTGCCCTCTGGTTCTGAATCCTTCTGTGCCAGTCCTTGGTGGCTGCTTCCCTTCCTGAGTGGGAATGTGAGCTGGCGGTTGAACCTTTGTTCCTCCCGGTGGCTCTGGGCTGTCATCAAACCAATCTGCAAACACATTGTGCATCTCAGCCCTGTGCAGCAGGGAAAACTAGAAACACGCCGGACGATCGATCAGATCAAAGGAGAAATGCACATCCGAAAAGCCTGAGAATGTGGAATGGAGTAAGCTTGCTTTACATCTCCCGAGTGGAAATCGGACAAAAATATAGACCAATAAATCACTTAGGTAAAAACGTATGAGGTTGACGTTAAAGCTGGTGCAAGTATGGGTCAGTGAACTGGTCAATTTATATAATAACATTCAAACCAGTTGAATTTACTTGGAGTCCACTCGAGTGAATCACTCTAACATATATCACTCTGCCAGTGCAACTATGACCGTAGAACAGGAAATTTGGGTGTTCCAGTGGCTTGGACGTTTTACAGAGGTGAAATTGAAAAATGTACCTTCAGTTTATGATTTGGAATCTGCTTTTGGGGGGGTTGGGAGGGCGGATATGATCGATGCAGCCCCAGGTGCCTGCTTACTGTAGATGCTGCCATGAGAATGTCACTTTAAGAAATGTTTGGCTGCTCATATTACTGCAGTGATGTCAGAGTGTGGGTGGAGCTGGGCTGTCTGTCAGCTTTTTACTTTCGCTTTAGGCTGTTTGCTGCAGGGTGTGTTTTAGTTTCGTTTTCAGTGTTGGAGCTGAAGCCAGACAGAGCAGATGTACTTCTGATCTCGCTGCCCTGAAAAGCCTATCTCTTGATTATTTGGTGAATTCAGAATTACAAATGTTCTCAGTAGTGAATGTAAACCTGATGTGCTTCTGTTAGAAGGTGTTTCTTTTGTCTTCTGGATGTTGTTTGGGAAGGTATTAAGGAATACTTAGTGTTGTATTCTTTGGGGGTTGTATTTGAATTGATGGTTGCTAAGATGTTCACTGTGTGTTTAAAAAGGTTAACTTGAGTTCATAGAATAAACATTATTTTGCTTTAAAAATTACTTTTCCATTTCTGCTGTACCACACCTGTAGAGTGGGCCGTGTGCTCCCCATACCACAATCTATTAAAAGTTGTGGGTCAGGTGAACTTCATGATACACTTTGGGGTTCTCTAAACCCTGGCCCATAACAATACAATTATCCATAGAACATAGAATATAGAACAGTACAGTACAGGCCCTTCAGCCCATGATGTTGTGCCGACCATTTATCCTAATCTAAGTTCAACCTAACCTACATCCCTTCAGTTTACTGCTGAAATGTTTCATAGAATCATGGAGTTTTATAGTGTCGGAGAAAACTGTGTGTGCCAGCTCCATGAAAGAGCAAGCCAATTAATCCCACTCCCCTCACGGTAGCATGGTGGTTAGCATCAATGCTTCACAGCTCCAGGGTCCCAGGTTCGATTCCCGGCTGGGTCACTGTCTGTGTGGAGTCTGCACGTCCTCCCCGTGTGTGCGTGGGTTTCCTCCGGGTGCTCCGGTTTCCTCCCACAGTCCAAAGATGTGCGGGTTAGGTGGATTGGCCATGCTAAATTGCCCGTAGTGTAAGGTAAATGGGGGGATTGTTGGGTTACGGGTATACGGGTTACGTGGGTTTAAGTAGGGTGATCATTGCTCGGCACAACATCGAGGGCCGAAGGGCCTGTTCTGTGCTGTACTGTTCTTTGTTCTATGTTCTATGTTCCCCTCCCTTTCCAGATTTTGTCCGACTAATTTATTTGCTCAACATGTTAATCCAATTCCCTTTTCAATGGCACGGTGGCGCAGTGGTTGTCACTGCTGCCTATGGTGCTGAGGACTCGGGTTCGATCCCAGCCCCAGGCCACTGTCAGTGTGGAGTTTGCACATGGGCGTCATGGTAGCACTGTTGGTTCACAGCGCCAGGGTCCCAGGTTCGATTCCCGGCTTAGGTCACTGTCAGTGCGGAGTCTGCACGTTCTCCCCGTGTCTGTGTGGGTTTCCTCCGGGTGCTCCGGTTTCCTCCCGCAAGTCCCGAAAGACGTGCTTGTTCGGCGAATTTGACATTCTGGATTCTCGCTCACTGTACCCGAACAGTCGCCAGAGTGTGGTGACGAGGGGCCTTTCACAGTAACTTCATTGCAGTGTTAACGTAAGCCTACTTGTGACAATAAAGATTATTACTAAATCTCCTTCTCGCCCCTTTCAGGCTTGAGTTCCAGATTGTAACAGCTCGTGTAAAAAAAATTGTTCTTTATCTTATCTCTCATCCTTTTGCCAATTGTCGTAAATCTGGTCAACAAACCTTCTGCCACGGGAAACAGTTTCTCCTCAGTTTCTCGCTCAAAACACTTCAGGACATTAAATGCTTCACTTTCCCCATAACATTCTTTGTAAGGAGAAAAATTGCAGCTTCTCTAATCCCTCAACGCAACTGAATTCTCTCGTCCCTGATATTATCTTGGTTATTTGCGCAAAGGTAGTTAATGTTTGCTCATGGCCGCTGTCGGAAAGTTCTAGAAGAAATGGCAAGGAACTGAGACCATTGTTTCACTGGTTGAATTTCCCACTCCGATGCACCTCACTACCACTCTCAATTCACTGAATGGTTACAGCGCAGATGGACATTAGTTTGTCATTTAGCTCTCTTGAAGGAGCTGTTTGCCTGCACCACTTCCACACTTTCCATAGAGCCCTGCTCATTCTTCCTTTTAAGATAAAGATCCAATTCCTCCTTGAATGCCTCGAGTGAACTAGCTTCGACCAAACTCTCAGGCGTGCATTCCAACCCCTAACCACTCGCTCCGTGAAATTCTTTTTCTGCATGACATCATTGCTTATGTTGCAAAGACATTTAAATAATAACATATACCGGGATTCTCCCACCCTGCGCCGGGTCGGAGAATCCCCGGGGCGAGGCGCGAATCCCACCCCAACGCCGGCTGCCCTATTCTCCGGCATTTTTCGGGGGCTGGCGGAATTCCCGCCATGCCGGTTAGGGGCCGTTGACAGCGGCCTCCCCCCAACGATTCTCCGGGCCCCAATGGACCAAGTGGCTGTAGTCCCGCCGGCGTGAATTACTCATCTCATACACGGCGGGACCTGGCAGGTACATGTGTGGGCACGGTCCTGGGGTGGGGGGGATCCGACCCTGGGGGGGGGGGGGGGGGCACGGTGGCCTGGCCCACGATCGGGGCCTACCCTTCTGCGGGCGGGCTGGTTCCGTGGGGGTCCTTCATTCCTCCACGCCGGGCTCCCATAGGGCCACATTCCCGGGGGCTGGCGCGGAGAAGGGAACCCCACACATGCGCGAAAATCCGCCGGCCATTCTGTGCAGGCGCAGAAATATGCTGGCCATTCCGTGCATGCGCGAACTGCCCTTCGGCGCCGCCTGGAGCTGCGGGGACGACTCTGACGGCAACCTAGCCCCCTAGAAAGGTGAGAATTCCTCACTTTGTGGGGCCGTTGACACCTGAGTCGTTGCCACTGATTTTCCTGCCGGCATGGAGACAAAGACCCATTTTTGAGAGAATCCCGCTCATAATCTTTATTAGTGTTGCAAGTAGGCTTACATTAACACTGCAATGAAGTTACTGTGAAAATCTCCTCGTCACCACATTCCGGCGCCTGTTCGGGTACACAGAGGGAGAATTCAGAATGTCCAAATTGCCAGCACGCCTTTCGAGACTTGTGGGAGGAAACCGGAGCACCCAGAGGAAATCCACGCAGACTTTGCACAGACAGTGACCCAAGCAGGAATCAAACCCAGGTCCCTGGCGCTGTGAGGCAACGGTGCTAACCACTGTGCTACGTGCCTGTGTTCTCTGGTTTTCGATCCTTCTACCAATTGGAAGTTTCTCCCGATCCGCTCTGGCCAGGCCCCTCATGACCCTGAACACCTTCATCAAATCTCCTCACAACCTTGCCTTCTTCAAGGGAAACAGTCCCCACTTCCCCAACCTTTCGATGTAATTGGAGTAACCACATTCTTGTGAATTTATGTCTGCATACTCTCTGATGTCTTCACATCCTTAGTTGCAAAACAACAGATAATATATTACATGGAAACTATGTGCTGTTAAGATTTAGCCGTGTAACTCGCTTTCACTCAGCACGGATACCAAATCAACTGGAAAATCTTTCATCAGCAATCAGCAGTGATCCAAAAGCAGTGATGAAATCTCAAGATTAGAAGGCAAATTAAGTGCAAGGAAGTGGTCGATAATGACACTAACCAATAATTGTCCCGAATCAGAAATTTATCATGTGATGATAAAAAAAATGTAATGTTCAACAAACATTCTGTGGTATCACGGACCCTTTAAGGGGCAAGGCCTCATGTGAAAGGTGCGGGGCCTGTCACGCGGGAGCGCGCAAACCCCAACCAATGGGGAAAAAACGCGGGGCCCTGGGAGCTGGGCCTTGAGCAGAGTGGATCCGGAGCCAGTGAGTGATGATCTTGTTGGTGACTCCATGTCTGTGTATGGTTCACATTTACTCATTGCCAATAAACCCTTGGCTATACTGCAAGTCTCCCCCACCTTGAGCCACCACATTGGCGACGCGTGTAAACCGGATCGATTGCAAGTCCGCTGTAGTTCAGACTTCGAGGGGGAAGAGAGATGCCTTTAAAACAAATAGAGAAATGGAAAAGCGGCAACAGCATCATAAAACAGTGGGTTAAAAATACTCATAATTGGGAAGCTTGACCCATTCGACCAAGAGCCGAAGACTGGAGCCAATATATTGAGCGACTCTGCTACTTCTTTACAGCAAATTAAATAATGGGGGAGGATAAACAGAAAGTTATCCAATTAATGGTTTGTGGACCCCGACCCCAAAACTTCATCAGGAATTTGACGTCCCTTGAAACACCTTGAACAAAGTAATTTGACCAGTTGTTAAAGCTAGTCATGGACCACTTCAAACCCAGGCCCTCGATGATTCTACAGTGATACAGGTTTTATTCAGCTGTCAGGGACCCAGGAGAGACGATCTCCTCCTTCATTGCCAGACTCCACCGAATTGTTGAAGATTGTGAGTTCAGCACAGTGCTCAGTGACATGCTGTGTGATCGTTTAGTATGTGGTATTAACACCACAAATGTGCAAAAGAAGCTTCTGTCTGAAACGAAAATTACCCGAGACGGGGCGATCAAGATTGCTGAGCTATCTGAGTGCAGGGTGGCACGGTGCCCAAGTGGTTAGTACTGCTGCCTCATGGTGCTGAGGACCCTGGTTCGATTCCGGCCCCGGGTCACTGTCCGTGTACAATTTTCACATTCTCCCTGTGTTTGTGTGGGCCGCATCCCCACAACCCAAAGATGTGCGGGGTAGATGGATTGGCCATGCCAAATTGCCTCTTAATTGGAAAAAAAAAAAAATTGTGTACTTTAAATTTTAAAAAATAATAAAATAAAGGTATCTGAGTGCGGAGAGAGTTTGAAAGCTTACAAGTGGGTGGTGCATAGTGAGGCCAGCAATGCAGGTACAATTCCCGTACTGGATGAGGTTATTCATGAAGCTTCTGAACTTTGCCGCTCACGGACCTGTGATGATGCTCAGGTTAAATCACCACCAGTCAGCACTTCCCCTTAGAGGGGAAAGCAGCCTATGGTCATCTGGGACGATGGCGACTTGCCTTACCCATGTCGATAATTCAGAAGGGAGCTGGAGAAGGGATTCTCTGCTGTAGTGGTGGAATCTCAAACACAATCTTCCATGGATGGCAACTTTGCTACCTCGGAAAGTCCCCCGACAGATTGACGTTGTGATGAATTGTTAAGGACCCTCACCTCTTGCATTTCCCAGCGTTTATTATTGCATACACCCTGCACGTAACCTGTTCTGTAAATATGTTATGGAAGGATGTGCTAGCACAGCCCCGTTAAGGGGGGAGCCCATGCAGTCCACGTGACCGGTCCACGGGAGTGCGCGAACCCCGACCAATGGGAATAAAGTGCAGGGCCCTGGGAGTGGGGCCCCGGGAAGAATGACCCTGAAGCCAGAGAATAAAGACCTGTATAGGGACTCTGTGCCTCTGTATTATTTACCTTTACTTATCATCAATAAACCATGGTTCCGCTCTACTGTAAGTCTCCCTCGCACTGCCTCGAGCCACCACACGTTCTATATTTATTTTTACCCAGACAAAGTGCAAAGAGTAGGTGTGTGGGCGAATTGGATAGCGCTCTCGAAGCCTTCTTCTATATTGTGTGATTCCATCATTAATTTTTTAAAATGTAAAATATAGCGAATATAATTGCACTGATTTTAGCTCCAGACTCTGGTGATTCCCTGCTGAGCCAGAGATGAATTGTTTGAGACCATATTAAAGTTGAAGATGCATTCTGTAGTGACTCACGCATGAGAAATTTTCTTACTGCAGTTCAGTGTACCTGCTAATCTTATACTGGCATCTGGAGCGATAGACAATTGAATAATGTAAGTGGGATTAAAATCTGATATTGAAGGCCTATTCTTTCCCAGTGATTCACAGTAAACCCCATAATCCTGCCAACCCCAATGCCCCATAATCCCACAACCCCCAATGCTAACTCAGTGCCAATTCATGCAAACCAATGTCTCCCACCCACCACCCTTTGCCCTTAACACATCAGTGCCAACTCGCCTAGTGCCCACCATGGGTCAATATTGGATTGGATTTGTTTATTGTCACGTGTACCGAGGTACGGTGAAATGCATTTTTCTGCGAGCAGCTCAAACAGATCATTTCTGCATGAAAAGAAAATACGTAATAGGGCAACACAAGTTAAATACATAGACACCATCATCAGGTGAAGCGTACAGGAGTGTAGTATTAATCAGGTCAGTCCATAAGAGGGTCGTTTAGGAGTCTGGTAAACAGCGGGGAAGAAAATGTTTTTGAATCTGTTTGTGCGTGTTTTCAGACTTTGTATCTCCTGCCTGATGGAAGAAGTTGGAAGAGTGAGTAAGCCGGGTGGGAGGGGTCTTTGATTATGCTGCCCACTTTCCCAAGACAGCGGGTGGTGTAGATAGAGTCAATGGATGGGACGCGGGTCCGTGTCATGGACTGGGCTGTGATCACGACCCTCTGAAGTTTCTTGCAGTCTTGGGCTGAGCAGTTGCCATACCTCTGGCCAGAGAGGATGCTTTCTATGATGCATCTGTAAATGTTGGTAAGAGTCAATGTGGACATGCCAAATTTCCTTAGTTTCCTGAGGAAGTATAGGCGCTGTTGTGCTTTCTTGGTTATAGCGCCAACTGGTGAACCAGGACAGATTTTTGGTGATGTGCACCCCTAGGAATTTGAAGCTATTGACCATCTCCACCTTGGCCCCGTTGATGCAGACCGGGCTGTGTACAGTACTTTGCTTCCTGAAGTCAATGACCAGCTGTTTAGTTTTCAATATCAGGTGCCATGCTGAAATAAAGCTATGTGACTATTGATGGCATCACTTATTTTCAGAAAATTATTCGCATTGATATAAAATAAAACAGTGACAGCAATGGTGCAAGGTTAAAAGTCTAATTAAGCAAAGCTACCTTCCAGCTTGTGTTTAATACATACATAACAATAAATGATTGCTCACTCCAGACCTAATGTAAAAGGTTGTGTCGTTACACAGTGTGTGCTTGAAACAGGCAGAAGCAGACAGTAAACAGTTCGCAGAAAGTGCGTGTCCTCTGGCGTGTGGATATTTTCATACAGCTGAGACTTTCAGTTAATGAATGCGGCGGGCACCATGGAGACTGCCTGGTATTCCCGTCCAGATGTTGAGCCTGAGGCAGTTCCTTTGAAACTCCTGCCCGAATGTGTTGAACAGCTGGTGAGTTGTCCCACTGGCCTTGCGTCAGGTCATACAGACATCAGCCCCGGGAAGCCGGGCAGACAATGGGCTTACGCTTTTCCTCAGTGGGTGAACTACTTTGAGTGGGATAAATCGGCAGCCTTGCCATGTCGTTCACTGCAGCATCGGCCTGTGCTGCAGGTTCAAAGCACTTGTCATGGCCGTGAATGCAACAATTAGCGCGCATCAGATTCTGGGAATCATTTGCACAAACAATAGCAGCAGATTCTGGCCGCATCCGTGGAGGGCGGTGGGGGGGGGGGGGAGATTGCATTTCAGGTCAAGGTATGGCTCCTCTTCAGAAATGGACCCTACTGGCCAGGTTGTTTGTGGGAAGACCAAGCCCATCTGAAGAAACTGTCAGGGCGAAGCGAGATCTCGCAGTGTCGAGTACGGTAGTCTTCGTTCGCTGACTTCCATTTAATTTGAGATTCTTGCCTGAATTTTCACACAGGCTTCATTTGCATAAAGGTGTCAGCAGAGGTCCCATTGCAAAAGCTCAAACGCTGCCTCTGCCATTTTCCTGGAGGTGTTGGAGGGATAGGTGGGGAGGTTGGCTGGAATATAGAGGTGGGTCGTCCTAAATTGCCCATCTGTGGTTCATTGCAGAAGTTTCCCATATAAATCAGCAACTGCCTCTGTTCAGGTGTAATTCTGATGACGTCAGTGTCAGAAATACAACGAGTGGAGGTTTTGACACTGTTAAGAGCTGATATGAACTTTGTGGAGTTGTTTGGCAAGCCAGGGTGTGCTTTTGGAGTGGTAAGCTACCATTTCCTATACGGTCATAGCACCTTTTTGGGAGGAGCCAGGTACCCTTTGGATGCAGTCACTTTGAGGAATGTGTGGTACCTGTTTGCAGAGTTTAGATGCCTTTTGGCATTGTTCAAAGTTGATATGCTGATGCATAATTGGTACATAAACTGTCAAAGCAGTCAAAGAACTGTCAAAGCTGTCAAAGAACTGTCCAAGGCCCAAATATATCAAGTGTTTAAAAGGTAATGGAAAAGTCAATATTAGAAGCACTAGGATAGAGAAAATTCAAGTATTTTCTCTCGAGGATAAGCCCCCAATTACATCCAATAATTAAATCTAGGTTAGATTAGGTATGGCACGGTGACTTAAGTAGCATCTGGTGTCCAAAATCATCAGAACAAATCTAATAAACATCTCATTCATGTTAAGGGGCCAATCCTGGAGGAGGGGAAAAAATAATTCTGCTGTTCTTCAAGTATACACAGAATTGCACCACCCACTCCCCTCCCTCACCTCCTGCACCCATTCAGGACATGATAGATAGATAGAGAAATACAGCACAGAACAGGCCCTTCGGCCCACGATGTTGTGCTGAACGTTTGTCCTAGGTTAATCATAGAATTTTGGATACTAAGGGCAATTTATCATGACCAATCCACCCAACCTGCACATCTTTGGACTGTGGGAGGAAACCGGAGCACCCGGAGGAAACCCATGCACACACGGGGAGGATGTGCAGACTCCACACAGACAGTGACCCAAGTCGAAATTGAACTTGGGACCCTGGAGCTGTGAAGCAATTGTGCTATCCACAATGCTACCGTGCTGCCCTTAAGAAGAAATTAATCTACACTCCATTATTCTACCCTAATCCATGTACCTATCCAATAGCCGCTTGAAGGTCCCTAACGTTTCCGACTCAACTACTTCCACAGTCAGTGCATTCCATGCCCCCACTACTCTCTGGGTAAACAACCTACCTCTGACATCCCCCCTATATTTTCCACCATTTACCTTAAATTTATGTCCCCTTGTAATGGTTTGTTCCACCCAGGGAAAAATTCTCTGACTGTCTACTCTATCTATTCCCCTGATCATCTTATAAACCTCTATCAAGTCACCCCTCATCCTTCTACGTTCTAATGAGAAAAGGCCTAGCACCCTCAACCTTTCCTCGTAAGATCTACTCTCCATTCCAGGCAACATCCTGGTAAATCTCCTTTGCACCCTTTCCAAAGCTTCCACATCCTTCCTAAAATGAGGTGACCAGAACTGCACACAGTACTCCAAAGGTGGCCTGACCAAGGTTTTGTACAGCTGCATCATCACCTCACGGCTCTTAAATTCAATCTCTCTGCTAATGAACGCTAGCACACCATAGGCCTTCTTCACAGCTCTATCTATTTGAGTGGCAACTTTCAAAGATCTATGAAAAAAGACCCCAAGATCTCTCTGCTCCTCTACATTGCCAAAAACCCTACCATTAACCCTGTATTCCGCATACATATTTGTCCTTCCAAAATGGACAACCTCACACTTGTCAGGGTTAAACTCCATCTGCCACTTCTCAGCCCAGCTCTGCATCCTATCTATGTCTCTTTGAAGCCGACAACAGCCCTCCTCACTATCCACAACTCCACCAATCTTCGTATCATCTGAAAATTTACTGACCCACCCTTCAACTCCCTCATCCAAGTCATTAATGAAAATCGCAAACAGCAGAGGACCCAGAACTGATCCCTGCGGTACGCCACTGGTAACTGGGCTCCAGGCTGAATATTTGCCATCCACCACCACTCTCTGACTTCTATCGGTTGGCCAGTTCATTATCCAACTGGCCAAATTTCCCACTGTCCCATGCCTCCTTACTTTCTGCATAAGCCTACCATGGGGAACCTTATCAAATGCCTTACTAAAATCTATGTACACTACATCCACTGTTTTACCTTCATCCACATGCTTGGTCACCTCCTCAAAGAAGTCAATAAGACTTGTAAGGCAAGACCTACCTCTCACAAATCCGTGCTGACTATCCCTAATCAAGCAGTGTCTTTCCAGATGCTCAGAAATCCTATCCCTCAGTACCCTTTCCATTACTTTGCCTACCACCGAAGTAAGACTAACTGGCCTGTAGTTCCCAGGGTTATCCCTATTCCCTTTTTTGAACAGGGGCACGACATTCGCCACTCTCCAATCCTCTGGTACCAACCCTGTTGACAGCGAGGACGAAAAGATCATTGCCAACGGCTCTGTAATTTCATTTCTTGCTTCCCATAGAATCCTTGGATATATCCCGTCAGGCCCGGGGGACTTGTCTATCCTCAAGTTTTTCAAAACGCCTAACACATCTTCCTTCCTAACAAGTATCTCCTCAAGCTTACCAGTCTGTTTCATACTGTCCTCTCCAACAATATGGCCCCTCTCGTTTGTAAATACTGAAGAAAAATACTTGTTCAAGACTTCTCCTATCTCTTCAGACTCAATACACAATCTCCCGCTACTGTCCTTGATCGGACCTACCCTCGCTCTAGTCATTCTCATATTTCTCACATATGTGTAAAAGGCCTTGGGGTTTTCCTTGATCCTATCCGCCAAAGATTTTTCATGCACTCTCTTAGCTCTCCTAATCCCTTTCTTCAGTTCCCTCCTGGCTATCTTATATCCCTCCAGCGCCCTGTCTGAACCTTGTTTCCTCAGCCTTACGTAAGTCTCCTTCTTTCTCTTAACAAGACATTCAACCTCTCTTGTCAACCATTGTTCCCTCACTCGACCATCTCTTCCCTGCCTGACAGGGACATACATATCAAAAACACGCAGTACCTGTTCCTTGAACAAGTTCCACATTTCACTTGTGTCCTTCCCTGACAGCCTACGTTCCCAACTTATGCACTTCAATTCTTGTACCCTTCCCCCAATTGTAAACCTTGCCCTGTTGCACGCACCTATCCCTCTCCATTACTAAAGTGAAAGTCACAGAATTGTGGTCACTACCTCCAAAATGCTCCACTAACAAATCTATCACTTGCCCTGGTTCATTACCAAGTACCAAATCCAATATGGCCTCCCCTCTGGTCGGACAATCTACATACTGTGTTAGAAAAGCTTCCTGGACACACTGCACAAACACTACCCCATCCAAACTATTTGATCTAAAGAGTTTCTACTCAATGTTTGGGAAGTTGAAGTCACCCATGACTACTACCCTGTGACTTCGGCACCTTTCCAAAATCTGTTTCCCAATCTGTTCCTCCACATCTCTGCTGCTATTGGGGGGCCTATAGAAAACTCCCAACAAGGTGACTGCTCCTTTCCTATTTCTGACTTCAACGCATATTACCTCAGTAGGCAGATCCCCCTCGAACTGCCTTTCTGCAGCTGTTATACTATCTCTAATTAACAATGCCACCCCCCCACCTCTTTTACCATCCTCCCAAATCTTGTTGAAACATCTATAACCAGGGACCTCCAACAACCATTTCTGCCCCTCTTCTATCCAAGTTTCCGTGATGGCCACTACGTCGTAGTCCCAAGTACCGATCAATGCCTTAAGTTCACCCACCTTATTCCTGATGCTTCTTGCATTGAAGTATACACACTTCAACCCATCTCCTTGCCTGCAAGTACTCTCCTTTGTCATTGTTACCTTCCCCACTGCATCACTACATGCTTTGACGTCCTGAATATCGGCTTCCTTTGTTGCTGGACTACAAATCCGGTTCCCATTCCCCTGCCAAATTAGTTTAAACCCTCCCGAAGACTACTAGAAAAGCTCCCCCCCAGGATCTTGGTGACCCTCTGATTCGGATGCAACCCGTCCTGCTTGTACAGGTCCCACCTTCCCCAGAATGCGCTCCAATTATCCAAATACCTGAAGCCCTCCCTCCTACACCATTCCTGCAGCCACGTGTTCAACTGCACTCTCTCCCTATTCCTAGCCTCGCTATCACGTGGCACCAGCAACAAACCAGAGATGACATCTCGCAGATGCCCTCTTGGTCTGTGTGGACCTCTCTGCATCTTCACGCATTTTCACACACCTCTTCCACTCCTCAAGGCCTGCCTGGACAGACACACTCCCCTGGCCTAACCAAGCTCCTCCTCCACCGCTCTCTGGCCTTCTCAGACACCCCGGCCCAACCCCCTCCCCCTCTCCTCCCCTTGAAGTATGACTGGCCTCGATCCCCACTCCCTCAATACAGGTTGCCTCCGGGCCATCCCCCCCATCCCTCCCTTCCGCTCACCCCCCCCCCCCCCCCCCCCCCCCCCGAGTGCCACCACTAAAGGCCCTGAGTTTCAGACTTCTCCCCTCTCACCTCGCCTTGCGCTGTCTCTTCAGCCATTGCTCAGAGAAATACGGGAACAAATGGAAATACGGGGAAGTCCTGAGAAAGCCACATTCCCGGTGAAATCCCAAAGACTTCGGAATGATTGGTCACCATGGGCACAGTCACTCGCGGGGAACGTTGTGCTCTGTAGACATGCGAGTGAAACTCTGAAGAATGAGGATGAGAGAAGGGAACAGCTATTGCATTATGGGTAACAGTGGAGGATGCTCCAAGTCAGCCAAATGGTCAGAAAGATCAAGAGTAGAAGTTCATTAATCAAAATGGTTGTCAAGTCCAGTCGGTGAGAAAAAGATAGTTGAATGGGGACAATGGAAATAAAGAGCAGACAGACTTGTCCTGGCAACAATTGAGGGTAAAAAACAGACTAGGAAGAAGAAAACTCGGATGAGCGGATAACATTGAGAGATGGGCTGAGAAAGGCCTAAAGAAACCAGTTCAGCAGCAAGATGATGCCAATGGACCCCACTAAGGCCATGATGACAACTAACAAGTGAATAAACAAGGTGATAATGATGGAACCTGCTCCCCATGTGTTGGAAGAGGAGACAATCCATAATTTCAGAAGGAGATTGAATGGGCACTTAAAGAATAGAAGGAGACGGAGCCCATTCGGCCCGTCGAGCCTGCTCCTGCTCACTTGATGGCTAAGGGGAAATAGGGCAGACATGACTCAACAGAGAGGCAACATGGGGTGAGATTCTCCCATGCCACGCCGTATGGGAGAATCGCCGTTTGCGCCATTTTGTCCTGCGGCGCCGGTCCGTGCAGGCAGGCGATTCTCCGAGGAGTGGCCAATCAGCACCATTTGGCGCGGCGCAGGTCGCGGGCCGCTGTCCACAGCCGGGCCACTGATTCTCCGGCCTTGATGGGCCGAGCGGCCGCATGGAAACGGCAGAGTCCCGCTGGCGCCATTCACACTTGCTCGTAGCCGGCGGGAACTCTGCGCATAGGGTCGGGGGGGGCGGCCTGTGGGGCAGGGAAAAGCACTCCATCACTGAGGGGGGAGGCCTCCGATGGGGTCTGGCCCGTGATCGGGGCCCACCGATCAGTGGGCCGGCCTCTCCAGCCCTGGCCCTATTTTATTACATGGCCGGCACCTGAACCCCCACGCCATGTTGCGTCAGGGCCGGCGCGTTGAGGAAGTCCCCCGCGCATTCGCGGGATGGCGCGGCCCAACTGCGCATGCGCCGGTTGGTGCGGCACCCAGTTGGCGCCAAAAAGGGAGGCTGGAGCGGCGTGAACTGCTCCAACGCTGTGCTCGGTAGTGCCTGCACCCGTTTCGCGCCGTCGTGAAACGCAACGGCGTTCACGACGGAGTGAACACTCTGTCTCCATTTTGGAGAATCGCGCCCATGGTGTCCTCCTGTGTCATAATGACTCTTTATATCTGATTAACACAGGCAGAAACGCAAACGATAAGCACCAACAGCAGCAGTTCGACTTGGAGCTAACCTGCTGGGTGGGGTTTATCCGGCGTTCCGACTGGCAGGATCTCTTGATCCTGCCAATGGCAAACGTCCCGCCGCGGGTTCCCCAGCAGCGGTGGGTGTGAGCAGCAAACGGTGGGAAACCCTCGTGACATCAGCAGACTGGAAGATTCCGTCAGCGGCCAATGACGCGCCGCCTCCACCAAACCTGGCCAAGGGAAGCGGAAAATCCCGCCCCTGTTTCCGCCCTGTGGATTTGACGTATTCAGCTTCGATTATTTCTACAGTTTGCAAAGGGTTAAAGTGAAACAAAGAACCTGAAATACACACCATGGAGCAGAAATCCTCTTTGCATCATTTAATGCAAGCTAATGCAACACCATACTTCAAGTGTTCGGCCACACTTAGAGTATCGTATTCAATTCTGGTCGCCACAGTACCAGAAGGATGTGGAGGATTCAGAGAGGGTGCAGAAGGGATTTACCAGGATGATGCCTGGTATGGAGGGCATTAGCTATGAGGAGCAGTTGAATAAACTTGGTCTGTTCTCACTGGAATGACAGGGTGGATAGACTTTTTCCCAGGGTTGAGGGTTCAATTACCCGGGGGCATAGGTTTAAGGTGCGAGGGGCAAGGTTTAGAGGAGATGTACAAGGTACATTTTTTACACAGGGGGTAGTAGGTGTCTGGAACTCGCTGCCGGAGGAGGTGGTGGAAGCAGGGACGATAGTGACGTTTAAGGGGCATCTTGACAAATACATGAATAGGATGGGAATAGAGGGATACGGACCCCGGAAGTGTGGACGATTTTAGTTTAGACGGGCAGCATGGTCGGCGCAGGCTTGGAGGGCCGAAGGGCCTGTTCCTGTGCTGTACTTTGCTTTGTTCTTTGTTCTTTGTTTGTTCTATTCCAAGCTGCAGATAGAAGAGCAGAGATTAGAATTTCAGCCAACTATATTAAACGCTCATCAACTCGAATCGCGCAGTTACCTCCTCCAAAGAAAACGTGCAACCCCATGTCCCCAAAACATTATTATCCGATCAAGCATTGGGCAGTCTGCCAATTAGCCTTCAATTATTCCCCTTTCATCATTCCGACGAAGTATATTACTTATTTATTCGAATTGACATTTTTCTCAGCAAGATAAGGAAGTGACCTTTACAACAGAAGCCAATGAATAAAATATAAGGAGGATCTATGAGAGTAGGAAGCCCTGTGTGTCTGCTCATGTCAAGCTATTGCTTGCAAAGGCCAGACTGTAATATTCTCCACCACGAGTCTAGGCATATGTGTGTGAGGGAGGGCGGGGGCTGTCACTCATTAATGTGAGCTTCGTCGCAGACAAGCTTGGCAGACGTGGGTGCTACCCCACTGTTCCTCGTAATTATCTGTTGGAATAATTCATGCATACTCTACAAATTGGAACGAGCTGTGTTCATCAGCAGGGTGCAGAAAGGATAAACCTCCTTGTAAATTGCACCAAAATGCTTCAGTCTTGGAAATACTTCAGGCTTACACTTAATGATGCAAATATTTGAACACTTTGGCTAATTGCTTGCCTGTTTCGTCTCCCATTTTGCCTCGCTGGGTCGAGCCTTGCCTTCAGGTCAGGAGGCTGTGGGCTCGAGTCCTGTTCCAGAGACTTGGAGGGCAAAAATCCAGTTTGACATCCCTGTGCAGTGCGAAGGGATAGGCCGCACTGTTTGAAATGTTAACTTTTGGATGAGATGTTGACTAAAATCCCCAGGTAAGAATTAAGAAGCTGTGTGGTGGCAATATTTGAAGATGACCAGGGGAATTATCCCCACTCTTCTGGCCAAAGTTTATCCCTTGAATGGTGTCCAGCAAGGGATGCTGGGAAAAGTGGTCAAGGGTATGGACTGCATGGCAGATCAAATGAAACTACAGGAAAAGGCTTTGCAGACTTCAAAGGATTTCACAGGTTAATGCGAATAACATCAGTAAAGGGCAACCTCCAGGCCACCAACAGGATCAATAGAACTGTCCGGTAAATCACAATTGTTTACCAGACACAGCGGTACCTAACTTCCTTATTTGGAAGGGCCGACATGTTGCCAACGTCTTCAAGCATGGCCAAAGCGGCCACCCCAAAATTGATGTGGCAGCCCCTGATTGGACTTTATCGATCAGGCTGATCAATTGATTGACAAATGACCCAAAGACCGTCCACCAAAAGAGTCACGAAATTCAAACAGCATAATAGTTACTACACGGAATCATCCTTTCTCTTGAGCAGCAGTAACCAACAACAGTGCCGGCCGACAAAAGGAGACCATCCACGCTACCCACAGAAGGTGGACCAGAGCCAGAAGAGAACCAGATTGATAACCAACTAACAGAGGACTACAAGACTAGAACTACGGATAACAGGCCTGTATCTGCCTAGCACTTGTCGGTTGATGCACAATCAATCCCACAAAGACTTGAATTGGATAAAACTGAGGCTTTATTGCTCTAAGATGTGTGGCCTCCCACAGCAGCTGGCGAAATGGCTGCAGCATGGAGGACACACATATTTATGGGACTACCAACGTACCTGCAGTACAGGTCCTACCGCACATCCTCTAATAGAGGTGCAACAGTGATTTACCACATCGGTCACTGCCAAGTTAAGTTAAGACCTTGGAACTATTGGTGTATAGTGTAACCTATGATTGGGAGTGTGTGATTGAATAACCAGTGTGTGCGTGTGATAAATATTGTTCTGTTTTATAAACTGAGTCTCATAGTTATTTGTCCACCATATATGGGTTGAGGCACACTGTGGCTTAGAAAGGGCAACACAGGTTATCTGGTCCTTTGCTGTTTGTAAGAACGTAAGACCATAAGAAATAGGAACAGGGAGAGGTCGCTCGGCCCCTCTCCCCTGCTCCACCATTCAATAGGATCATGGCTGCTCCACGATTCCTAACATCCACTTTCCTGTCCTTTCTGCGTAACCCTTGATTCCCTGACTAATCAAGAATCTCTATCTTAACCTTAAATATGGACAGGGGGCCGGATTCTCCATTTGCCAACGTCAAAATGGCAAAACTTGATTGGACGGAGAATAGGTGCCGACGCAAAAATTGCGGTGGGCGCCGATTTGATGCCAAATTACAATTCTCCATTACCTCGACAATGATGTCAATGCGTACCGGAACGCACATCAGTAAACACAGTTTGCATATGATTAGCGGGCGAGCCAGTATTCTCCGGGGCCTTCGTGATTCCCAGCCTGCAATGGGCCAGGTTCCCGACGGCGAGGTTCACTTGTGCTTTCAAAGATTATGAAACCAGCGTGGTGGCTGATGAGGGAGAGAGAGGAGGTGGGACATGGAGAGGAGCAGCTCTGGGCTGCCGGACGCCATGGACGCCATGGCGGAGAAGCGGGCCACCCTCTATCCCGCCCGGGGAAGGAGGCTGCCAGGCTCCATCTTCTGCCATGCCTGGGCGCAGGTGGTAGAGGTAGCCAGCGCCACCAGAAATACCGTGCAGACCGCCAGCAGTGCCGTAATAAACTGCATGACCTCCTCAGGGCAGCCAGGGTGAGTAGGCAGCACTCTGCCCCCAGCAGCAACCCTCATCCCAAACACCCAAAGGGCGATGGAACCCCCACCCTGTATTACATGCCGGCAACGTCGCTCATAACCGCAAGGAGATGGAGAAGACCGGAGGGGGACGACCGGACCTGCTATGATTATAAATGAATCAGTGTACGACAGAACATCTCATTCAAGACTAGTTATTTAATGTTGCATTAACTGTGGGTAAACTAAACTATTGCTAACCAAACTGGATTTTCTAATCATGCTACCAACAGCTCCTGTAATAGGACTGTTGGCATCAAGGAGCCCCAGCCAAACTGGAGTCAATGGGAATCAGGGGGGAACCTCTCCGCTGGCTGGATTCGTACCTGGCATAAAGGAAGGTGGTTGTGGTGATTGGAGGTCAATAATCTCAGATCCAGGACATCACTGCAGAAGTTCCTCAGGTAGTGTCCTCGGCTCAGCCATCTTCAGCTGCCTCATCACTGACCACCCTTCCATCATAAGGTCAGATGTGGGGATATTTGCGGATGACTGCACAATGTTCAGCACCTTTTGCAACTCCTCAGATAATGAAGCAGACGATGTCCGAATGCAGCAAGATTAGGACAATATCCAGGCTTGGGCTGACAAGTGGCAAGTTACATTTGTGCCAAACAAGTGCCAGGCAATGACCATCTCAACAAGAGAGGATCTAACCGCTACCCCTTTACATTCAATGGCATTATCATCACTGAATCTCCACAATCAACATCCTGGGGGTTACCATTGAACAGAAACTGAGCTGAGCTAGTCGCATTAATACTGTGGCTACCAGGACAGGACAAAGACTAGGAATCCTACGGCGAGTAACTCTCCTCCTGAACCCGCAAAGCCTGTCCAGCATCTACAAGGCACAAGTCAGGAGTGTGATGGAATACTCTCCACTTGCCTGGATGAGTGCAGCTCCAACAACACTCAAGAAGCTCGACACCATCCAGGACAAAGCAGCCCATTTGATTGCTCCTCCTTCTACAAACATTCAAACCCTCCACCACCGACAAAGAGTGGCGGCTGAGTGTACCATCTACAAGATGCACTGCAGGAACTCACCAAGGTTCCTTAGACAACACATTCCAAACACATGACCACAACCATCTAGATGGACAAGAGCAGCAGATACCTGGGAAGCCCTCCACCTGGAGGTTCCCCTCCAAGTCACTCACCACCCTGGCTTGGAAATATATCGCCGTTCCTTCACTGTCGCTGGGGCAACATCCTGGAACTCCCTCCCTAATAGCACTGTAGGTGTACTTACCCCTTAAGGATTGCAGCGGTTCAAGAAGGCAACTTATCACCACCTTCTGAAGGGCAACATGGGATGAGCAATAAATGCTCGTCTAACCAGCGACGCCCAAATCCAGGAAATTATTTTTTTTTAAATTCAGTTGTTTTTTTACTGACCTTAAGCTGAAAGAACAGACATGCAACTTCGCAACTCTAAAGTCCTCCATGATTAGAGATGAATTTGTTTTTGGATTCCATGATACTCAGGTGTGAGCGCGTCTTTTGCAAGGAAATGGGCTCCAATTAGAAGATGCCATCAAAATTTGCCATGCCAGCGAACTAGCTGCACAACATGTTAATACATTTAATGCAAGATGTTTTGGCCTGAATCTTGAAAGTGATGCTACCGCCATTGGTGTTGTGACGCATTTCAAAAAGAAACATGGGGCAGAATTCTGTGAAAATGGGGCAATGTCCCCACGCCCGCGATAAAACGAGCGTGAATCACTCTGGTCTTTCTTGGAGAAAGTCCAGAGTGATTCTCCGTTTCGAAGGGGGATTATAGTGCCCCAGAGTGCTCCATGCAGCTCCAGCTGCCGATACAGGGCCCTGCACTTCCGGCCGCGGGTCCACATGCGGCGACAGCCCCACACAACATGGTGGGCCCCCAGAATATAGCCCCCCCCCCCTCCGATCGCGCACGCACGCCGATCGGTGGCCCCCGATCAGAACCCTGGCCATCCTGGAGGCCCCCCCCCCCGGCATCGAATCCCCCGCCCCCCCCCCCCCCCCACCAGGGCGTCTTTGGACTGGGTCCGCAGCCGTCACTCCGAGCTCCCACTGGGTGAACCGATGAGGGAACCACGCCGGCGAGAACTCGGCCAGCTCCAGCGGAGAATCGCCACGGGGGCCTCTACCAATGGCCACCGAACGGCACCACGTCAACCGCGCTTACACAACTGGCAGCGATTCTCTGGTCCGCGGAGAATCGCGGGAAGGCGTCGGACCCGATCGCGGGTCTGACGCCCTATTCTCCGCCCGCGATTTCGGCTCAGAGGCTCGGAGAATCCCGCCCATGGTCTCAGCAGTCATTCTGAAAGGTCTGAACGTGCACCGTTGCATGTAAACGATGTGATCATGAGCACCTACAAAGGCAATGTCCAGCTTTTGGCAAAGTATGTACCAAGTGCAAAGGGAAGAATCACTTCACAAAACAGTGATTCTGAAATAAGAAAATTAGTGCAGGGCAGTTGATTAATGTGATCGATGAAACTAATTTAAGTGACTTATTTTTCATTGACCTGGCTTCAGATGAAAACACAGCAAATGAAACTATACCGAATAAAATGCTGCCCACAAGTGTGAGGAGTGCTGAAAGTGGTATTTCAGCAGTAACAAGAGAAAAATGGACTGTACCTTTGATTATCAATTGATCACTAATTACTGTTAAATTAGATACTGGTGCAAAGACAAACCTAATCAGTAAAAGTGATATTAAGACCATGCAGCTATAGCCGAGAATTCTAAATAAACTGATCTTACTTAAAGACCACAGTGCTCAGAATATTGACACTTTGGGTATGTGCGAATTAGACGTGCAAGTAAAAAACAAAGTGTACAAGCTGAAGTTCTCAACTGTTGCTGAAGGTCATGAATCATTATTGGGTGATGAAGCGTGTGAGGCACTGGAATTGGTGCGAAGTGTGTCTAGCACTGACTGTGCACTCAGTGTACACAGTGGCTCAGTGGAGTTCATTGTACAGGCCTATCTGAAAATATTCAAGAGCTTTGGTGTCCTGCCTTTCACATATAAAATACAATTCAGAGAGAATGCTCAACCGGTGATACTTGCTCCTCGAAGAGTTCCAGCACCATTGCGTAACCGTCTCAAGGCAGAGTTAGACAGGATGACACAACTTGGAGTCATAAAGAAAATAGAAGAGCCGAAGATTGGGTCAACTCAATGGCCTGTGTGAACAAGACGAATAATGACATTTGCATGGATCCCAAGGAATTGAACACAAACATTAAAAGGAGCACTATCAAATTACAGGGAGGGAAGTGATCACAAGCGAGATGTCTGGTGCAAAATCTTTTACCAAACTCAATTCTTCGCAGGGATCAGGGCAGCTCAAGCTTGATGAAGAAATTAACAAGTTCTGCATATTCAATACACCTTTTTGGCAGATATTGCTTCCTTCGCATTCCCTTTGATGTTATATCTGCGTCCGAGATATTCCACAGAGCTATGGAACATATCATTGAGGGGGTCCGGGTCTATGTGGATGACATTAGTGTATGGGATTCCACCTTAGAGGAACACAACAACAGACTGATCAAAGTCTTAGAAAGCATCATGCAGAACGGGCTGAGGCTCAATAAGGCCAAATGCCAGTTTGGAGTACGGGAGATTACGTTCCTGGGCAACAAGCTTTCTATTCACGGAATAGAGCCAAATGAAATTAAGATGAAATGAAAATTGCTTATTGTCACGAGTAGGCTTCAAATGAAGTTACTGTGAAAAGCCCCTAGTCGCCACATTCCGGCACCTGTTTGGGGAGGCTGTTACGGGAATCAAACCGTGCTGCTGGCTTGCCTTGGTCTGCTTTCAAAGCCAGCGATTAGCCCTGTGAGCTAAACAGCCCCAGCTGTTTAATACCAGATTAATACCAGAGAAAACATGCACCGACCCATGGATGAAAAGGGAGTACGATGAATAATGGGCACGATCAACATTATAGGGGAGTTTATTCCCAACTCTCAGAGAAAACCAGCGGGCGAGATTCTCCGATTGCCGACGCCGAAATCGCGTTCGGCGATCGGCCGGAGAATCCGTTTTTACGCTGGAATCGGGGGCGGCATTTTGAGAAATGAAGGAAGATGGGGCTGGGTGCAGGTTTGAAAAAGCGATGTGGAGCAGTGAAGGTATTAAGTGGTACAGATTGGATGACACAAGGAGCCAGTCAGCGAACAAGACAGGGATGGTGAGATAGCCGTGCTTCCTCCATAAACCAAACTTTTCTTCCCTTTCGCTACCCTCTGCCGGATCATCGGGAAGCCAAACGATTATAAGATAAGAACAATCTGAACAAGCCACTGTCATAATATACACACCAGTATATCATGGTGCAGACGCACACTGATTGACACACAGAAAGACCAATCAACACACACAACACCGCAGCCAATCACCAGTTCGCGCACACTCACTATAAAGCCAGAGGGTGCTAGTTTTCCCGCTCATTCGGGATGCAGCCTCTAAGAAGGACAGAGCCCACAGCTTGTAGCACAGATCTTTACCATGTGCTGAGAGTATAGACTGGTTAGGATAGGCATAGGTCTTCAGTTTAATCTAACATAGTGTCGACCCACAGTGAAAGTATGTTCAACAGTTTCTGGCTTCATAAAATAGTGTTGGACTATTTCAAATGTTGGTAGCCTGTATGTGTTACTGCTGAGGTAAACGCAGTCTCCACAGATCCAGAGTACCCAACACATCATGGTACCAGTAAGTGATGTTAGAACTTATTAGACCTACCTGCAAGTGATCTGCCTTCAACCAGCAATCAGCCATCCTGCAAAATGGACAGCGTCTGCCCTCCACCGCCGCTCCGCATCACTGGCAACCTCGGAGCCAACTGGAAGATCTTCAAACAACGCTTCCAGCTCTACCTTGAAGCCACAGACCTGGAAGCTGCTTCAGACGCCAGGAAGATCGCTCTCTTCCTCTCCACGACCGGGGACCACGCCATACACATCTTCAACTCTCTCACTTTTGCTGATGGTGAAGACAAATCAAAATTCAAGACGGTCCTCCTCAAATTTGACAGTCACTGCGACATCGAGGTGAATGAAAGTTTTGAGCGCTATGTCTTTCAACAGCGTTTGCAGGGTAAGGATTAGCCTTTCCAATCCTTTCTCACCCACTTCCGCATCTTTGCGCAGTCCTGTAATTACGGGTCCACCTCCGACACCACGATACGCGACCAGCTTGTTTTCGGTGTTCAGTCGGACCCCCTACGCCAGCAGCTCCTCAAGGTTAAATAGCTCACCCTAGCGATTGCCGTCGAGACCTGTGTGCTGCACGAACACGCCACTAATCGGTATGCACACATCCAAGCGGCTGAAATGGCGCGGCAAGTTCCCCATGAGGCAGAACGGGTACAGGCAGTCGAGCAACTCCAGGGCCTCAGCCTGGATGAGGGTGGCCACATCGCGCTTTTCATGGCGTCCCGCGCATGTGCGCACTGAACGAGGGGACGGCGATGCCGACGATCGCACTGTGCAGGTGCGCACCACATACGACCGCATCGCGCATGCACGGTGGTGCCATGAGCGTACTGACGCTACCACGTGCGGCAACTGTGGCTCCGCCCACTTAAAGTGGCAATGTCCTGCAAAATCCCGACGCTGCCTACAATGTGGCAAACTTGGCCACTATGCTGCTTTATGCAGGTCTGCTCAGCCTGCCAACTCTCGTCGCTCCCACCAGCTACGCAGGGATGTCCACACCATCCAACCCACAGTCACCGAACCCGATTCTGACCTGCTGCCTGACATTGACACCGAGGACCCAAAGGCACCTTTTCGAGTCGGTATCATTACCAAACACAGGGTGCCCCCGAAGCAAAACGTCCAGCCTCTACCGGTATAGCATTGATCCGGACGATGAGTGGTGTGCCACCCTCACGGTCAACCAATCCTGAATCCGATTCTGCCTGGACACTGGCACCTCCGCCAATCTCATTGACCTCCAAAGCCTCCGTGTCAAGCCAACCATCCTGCCATCAGGCTGCCAGCTGTTAGATTATAATGGCAATGCAATTGCTGCCAGTGGCTCATGCCAACTTGAAGTGGCGCACAGGTCACTTAAAGCCATCCATCCCTTTGAAATTGTGGGATCCACTAAAGTCTCCCTGGTTGGTGTGCAGGCATGCAAGCTGTTGAACCTGGCCCAGAGGGTTCACTCCCTCTCTCCTGCTGATGCGTCTGCCACTCAGGTTACTGATTTCAGGGCGCAGCTCGACACCATTATTAACCAATACCACGATGTTTTCGAGGGCATGGGCACGCTCCCGTACACCTACAAGATCGTATTGAAACCGAATGCCACGCCTGTGGTGCACGCACCTCACAGGGTTCCAGCACCCCTCAGGGACCGCCTCAAGCAGCAGCTGCAGGACCCCCAGGACCAAGGATTTCCAGAGTCACGGAACCGACCGACTGGGTCAGCTCCATGCTATGCGTAAAAAAACCTTCTGGCGAACTGAGAATATGCATTGATCCCAAGGACCTCAACCGCAATATTATGAGAGAGCACTATCCCATTCCCAAGCGCGAAGAGCTCACCTGTGAGATGGCTCGCGCCAAGTTCTTTACCAAGCTAGACGCTCAAAGGGATTCTGGCAGATCCAGTTCGACGAATCCAGCAGGAAACTCTGCACTTTTAATACCCCCTTTGGAAGATATTGCTACAACAGGATGCCATTTGGGATCATCTCTTCATCAGAAGTGTTCCATAGGATTATGGAACAGATGACGGAAGGTATTGAAGGTGTTCGCGTCTATGTCGATGACATAATCATCTGGTCCACCACCCCGCAGGAGCACGTTAATCTCCTCCTGCGCGTCTTCAGACGGATACATGAGCATTGCCTCCGCCTCAACAGGGCCAAATGCTCCTATGGTCAACCAGAATTCGTCGCCCACCTCAGAGACTAAATTTATGAACTTTTCGAATTTATGGACTCTCTGAATTGTTTTATTGCTTTGTTTGATCAATTCACTGGTTTGTATATAATGTTGCTCAAGTTACTATTTTGTTGCGTACTGTTTATCTGCACTAGACACCTTCCCATGTAAATAGCTTAGTTTTTATGTACACAGTCTTGTAAATATGCCTTCACACTCCACACGTAGTTAGGAACATTCTCACCACACATTATTTATTACCACAAACACATTTTTTTATAAAATGGGGGATGTCATAATATACACACCAGTATATCATGGTGCAGACACACACACTGATTGACACACAGCAAGACCAATCAACACACACAACACAGCAGCCAATCACCAGTTCGAGCACACTCACTATGAAGACAGAGGGCACTAGTTTTCCCGCTCATTTGGGATGCAGCCTCTAAGAAGGACAGAACTCACAGCTTGTAGCACAAACCTTCACCATGTGCTGGGAGTATAGACTGGTTGGGATAGGCATAGGTCTTCAGTTTAATCTAGCATAGTGTAGGCCCACAGTGGAAGTATGTTCAACAGTTTCTAGCTTAATAAAATAGTGTTGCACTATTACAAGTGTTGGTAGCCTGTATGTGTTACTGCTGAGGTAAACGCAGTCTCCACAGATCCAGAGCGCCCAACACATCAGCCGGCACGCCCAGCTGTTGAAACAAAATGCTGCATGAGACTTAAGCCGAGAATGCGACTATTCAGAACAATAACGGAAAGCGAAGGTATGTATTCATTCCCGATTTGAGTCAGACAGCAAAGCAGAACAGCAACGAGTTGTCTAGTTGTCGAGAATTTAAATGCAGGGGATGACTTTACTGTAAAGCTTTCAAAAAAGAATAAATCAATCCATTATGAGGTTTACTATAATTAACCTGAAAAATGAAGGTACCATTCTTGTAAAGGCTCTCAGTAATTACTTGTAATAACTCTATTAATGAAAGACTAGGCAAATTAAATAGGTTGGGTAATGTATCACAGCATTCTATCCACTCAACTCTTAAGTATCTTTAATTGAAGAATAATACTGTATAAAATGGTAACCTGGAAACAAATGACCTCAGTGTGTGAAGCATTGCTTGTGAGGAGTACAGACTGTGTAATAGTGTATTTAATGCAACCAGGACCTCTGTTTTCATGAGAGCTTCTCAACTAAGTCTTCGGCCCCTGGGTGAACCTGGTCTGGATTTTCGCTGAGTCTGTTACCTTTTAGAAATGGAAGCAGGGACCTGATTCTGGGACCCCTGGTCCCGTTCCCAAAGGTTTGCAATTTTTGGGAGTGCTTTTCAAAGGCTGCGGCTGGATCTGGTCACGGTCCCACACCCTGCACTCCTGATCTGGTCGGCTCCACAGCGAGGATTTCCATACCTTTCATTAAGTGTGGGCTTCAATTGCGTGCTGGAGCTGGGCCAGTTGACCCAGGAGGAAGTTCAGTAGCAGCCACAGAGGTTGCTGGGAGTTGAGCCGGGTTGTTTAAATGACCCCCTTCGGTGCCGCAGGCATGCACCCGACTTATTTATAAATCAGAAAGGCCCTCCAGCCATCGCCCCCACACACTCTCGCCATGCACCATTCGTGCCACATCATGCCACCCATGCCAAGGTATGCCAGCTTCCACCCCCTATGCGCCCATGACCGCATGCAAATGTAACACCCCCACCCACTCTCTGTGGCCCCCATGCAACACATGCACAACTATCTAACACATAGTGAGGCCTGGCTGAGAGACCAGGAATCCATTAGACTGTTGAAACACCTGAGCCCAGTGAAAAAAATTGCTTGTTTAGCAGCTCTGGCTCTCTGATCTATGTTGTCAGCTTCAGAAAGGTTATTGACACAAGATTAAGAGGATCAAAGTGTTTGGTGTTTCAGCCAATAAAACTTTAACGGGTCTGGACGATGGACACTTTTATTGGACCATAGTAAAATGAGTTTTAGTTTAAATAAAGTGGAAAGTCATCAATGATTGACTGAATTTGGAATGTCTTTTTTCACACACTATCACTATAGGGTTTGATTGGTCGTATACAGTGTACAGTGGGTGAATGGGCATGAAAGAGCAATAGCTTGGTATGATGGGCCTGTGTGGCAATAAGAGTTGTTTGGGGGCTTTTGCTTGACATGGGGGTCATGAGGGTCTAGAGAAAGTGGTTGGGGGTCTACACTGAGGCATGAGGGGGCATGGGGTGGGTGGGTGGCATACTTTGGCATGGGGGGGGGTCATGAGGAGGACATTTTGAACACACATTTGAAAAGGTTCCCACATGCAGACAAGGGTTCACAACACCTCTGCGGTTCCATGAATCACAGATGCTTTAAAATCCGCCCTGACTCTACGGAAATTGTGATGGGCTAAGACATGGAAAGTCCTCGATTCGAGCCCCGAGGATATCACAGACGAGGAACCCACAGACACCGAAATTGTAGACTTTTCACTGCACTCACCCAGACCCTCCACCAGAGCAGACACACACCTGAGTGGGACCTGGTTGTAGAGTAGCCCCGGGGTCAGAATCTGGCCAGTAAATTGCACTACCTGATCCACTGGAGGCTGGGATGTCCCCGGGTGTCAGCACTCAGAGGATTGCTGGACATCCCGCTGAGCCCCAGTCAGATGAGGTGCCTCTGGATTTGACGCCCCCTCAGTTTGTGGAGATGCAAAGACAAGCTCGGGAAGGGGCATTTACACGCCTCGGATTTAAAGGCCTTCGGACTGAATTGATAGCGCCAGCATGCCAATGCACATCGGACAACACCGGTAAGGTGGCAGCTGCGTGAGGGCTTTGGTCCAGGACATCGGTCCTGCATTGAATCATAGAATTTACAGTGCAGAAGGAAGCCATTCGGCCCATCGAGTCTGCACCTGCCCTTGGAAAGAGCACCCTACCTAAGCCCACACCTCCAGCCTATCCCTCGTAATCCAGTAACCCCACCTAACCTTTGGACACTAAGGGCAATTTATCATGGCCAATCCACCTAACCTGCACATCTTTGGACTGTGGGAGGAAACCGGAGCACCCGGAAGAAACCCAAGCAGACATCGAGAGAAAGTGCAAACTCCGCGCAGACAGTGATCCAAGCCGGGAATCGAACCTTGGAGCTGTGAAGCAGCTGTGCTAACCACTGTGCTACCGTGCATCTCATTGCTGCATGAGCTGCACTCCATTGCTGAGCCAGTTACTGGCATCCATCACTGTCAAGGGGACAGGGGATAGGCTATCTTGAGCTCACTCCAGCTCCTCTTAAGGAGTAAACCAGGAGCTCTAGGCCATAGGGAGGTGCGTCAGGCACCAATACCTCCTTTTCAGGATGCCAGTGGTGTTATTAATCAAACTCCTGGTTGCGGCCTGAGTCTCGTTGTACCTTCTCTCAGCAGGAGTCTGAAGTTGCCGTGTGGGTGTTGTCAGCCACATCCTGTCCCAAGGAGCCAACCATGCAGCATGTGTTGTCCCTGGAAGATGTCAGGCACCTGAGACCTGCTGCGGATGTAGGAGCCATGGACATTTCTGGGGTACCTTCCACAAATCTGCATGATCCATTTGTCATCGTCACACGCCAGAGGAACACTGAGAGAGTAGAAGCAATTGCGGTGGAGATTTCAGAGCCACATGAGTGCAGTCGATGACACCCTACATCTGAGGAGATCTGGAAATCGCCAGCAACCGCTGGCACTCCAGCTTCCCGGCTCACCAGATCTCGGTCTAAATTGTCATAAATGACCTCCTGGGTACATTTGTGGGGGGAGACTTCTGAGATCATGCACAGGCCACCAATGGAGCCCTGGAAGGAGCCACTGCCATAGAAACTGAGCACAGTGGTCATGTTCACTGCCACTGGCAGGCGATGGCCTCACAGTCCACGTGGCATCAAATCTTGCAAAAGGTGGAACATGTGCATGACCAGTTCCCTTGAAATGTGCAGTCATCAGTGACACTGGTTGTCACTCATCTGCAGAGAGCAAATGCACCGTCCATAGATCCTACAAATGATGGTTCTCTGGATCTGGAGGACCTTGGTCTCTGTCTCCTTGGTGTTGAGAGTTCTGCTACTCCCTATGGTGAGCCAGGTGCCTCTATCAAATTCTTCTCTGTCTTTACTCCTGCCTGTAAGCAATGAGGCAGAGGATGAGGTCACAATCTTCTTGACGTCTCCTCAATGCAGTATCAATGAGAGAGATGCGAATGTCAGCAATTGTCTCCAAAGAACTACCTTTGGTCATGTCATCGCCTGTGGTTACCTTGCAAGACAGCTTGGGCCACCACATGGATGCCCAGTGTTTAGTGCTCATGATGGTTGACCAAAACCCCACCGAGCATTGTCCCACATCACATGACCCGAGTGGCGACAGCTTTGACTACTCCACTACATTGTGATCTCTCAGCTCAGACACAGGCATTGTCCACACCTATACTCCAAGGAATTGCGGCTTGCATGGATCATGGAGGTGACTTTTCAATGCCTACTTAAAGATAATGCAGGGGATCTGCAGTGCTCCGCTCCATCAGTACTCCATTGCTACCTTTCCCAAGGGGATTCTCAGACTTGCCCAGTCGCCCAATGTTTCTGCAGCACCAGAGTATTCATTCGATTTTGAAGTCTGTTTGCGAGGGATTCGCTCTCACAAATTAGTGCTGCCCGGGTGGGCACAATGGCTTGACCAGCCTCATGCCGAGCATGTCAACTGGGCTCAGGTTAAACACTCTGAGCTCTGGAAGAATGCTCATTTTGACATGTTTTTCTCTTTGACTGGCCATTTCCTTCAACCCCACCCAACCCCAACCTCCCAACATGTATTTGTGTTCAACCTTCAGTCTGCGGTGCCCTGATGCCCCTCTTGCCCCGTCCCAGCTTGCACATGGCCCATGGCCTGAAGTTCCCTTCTCTCTGGCACTGGCGTCTGTGTCCTGGGTTTCTCGTGCCTTCTACCCTCCCCCCCCCCGCCCCCCGCACTGCATTATTCCCAATGCCCCTGCACCACAAGCCAGCCACGAAGAAGTCACTGTGGGAAATGCCTGCTAGCCCCCCCCCTGAATACACAGAGCCGCTTCCTTCCATTCAGATCCTCACCAGCGCTGCGTTAAATAGCGTGTCTTCACCTCTGAGATCCCCTCGACAGTCCAGGTCGTCGGGAGGTTTAAATCACGTCAATGTGGGATTTAAATTTGACGTGCGAGCGTGAATCCGGTGTGCGGCCGCAATAATGCGATGCAAAAGTATTCAAATGAATTTCCTGAGTTCGTCGGTGGGAAGTGCAGACCACCATTGATGGGGGGGAGAAGACAATCGCTTCCTGGATTTACATCGCCAGCATCATCTCAGGAGATTGTCCGATCTCACCACCAAACTCGCCCGTCTCGATAAGGCACAGAAAATCCCGACCCCTGAGTGCAGTAGTCCAGAGGCCCAGGCTCGTGCTCTGTCGATCCAGGTTCAAACCTCACCACGGCAGCTGGTGGAATTTGAAGTCAGTAAATAAATGTGGGATTTAACGCCAGTCTCAGTGATGGCGACCGCGACACCAACATTGATTGTTGTAAAAACCAATCAGGTTCACTCGTGATCTTCAGGGAAGGAAATCTGCCGTCCTTACCCGGTCTGGCCTACATGTGACTCGAGACCCACAGCAATGTGGGTGACTCTTAACCACCATCCGAAATGATCTCACAAGCTATTTATTTCAAGAGAAATTGGGTAGAGGAGGGGGGAGGGGGGGTCAGTGGTTTTGGGGCAATGTCATTGCATTAGTTCCAAGCTAATGTCCTGGGGAAGCATGTGGCAGCAGATGGAGCTGAGTTCATGTTCTGATTCATTGACAAGTCAAAGTCATAAAATATGGACTTAAAAACTTGTCATGAAGCTATTATCAAGCGTCAAAGAAAAAAGTCCATCAGGTTCATAACTGTCCCTGAAGGAAGGAAATCGATCATCCTTACGTGTTCCCGTCTACATGTGACTCAAGGCTCCCTTAAAGTGGCTGAACAAGCCACTGGGTTCAAAGGTTATCCAAGATGGGCAATAGATGCCGGCCGTGCCAGTGGCACTCACACCCCATGAAAGAATAGAAAATAAATAGACTATTCGTGCCGAACCAATCGAATGCATTCAATGTAAAGTGGCAATCAAGGTTTCAAAATCAAGGAAGGATGGTTAATGTATGGCTTGCTGTTTGATTTGCCCTGTGATGATTTGACAAGAATGGTTTAATTCACTCCCCCACCAGCTTCCAGACATTCTGATTTTGGGTAGTTAAGGTGAACTCACATCCAAGGCAAATTCCACAGCTGGTGTCGGACAGTTGGTGAAAATAGGGATGTTAGTCTGTGATTCCGACGCAACCCAAGCAGCAGCTAAAGTCTGTCAGGTCGAATTGAGGCATCTTGCAATCCTAGGCACATAGCTGGGCAGTAAACCTCAGGCCATTCCTTCATGAGAAGTTAAGGCGAAGGAGTTAGGAATTTGTCTGCTTGCTTGATGAATGTCTGTCAGGATATTGACCCCGGTTTTCTTACAGATGGACGAGGACAGTTTCACAGGGAACTCTTTCAGTCCTGACAGTCAATGCGTTTTGTATTCTGTGAAGGAAAAGGTCGACAGGAGATCTATTGCCAAGCAGCCTGCTTTCAGATCAACTTGTTATTTCTATCACATTTCGTTAACCCTTTCCTAATAAGAGCCAGCAGATGCAAATCTCACAGTGACTGTTTTTCCATTCAGATCATTGTTTTTAGTGTTCATTTAACATAGAACATAGAACTTTACAGCGCAGTACAGGCCCTTCGGCCCTCGATGTTGCGCCGACCTGTGAAACCCCTCTAAAGCCCATCTACACTATTCCCTTATCGTCCATGTGTCTATCCAATGACCATTTGAATGCGTTTAGTGTTGGCGAGTCCACGACTGTTGCAGGCAGGGCATTCCACGCCCTTACTAGTCTCTGAGTAAAGAACCTACCTCTGACATCTGTCCTATATCTATCTCCCCTCAATTTAAAGCTATGTCCCCTCGTGCTGGACATCACCATCCGAGGAAAAAGGCTCCCCTCCATACCAGGCAACATCCTTGTAAATCTCCTCTGTACCCTTTCCAATGCTTTCACATCCTTCCTATAATGCGGCGACCAGAATTGCACGCAATACTCCAAATGCGGCCGCACCAGAGTTTTGTACAACTGCAACATGACCTCATGGCTCCGAAACTCAATTCCTCTACCAATAAAAGCTAACACACCGTATGCTTTCTTAACAACCCTGTCAACCTGGGTGGCAACTTTCAAGGATCTATGGACATGGACACCGAGATCTCTCTGCTCGTCCACACTACCAAAAATCTTACCATTAGCCCAGTACTCTGTCTTCCTGTTATTCCTTCCAAAATGAATCACCTCACACTTTCCTGCATTAAACTCCATTTGCCAGCTGTCAGCCCAGCTCTGCAGCTTATCTATGTCCCTCTGTAACTTGTAACATCCTTCTGCACTGTCCACAACTCCATCGACTTTAGTGTCATCCGCAAATTTACTCACCCATTCTTCTACGCCCTCCTCCAGGTCAAAATGACAAACAGCAGCGGCCCCAAAACAGATCCTTGTGGTACACCACTGGTAACTGGACACTAGTCTGAACATTTCCCATCAACCACCACCCTTTATCTTCTATCAGCTAGCCAATTTCTGATCCAAACTGCTAAATCACCCTGAATCTCATGCCTCTGTATTTTCTGCAATAGCCTACCGTGGGGAACCTTATCAAACGCTTTACTGAAATCCATATACACCACATCAACTGCTTTACCCTCATCCACCTGTTTGGTCACCTTCTCGAAGAACTAAATAAGGTTTGTGAGGCACGACCGACCTTTCACAAAACCATGTTGACTCTCTCTAATCAAATTATTCCTTTCCAGATGATTATACATCCTATCTCTTATAAACTTTTCCAAGACTTTTCCCACAACAGACGTAAGGCTATAGTTACCGGGGTTATCTCTGCTCCCCTTCTTGAACAAGGGGACAACATTTGCTATCCTCCAGTCTTCTGGCACTATTCCTGTAGACAAAGATGACTTAACGTTCAAAGTCAAAGGCTCAGCAATCTCCTCCCTAGCTTCCCAGAGAATCCTAGGATAAATCCCATCCAGCCCAGGAGACTTATCTATTTTCACACTTTCCAGAATCGCTAACACCTCCTCCTTATGAACCTCAAGCTCTTCTAGTCTAGTAGCCTGTATCTCAGTATTCTCCTCGACAACATTGTCTTTTTCCTGTGTGAATACGGACCAAAAATGTTCAATTATTCTGTGCTTGACATGCGAGTCTGTTTACAATTGATGCTCACTGTGCTTGACTGGTTAAGCCTGGGATCTGGATGCCGAGAAAAGTAAACAAATTGTCAAAAGAGATGCAAAGCATGGAGTAGACATTTTAAAGCACTGTGTATAAAACCTTTTGTACATGTAAAAACTGGTGCCAACGTGGTAGTATGACTAGGGATATTATGGTACCTGGGAATGTGAGCTGCCATTGGTGCAGAGGACTCGCTGCCCATTGGCCCAGGTATCGTGTGCCTCTCAGCCCGATTGGCTAAGCGGAAGGTCGCTCCGCCTATGAGGCGGGGTACCCCGGCAGCCAGCCATTCTTCTGAACGTCTACTGCCGGGTTCACTTCTTACTAATTAAAGCCTTTCGTTCGGAATTCATTTATGTTTCGTGTCCATTGATTGTGCATCAGCCATCTCGACAGAGATCTGGGGCTGGATTCTCCAATTTTGGCACTATGTTCGGAGGGTCCATGGCATTTTACGTGGGTGGGGGGTCAGCCTGGTGGGGCAACAGCAACTGCGCCAGATAAAAAGTACGGCCCTCCCGATATAAACGTCTGGAGAATTGCCAGGTCCACGCATGTGCACGGCAGCGACCTGCAGCGACCGTGCCGTACAACATGGTGCCAGCCACGCACGGACCTGACCTGCCAACTACTGCGCCCCTGGACACCCCCTCACCACCCCCATGGGCCCACCAGTTCCCCCCAGCCCTCGCTGAAGCCCCCCCCCCCCCCCACCCCCCCGGCCAGCAGCATGGCTCCTGCCCGACCATTGGCAGCGCTGGACACAGTCCGTAGCCGTCACACCAGGTTCCCGACCGCTGACACTGCACGTGCCCCGCGATTACGAAATTGGCATCGTGGAACGGAGAATCTCGCCACTGAGATATATAGCATACAATCATTTTGTTTTCAGGACCAATACACAAGGCCGGGATTCTCAGTTGCGAGCCTGCTCCCTCTACGTTGCTGGCGAGGACAGAGAATATGACACTCAGCCAAATCTCCCATTCACTGCAGGAGGTCAGGAGAATCCCGCTGCCCTGAACAGACAGAAAATCCCGCCCAAGGAACTAAATAATTGCTAGTCTTCCGATCAGGCCTCATTACGTTGAAGACAAGAGTAGACGATATGTGGTTTAAATATATCCTTGCATGTCTACAGTGGCTACAAAGCTTGTAACAAAGGATGACAGAGCCCTTAGCTAGGTAATTACTAGGAACTGGCACTGGAATACCCAAACTGATCCGTAAGAGCAGAACTGGGTCAAGGTGGAGAGCTGAATTAAGAATGATTAAATACTATCCATAAAGAAAAGGCATGCGTAATTATTACGATCCCAGACCAGATTCCACCAGTTGGTAGGAAACAGGACAGAATATTTTACTTAATATGTAAGACTGTGGGGAAAGGATACTTCCTCCCGTAGTGGTTCCACGCACAGATAGGGAAATGATACATTAAAATAAACTTTATTACGAACATAATATTAGCAACTTTGACATTATAAACGCAAATAGCTTTCAATTACCAGTTAAACAATGCTTAACAACACCATAGCACACTAGCCCTGAACCGCTATCTTTACCTCCACTCAAACAGCACCCATCTCAGGTCACAATCCACTTTCAACCACAGTTAGCAGACTGAGGAATACTTGCTGTACATGCGATATGGGTGAACCTTAACTGACCCCCCTGAAATGGCCGAGCAAGCCACTTCAAGGGCAATTAGGATGGGCAACAAATTGTGTCCTCGTCAGTGATGCCCACATCGCATGAAAGAATAAATTTTAAAAGAAAGTACAGTCTCTCTATTCAGAAAATGACGGGACACACAAAGGGGAAAGTATCTCAGGGAGAAAAATTTGCATAGGCACATTTTATCACAGTGGCTCAGTGGTTAGCGATGGTGCCTTACATCACAAGGAACCCAGGTTCGATTGCGACCTTGGGTGACTATGTACAATTTGTACGTTGTCCCTGTTTCTGCGTGGGTTACTTCCAGGTGCTCCGGGTTCCTCCCACAGCCCAAAGATGTGCAGGTTAGGCGAATTGGCCAAGCTAAATTACCTCTTGGGTTCGGTGGAGATAGGGGTGTGTGGGCCTAGGTAAGGTGATCTTTCAAAGGGTGGGTGCAGACTCACTAGGCTGAATAGCCTCTTTCTCCAGAGGGATTCTATGATGTATAAATATACATATATGCACACAAATTTAATATACTATATATCTTAAAGCACATATGCATTATTTTGAACTGGCTTTTTAATTAATCAAATCTATCATCCATTTTGCACAGAGTAAACTCTCATTAAATTCGGCCGATGAACAGACAACATGAATTTGCTGGCGTTGGTGGCAAGAGAGAAATTTTAATCAAGACGGAACTCCCTGAGCGTCCCCTCCTGTGGGATTTTAACATTCAGTTGGAGCAGCATGGCAGAATGACAGGGCCTCAGACCGATATCCTAGTTGAAGGATCTCAATGCTGTCACAGAGTCTGAGGACGGCACGGTAGCTCAGTGGTTAGCACTGTTGCTTCACAGCGCCAGGGACCTGGGTTCGATTCCCGGTTGGGTCACTGTCTGTGCGGAGTCTGCACCCTGGGCCAGGAATTTTCAGGTAGAGTGCTCTTTCCAAGGGCCGGTGCAACTCGTTGGGGCCGAATGGCCTCCACCTGCATTGTAAATTCTATGATGCCACCAGGAATGCCCCCCCCGCCACTCCCCCCCCCCCCCCCCCCCCCCCCTCCTGCCGCCAGCATATTCAGCAGCCATTTAAATTGCTGTTTATTTTGGGACTGTAATAACCCACTGGGCAGAGGAGATCTCTGAAGTCCTGGCCATGAGTTACCAGTACATAGTGCTTCCAGAGAGGCTCCGAAGTTGGCGTAAGGTCACCCGATTTGCTTAATTTTCTGTGGATTATCTGAAGGATCCATGGGAATACTCTGTCTTGTTGAAACTATTGAGACGTAAAAGCATAAAGTAATTGTAACTTCAGAATTCCTATCTGCTCAAGGATCTCATGAGTATATTATATTTCTGTTTACAATGATTTTTTTTTGTTACAAATTTAGAGTACCCAATTCATTTTTTCAATCCACCTACCTTGCACGTCTTTTAGTTGTGGGGGCGAAAGCCACGCAAACACGGGGAGAATGTGCAAACTCCACACGGACAGTGACCCAGAGCTGGGATCGAACCTGGGACCTCGGCGCGTGAGGCAGCAGGGCCCCACTTCACCCACCCCCGGCACCATAGCAGGACCATCCCCTGACTATCTGACTCCCCACTAACCTCCATTGGCAACACCCGTTGATAACCTGACTTGGACATATATCGCCGTTCCTTCACTGCTGCTGGGTCATAATCCAGGAACTCCCTTCCTAACAGCACAGTAGGTGTACCTGTCATGGGAATGTTCCTTTAAGAAAGGTTTTGGCTTGCCACATGGCTTCAGTGTGTGTCATTGTGTGGGTGGAGCCATGGCTCTGTGAGGTTTTTATTTAAACTTTTGCTTTGAGTTTTGGACTGGTTTGAGCAGCGCAGGTTGAAAGAAGTGCCTTTCTCGCTCTTCCTTTTAAAAGCTGTTCCAGACTGCTTGGTAACCTAAAAGAGATAATTGCTTTCTGGAAGGAATTGAAAACTTTTGGCTACTATGGACTCAAACAGAGAGTTTTAGCCTGTCTCTCCATTTTCATTTTTAAAGAGTTATTCCAAGGAAGAAACCAATTGATTATAGTTACCTGCTGTTTATAAGAACATAATAACTAGGAGCAGGGGTCCTTCCTCAACAGTGCTCTGAAAACTAGTGTTTGAAACAAACCTGTTGGACTTTAACCTGGTGTTGTAAGACTTCTGACTGTGCTCACCCCAGTCCAACGCCGGCACCTCCACATCTTAAAAACATTCAATGAAGGAGCCTCAACTGCTTCACTGGGCAAGGAATTCCATAGATTCACAATCCTTTGGGTGAAGAATTTCCTCCTCAACTCAGTCCTAAATCTATTTCCCCTTATTTTGAGGCTATGCCCCCGAGTTCTGCTTTCACCCGTCAGTGGAAACAACCTCTCCGCATCTATCCTATCTATTCCCTTCATAATTTTAAATGTTTCTATAAGATCCCCCCTCATCCTTCTAAATTACAATGATTACAGTCCCAGTCTACTCAACCTCTCCTCATAATCCAACCCCTTCAGCTCTGGGATTAACCTAGTGAATCTCCTCTGCACACCCTCCAGTGCCAGTATGTCCTTTCTCAGGTAAGGAGACCAAAACTGAACACAATACTCCAGGTGTGGCCTCACTAACACTTTATACAATTGCAGCATAACCTCCCTAGTCTTAAACTCCATCCCTCTCGCAATGAAGGACAAAATTCCATTTGCCTTCTTAATCACCCGTCGCACCTGTGAACCAACTTGTTGTGACTCATGCACTAGCACACCCAGGTCTCTCTGCACAGCAGCATGTTTTAATATTTTATCATTTAAATAATAATCCTTTTTGTTGTTATTCCTACCAAAAGGGATAACCTCACATTTGTCAACATTGTATTCCATCTGCCAGACCCTAGCCCATTCACTTAACCTATCCAAATCCCTCTGCAGACTTCCAGTATCCTCTTCACTTTTTGCTTTACCACTCACCTTAGTGTCGTCTGGGTCGGCGGAGGATCCTCGGCGGCGCCAGCAGGAGCGGTCCGGTGGCGGCAGCGGCAGCAGAGGCGGCGGCAGGTCCATACCCCCCCCCCCCCCCCCCCCCCCCGCCAACGCAGGCCAGGAGCGGTAGCGGCCAGGACCGAAGTGGGGCACAGCCGGCGGCAGCGACCAGCGACCTAACCACCCCCCACCTGAAGGACGCGGGGTGCGAAGTGGGGGAGCCCGAATGGTGCAGCGGGGACCGAGCAGCGGGGACCGTGCCAACCCCCCACCCCCACCCCCCCCTCCCCCCCCACCCCCACCCCCACCGGCAGCGACCACCACGAGGCAAGGCCGAAGAGACTGGGGCAAAAGCCTCTCGCTCTCTCTCTCTCTCTCTCCTGGGTGAGTGGGGAAAGGAAGGAAAAAAAAAGGACTTTTATAAAAAAAACAAAAGAAAACTGTTAAAGAGAGAGGGGGGGAGGGGCATATATACTATTTTCTCTCTTTTTACACTCTCTCCCATCCAAAGTAAGCCCACCTGAGAGGAGTTGCATAAAAGAGGAGGGGAAAAAATAAAATAAATAAATAAAATAAAGTGGTAAAGGAAAGAAGGGAAGAGAGGGGGGGTAAAAAATAAAGGAAGAGACAAAAAAAATAAAAAAATAAAAAAAATAAAATAAAAATAGGGTGCGGAAAAGGGGGGAAAAGAAAAACAAGGGGAGAAGAAAAGATGAAAAGGAAGGGGGATAAAAAAAAATGCCAGAAGGGCGCCAAGGGTGAGGGGGCACCAGAAGCAGACGGGACAAGGGGCAAGCCAGCCCAGGCGAGCGATCAGCGCACGAAGCAGCGGACCAGATGTATCACCGCATCAAAAAGAGCTGGACAGACAGGTACCCTCTCCCCTGGGGCTAGAGGGGGGCTGGAACTGGAAGGTAGCCTTACCGAGGTGGTGAGGGAGCAGCTGCAGGCAATCAAGGCAGAGGTGAAAGCGGACGGAGAGGCCGCAGTACAAGCAGCAGTGACCAGGGCCATGTCAGGGGTGCAACAGGCTCTGACCAGATTGGAGGTGAAAGTGGATGCCCAAGAGGAGAAACTGGAAGCCCAGGAGGCAACCATTAAGGAGCTGGAGAAAGCAGCGACCGACATGAGCGACCGGGTCACGGCCCTGGAGAGGGAAGTGGCGAGACTGGGCGCAACACAGGGGAGCCTGAAGGGCAGGGTAGGTGACCAGGAAAACCACTCGAGAAGGCAAAATGTAAGGATAGTGGGCCTGCCAGAGGGGAGCGAGGGTAGAAACCCCACAGCATACGTGGCTGCGATGCTGGGCAACTTAGTGGGGAGGAAAACTTTCCCCAACCCACCGGAAATGGACAGAGCACATCGGTCGCTGTGCCCGAAGCCCAAGGCAGGGGAACAACCGAGAGCAGTCATAGCCAAACTGCACCGGTACCAGGATAGGGAGGCAATCCTGCGCTGGGCCAAGGAAAATAGAGCCTGCAATTGGGAAGGGAACGCCGTCCGAATCTATGAGGGTCTTGGAGCAGATATAACTAAGAGGCGGGCTGAGTTCAACAGAGCGAAAGCAGCTCTCCACAGGAGCAGAGTGCGTTTTGGTATGCTGTACCCAGCAAAATTCTGGGTCACATACCAAAACAGGGAATATTTCTTTACAGCCCCCGCTGAGGCGAATAGGTTCGTCGAGGAGCACGGGCTGGAAGAACAGCAGGGGAGGTAGGGACAAGGGGCCCCTGGCAAGGGGCAATGACACGTCGACGGGGGGGTGGGGAGGGGCGAGGCAATGCCAGACCCCCCCCCGGCAGGAACACCCAGAGCAAGAAACAACCCACTGCCCAAGGGACCGCTCCAGGTGGGAGGCCAGGCCCCAGCACAAGGGAACGAGAGCAATGGAGAAGGGAGAGCAGGTGAGAGGGGTGCAGGGTAGGATGGGGGAAGAGCGGGCAGAAAACCGTAGAGGCCAGGCAGAGGAGAAGCGGGACAGCAACCTCCGAGAGGGGAGCCACTGTACTAGCAGGAAAGCTAGCGCCGGGGGCACGCAACAAAGCAGGGCCGCAGCGCACCCCCAACAGGGGGGAAGGCTCCAGGCAGGGGAGGGGGGGAGCACCCGTCAAAGTCGGGAGAGCAAACGGGGACAGGAATAGGGGATAGAGGGGCAAAGGAGGGGTATACAGGGGAGGGGGGAAAAGGGAGAGAGTGGGGGGGGGGGGGCACACAGGGAGGGAGAGACCAGGGAGGGGAAAGGTAGGGACAAAGGGACAAAAGAGGCCAGAAAAGGAACAGGGCCACAAAGTGCCACAACCAAGGGCTCGGAACAAGGAACCGCTGCAAGCACCCACCCAGTACGGTCTGTGGGCAAAGGGGCCCCCCAGAGTGCAAGGGACTACCCGCGTGGCGGACACACAGTGGACGGCCATGGCAGGTGCTCCGGGACAAGGGGAAACCCCGGAGCGCACAGACCCGACCGCATGGGGAGAGCAGTGATAGTGGCCATCCTGGACGGCCCCCTAACAAAGGGAAACCCCGGAGGGCAGGGGCACGTCCACCAGATAAATATGGTTAATCCCACAGGAGCGAGGGGGCAGAAGCCCCCCACCAGGATAATCACCTGGAACGTAAGGGGACTTAACGGCCCAGTGAAGAGATCCAGAGTCCTCATCCAAACATGAGGGCCGACATAGTCTTCCTCCAAGAGACGCACCTGAGGGAGCAGGACCGACTGCGGGTAGGAAAAGGCTGGGTGGGACAAAGCTACCATTCCTGCTATGGGACAAGGGCCAAGGGGGTGGCGATCCTGATCGGTAAGAGGACAATGTTTTGGGCGATAAAGACGGTCACAGACCCAGGGGGGGCGGTATGTCATGGTCAGCGGGGCCCTGGATGTGGCACCGGTAATTCTAGTCAACGTGTACGTGCCCAACTGGGTAGAAATCCCGGACATAGCGACGCATCGACTAATCATGGGGGGGGTGGGGGTGGGGTGGGGGGGGGGGGGGGGGGGGACGACTTCAACTGTGTATAGAATCCAAAGACGGACAGATCAAACCCCAAAACGGGGAAAACCTCAAGCATGGCAAGGGAACTCAGTCACTATATGGAGCAGATGGGAGCAGTGGACCCCTGGAGATTCACCCACTCGGGGGAGAAAGAATTCTCTTTCTTCTCCCCAGTACACAACGTGTACACCAGAATTGACTTCTTTGTGGTGGGGAAAACGGTGCTTCCAGAGATAGACAAAGTGGAATACTCCGCAATTGTGATATCAGACCACGCCCCACACTACATGGACGTGCGGCTAGAGACAGGAAGGGCCCAGCGCCCCACATGGAGGTTCGACGGTGCCTTACTAGCTGACAAGGCCTTCAGCGAAAGGATAGCGCGGGCCATAGCGGAGTACACGGAGAATAACCAAAACGGGGCGGTCTCACCCTCCACGTTCTGGGAAGCGCTTAAGGCCGTACTAAGAGGGGGAATCATTGCCTTCAAAGCGCGAAGAGATAGGGAGGAAAGGGTGGCTAGGCAGAAGCTGGTCGACTCCATACTGGAGGTAGACCGTAAATACTCCGAGGCCCCGACCGTAGAGCTCCTGGCGGAGAGGAAAGAACTACAAAGGAACTTTGACCTGCTCTCCACCAGGAAAGCAGTACACCAACTCCGCCAGGCACGCGGGGCCCTGTACGAACACGGAGACAAAGCCAGCCTGTTGGTACACCAGCTGAGAAAGCAGGCAGCCACCAGAGAAATTGGGCAAATCAGGGGTACCAGAGGCACGTTGGAAACAGAACCAGAGAGGATTAACAAAACCTTCAAGGCCTTCTACCAAGAGCTGTACACCTCAGAGCCCCCAACGGGGAAGGCTGGGATGAACTGGTTCCTTGATGGACTGGACATACCAGTCATGGGAGAGGGCAGAAAACGGGATCTGGAAGCACCACTAGCACTGGGAGAGATCATGGAGAGCATTAGCTCCATGCAGGCGGGGAAGGCGCCGGGACCGGATGGATTCCCGGCAGATTTCTACAAACAATTTGCGATAGCGCTGGCCCCGCACCTGCGGGAGATGTTCACAGACTCACTAGCTAGGGGCACACTGCCACCCACGTTAGCACAGGCCCCAATCTCGCTGATACCTAAGAAAGACAAAGACCCAACGGAATGTGGGTCATACAGACCCATATCTCTGCTGAACGCAGACGCCAAAATACTGGCCAAAATCCTAGCCAAAAGGCTAGAAGACTGTGTACCTGAGGTGGTCACAGAGGACCAGACGGGCTTCGTCAAAGGTAGACAGCTTACCTCGAACATCAGGCGCCTGCTGAACGTGATAATGACCCCCTCCGGGGAGAGAACACAAGAGGTGATCATCTCCCTGGATGCAGAAAAAGCCTTCGACAGAGTCGAATGGAAATACCTCATAGAGGTACTGGAGCGGTTCGGGCTTGGAACAGGGTTCACCGCTTGGGTAAAGCTCCTATAAAACGCTCCCATGGCGAGCGTACGGACCAACAATACCAACTCCCAATACTTCCAGCTGCACATGGGCACCAGACAAGGATGCCCACTGTCCCCGCTGCTGTTCGCACTAGCAATCGAACGGCTACCAATCGCGCTCAGGGCAGCAAAAAATTGGAGGGGGATCCGAAGGGGAGGTAGAGAGCACAGAGTCTCACTCTATGCAGATGATCTGCTCCTCTACATCTCGTACCCACAAAGCAGCATGGACGGAATCATCGCGCTCCTGAAAGAGTTTGGAGCCTTCTCGGGCTACAAACTCAACATGAGCAAAAGTGAGATCTTCCCAGTACACCCGAAAGGTTGGGGGGGGGGGGGGGGGGGGCAGCACTAAAGGGGCTGCCGTTCAAACAAGCCCAACACAAATTCCGCTACCTGGGGATCCAAATAGCCCATGACTGGAAAGGGATCCACAAATGGAACCTCACCAGCCTGACGGAGGAAGTAAAAAAGGACCTGCAAAGATGGAACACACTCCCGCTCTCCCTCGCGGGGAGAGTCCAGACGATCAAAATGAACGTATTGCCCAGGTTCCTTTTCCTGTTTAGATCCATTCCGATCTACATCCCCAAGGCCTTTTTCAAAGCGCTGGACAAACTTATCATGGCGTTCGTATGGGGGGGGTAAAAATGCTAGGATCCCAAAGAAGGTCATACAAAAAACAAAATCCAGGGGGGGGCCTAGCCCTCCCGAACCTACAATTCTACCACTGGGCGGCAACAGCCGAGCGAGTAAGGGGATGGATCCAGGAGCCAGAAGCCGAGTGGGTGCGTGCGGAGGAGGCCTCCTGCATGGGGACCTCCCTCCGGGCCCTCGCCACGGCAGCAATCCCATCCCCACCCAAAAAACACTCCAGCAGCCCAGTGGTGACAGCCACCCTCCAATCCTGGAACCAACTGCGGCAGCAATTTGGCCTGACCAAAATGTCGGACAAGGCTCCCATCTGCAACAACCATAGGTTCACACCAGCACTGACTGACGCCACCTTCGAAAGGTGGAGGCAGGACGGGGGGACACTGACAGTCAGGGACCTATACACGGACGACAGGATCGCAACACTGGACGAACTGACAGAGAAATTTCAGCTAGCCGGGGGGAACGAGCTACGGTACCTGCAGCTCAAAAACTTCTTTCGAAAGGAGACAAGGACGTACCCACAACCGCCACGACAGACACTACTGGAAGACCTACTGGACGCAAGTATCCTAGAGAAAGGGAACTGTAGCGACATGTATGACGGTAGAAAGGGACGACACCGTACTGGACGCAACAAGAATGAAATGGGAGGATGACCTGGGGATTGAGATAGGGTGGGGACTCTGGAGCGAAGCACTGCATAGGGTCAACTCCACCTCCACGTGCGCAAGGCTCAGCCTGATGTAACTAAAGGTGGGACATAGAGCCCACTTAACAAGAAACCGTATGAGTAGGTTCTTCCCGGAGGTGGAGGACAGGTGGAGGACAGATGTGAACGGTGCCAAAGAGGCCCGGCCAACCACGCCCACATGTTCTGGTCTTGCCCCAGACTTGTGGAGTACTGGACAGCCTTCTTCGAGGCTATGTCCAAAGTGGTGGGGGTGAGGGCGGAGCCATGCCCGATAGTGGCGGTCTTCGGGGTTTCAGACCAGCCAGATCTATTCCTGGGGTGGAGGGCGGACGCCCTTGCCTTTGCCTCCCTGATCGCCCGCCGTAGAATCCTGTTTGGCTGGCGGTCAGCAGCACCACCCAGAGCTGAAGACTGGCTGTCCGACCTCTCTGAATCTCTCCAAATGGAGAAAATCAAAATCAAATTCGCCATCCGAGGGTCAGACAACGGCTTTCACAGAACGTGGGAGCCATTCATGCAATTGTTCCGGGACCTGTTTGTGGCCAACGAACAAGAGGAAGAATAGTCGGGTGGCCAAGAATCAGGGGAAAATGAATCGGGGGAAGGTAGCCGGGGGGGAGGGGGGGGGGGGGGGGAGAGGGGGGAGGGAGGGCTACGGGTTCGTTACGGGGGTTTGTTCGCATGGTTTTACGCTTATTTCTTTTTCTTGTTAATTTATTGTTTTTGTATTGGAGGGGAGGGGTTACTGTTTTTCTCTGTTGTGATAAAAATTTGTTGTTGAAAACTTGAATAAAAATTATTCCAAAAAAAAAGGAAGGACAAAGCCGCAAGCGACAGTCTGATGGCAAGCTAAGGCCCAAAACCAAATTGTAAATAAATACCTATAAACATGTGCCTCGGCCATATTGGGGAATGTAAAATATGTATGCCGGTTAAAGGGGGTGGCCACAGTTATTATTATGAAGATGCTTGCCTGTAAATATACATGTTAATGTTTGCATGTTTTTTTTTCCTAATAATTTGTAATTTGTTGGACATAAAATATGAAAACTCAATAAAAAACATTTCCAAAAAACCTTAGTGTCGTCTGCAAACTTGGACACATTGCACTTGGTCCCCAACTCCAAATCATCTATGTAAGTTGTGACAAATTGTGGGTCCAACACTGATCCCTGAGGGACACCACTAGCTACTGATTGCCAACCAGAGAAACACCCATTAATCCCCACTCTTTGCTTTCTATTAACTAACCAATCATCTATGCATGCTACTACTTTACCCTTAATGCTATGCATCTTTATCTCATGCAGCAACCTTTTGTGTGGCACCTTGTCAAAGGCTTTCTGGAAATCCAGATATATCACATCCATTGGCTCCCCATTATCTACTGCACTGGTAATGTCCTCAATAAATTCCACTAAATTAGTTGGGCACAACCTGCCCTTTATGAACCCATGCTGCGTCTGCCCAATGGGACAATTTCTATCCAGATGCCTCGCTATTTCTTCCTTGATGATAGATTCCAGCAAATTCCCTGCTACCGAAGTTAAGCTCACTGGCCTATAATTACCCGCTTTCTGCCTACCTCCTTTTTTAAACAGTGGTGTCATGTTTGCCAATTTCCAATCACCTGGGACCACCCCAGAGTCTAGTGAATTTTGGAAAATTATCACTAGTGCATTTGCAATTTTTCTAGCCATCTCTTTTAGCACTCTGGGATGCATTCCATCAGGGCCAGGAGATTTGTCTACCTTTAGCCCCATTAGCTTGTCTATCACTACCTCTTTAGTGATAACAATCCTCTCAAGGTCCTCACCTGTCATAGCCTCATTTCTATCAGTCACTGGCATGTTATTTGTGTCTTCCACTGTGAAGACCGACCCAAAAAACCTGTTCAGTTCCTCAGCCATTTCCTCATCTCCCATTATTCAATCTCCCTTCTCATCCTCTCAAGGACCAATATTTACCGTAGCCTCTCTTTTTTGTTTTATATATTTGTAGAAACTTTTACGGTCTGTTTTTATATTCTGAGCAAGTGTACTCTCATAATCTATCTTACTCTTCTTTATAGCTTTTTTTAGTAGCTTTATGTTGCCCCCTAAAGATTTCCCAGTCCTCTAGTCTCCCACTAGTCTTTGCCACTTTGTATGCTTTTTCCTTCAATTTGATACTCTCCCTTATTTCCTGAGATATCCATGGTCGATTTTCTCTCTTTCTACCGTCCTTCCTTTTTGTTGGTATAAGCTTTTGCTGAGCACTGTGAAAAATCGCTCGGAAGGTTCTCCACTGTTCCTCAATTGTTTCACCATAAAGTATTTGCTCCCAGTCTACCTTAGCTAGCTCCTCTCTCATCCCATTGTAATTTCCTTTGTTTAAGCACAAAACACTAATGTTTGATTTTACCTTCTCACCCGCCATCTGTATTTTAAATTCCACCATATTGTGATCGCTCCTTCTGAGAGGATCCCTAACTATGAGATCATTAATCAATCCTGTCTCATTACACAGGGCCAGATCTAGGATCACTTGTTCCTTCGTAGGGTCCATTACATACTGTTCTAGGAAACTATCATGGATACATTCTATAAACACCTCCTCAAGGCTGCTTTATGGGATCTTGTTATCGAATTGGAACAGTTAAGTGGGAATTCATTAAGGATTATACATAGATTACTGTTGCTGTGTGGGGTATTTATGTCTGTAATTGATAGAAATTCTTACTGTGTGTGTTTATACAAATGTTAACTAAATTCGTTAAATAAAGCTTGTTTTTTTGGTAAAAAGTGCTGAAGAAGCCTGTTGAATAACACCTGAAAAGAAGGCTCTTATGCGCATCCTAGCCCAAATCAATAAAATGTTATCGGTCAGGTGAACTCCAGAATACATTTAGGAGTTATTGAAACCTGGCCCATAACATACTTGCACCACACGGGTGCAGCGGTTCTAGAAAGCAGCCCACCACCCCCTTCACAAGGTCAATTAGGAATGGGCAACAAATGCTGGCCTCGCCAGCGATGCCCACATCCCGTAAAAAATGAATTAAAAAAAATATTCACCAGGAACTAAATGAGGTTTTGTTATATGTATATCAAAAATATCATTCAACATCATTCAACCTTCACCTTAATTAGATAGGTTCAATGAAGAGTCTTTTGTCTGCTGGACCATTGGACATCATACTTTCAACTCTACCATCTTCCTATTTAGTGCTAATCTTCACCTGGACAGGTCTTTGAATTAATACTTCACTCCTGCAGTGCAGCCTTGATATTGGACTCAAACTTCTGGAGTGGGTCTACAAGATTATAAAGGATAGAGTGGATGGGCAGGCACTCTTTCCCAGAGTGGAGGGGTCAGTCACCAGGGGGCATAGGTTTAAGGTCCATGGGGCAAAGTTTAGATGAGATGTGCGTGGCATATTTTTTATACAGAGGGTGGCGAGTGCCTGGAACACGTTACCAGGGGAGGTTGTGGGAGCAGATACATTAACGGTGTTGAAAAGGCATCTTGACAAACACATGGATAGGATGGGTATAGAGGGATACGGCACAAGGAAGTGTTGAAGGTTTTGGCTAAGGCTGATTTCATGGCCAGTCCAGGCTTGGAGGGCCGAAGGGCCTGTTCCTGTGCTGTATTGTTCTTTGTTCTTTGTGAATCCAAAGATTCGCAACATGACAGAAAGATTCTAAACATTGACTGTTTCACCTGGAAGTCATCAGCTGGGAAAAGAGAGGAATAGTGACGCCTTCCTTGGGCGTGACCAGTGACTACAGCGGTTTGGCCATAGGCACCACCACTGAAGACAACAACACATTGTATCACGTGGCAGCTTCATGTGCGGCCCATGTGGCAGAACCTGCCTCTCAAGGATTGGCCTCTTCAGCCATCAGCAAAGATGTGCCATTTTTGTATACTCGTTCATGGGACATGTTGGCTGGACCAGTATTTATTGCCCATCCCTAATTTCTCCTTGAGAAGGTGGTGGTGAGCAGCCTTTTTGAACTGCTGTCGCCCATGAGGTGTAGATACACCCACAGTGCTGATAGGGTGGGAGTTCCTGGATTTTGACCCAGCAAAAGTGAAGGAACGGCCAATATACTTCCAAGTTGGGATAGTGTGTGGGTTAATGGGAAACATCCGGGCGGTGGTGTCCCCATGAGTCTGCTGGCCTTGACCATCAAAGTCGCGGGTTTGGAAGGTGCTGGTGAAAGGGCCACGGTCAGCTATGGTATACTCTCACTTCAGATTCACCCACAGCAGAATGTCAGACTTTAATAATAATCTGGTGTAGTGAACGCGTGCATCAAATTATTGTCGAAGAAAAGCCTCAACTGGCAATCATCTGCTTTTCATTTAATAACATTTGAAAACCCACGACAACTAATTTATTTTTTACCATGGTTCTGCCTATTCATAATATTTAAATGAAAAGTTAAATTAAATCTGAATTAGATTTCCAGTTGCTCTCAGGCATTAATGATTTATTAATCTTGCAATCGTTCCTCTCTTCCTTTGATTTGCTCATTTTTAGAATCATAGAATTTCTTCATTTCTTTCCCCCTTTCAGATGAGTTAAGCAGGTGACTAACTATCCATTGCTGCCAACACAGACACCAACAGGCCTCAAAACTACCACAAGTTCAAATAGCCCCTAGCCCTTGTAAGTGTGACACCTTGATGTCAGCTAGCTGTAACTTGTTTTTTTAAATTCCTCCATGTTGGCATCTTTGCCTGGCCAGCATTTATTAGCCATCCCTAATTGTCTTTTATCTGCCTGGTAGGCCATTTTAGTACCCAATTATTTTTTTTCCAATTAAGGGGCAATTTAGCGTGGCCAATCCACCTACCCTGCCCATGTTTGGGTTGTGGGGGTGAAACTCACGCAGACACAGGGAGAATGTGCAAACTCCACACGGACAAGTGACCCAGGGCCGGGATTCGAACCCGGGTCCTCAGCGCCGTAGGCAGCAATGCTAACTATTGTGCCACGTGCTGCCCCCGGTAGGCCATTTTAAAGGGTGTTTTAGAAGCACATGTAGGCCAGACCAGGTAAGGATGGCAGATTTCTTTCCCTAAAGGACATTAGTGAACCAGATGGGTTTTTTCATGGTCGGCATTATAGACTTTTAATCCAGGTTTTTATTGAGTTCAAATTTTGCCACCTGCTGTTGTGGGATTCGAAACCAGGTCTCCAGAGCATTACCCTGCATCTCTGGATTACCAGCCCAGCGACAATGCAACTATGCCACTGCCTCCCTACTCTCATTCGAAAGGTTTTGAGTTCACATCCCACCCCAGGGACTTGAGTCCATAACCTCGGCTAGTATTCCAGTACAGCACTGAGGGACTGCGGCATTGACTGAGCTGTTCTATTTTGGGATCCACCATGAACTGAGGCCCCTCTCATTTGGACGTAGAAAATCCCATGGGTCTATTTCAGAGAACAGCATGGGAGTCCCCCGGCCTATATTCATACCTCAACCAACGTTATTAAAACAGATTCTCTGATCATTTCACATTGCTATTTGTGGGAGTTTGCTGTGCATAAACTGGCTGTTATGCTTCCTACAATTCGTCACCATCCTCCACTTGATCCACGATGACATGCAAGCTGCGATATTCATCTACGGATCCACCACAGATCAAATATCTGTGCCTCAAGCAGGACTGCGGCATTGCACCATCTCTATCTCTATCTTCCTCAGGGCAACACTCCATCCCAGAACCATGAAGCTCCTTGTTGGAGTGGAATTAATCAACAGGACAAGTGGAAAATTATTCAACCTTCAATGCCTCCAGACCAGACCCAACACCATCCCAACATCTGTCATCAAGCTATAGGTGTTTAGCATTACTGCCTTACAGCGCCAGGGACCCGAGTTGGGTGCTGTCTGTGTCGAGTTTGCACGTTCTCCCCATGTCTGTGTGGGTTTCCTCCGATTGTTCCAGTTTCCACCCACAGTCCAAAGATGTGCAGATTAGTTGGATTAGCCATGATCAATGCTTCATGTTACGGGGATAGGGTGAGATCAGGTACTCTTTCGGAGGGTCAATGTAGACACGATGGGCTGAATGGTCCCTTTTCTGCACTGCATGCATGTGCGCACATTCAGAGGCTGAGCTACAAACCATCGTCGATGCATTCACCGAGGCATATGAGAGAATGGGCCTTAGGCTAAACATCCAGAAAACAAAGGTTCTCTACCTGCCACACAAAACTGTCCCCCAACCATCAAGATTCATTGTGAGTTCCTGGGCAATATGGACCATTTCCCATACCTCGAGAGCCTCATCTCATCATGAGCAGTCATCAACAATGAAATCCTACATCGACTCCAGTGTTCGAAACCAAGACCTCAGCTCCAGCAACAAGCTCATGATCTACAGAGCAGCCGTGGTCCCCACCCTCCTGTATGCATCAGAAACATAGGCAAAGTACAGCAGACACCTAAAATCCCTGGAGGGTTTGCCAATATTGCCTCTGCAAAATCCTGCAAATCCACTGACAGGATGTGTGTGCCAACGTGAGTGTCCTCTCGCAAGCCAAAATCCCCAGTATCGAGGCACTGGTCACGCCTGACCAGCTGCGATGGGCAGGCCACATTGTCCGCACGCATAACACAAATTCCACAAATTGCGGTGGCTCAAGACTGGGGATATTGGCCTGAGACTACCATTGGTTAAGTTATAGGCACAGACACCACACAATAGGTCTTAACACTTTGGCTCCACACTACCTGGGTTCCTGCCCCCGGGGTCCCGCGCAACCACCCAATCGACCGAGGTTCGCGCACTCGCACGTGATTGGCCCTGAGATGGTCACATGGTCTATGCAACCCGCCCCTTAAAGGGGCTGCACTACGAGACCTGTGCTCTACACTGAGCTCCACAATGGCAAGCGATCACTGGGAGGGCAGAGGAAACGCTACAAGGACAGTCTGAAAGGCTCCCTCAATAAATGCAGCATCCCATCAGCACGTGGGAATCGCACAAACTGAAGACGAAGCATCTGCGGAAGCGCCAACCACTTCAAGCGTCGTCGAGTGGAGCACGTGGAGGCCAGGCGCAAGCAGCGGAAAGAGAGCACAGAATGCAGAGCGTCCCAGCTACCCGCCCTATCGATCACCATCGGCCGCACTTGTGGCAGAGTCTGCGACTCCAGGATCGGTCTACTCACCCACCGCAGAACCGAACCCCCCTCCGCAACCCCCCACCCCGAATGGAAGCAAGTCATCTTCCACCCTGAGTGACTGACCCAGAAAGAGATATTGATTGTGAAGTAGTCTGAGGGGTCAGGAAAGGTGTGACAGAGATGTAAGTGTTTCTTTTCACATTGATCTGACGCCAAAAAAGCCAAAACAAATGTTCAGCTATTCCTTATTAATTGACTACTTCAGTGATTGCTCTTCATTTCACAAACCAGAGAAAACAAGCGAACAGTGCAGCACGGTAACACAAGTGGATAGCAGTGTGGCTTCACAGCGCCAGGGTCCCAGGTTCGATTCCGGCTTGGGTCACTGTCTGTGCGGAGTCTACACGTTCTCCCCGTGTCTGCGTGGGTTTCCTCCGGGTGCTCCGGTTTCCTCCCACAGTCCAAAGACGTGCAGGCTAGGTGGATTGGCCACGCTAAATTGTCCTCAGTGTCCAAAAAGGTTAGGAGGGGATATTGGGTTACGGGGATAGGGTGGAAGTGAGGGCTTAAGTGGGTCAGTGCAGACCCGATGGGCCGAATGGCCTCCTTCTGCATTGTATGTACCATGTTCAGTGTTCACGAAGAAAGAGAAATTAAGACAGAGCCACGGTAACTCAGGCACCAATAAACAGGTACCTCTAATCGTCTAATGTATATGGTTTTACTTTACAAATTACTCCAGCGTTTTCAATTGATGGGTCGGAATGATTTACTTATGCCAAATGTTTAAGTTAAATAAGTGTAAAGTGTTTCTGAAGACATCTCAAAATGTTCTTGTGATTATGGTGGTTTTCCTCAGACAGTGTAATCATAGATATTTCACACTGTGATGTGTAAGGAGACTGTTTGAATTCCCTGTGCTTTGCTGCAAGTGTGGAGTTCAGAACGCGTAGCCCTTTGCTGAAAGAAAGCAGTGAGATCTGCTTTTTGTATTGTGTCTGCCGGTCGGAGGGGCTGGAGCAGAAATAATGTCAACAGCTGTCTTGCTGCTCAAATTCCCCAAACAAATCCAGGATTCAAACAAGCTGACCTTGACCATTATCAGCCTGAAGCCATAGCAAAGCCTTGCTGCTTTTCAAACTGGATCCATCCGGCAGCAATTCTCTACGCTTTCCAACAGATGAAGTCCTGGCAGCTTTTGACATGGAATCCCATGGAAGGTGCAAAACAAAAACTGGCCATTTGCCCCAAACTGTCCTGCGTTTACCTTCCGCTGGAGCCTCCTCCTGCCCTTCCTCATCTCACTCTATTCTCCTCAATCTCTATTCCCCTCTCACTCACACGTTCATCCAGCTCCCCCTTAAATACATCCATGCTATTTACTTCAACTATCCTCGTGGTGACAAGTTCCGAGTTCTCACCACTCTCTGGACAAATAAATTTCTCCCCACAGTTTCCCATTTTCCGGTCTATCATCAGTCTGGACAAATTGTCACGGTGGCACAGTGGTTAGCACTGCTGCCTTACAGCGCCAGGATCCCAGATTCAATTCCGGCCGCAGGTCACTGCCTGTGCGGCGGCTGCACGTTCTCCCCGTGTCTGCGTGGCTTTCTTCCGGGTGCTCCGGTTTCCTCCCACAGTCCAAAGATGTGCAGGTTAACGGGGATAGGATGGAAGCCTGGGGTTAAGTAGGGTGTTCTTTCCAAGGGCCGGTGCAGACTCGATGGGCCAAATGGCCTCCTTCTGCACTGTAAATGCTACGATTCTAAGCTTGAGGATGTCAGCGAAGAACAAGAAACCCACAATGCGAGGAAACATAAATGACTGCAGGAGGAATGTAAATTATATAACAGGATAGCTTGGAGAGAGGGCATTGACTCGCCAAGCCTGATCCGGCTCTTTTGAAGAACAGTCCAGTTTGTCCCCTGCTCATCCCCTGAAAATTTCTTCTTCTTTAAGTCTTTATCCAATTTCCTCTTGAAGGCCACCATTGACTCTCTCCGCCCAGGTTAAGCCCTCAATTATTTCGGACTGGGGTGAGGAGAAATTAGTTCATTCAAAGGGTTAATAATCTTTGGAGTTCTCTGCCCCAGAGGGTTGTGGGTGCTCCATCGGTGAAGACATTTCAGGCTGTGGGATAGACAGGTTCTGGCCTCTCTGGAAATTAAGGGACGTGGGGGATCAGGCGGGAAGATGGAGTTGAAGCCCAAGGTCAGCCATGATGGCATTGAATGGCGGAGCAGACTCGATGGGCCGTGTAGTCTGCTGCTTCTCCTATTTCTTACATTCTTACTTCCCTCGGGAGATGTATTCCAAGTCCACCCGCTCCTTGTGTGAATTAGTTTTCCCCCTAACTTGTCTCTGATTCTTTCGCCAGCACCTTGAATCTGTACCTTATGGTGGATACTCGATACCTGTAAATACTTGAAGGAGGAAAACCCAACCCGGGAAGCATTAAAGTCAACACATTTTCTTTTTGATTATTTTGTAATCACAATTTTTAACCCATGTTTTCTTTTCTTCTATTTTTTACTAATGTTTGTCAATGAAGTTGCTTTAGATGTGATCAGTGGATTCCTGATTTCCTTGAGGAAAATAAATCTTCCTGGTCTGGCCTACATGTGACTCCAGATCCATAGCAATGTGGTTGACTTTTAATTCCCTCAGCTATAGCCGAGCGAGTCATTCAGCTGCATCATAAACAGGTCCACAAGGACTCAAATCGGATGACCCACCCAGCATTGACCTCAACACCAAAATTACAGTGGTACACTCTGCCCAATCGAACTTGAAAATACCTCCTTACTAACGTCCGGGGGTTTGCGCCAAGTTTGGGAGACATGTTTTACAGATTAGTCAAGCAACACCCCAACATAGTCATACTCACAGAACCGTACCTTACAATGTCCCAGGCACCACCATCACCAACCCTGGCACGACAGACCCAGCAGAGGTGGTGGCCCAGTGGTGTACGGTCAGGAGGGGTTCCCCTCGGAGTGGACAAAATGGACCCCAGACCCCATGAAACCTCGTGGCACCAGGTCAAACGTGGGCAAGGAAACCTTGTGCTGATTACCACATACCATCCCTCCTCATCTGATGAATCAAAGCTCCTCCATTTTGAACACCATTTTAGAGGCAACGCTGAGGATGGCAAGGGCACGGGATGTACTTTGGGGGGTGGACCTCAATGTCCATTTACCAAGAGTGGTTCGGTCGTACCACCACAGATTGAGCTGGCTGGGTCCTGAAGGACACAGTTGCTGGTCTGGGTATCCCTGCTTTCCTGGTATTCCCATGTTTGTCACTGCAGCTCCAACATCTGAGCGAGGGCCAAGCCCAGAGACTCATCATCTCACTCAGACACATCAGATCTCAAGCCTCCAGCAGCCACTGAGCGCCAGCGACCTGGAATGTCCCTACTGTGGAACAGAACGTTTGCTGTGCTCACCAGATAGTGATCCTGGACCAGTTCTATATGTAGGCCCCACCGAGGTGTGAGTCACTGCACTGGTGAAGGGTGCAGCTGAGTGCAGTGTCAGATCTTCAAGGGTATTGTCCTCAGGATCCTCATCCGTGTAGACTTCAGCAGACTTTGAACATCAATAAGAAGTAAGAATGGCCTATGAAGCTGAAAGTCAACAGAGGACATTTCCCACCCACTCTTCTCGATGCACGCAAAGACTCGGACTGCAGACTTCCAAGTGGTTTAGCCACTTTCACTGAACTTGCCTTCGGATCCTTCAGAAGATCACTTGACATGACCAAATACCAGACACTGAGGTGTTCACCCGAGCTGGCATGCCAAACATATTAAGACAGTGGCGATATTGATCCACACTGCCTGACATTTGCTTTTCAAAGCAAATCTCCCACATAGAGCTTGTGTCTGGGGTGCGCCGTCACGGCGGTCAAAGGAAGCTCCACAAGGACACTCTGAGGTCTTTGCTTTGATGCCGACTTCAGGTCCTGGGAAAAGCTCGCCCAGGATTGCTGCACCTGGCGCAAGCAAATAAAAAGCACTGCGGCCTCCTTCGAAAACAAGCTTTTATCAGGGGCAAAGAGAAAACGCAAGGAGGGGACATCCCAAGCAAGCAAGTCATCCAAAACTCAATCATCTCTGGTACTTTGCCTCAATTTTCAGCAGAAGCTTCCTGGTGGGAGATTGGCCATAGCAGCCACCCACATACCCACTGGGGTCCTACCAAACATCCCAGATGATGTACATGGTCATCTTTATTGGCTGTTCAGTGGGTCTCACAAATGGTTGAACATTAAGGGCGGGATTCTCCAATAATGGGGCTATGTCCCCACGCCGGCGTGAAAAGCGGCACCAACCACTCCTGTGTCAACGGTCCCAGATAATGGGGAATGCTCCCCTTTCTAGGGGCTAGGCCAGCGGCGGAATGGTTCCCGCAGCTCTAACCAGCGCGGAACGGCCGGCGTGAGTTTGCGCACGCGCGGAATGGCCAGTGTGATTCGGCGCACGCATGGTTCGGCCGGCGTGATTCGGCCCACGCATGGTTCGGCCGGCGTGATTCGGCGCACGCATGGTTCGGCCGGAGTGATTCCGCACATGAGCGGGGTACCCTTCTCCACGCCAGCCCCCGGGCAATATGGCATAGCCCGACAGGGGACCTGGCGCTGAGGAACACAGGCCCCCATGGAAACAGCCTGCCCACTGATCGGTAGGCTCCTGTCGCGGGCCAGGCCACTGTGGGTCCCCCCCCCCCCCCCCCCCCGCCCCCTCCACCAGGACGGCCCCCACAAACATATCTTCCCGGTCCCGCCAGCCACTCGGCCCGTCAGGAGAATCAGCGGGAGGGCTGCTTTCAACCGGCGGGGCGGGAATCCCGCGGGCACGTGAGAATCGGCAGGGGAGAATTGGGAAGCCTGCGTCAGGGCGGCGGGGCGCGATTCTCTCATCCCCCGGGGATTCTCCGTCCCGGCCTAAGTGTTTCCTGGTAACACATAACAATCAACATACGTACAGGGTATAGACAATGCTATGAGCGAACTCTATGCTTGCATCTACACAGGTTTTAGTCCAGTCCGCAATTGTTTCTAGTCTCTGGTCATGTGTCTCTTTACATCACAATGTTGGCGGTGCTGTGTCCCAGACCCACATTGACCCTCGATGTGCTATATAAGCTCAACCTACAGTCTTTACCTCAAAGGACACACGAGGAAGGAAGGGATTTTGTAACTGTGACAAATGGCCTTCCAGAATAAACGTTGTTCCCCTGAGGCTGAAATTGATTGTCCACATAGTTCTTGTCCAATGTCCACAGAAATTATTCACATTGTCCTTACAAAAATTCCAAGCATTTTCAAGGTGACGGAGTTCTGAAACTCTCTCCCCCAAAAGCCTTGATGCGAAATCAACTGAAACTTTCAAGATTGAGATCGATACATTTTTGTTTTGCGAAGATATCAAGGGATATGGAACAAAGACGGTAAGTGGCGTTGAAGTGCAGAGAAGCATGATTTAATAGAATGACGGAACAGGCCCAAGGGGCTGAATGGCCTATTTCTGTTTCTATTTTAAAAGCTTCAAAGGTCTTCGTGTATTGAAAGGACCTGCAGTGAAGTGGTTTCAAGGCTTGTTACACAGTCCTCAACACCTTGGCTAAATTTAAAAAAAGCTTTTTCTTTGTTTACAAGTTCAGTCAATGTTAATAGTTGATGGTGAAGCTTTTTGGAGTAATTCACAGTGATGGCCTGAACTTGTGTCCAGGAGAAGTGGGTTGCTTATAGCTCAGGTATATGTGAAGAGAGAGAGCAATGAGCTGAGGTGAAGGTAAGTGCAGGGAAAGAGGTATCTCTCGGTGCTGAGTCTGATAGAAGGAAGGTGGGTTTAATGACCAGCGGTAGGGAGGATAAAGATTTATTTTACTTCATATCACAGTCCCCATTGGGACAACCAACATGCCGGTCCCTGCTTGGGCCAGCTTTTATGCTCGGTTGTATAAGCCCCAGCTATCAGGGAAACTCGTATTCCACAAGCCCCATGGGGCGATTGATAATGGTTTCCCGGTGGGCCTCGTGGGGATTATGACATCCTTTCCCCTACTAAGTCCAAAAGTTCCGACCCTGCAGTCATCCGAGGAGGCCTTCTGCTGCACTTTGCCCGAGACTGAGCTCCTCCCTATGCGGGTGTGGGTCGGGGGTGGGTTGGGGGTAGGGGGGGTTGGTGTAACCGGTTGGTTGACCGCCTTTTCCTGGTCCACGTCCGCAGGGCTATTTCCGGGGTCTCGGCCCCGGGCACAACATTGTCCATTGCGCGGATGCCTCTGTGTCCAGTTCTGAGTCAGACCCATCTTCGCCCTGATAGTCCGGGCGTTGGGCCTTGGTTGGATGTGTTCTCTGGTTGAGGGGTGATTCCTGGCAAGGCAGAGGTTTCGATGACCTTGCTCGGGCGCCCTCTAGGGAAGGCTCCCACCTCTTGCTAGTGGTCCACATGGTTACGTAGAGTTTTCCTTTGGACCTTGACTTTGTAGGAGACGGGCCCTGTTCTCTCTGCTCTGACCTCTGGGAGCTTGAATATATCAACTCCAAACGCGTGGGCGTCGATCGTGGCTCCCAGTTGGAACTTTCGCCCTGGGATCCGATGGTCATGGACCGATTCTGCAATTTCCGTAATTCTGCTTTCACAGCCGGGTTCGGGAAAGTCGGGCTTAATCGCATCCAGAATCTGCGACCCATCAGCAGCCCTGCTGATGCCACCCCTGTCATCGCGGGCAGTGTGGCCCTGTAATTAAAAGGGAATCTTGCCAGACACGTGGCTAAGGAGCCCGTGGTCTGCTTCTTAATGCTTCTTTTCAATATCTGAGCCACCCCCATACAGCCAGGCCGTCAGCGGTGGGATGGTCCGGGACGCATCTGATTCCATTCATCTTTGTCAGTCACCAAGTCTTCATTGATCACGTGAGTGCTGAACAAGCACCTTAGCTTCTCGATGGTGGCCCTTGATGTAGTTCAGGCAATTCTGGAGGAGTTGAGTCATTTGGAATGGGCGTCCACAATGATAAAAAACATGGGCCCATAATAAGCCCGGCAAAATCAGCATGTAGTCTTACCCAGGGTTGTCCTGGCCACCCCCAGGCATGAAGGGAGCCTGCCAGTGGGAGCAGTTGGTGCTCCTGATTCACCGTGAAACTACACATGACTCACTCAATGTCCCCATCGATTCCTGGCCACCGGATATAGCTCCGATCCAGCCTCTTCTTTGTCGAGGTGACCACTGTGTAAATCATTTCGGAAAGACTCCTGACCAGGATGTTGGGATGACCACCCGAGCCCACAACAGGATGATAGGTCCTCGGCGAAATGTCTGCTGGCCAACAATGGAGATGGTGGCTCCTGTGTGCGTCTCCACCATCACTGGGTGTCCGTTCACTTGCAGTGTGACCCGGATCAGTTCCACCTTTGGGGTTGTTCAATGACCAAGGAAGCCAGTGATAGGGAGGTTAGAGATTTATTTTACTTTATTTTACGTGAAGTCTGCCCTTGGCAGTAAATATCTACAATCACAGTCCCCGATGGGACACCTAACATGTTGGTCACTGCTCGGGCCGGCTTTTGCGCTCGGTTTTATGAGGCCCAGTTGAGTGGGCCTCTGGATACTACCAGGGAAGATCATCATCCTCGAGCCCCAGGGGAAGATCGGTAATGGTTCCCCCTGGGCCCCGTCGGGGTTACAACAGTGGAAAGACAAGCGTCGGAGGAAACTGGGGGTGAAGCCAGAAAGGGAGCAGATGATGAGAATTAAAACCAAGAGGTGAGGGAAGTTGAACAAAATGAGATGTACAAAGGAGGCAAAGGTGCACAGAAGGGGAAATTGCATAATTACATGAGGCAAAAGGCAATAGAAGATGGAACATCCTGGGGGTTACCATTGATCAGGATTAGCCATATTAATACTGTGGTTACCAGGACAGGACAAGGCTAGGAATCCTACAGCGAGTAACTCACCTCCAAACCCCACAAAGCCTGTCCACCAAGCACAAGTCAGGAGTGCAATAGAATACTCCCCACGCAGCTCCAACAACGATCAAGAAGCTCGACACCATCCAGGACAAAGCAGCCCTCTTGATTGCTCCCCCTTCCCCCGGTAGAAGGTACAAACATTTAGAGAGTGGAGATGGGAGAGCTCGAGCCATCCAAATGTTTATGCATACCAATCGGGAAAAAAAGAGCTGATTTCCAGGTTCAAAGAGAGCTGACACAGCCCAGGACATTGGCACTTCAAGAATGTCCCAGTGTTTATATGCTTGTGAATTGTGAAAACAAATAGTTACACAGGCCCAGGAATTTCTTCAGGGCTGTTCCCATGTTTGCACTGTAGCTTCACTGGAAGTGTAGTCGCACTGAGGAAATGCTCAGTGCGATACTGTGCTGCTCCGTCGGAGGTGCTGTCTTTCCGATTCTGATGTTAAAATGCCCGCTGTTCTCAGGGAGACACAAAGCGTCCCCTGGCATCCAATTCAACGGAGGGAAGGTGGGAGTCCTGGCTCAGTACTTATTTCCCCTCAACCAACAGGAGACACAGTGGGCCATGAGATTGCTATATCTTTCCAACTGGTAATACTAAACACCCGGTACCCAATACTGATCAGATACTGGCTGTCCACGCAATACACTAATCTTTGACATGAATGAAGTTAGCGCAGTGGTCTATGTCACTGCATAAATTGAGCTGGGTGAGGTGCCATGCCCGCAATTCAATATTACACTGATAAAAGCTAAAAGGACAACGCTAACATTTACATCCCAGTACACTAACTCAGTAGGATTCAGATGGATGCGATCTCTCGCCTCCTTGTTTGTCCTAAATCGAATCAGCCATTTGGTCCAGCAGTGTAAATATTTGTGCTCCACATGAACCTCCAACCACCTCAATTTGATTGCCTTCTGATGAGAGGCTGAGTAAATAGTGCAAATAGTGTTCTCTGGGGCTGAGAAGAACGAGAGGACATCTCATTAAAATGTACAGGACACTGAAGAAACTTGACTGGGTGGACGCGGAGAGGTAGTGTTCACTGGCTGACGACCCTCAAACACGGCCCCCCAGGATAAGGGGGCCAATCATTTAGGACTGAGAGGCGGAGAAATGACTTTAGCCAGGACCTTTTGAATTCTCTACCCCACAAAGGTGCGGGTGGTGCATCATTGAACATATTTAACATTGGGCGAGACAGATTTCTGGTGTGCCAAGGAATCAGAGGATATGGGAGTGGGGGAAAAGTGGAGTCAAGCCCAAGATCACCCATGATGGCATTGAATAGCGGAGGAGGTTTGACAGGCCATCTGGTCTAGTCCTGCTCCTATTTTTTGTGTCCTTGTGTTACTTCATCTCACCTTACAAGAAGATCCTTAATTTCCTTTCTTTTTTATGTACCTTCCAGCTTCAATGTAAATACATATCCCACTTAAATGCTTAACCTATTGCTGTAGCCTCTTCACTGTTAACAGCTCACCAGTAAGTATAGTACGCTATCAAGCCAGGCACTGTAAAATGCATTTACATGAAATCTCATTGTGTCAAACTCAGATGACACGGAATTCCATGTTACGTCAATGTCATCAACCATTCCCGCTGCCAGCGGGATAGTAAATCTCATTGGATAATGCCCACGGAACGCCGAAGTTCCACACCAGTTACTCTGCCTTAGCTGAACCTGTCTAAGATTGTCATGTGACTGCTTCGATCAATCAGGGTGGAGTTAGACCACGCAAAAGGGGCCAAGTCATGGAGCAATGGGCAAGCCAGCATTTGACATCGCAATCTCCTTGTAAACGGACATGTAAAACCCGCGAGGATGGCTGAGCCTGTGAGGAAGTTAAAAGGTGTTGTGGACTGAACAGAAGGCGAAGATGACGCAGCGAAATGAAAACCGTGGCACAAAGCAGACACTGAAACAGGCTTGACCGCATTGAGGAGATGGTGGGCCGCGGAATTCAGCACGCTAAGCAGAAAAAAAATGATGGAAATTTTCAGGAGCCCACGCCAACATTTTTCAATGCAAAAACACTGGGCTTTTACTAGGTCGGGTCATTGTAAGGTGTAAACAAATTGAATCAACAAATGTTTCACATTTACTGCCTTACTGTGTTTTCATTTGACATTTCAATCTGTTGTTTTTGACACAGGTGGCATTAGTAGGCATGCCGAGTTACACAGCAATGCCTTCATGTGGGAATGGGACATCCTCAGCTCTCGTGAAGCTCCGCTTAACCTAACTGATGTACCATCAATTGGACTTGAGACACGATTAAGATCCAAACTGTGGCTTTAATGAGCTAGTTGTTAGCCCGGTGGTCGACTACAGAGTAAGGCCGACCGCCGGGAACTCTGGGTACTTATACCCCGTCTCAGAGGCGGGGTCTACATGCCTCTCGGCAAATTGGTGAGCAGTCACATGACTAGTCCCAGCCAATCGGACGAGAGGCACATGACCAGCCAGAGCCAATGGAAACCCATGCTCTGCACCAATGGCAGTGCTCACATTCATACCACCACACTAACTTTGTGGGTGGATCCCCTGGGATTGAGCTCATCGGGATTTCACTGTACTGTAGCAGGCTCAGAGCCTCTCCAATGACAGTCGTGTCTATTGAAGTTGGAATGGGGGCAGTGTTTTGGTGGCAGTGTATGACCAAGCCTCTAAAATAAACGCACTACAATACCATCATCACAAAGCTGATAGTAACCCAAAGGCACCTGTGGAATCTTCCTTCAACATCTGATCACAACACTGTTTGTGTTTTGGGAACCATTTTGCAATAGTACTAGATAAAAGTGGCCCATATGTGTTTTGCTGATTTCCTGAGAGCTCATTGGACTGGATTGTGTTAAGAATCTCACGGCCTGCCCCCTTCATTGGAGATCTTCCTTCCCATCCTTAATCCTGAGACTTCTTGCCCCAGAACTTGTTGCAAATGTGGTCTGACAATAAATACAGTAAAGGACAACGGGGCATCTGAGACCGGGATGAATGTTGGGACCAAAGGACTACCTGCTGAAATCGAGGAGCACTGGAGAGAGGCAGTGGCATTGTGGTATTGTCACTGGACTAACAATCCAGAGACCCTGGACAATGCTTCAGGGACCTGGGTTCGAATCCCACCACGGCAGGTAGTGGAATTTGAATGTGGAATTAAGACTCATGATGGCCATGAAACTATTGTTGTAAAGAACAAAGAATAAAGAAAAGTACAGCACAGGAACAGGCCCTTTGGCCCTCCAAGCCTGTGTCGACCATGCTGCTCGCCTATATTATACACTTCCGGGGTCCGTATCCCTCTATTCCCATCAATTCATGTATTTGTCAAGATGCCCGTTAAATGTCACTATCGTCCCTGCTTCTATCACCTCCTCCGGCAGCGAGTTCCAGGCACCCACTACCCACTGTGTAATAAACTTGCCTCGCACATCTCCTCTAAACCTTGCCCCTCGCACCTTAAACCTATGCCCCCTTGTAATTGACCCCTCTACCCTGGGGAAAAGCCTCTGACTGTCTATGCCCCTCATAATTGTGTAGACCTCTATCAGGGCGCCCCTCAACCTCCGTCATTCCAGTGAGAACAAACCGAGTTTATTCAACCGCTCCTCATAGCTAATGCCCTCCATACCAGGCAACATACTGGTAAATATCTTCTGCACCCTCTCTAAAGCCTCCACATCCTTCTGGTAGTGTGGCGACCAGAATTGAACACTATACTCCAAGTGTGGCCTAACTAAGGTTCTGTACAGCTGCAACATGACTTGCCAATTCTTATACTCAATGCCCCGGCCAATGAAGGCAAGCATGCCGTATGCCTTCTTGACTACCTTCTCCACCCGTGTGGTTTGGAGTCAGGGAGAAATCTCCAATCGGCAGGAAGATATCAATAGACCGATTAGTTAGAGGAACAGAGTGACCTTGGAATGCATGTCAACAGATTCCTGATGGTAGTAGGAATGGTACGTAAGGCACCAGTGCAGTCTTCGGATGCCTCAGGAACAGAGGCCGGGATTCTCCCCTACCCGGCAGGGCAGGGGATCCCGGCGGGATGGAGTGGCGTGAACTACTCCGGCGTCGGGCCGCCCCAAAGCACCTTTAGGGGCCAAGCCCTAACATTGAGGGGCTAGGCCCGGGCCAGAGTGGTTGGCGCCCCGCCGGCCGGCGGAAATCCGCGCATGTGCCGGAGGGTCAGCGGCTGCTGACGTCATCACACCCATGCGCAGGGGAGGGGGTCACTTCCACCTCCGCCATCGTGAAGATTATGGCGAAGGCGGAAGGAAAAGAGTGCCCCCACGGCACAGGCCCGCCCGCCGATCGGTGAGGATCGAGAAAGCGGAGCCGCGCCTGATTTGGTCGTAAGCAGGTATTCTGTGGCCAATTGCCGAAAGCGATTTTGGTGCCAGCGACCGGAGAATCCTGCCCATGCTCTCTCCGAGCTCCACAATGGCAAGCGATCACGAGGAGGGCAGAGGAAACACTACAAGGCCACTCTGAAATCCTCCCTAAATAAATACAACATCCCCATCAACACGTGGGAATCGCTTACCTTACAATGCAAAAGCTGGCGTAAAAGCATCCGTGAAGGCGCTAATCACCTCGAAAGTCCGAGGGTGGATCACGCTGAGCCAAGCACAAACAGCAGAGAGAGAGCGCAGAATTCAGAGAGTCCCACCCACCTCATCAAACACCACCTGCCGACCCTGTGGCACAGTCTGCGGATCCGGGATCGGACTATTCAGTCACCGCAAAACCCACCTCCTCGGAGTGAAAGCAAGTCACCCTCGACCCTGAGGGTCTGCCCATGAAGAGAAGAAGGGTTACTGGAACTCACTGCCTGAAAGGCAGATAGTGGCAGAAAACCCTGCCACATTTGTAGAATGCTTGGAGAGTCTCGAGTCTCCCGTGGCGTGTTTCCCGGAGGCAGGAGGGGGCCCACCATTAGCCGGCAGTGGGGTTTTCTGGTTCTATTGCTGTCAATGGGGTTTCCCATTGAGTCCACCCCACACCATGAGGAAATCGCCAGATTTGGCTGGATCGCTCTTTTCTGGTTGGTACATTGGGCCAAAGGGTGTCCTCTTGTGCCATAAACCTTTCGATGGGTGGAATTTAATCCACCTCATTATGATGGGAAACATGGCAGCTGATCCTATTTAATCATGGGATAAGGCAAAGATCAGTCTCCCGACAGCGGAAAAAAGCGGTCGGAGGCCGTCAACTCTACCCATCACTCTCACCTTCTATCAATTACATTAAATCTATACCCCCAGGTATTGATCTCTCTGTCAAGGGAAATGGATCCAATTCACTCTATCTCGGCCCCTCATAATTTCATACAACTCAATGTGTGAAACGTGCACACTTATGATAGGATGTCAACTATGCTCATTCCTGAGTCAATTGGCACCAATTATCTCTGAGCTCTGTGGAATTTCGTGGTAGCGCGAGGATTTACTGGGAGGGGCCCAGCTTTCCCAAGTCTCCCAAAGGCTGCCCAACAAACCCTGCCGGGTCTGACAACAGTCCTGTAGTATAGGGGTGTTCCTCATCATCAAGCACCCAGTACCTGACATCAGGAAGGGGAGATGCCACTGAAAGGCACCCCTCTCCCTCTGTCCATGCCCTCTGATCACTCTGAGCCCCAACTCCAGCAACCCCCGTCCCTACGACCACCATCCCACCCTTACTCACCCGTGACCAGGGATCCAACAATGATCTTTGGTGATGCACTACCGGAAACAGCCACTGCTCCCGGTGGCACTGTCACGAACGGAGAACCCGGCAGGTGGGATATCCATCCCCAGGATCCTAAGTTCTGGGACAGGCCCAATGCTGGCCAGTTAAGTGCCTGAAGGGCATATCATTTTGTCGGGCCTCTCCCACGGAATTGACACACCATTTGAGTCTGAGAGATTTCCAGCACAGAAAGAGGCCCTTTGGTCCATCGAGTCTGCGCCAGCCATCAAGGACCTAACTATTCTCATCCGATTTTCCAGCACTTGGTCTGTAGCCGTGTATGCAATGGCGTTTCAAGTGCTAATCTAAATGCTTCTTTTTTACATACCTACGGAAGCTTTTATAGTGCGTTTTTATGTTTTTTTGCTGGATTGCATTCATATTGTGCTCTCCCTTTACTTATCCATTTCTTGGCCTTATTGTGCTCTATTCTAAAAACTTGCCAATCCTCAGGATTAGTATTATTCCTGGCAACTTCATAAGTCTTTTCTTTTAATATTATACAATCCTTTACACTCCTTTGCCAGCCCCGGTTGACAGGTTTATTTTGGGTTTTTGTACCCTGAAGGAAGGTATAGGTGCTCCACGCCCTGTAACAATTCTTTGAAGGCCATCCATTGTCTATACACAGTCATACCTTCAGTGTATTTTCCCAATTTGCCTCAGCCAATTTGTCCCGTTGCCAACATTGAATCCAGCCCGACATTTCCAGAAAGAGAAGGGAACAGAGGGAAAGGAAGATTGGACTGAGAGAGAGAAAAACAACAAAAGAGAGAGGGAGAAAGGAAAAGTGAGAAATGGATTATATGCAGGAAGGAGATAGAATGGTTAAAATTGTTCCCTTTCAGGGGACAAGTTGATTGACGTTATGTCATTATGCATGGCACAAATAGTGTTAGGTTCCAGTCCCAACTTTTGATGTTGAGCTCAATGGCCAATTAATATATAAATTACGGGAAAACATGTTAGACGGGATTCTCCGTCGCGCCAGATCCTCCGTCCCGGCAGCCGGCGACCGCCACGCCATCGGGAAATCTGCGGGCGTGAGTGCGTTGCCAGCGAAGCGAGGATCCCGCCCATGGAGAATCCCGCCTGTTGTTTAAGTGAAGCGATCAACAGAGAAGAGTAAACCAACCTGAAAGTTCTGCAGATTCACAACTCAAGCTGTTCCTCTTCATTTCTTAATCCCCCTGAATGGCTGCTTTGTGCATTAACAATGGTGTGCGACGTGGGCGTCGTGAACACATCTTTATTTTTCCAAGAAAATTGGGCCAAAACTGTTCCAACAGTGGAAGAGTACAGAACCTGGATGAGGGTTTCTATCTGCCCTTGTGAACCTTCTCCTGTTAGTAAATGTGAATGATGAGAGCAGACAAAGTACGCGAAAGAAATATTTCTCTTGAAATGTGCTGAGCAGGCTGCTGCACAGATGTGAAACCTCGCCGCAAAATGGATCCCATTGTACAAAAGCTGGGGGGGGGGGGGGTCCTTTGAATTTCAGACGCAAACTCGAAGGCTCAGGAATATCTGAATCTGAACCTGAAACCCAAACACTGAGGTTAGTGAGAGAGCCGGAGAAGGCATTCCTTCGGCTCTCTGGAATTTTGACGTGTCCCTTTCCCAGGCTGCCAGGGAACTGAGAGAATTTCCGAATTGTGCAATCAGATATCCACATCACTGTGCACCTCTATCACCATTAGCCTCACTCTGGGAGCAATGATGGAGCGGCCTTTCTTGATAACAGCGCATAGGCGCCTTCTCACTTGCATCCTCAGCTGTCATGCACTTGTTGCCAAAAGCAATAAAAGGCTGAGGGGCTCAAGAATTGCAACAGCTTTATATCAACAAACTGCAAAAGGAAAAAAAAGGTATTTCGACCGGAAGACCGGAGCAGAATTAGGCCATTCAATCATGGCTGATATTTTTTTCATTCCCATTCTCCTGCTTTCTCCCCATAACCCCAGCTGCTCTTATTAATCAAGAACCTATCTATCTCTAACTTAAAGACACTCATTGATTTGGTCTCCACAGCCTTCTGCAGCAAAGAGTTCCACTGATTCACCACCCTCTGGCTGAAATAATTCCTCCTCATCTCTGTTTTAAAGGATTGGCCCTTTAGTCTGAGGCTGTGTCCTCTGGTTCTAGTTTTTCCTACAAGTGGAAACATCCTCTTCACATCCACTTTATCCAGGCCTCGCAGTATCCTGCAATTAGGTCCCCCTTCATCCTTCTAAACTCCAACGAGTACAGACCCTTCGTATGACAAGCTCGTCATTCCAAGGATCATTCTTGTGAACCTCCTCTGGACTCTTTTCAAGGTCATCCTTCCTTAGATACGGGGCCCAAAACTGCTCACAGTACTGCAAATGGGGTCTGACCAGAGCCTTCTACAGCCTCAGAAGTACATTCCTGCTCTTGTACTCTAGATCTCTCGACATGAAAGCTAACATTGCATTTGCCTGCCTAACTGCTGACTGAACATGCACGTTAACCTTCAGAGAAACATGAACAAGGACTCCAAAGTCCCTTTGTGCTTCTGATTTCTTAAGTCTTTTCCCATTTAGAAAATAGTTTATGCCTCCATTCTTCCTTCCAAAGTCCATTAACCTCACACTTTTCCACTTCGTATTCCATCTGCCACTTCTTTGCCCACTCATATAGCCTGTCGAAGTCCTCCTGCAGCCCCCCCCCCCCCCCCCCCACCCGAATCACCAATACTACCTGTCCCTCTGCATACTTTTCTATAATCTGCAACCTGTTGGTAAGTAGTGGTGTGCCTCAGGGGGTGGTGTTGGGACCACAACTTTTCACAATATACACTCACGATTAAGTGCTCCCGCAAGCAGGAAAACCAGAGGGATTCCCACTGATGGCAGGAACGAACTCGACGTGCCATTCAGTGGAATTTTATTTTACCCAGGATCGGGTTTGTGTGCCATTCAATGATATATCGGAGTTCTCGCTGGACCTGAGAGGGGCAGGACCTAACTTCTCTGACAGGTCGCGCTCCTCAGAGATCAGGGCGCCCTTTTATAAAGGGATCCCAATCTCAAAATTCTGCTGCAGCCAACCCTGGATCACTGGGAAGGCCTCCCCCCCCACACCACCCTAAATGCTGATAAGGGCCCGCCCCCTCACTCCCCCACCCCTCCCCCGCCCCACAGTCACTCCCCCTCCACAGATTCTCCCCCCTTTTAGGCCCCAAACTTTCGTCGTGCCAATCTGGTGGCTTGAACTCAGAGGAGTGGCAATGAGGTCAGTACCCTCCTTACAATTTCCTCGAGGGTACGGGGGGGGGTCCTTAATGGCAAGTGGAGGTCAGGGCGCCGAGGGGCTCAGGTCAGGGTCTTTCCTGGGATGGGGGTCGTTTGACTGCCCTTCACACCTGTGGCCTTAAACCCTTTAAGCTGCCAGTCAGCATGTCAAGTTCGAAGATGTGGGTGGCAGAGTGCCACAGTGGTTAGCACTGCTGCCTCACAGCACCAGGGTTCCAGATTCATCCGGCCTCAGGTGACTGTGCAGAGCCTGCACGTACTGCCCATAGCTGCGTGGGATTCCTCCGGGTGCTCCGGTATCCTCCCACTGTCCAAAGATGTGAGGGTTAGGTGGATTGGCCATGCTATGTTGCCCTTAGTGTCCAAAAGGTTAGATGGGGTTACTGGGTTATGGGGATCGTGTGGGGGTGTAGGCTGCTCTTTTGAAGGGCCGCTCCAGACTTGATGGGCCAAATGGCCTCCTTCTTCACTGTAAGCTCTTTGATAAGAGCTTTGCTAATGGATAGAAGAGGCAAAAAATCTAGAAAATATAAACATCTAGTATGTTCTGTGAGATTAAGATAAATAGTGAAGGGCAATGAATGCTGACTCAGTAAATAATGCTCATAAACCTTGAATGGATAAAAAAAAATGAAGTGGTTAACTTGGAGAACAACATGGAGGTGCTCACATTTAACAATCTTCCTCTCTCCCAAGATCGATGACCATTTCTGTATCATTAATGCCAGACTCATTCACTTCTGGCAGCACGTGGGACAGCACGGTAGCACAGTGGCTAGCACGGTGGCTTTATAGCGCCAAAGTCCCAGGTTTGATTCCCCGCTGGGTTATTGTCTGTGCGGAGTCAGCACATTCTCTCCGTGTCCGCGTGGGTTTCCTCCGGGTGCTCCGGGTTCCTCCCACAGTCCAAAGACGTGTAGGTTAGGTGGATTGACCATGCTAAAATTGCCCTTAGTGTCTAAAAAGGTCAGGAGGGGTTATTAGGTTACGGGGATAGGGTGGAAGTGAGGGCTTAACTGGGTCAGAGCAGACTGGATGGGCCGAATGGCCTCCTTCTGCACTGTATGCTCTATGTCCCACATTATTTTGACAGCATGTTCTGGCCCAATTCTGGTGAACACAACAAAGTTGTTTTCATTCTCGATATTTTTAGTCGGAGATCTTGGATGCCAATTACAAGATTTGGTCCAAATGTCACTTTGTTTTAAACTTGGTCAAAGCAAGGCCAGAACTCATTCTCAGAACCTGAGAAAAATGTTTGGCGAAATACTGTCATTAGATTTACCCACACAACAGTTTATCGAAAGGCAGGCAAATCAACTGCAAAACCGTCACTGCAGATTTGTCAGGCCCCTTTGAGTTATTTCTGGCTCAGTGTCTCAAATTGGACACAATCTCAGTGGACGTCAGTTAAAGCTCGAGATCAGTAATTGTCTGAATGTTTGGATTGGATTCAGCTGTTAGCATTTGTGAAGCCATTGACAAAGCCCAAGTTTAGATGAGGAACCTTCAGAGGAGGCAATTGTGGAGCATAAATGGCAACATAGACCAGAGAGGTCAAGTGGGCCATTTCTGAACTGTTAATTCTGTACGGGCGGCACGGCAGCACAGTGGTTAGCACTGTTGCTTCACTGCGCCAGGGACGCGGGTCCAATTCCCGGCTTGGGTCACTGTCTATGCCGAGTCTGCATGTTTTCCCCGTGTCTGTGTGGGTTTCCTCCGGGTGCTCCGGCTTCCTCCCAAAAGAGCAGGGATAGGGTGGAAGTGAGGGCTGAACTGGGTCGGTGCAGACTCAATGGGCCGAATGGCCTCCTTCTGCACTGTATGCTCTATAGAACATAGAACAGTACAGCACAGAACAGGCCCTTCGGCCCTCAATGTTGTGCCGAGCCATGATCACCCTACTCAAACCCACGTATCCACCCTATACCCGTAACCCAACAACCCCCCCTTAACCTTATTTTTTAGGACACTACGGGCAATTTAGCATGGCCAATCCACCTAACCCGCACATCTTTGGACTGTGGGAGGAAACCGGAGCACCCGGAGGAAACCCACGCACACAGGGGGAGGACGTGCAGACTCCACACAGACAGTGACCCAGCCGGGAATCGAACCTGGGACCCTGGAGCTGTGAAGCATTTATGCTAACCACCATGCTACCCTGCTGCCCCTCTATGTTCTACATTATTTTGACAGCATGTTTTGGCCTACTTCTGGTGCTTGTTAGGTGAATTGGACATTCTGAATTCTCCCTCAGTGTACTCGAACAGGTGCCAGAGTGTGGTGACTAGGGGATTTTCACAGTAACTTCATTGCAGTGTTAATGTAAGCCGACTTGTGGCACTAATTAAGATTATTATTAAGAGTGAAGTGAATTGCACATAACAGGGACATTTTCCCCTGGACCGTAGGAGGCTTATGGGTGATCTTAGAGAGGTCTATTAAATAATAAGGGGCATAGATAAGGTAGATAATCAATATCTTTTGGCTTCACAGCGCCAGGGTCCCAGGTTCGATTTCCCGCTGGGTCACTGTCTGTGCGGAGTCTGCACGTTCTCCCCGTGTCTGCGTGGGTTTCCTCCGGGTGCTGTGGTTTCCTCCTATTAGTCCCGAAAGATGTGCTGTTAGGTCATTTGGACATTCTGAATTCTCCCTCAGTGTACCCAAACAGGTGCCGGAATGTGGCGACAAGGGGCTTTTCACAGTAACTTCATTGCAAAGTAAGCCTACTTGAGACAATAAAGATTACAATGAAAAGTTAGGGGCATCTAAAACTAGAGGGTTTACGGTGAGAGGGGAGAGATACAAAAGGGTCCAGAAGGGCAATTATTTCACACAGAGGGTGGTGAGTGTCTGCAACGAGAACCAGAGGCAGTAGTAGAGGCGGGTACAACTTTGTCTTTTAAAAAGGATTTAGACAGTTATATGGGAAAGCTGGGTAAAGAGGGGCATGGGCTAAATGCAGGCAATTGGGACTAGTGGTAAAAACTGGGCGGCATGGACATGTTGGGCCGAAAGGCCTGTTTTCATGCTGTAAACCTCTATGACTCTAACATGCACAGGAATTGAAGCGATTGACTGAATGCAGATCAAGCACTGTTTAGCAGGAGAGGTGAAACAAATCAGGCTTGTCTTCCGCGGAGTTTAGAAAGTTAAAGAATGATTTGATCAAAGTTTTCAACGTATTAAGAGAAACGTGCTGGGTAGACAGAAATAATATATATCCGTTAGTTGGGGAGTCTAGGACTTCGTACATTGACTAAAAATTAGAGCCAATCTCAATAAGAATCTTTATTAGTGTCACAAGTAGGTTCAAATGTGGGGTGCGATTCTCCGCTCCCCACGCCAGGTGGGAGAATTGCGGGAGGGCCCCTCGACTAATTTCACGACCCCCTGGCGCTCCCCGCGATTCTCCCACACCCCGCTCGGAAGAATTGCCGGTTGCCGTTTTTCACGGCAACCGGTGATTCTCCGACCCGGATGGGCTGAGCGGCCTGCCGTTCGCGACCGTTTCACGACGGCGGCAACCACACCTGGTCGCTGCCATAGTGAAATCGCCGTGAGATGCCCGTTTTGGGGCTTGTAGGGGGCCTGGTGGGGAATGAGCACCACGACTGTGCTCGGGAGGGGACAGGCCCGCGATCGGTGCCCACCGATCGTCGGGCCGGCGTCTCAATCGGACGCACTATTTCCCCTCCGCTACCCCGCAAGATCAAGCCGCCACGTCTTGCGGGGCAGCTGAGGGGAAAAATGGCCACCGCGCATGCGCGGGTTCAAGCTGTCAGCCGTCGTGACGTCAGCCGCGCATGCGCGGGTTGGAGCCGGCCAACCTCCGCATGTGCGGCTGATGTCACATAGGCGCTGCTGTCGCATTATTCTTGGCGCGCCGCCCGGCGGCCGAGAGTTACGGAGCGCCGCTCTTAGCCCTGCCGGGAGGGGAGAATAGGGGGCGAGGAGCAGCCTCTGAGGCCGTCGTGAAACTCGGCCAAGTTCACAACGGCCCTCCGATTTTTCCCAGGAGCGGAGAATTCCGCCCATAGTGTCCAACATTAGATGTGATTCCATGATTGGACAACACTTATTGAGCAATCTCAAGTGTGTTAATAATTACACTAACAACTAATAAGATTATTCCTCAGGGTCTTATGTCTCACGCATGTTTGCTTGAAGCCAAACATATTCATATGCAAGTCCCTGTCCTCTGCAGACAGAAAGGACATGTATGGGCATTGTGTCATTTTTCAATTTCAACAGATTGGATTAGATTGGATTGGATTTGTTTCTTGTCACTTGTGCCGAGGTACAGTGAAAGGTATTTTTCTGCGAGCATCTCAAACTGATCATTTAATGCATGAAAATAAAATTAAAATAAAAAGAACATACATAAAACGGCAACACAAGGTCCACAATGTAAATACATAGACACCGGCATCGGGTGAAACATTACAGCAGTAGTGTTAATCAGGTCAGTCCATAAGAGGGTCGTAACAGCGGGGAAGAAGCTGTTTTTGAGACTGGTTCGTGCGTGTTCTCAGACTTTTGCATTTCCTGCCCGATGGAAGAAGTTGAAAGAGTGAGTAAGCCGGGTGGGAGGGGTCTTTGATTATGCTGCCCGCTTTCCCCAGGCAGCGGGAGGTGCAGATGGAGTCAATGGATGGGAGGCAGGTTTGTGGACATGCCAAATTTCCTTAGTTTCCTAAGGAAGTATAGGCGCTGTTGTGCTTTCTTGGTGGTAGCGTCGATGTGGGTGGACCAGGACAGATCTTTGGTTCTGTGCCCTCTGAGGAGATTGAAGCTGCATGGCAATGTCTCAACAAATCTGAGTTCACTTGCCAACTAAGCAGCAACCTTTTCTCACACAGTGTAAATTGTTTTTCCCTTTGAAATTTGGTTTTCTGGAGTCTATCCTGATGAGTAGAGGGTGAAGAGGTTTGACGGCATGTCTCTTTTAGCAGCAACACTTATGTTCTGCCCAAGAAAATGCCTAGAAGTAAATTACTTTAATATGGCGGACGTGGATCAACCAACACGTTGCGCGCGAGGCCAATTCCGGCACGCTGGGTGAATATCAGGGACGACCAAAATCGAGGTTTGAGCCGAGCACAAACCATTTTGCGATGCATCCGGTCCACTTCCAATGTTCTGGATCTCACCCCAAAATGGCAAGAAGGTCATTAAACCTCATTTGCATTCATTTTAATGTCACTAACGAGATTAAAGTTGGATGCAGCGGCCTCCCGGGAGTCACCCGATTCCCCAGTGAGAAGCCACGTGGGCATTGTTTAGTACTCCTTTACAAGAAGAGTGAAGCTGGCGCTATGGCAACCGAGGGCAAGTGAGGAGGTGAGTAGCCATTTCCATTTACCGGCCTGCAGCTCAATGGCACCGGAGCTGCTGCCCCAGTGCTTTGTGGGTGGGGGTGATGGGCGGGGCTTTTCACAGTAACTTCATTGAAGCCTACTTGTGACAATAAGCGATTATTATTATTATTCAGGTGCTCTTGGGGGGGGGGGATGCCTTTAGGTGCTTTGGGCTGCTCAGGGGGTTGGGGGGTTGCCCCTGATCTGGGGAGGGGTAGTGAGGGGCTTTGCGTTTGTGATGTCTTCACGCCACCTTTAAATATTGTGGAGACCCATAACAGGAGCAACCACAGCCGTTGCCTGTCTGTCCCACCAAACTCTCCCAGGACAGACGCTGCTGCAGCTTCTCTCATGAAGGTAAATTTCATCCCCTTTAACAGTGAGCAGCCTCAAGCTTCACAGCTGAAGGCTATTTCAAATGAGGAATTAGCCTTGTTAGTTGTGAGAGCACTTCACGCTCCTGAATTCTCAAGTGCCTCCTCGAAGGCACACGTGCCATGCCTCAGAGGATGATTAGTGCACTACATGTCCGGCAAACTTTGAAGTCTGGATTCTAGGAGCAACAACACCATAGATGCAGCTGGCAACAATCAAACACTAAAGATCGGGGCTTCAGTGCTGAGGAACCACGGCCAAAAGGTAACTGCCTGCATGACAGAGGGCAGCTGAGCACGACCTCCATAATGTTCCCGACAGAGGTCGGGGGGTGAGTGGGAAGAGTGAGGTTTGCCAGCACAACTGTCTCACTGGATGGCACTCTGAGAGCAGGCAAGACAGTCATGGTACGGGTGGGGGAGGGGCGGCAGATTTTGAGGGTCCCATGTTGGAAGCCCTATGTGATTCTCGGTCTCTCTCCTCCATTTCCTTCCAGATTAAAAATGATTGCTGGGGTAGATCTGGCAGAGGCTGCCCTCGCTGTGCTGGTGGCAGCCAAGGCGGGCAGGCGTGGCGACGTTAGCAGCGCCAATGCAGCCTGAGAGCAGCACCACATGTGCAGGGGGCAGCCAACCTGAAGACCCGACCGCACATCAGGCTAAGGAGGGGGCCAGCAGAAGAGGTCAGCGATGGCCCAAGGAGTACAGCGTTTGCTGGTCCTTCCATGAGCTGACGGGCAGCATATGCCCCAGAAGACTACCCAGCAGAGACAGTGCGGCACCTCTGTAGAATTTCATACAATTTCAAAGAATTTACAGTGCAGAAGGAGGCAATTCAGCCCATCGAGTCTACACCTGGACCCTGAAAGAGCAGCCTACCTAAGCCCACAGCTCCACCCCATCCCCATAACCAAGAAATCCCACCTAACTTTTGAACACTATGGGGAATTTAGCATGGCCAATCCACCTAACCTGAACATCTTTGGACTGTGGGAGGAAACCGGAGCACCCGGAGGAAACCCACGCATACACGGGGAGGATGTGCAAACTCCGCACAGACAGTGACCCAGCGGGGAATCGAACCTGGGACCCTGGAGCTGTGAAGCAACAGTGCTAACCACTGTGTCTTGTCCTTGCGGACATGGCAGCCCTTGGCGAAGGAGGACACCCGGTCCAGGTGGCCGTGAAGGTCACTGTAGCCCTGAACCTTTATTCCACTCGATCATTCTGAGGTTCGGGCGGGGACCTGTGTGACATTTCACAATCTTCAGCTCACAGGTGCATCCGGGAGGTGACGAATACTCTGTGTATCCAAGCATCAGACTACATCACCTTCGACCTGGATCAGGCCCACTAAGATGCCCGGGCTGCAGGATTCATTGCCATCGCCGTGATCTCCCAGGTTCCATGGGCTATCGATGGCACGCATGTCACCCTGTGAGGACCGGGGTATCAGTGAGTGCCGTATATTAACAGGAAGGTTCCACTCATAGAACATACAGTGTAGAAGGAGGCCATTCGGCCCATCGAGTCTGCACCGACCCACTTAAGCCCTCACTTCCACCCTATCCACGTAACCCAGTATCCCCTCCTAACCTTTTTGGACACTAAGGCCAATTTATCATGGCCAATCCACCTAACCCGTACGTCTTTGGACTGTGGGAGGAAACCGGAGCACCCGGAGGAAACCCACGCACACACGGGTAAAGCAAGCTGGGAATCGAACCTGGGATCCTGGCGCTGTGAAGCCGCAGTGCTCGCCACGTGTGCTACCGTGCTGCCCATGAATGTTCAGTTTGTGTGCAAGCACCATCTCAGAATCATACATATGTGTGCACACTACCCTGGGAGCATGCTTGACATCTACTTCCTAAGACACTCGGAAATCCCTCGTGTCTTTGAGTACCACCCCCACGTGACAGGTTGTCTCGTAATGGACAAGGGATACCCGCTGAGGTCATTGTGTATACAAATAAAGCTTCATGTATAATAAAGTTTGTTGTGCAGAAGCAATGGGTGCGATTCTCCCAAATCATCAATTTGGGACAGTTTGGTGGGTGTTTCCCATCGTTTTGGGTGAGACCCAACCCTGGGTACCCCAATATTTAAGTGAGCTTGAGGATACCCCCCACCTCGCCTCCCACGGGCAGTGTCAACCGCTCCCCTCTCACTGACAATTCATTGCTCCCCCCCTCCCTCCCCCCCTCCACCGGCTATAGGGTTTCAGAGGCCCCCCACATTTCAGCCCCCAGCTCAATGGGAAATTCCATTGACAGCAACGGGACGAGAAAATCCCACCACCGACCAATGGCGGGCCATCTCCCATCATCAAGAGACATGCCACGGGGCGGGAGGAGGGGGCAGTGGAGATGACAGAGGCTGACATAAGGAAGAATGGCTACCAATAGTGCAACAATCAAAATCAGGGGTGCTAAAGAGCCAGAATTGGAGGGTCACAGAGATCGGTGAGGGTTGCGGGGCTGGTGGAGATGACAGAGTGGCAAATTGATGCAGAGGTTTGAACATCTGAACGAGAAATTTGCAATTGTCCCTTTACCAGTTCAGATGTCAATTTCAGTCGGCGAAGACTGGGCAAAAGATGAAACGGGAATTATGACGCCCTGGGCTCGGAGCAAAAAAATAATCAAAGGTGGCAGCGGCGAGCCGAGGAATAATAATCAAAAACGCCTATCAGAAAATCACTGGGATTGACAATGAGATTGACGGTCAGAAAATGGCCTAGGAAGGCAATGTGTTGAAAGTCTGAAATATCTTCTGGGGGGGGGGGGGCGGCATGTGGCGCAGTGGTTAGCACCGGGACTGTGGCACTGAGGACCTGGGTTTGAACCCCGGCCCTGGGTCACTGTCTGTGTGGAGTTTGTGCATTCTCCCCATGTCTGCGTGGGTTTCACCCCCACAACCCAAAGATGTGCAGGTTAGGTGGATTGGCCTCGCTAAATTGCCCCTTAATTGCAGAACAAATAATTGGGTACTCTAAAAGTTAAAAAAAAAGAAATATCTTCTGGAGCGAGCAGGAATCCCTAAATAAATCCAGCAGCACCTCCGGAAGATTAATTACATCGAGCGCGGGAGGAAAGGTGACCTGAAATGTCGTCCATCTTTTGTTCAACTCCTGCAGCTTGCTTTGCGCACGCCTTCATACTTTAATCAATCTCTGTAACCGCCTCAAACACAATAAGGTCTGAACACAGCGGGAGTTGCAGAACAGTGACGCAGTGTCACATGTTTGAAGGGAAAGTGAAGAGATTATAAACTGCGGTGCACGTTGCTCTTTACCAGCTGGACAATGCACAACAATTCACTGAAAGGCAATTTCTCCATTTTCTAATTTTTTCTCTGCTACTGTACTCGTTTAATTTATTTTCCCAAAAGCCAGTGAAGTAAATAACCCATATTAGTAACAAAAATTACCTGGTGTTTTCAATATCCTTACTGCAGAGTTCCATCTGTCTAAATAAAAAGAACTCTACTCATAGGGAAGTGTTCTAAACATTAGGATTCCATTACGAGGGCTATTGAAAAAAATCAACTTCCCTTTGATTAAACGTGAAAGTTCATATTGGATAGAACTCACTACAGTCCAAAGATGTGCAGGTTAGGTGGATTGGCCATGTTAAATTGTCCTTTGTGTCCAAATAAAAAGGGTAGGTGGCGTTATGGGGATGGGGTGGAGGTATGGGCTTAGATAGGGCAGACTCAATGGGCCAAATGGCCTCCTATGATCCTTGAAACCCAGGGTTAAATACAAACCCAGCTATTCCCACTCTCGATATTAAAAAATACTGGCATTTACTTAACCCAACCATAGGACACCCCAGAAGGTTTTGCAAACAATGGAGTATCCACAGAACCCCTACTGTGCAGAAGGAGGCCATTCAGTCCATCGTGTCTGCACCTACCCTCCGAAAGAGCACTCTGCCCACCCCCGGCCCCTATCCCCATAACCCCACGCATGTTCAATCCATGTGACCTGCAACCCTTTGGACTGTGGGATGCAACCGGGCACCCGGAGCTAAACCCAGACAGACGCGGAGAGAAAGTGCAAACTCCACACAGGCAGTCACCTGAGGCCAGAATTGAACCTGGAACCCTTGTGCTGTGAGGCAGCAGTACCACCGAGCCAACCACATTTTGAAGTGTAGTCACTGTTGTAATGTAAGAAACATGGCGCATACTTCACCCAATGTCTCAGTTTATGTATTTTCATTATGAATCCTCATGTATTTATGATACGTTCTATGTTTTCATGTATGGGGCGATCTGCCTGGACTGTACGCAGAACAATACTTTTCACTGTATCTCGGTACACGTGACAATAATTCTAAATCTAAATCCAGCCAGTTTGTGCACGGCACAAACAGAAAATTGATAATGACCAGATGATGTGTTTTTGTGATGTGGACGGAAGGGTAAACATAGGTCAGGAGGCTGAGGATAACACCCCTGCTCTTCCTGGGTGGGATTTACCGCCGGCGGAACTGCATCACCATTGGCCGTCGCCGGGACCTTCCTGTCCCACCGACGTCCACGGCGTTTTGCTCAGCTCACCAGACCCACCGCTGGCTGGGGGGGACCCGCCATATGTGTTGGGGCGGGGGGGGGGGGGGGGGGGGGGGGCGTCTCAACTTGCCAATTGTAAGGGAGTATTTTTACATTTATAAAGTAGGAATAAAATGTACCCTCATATTTCAGGAGCTATTATAATAATCTCTTCCAGTGAATTACTTGGCCATTATCACATTGTCTAATTTTTGCTTCCACTGAGCAATGACCTTCATTCTCCCATATTAGCACATTCTGATAGCTTACCTTTATTCAGCTACTAGCACCTTCTCTAACCCTTCACGCTCCCATTAACACTTCCTCGGTCTCGTGACCCGCACATCTTGGCTGCAACCTCTTTGAGCTCCCATCCATCGCCGATATTCAACTCTGCTGCAGCTGCTACGTCCTCCCCTTATGTAATATATGCTCCATCACATGTCTCCCTCTCTTTAGTTCTCAAGAAGAGTCATTGACATTAACTCTGTTTTGTCTCTGCGCAGATGCTGCCAGCCCGCTGAGCTTTTCCAAGCATTTTCTGTTTTTGTATCGCATTGCTGTTGGTGGCAGCTTGCTGTGCACAGATTGGCTGTTGGTATTCCGCTATTACAACAGTGAAAGTAACTGTGACTCTCCTGGTCTCTCACAAGGAAATTACATCACTTAACATCTCATCAGAAAGATGGCACCTCTGACAATGCAGCATTCTCTCAGTCTTACACTGGGAGTTGGGGATATTCAGAACTAGGGGTCGCAGCCTAAGAATAAGGGGTAAGCCATTCAGGACTGAGATGAGGAAGAACTTCTTCTCTCAGAGAGTTGTGAAATTGTGGAATTCTCCACCACAGAAAGTTCATTGGATATTGTTCTTGAAAATACAGAAAAATGTGTAATTTGAAACATGGAAGTCTGGCAATATCTGGTCTGAGAGAAACATGAGAGGATACAGGGAAAGATCCCATGAAGGATTAATAGCAGCTGCAAAGAGCAGGATTATAAAATGCAAATTCTTTCTCTCAAGCAGGTTTAGCAAACACATAGGATTCTTGTATTAAGATAAAAACAATGGTTCACGCCTTCATTGAAAGTAAATATCTTAGGAAGCATCTGGAAAAGCATGGATGAAGGTTTCAATTGAATTAAGTGACGAATGTTTAAAACAGGCAGGTCTTTCAAGTCATAACCAAGCGAAACTTTAGCACACAGTTAAAAGCAAAGGTTTCACACCTTCATTGAAATTAACTCTCTTAGTAAACAGCTGGAAAGGATGAAATGAAAATGAAAATCGCTTATTGTCACGAGTAGGCATCAATGAAGTTACTGTGAAAAGCCCCTAGTCGCCACATTCTGGCGCCTGTCCGAGGAGGCTGGTACGGGAATTGAACCGTGCTGCTGGCCTGCTTGGTCTGCTTTATAAGCCGCGATTTAGCCTTGTGAGCTAAACCAGCCCCTTGGATGGATGATGTTCAGTCAAATTTGGTGTCAATTCTAAGTTTAATTCTACTAACATCAAGTAAATTGAAGAAAAGTGGAGATAACCTGTCTACAAGAAACATAATTTAAAGTCAAAATCAAAGGCAAAGTTATGAGCTGGGGACAATTGGAAAATTAAACTATTCAAATGACAGAAATTAAAAGTAACACCTCTTGAAACCAAAGCATTTTTTGAATATCACAAAGGACAATGTAATCAGATCTGAGAGGTCAGCTTATGCCCAAAATGAATACTTAGTTGCATTAAAATGTTTAGATCTAAGATACTTTTTAACAATCAAAGTGGAACTAAGTTAATTGACAATAAGGTAATAAAAACTTAGTGATTGTTAGAAAGAGAATATAAACCAAGGGAGCAGAACCAGAAGAGAGGGGGAGGAGAACTCAGAGAGAGGAGAGAAGCATATTCAGCTTTCACAGCTCGGACATGGGAAAGATGAGACAAGCAGCCGAGCTTAAACAGTTATACATCTAAGGAAGACTAGAATTTAAACAGGAGTCAGAGCCAGCTGAGAGATAGCTAGCAGAGCCAGCTCTTATAGCTCAATACATGGGATCGACAAGACACAGCAACAGAGCTAACCAGCGAACACATCTCAAGAAGACCAGACTTTAAAGAAGATTGATTGTCAAGGTGGGCCTGAAGGTCCCTTCAACCAACCAGCAGGATTCAGAAGCAAGGTCTTTTTACCTTTCTATAAAGAAAGTGTTTGCAACTTTTAAAAGAAAAAATATAATAATAAAATAACTTAACTTAACCTGAAAAAGTGTTTTTTTCCTAAAGTCTACTTTACTTACTTAGCAATGCAGGACACAGGACATCAATGCTACTAATTGGTAAGTAGATAAAATCTTCGGTGAAGGTATGGGTTATACCGGGGGATAACTTGAAAATATAGTTTGACCTGAATAGCACCCACCGAAGCCTGCATCGGAGTCGGGGAGTGAGAATCCCTGTTCACCATTTAGAATATCGACCCTTTTTTTGGTATAGGGGCAATTCTAAGAATAGTGGTGAGGTTTCAAAATCAATATATTCAAGAGGGAGCTGGATGTGGCCTTTGTGGCTAAAGGGATCAAGGGGTATGGAGAGAAAGTGGGAGTGACATATTGAATTTGCATAATCAGCCATGATCATATTGAATGGTGGTGCAAGCTCAAAGGCCCAAATGGCCTACTCCTGCACTTATTTTCTATGTTTCAGCTCACATATTACCCTCAAGAATGGGACTTGAACTCAGCGTTTTCTGAATATGTCAGACAACCGTGCTGAGCCACTTAAATGCAGTTTTAGGGTAGCCCAGTTCAGGAATACTTATCTGGGGCCTACAAAAGTACTCTACCCCTGTGAGGCCCGTTGCCAAGATTGCCACCCCCTGATCTTAGCAATTGCTCACCTTTTCCATCCAACATGTACCTGATTCCCCAGGATCAAAATGGCTTAGGCCTTATAGCGGTAACAGTTGGCCCGAGGCAGGTACACGGCTGTTTAGAATTAAGAGCGGAAGCCCGAGGCAACTTAATACATCAAACACAGATGGCAACACACCTTTTCGAACTCGGGCCATGAAATTGGAATTGCAATATTACTATGCAGGGTTCAAAATAACACCCAATGCACATCTGTCCCAGATTTCCTATTTACCACACAGCTCACCACGCCTCCCTCGTCACCCACCCCCCTTACCTATGGAACTTTGTGATCACCCCTCCCCAACCATCTTCCCATGTCCTGTAATGGTCCACCATTTTCCCACTCCCCATGACCAGTGGCGCACAAGATGTTTGGCCATATATATGATATGTATATATGAATTGAATATATTCAAGAGGCGGCTAGATATAGCACTTGGGGAGAATAGGATTGAAGGTTACGGGGAGAAAGCAGGATTAGGCTGAGTTGGATGATCAGCCATGATGGTGATGAATGGTGGAGCAGGCTCGAAGGGCCAAAAGGCCTCCTCCTGCTCCTATCTTCTATGTATCTATGTATTAAGATATCATTCCCACATTGGGGGGGGGGGGGGGGGGGTGTGGATTGGGGGTATGCGGTGGCCCAAATTAAACTTACAAACTGAGACTGTTGAATGTTCTGTTCGGACAGGGTGGATCCAAGGAGGATTTCGGGAGTTAAATTACAAATTAAATGGCAGAAGAGGCTCAGGGTCGAATGACCTATTTCTGTTGCTACGTTCCTCCAGGTTATTTCCCTGTACTCGTCTCATCGGACTGCTGCGTATCAGGGAGAGCTGGTAGGCTCTGAGATTCTTACATTGCTATGGCAACAGAGGAAGCCGAGGAATCCTTGTGCCTGACTGAAAATCTTTGAAGTGTGGAAACTCTCACAGTGATGGGTTACGGAAGCAAAGGAAAATAGCCATTTTTTAGTTCATTGAACAATTCCCCACCGTTGGGGTGCGGGGGAGGGGAGGGTGCAGTGGGTGAAGGGTGGCTGCTGTGAGGGCGGCAGCAACCACTCAAAGCCCAGGATTACAGAGCCTTCCAGGCCAGAGGTCAGCCATGGTAGGAGAGGTTTTGTGAGGAGAGGGCCACAGGAGAGGGCATGTAGGGGAGTCAGCAGCAACAATAGGGGTGGCTTTCAGCAGGAACCCGCCCACACCTTCTCAATGCCCCCCCCCACACCCCCACCCCTCGCCCCTACTGAGGCACTGAGTGACTTTGAGCGAGAGTACCCACTACCTCCTCACCGCCCCCCCCCCCCCCACCTCCACACCTCCCTGGAGATGAGACGCAGCTTGAATGTAGTGCTCCCCACGTGGCATCAAGCACTGCCCCTCCTGCAACAACCCCCCCCCCCCCCCACCCGCCCATCTCATCCCAATCGTTGGGTTCATGCCAGAGGCCCTTAATTAATGTTCCACTTGAGGCCCTCAATTGGTGGTGTGGCAAGAAGGTCCAGTGAAAAGCCCTCCCTACTTCCAAATTCAGGGAGCACAGCATGCCATCTGATGTCTATAAAACCATGAGACGCAGAAGGCCAGGATTACAGAATGCAATCGACCATCCGGGCAATCGAGTCTGCTCCGCCATTCAATTTGGTCATAACAGACCTGATATGATAATCCTCAACTCCACTTTCCCATCTTATCCCCGTAAACCTTGATTCTCTTACTGATTAAACATCTGTCTATCTCAGCCTTCAACATGCCTAACAGCCCAGCCTCTCGAGTCATCTGTGGTAAGAATTCCACACATTCCGCATTATATTCTATCTGCCAAGGTTTCGCCCACTCACTTAACCTGTCTGTATCCTTCTGTAGTCTCTTTGGGCGGAATTCTCCATTTCGGATGGGGGGCCCAGGATCTGGACTGCCCCTTACCATCCTGGACAATCTGAAGATCACTCTTGGCATGGCGATCTCAGGCAGCCCTCCGTCCAAGGTCTTCATCCTGTTCTGACCTGTTTAAACTCTGAAGTGGCTTTCTCGCTCTCAATTACACTGCCTGACAACTGATGAGCAGATCAGACAGTTCAGTGAAGAATCAAGCAAGGAATACTTTCCCTTTCCTCACATCTGCTCCCTCAGCTCAATGCTTTTAAATATGCTGCTGTTTAAATATGCTGCTTGAAAAGCCTTGAAATCCCCCGAGATCCTTTGAAATGCTAAGAATTCATTAAATTTCACTATGCAGTACCTCTAATTCACCTTTAATTGACAGATTAATGGCTTAAACACAGCTGGCTGGAGGTTGGTTGTTTCATCTTTCCCTTCATGCTTGAGTGCATCTGAAGTACCCTACATTGATCCGAACCGAAAGGTTAACAAACAACCATGTTCTGATTGACAGCTGCTGGCCACTTCAGCAATGCTAAGTACTGTCTGCAGTGAGAAAAGGAGAAGTGAAACCACTTAGCTCCTTTGAAGTGGTCAGCAGCTGCCAATCATAACAAGAATGTTTATCATAACTTAGTGCCCAGCTTTGATCCCCTTGTGACCAGGTCTCTACAATGGTTACAAGATCATAACCATTAACCTCAATTCATTTATTTTGTGCCAAATGCATTTAAGTAAAGAGCCATTATTTTTGACATTTTACCTTTTTTTGATCCTTTGATCCTATTTTCTGCTTTTTTTTGTTTGTGCACTCTGTCCCTACCTCTCATCCTCTGAGTATTATCAGCCAAATAGCTACTTTGTAATGCAGCCAAACAGTACAACCCCCTCTTTCTCCAGTACTGATGACAGAGTCCCCACACACCACAACCCACTTTTCCCACACCACTCTTTGAGCCACACATTAATCTCTCTAGTTTTGTGTACCCCATGCCAATTTGGCTCAGGTAATAATCCAGAGATTATGTTGTTGAATTTAGCGCCGAGCTCCCCTCTAGGCAGAACCTCTTTCATTCATTCTACCTATGTAGTTTTATTGCACACAATTCTGGTCGTCACACTACAAGAAGGATGTGGAGTCTTTGGAGAGGCTACAGAGGAAGCTTACCAGGGTGTTGCCTGGTCTGGAGGGTGTTAGCTATGCGGAGAGGCTGAATAGACTCAGACTGTTTTTATTCGAAAAACGGAGGTTGAGGGCCGACCTGATAGAAGTCTACAAGATTATGAGGGGCATGGATAGAGTGATGGGCAGGCACTCTTTCCCAGGGTGGAGGGGTCAGTCACCAGGTATAAGGATCGTGGGACAAAATTTAGATGAGATGTTCGAAGTAGGTTTCCTATGCAGAAGGTGGTGAGTGCCTGGAACACGTTGCCAGGGGAGGTTGTGGAAGTAGATACATTAGTGGCATACAAAAGGCATCTTGACAAACACATGGATAGGATGACAAGGAAATGCTGAGGGTTTTGGCCAAGGTATCATGACCGGTACAGGGTTGGAGGGCCGAAGGGCCTGTTCCTGTGCTGTATTGTTCTTTGTTCTTTGTTGGCACCCACATGGACTGTGACAATGGGATCCACCCCCTCCCACTGAAAGTACCATTCGAGCTGGAAGCAAATGTCCTGAACCCTGACACCGAGTAGGCAACACAGCTGTCTATACTCTCACTCCTTACTGCAGAGAACAGTGTCAATCCACCTCACTATACTGTCCCCTACTGCCACTACCTTCTAATGCGCTCCCCCCATTTAAATGGCTTCCTGTACCATCATGCCATAGTCATCCACCCTGCAGCCTCCACTCTCATCCAAACAAGCTGAGAGAACCAATTGGACAATTGCAGAGGCTGACACGCCTGCTCTCTGGGTCCCTTTACCTGCCTCTTCTGCAGTCCCACGCCCTGTCACTGACCGCTTTCCAAACCGAAGACCTGACCCGAAGGGGCGTGACTGCCTCCTGAAATAAAGTGTCCAGGTAGCTCTCTCCCCCTACCCTGATATGTCTCAGTGGCAGCAGCTCAGCCTCCAGCTCAATGAACCAACATTCCTCAAGCGGCAAACACTTACTGCAGACGTGTCTTCCCTGAATCACTATGTTACCCAGCAGGCCCCACATGCTGCAGCCTTGACACATCACCTGCCATCCTCAATGTGTTGTAAATATGTAATTAATCAGATTGTTTGCCTGTTTATTGTGCTTTTTAATATATTTAATAAATAACCATCAAGTTATGCACTGTTTTAGATCCTAGGGAAAGAGTAGAGCTTACCCACTTACCAGATCCTGACCAAATGGCAGACTCCATTCCCTGGCGTAGAGTAAGAACCAATCCTAACTCCAAGCTTGCACTCTGACCCTTGGTGCACTCATTTAGTCATGTTTGGCCTCAGGTAAGAAATTAGTTGATTGATTGATTGATTGATATTTATAAGTAATCATCCCCATCGATATGTGGGAATCACTTGCCTTCGAACGCACAAATTGGAGAAAAGGCATCCGTGAAGGTGCCAATCACCTCGAGTGTCATAGGGTGGAGCACGTGGAGGCCTAGTGAAAGGAAAGCGCAGAATCCAGAGCCACCTCATCAAGCACCACCTGCCAAATCTGTGCAAAGAGTCTGTGGATTGGACTATTTAACTCACCTCCCCAAGTTCCAGAGATGAAGAGGAAAGGATTGCAAAGATGATTCTGGATATGAGCAAAAGTAACAGGGTAGTTGTTATGGGGGACTTCAACTTTCCAAATATTGCCTGGAAACGCTATAGTTCGAGTACTTTAGATGGGTCAGTTTTTGTCCAATGTGTGCAGGAGGGTTTCCTGACACAGTATGTAGATAGGCCAACAAGAGACGAGGCCACATTGGATTTGGTACTGGGTAATGAACCAGGACAGGTGCTAGATTTGGAGGTAGGTGAGCACTTTGGTGATAGTGACCACAATTCAGTTACGTTTACTTTAATGATGGAAAGGGATAGGTATATACCGCAGGGTAAGAGTTATAGCTGGGGGAAAGGCAATTATGATGCGATTAGGCAAGACTTAGGATGCATAGGATGGGGAAGGAAACTGCAGGGGATGGGCACAATTGAAATGTGGAGCTTATTCAAGGAACAGCTACTGCGTATCCTTGATAAGTATGTACCTGTCAGGCAGGGAGGGAGTGGTCGAGCGAGGGGACCATGGTTTACTAAAGTAGTTGCATCACTTGTCAAGAGGAAGAAGGAGGCTTATGTAAAGATGAGACGTGAATGTTCAGTTAGGGCGCTTGCGAGTTACAAGTTAGCCAGGAAGGACCTAAAGAGAGAGCTAAGAAGAGATAGGAGGGGACATGAGAAGTCCTTGGCAGGTAGGATCAAGGGTAACCCTAAAGCTTTCTATAGGAATGTCAGAAATAAGAGAATGACTAGGGTAAGAGTAGGACCAGTAAAGGACAGTAGTGGGACATTATGCGCGGAGTCCGAGGAGATAGGAGAGGTGCTAAATGAATATTTTTTGTCAGTATTCACACAGCAAAAAGACAATGTTGTCGAGGAGAATACTGAGATACAGTCTACTAGACTAGACAGGGTTCTAGTTCAAAAGGTTCATAAGGTGGAGGTGTTAGTAATTCTGGAAAGTGTGAAAATAGATAAGTCCCCTGGGCCGGATGGGATTTATCCTACGATTCTCTGGGAAGCTAGGGAGGTGATTGCAGCGCCTTTGGCTTTGATCTTTATGTCTTCATTGTCTCCAGGAATGGAGCCAGAAGACTGGAGGATAGCAAATGTTGTCCCCTTGTTCAAGAAGGGGAGTAGAGACAACCTCAGTAACTATAGACCTTACTTCTGTTGTGGGCAAAGTCTTCAAAAGTATTATAAGAGATAGGATTTATAATCATCTGTACAGGAATAATTTAATTAGGGATAGTCAACATGGTTTTGTGAAGGGTAGGTCGTGCCTCACAAACTTTATTGAGTTCTTTGAGAAGGTGACCAAACAGATGGACGAGGGTAAAGCAGTTGATGTGGTGTATATGGATTTCAGTAAAGCGTTTGATAAGGTTCCCCACGGTAGGCTATTGCAGAAAATACGGAGGCATGGGATTGAGGGTGATTTAGCAGTTTGGATCAGAAATTGGCTAGCTGTAGGAAGACATAGTTCTGGTTGATGGGAAATGTTCAGCCTGGAGTTCTGTTACTAGTGGTGTACCACAAGGATCTGCTTTGGGGCCACTGCTGTTTGTCATTTTTATAAATGACCTGGAGGTGGGCGTAGAAGGATGGGTGAGTAAATTTGCGAATGACACTAAAGTTTGTGAAGTTGTTGACAGTGCAGAAGGATGTTGCAGGTTACAGAGGGACATAGATAAGCTGCAGAGTTGGGCTGAGAAGTGGCAAATGGAGTTTAATGCAGAAAAGTGTGAGGTGATTCATTTTGGAAGGAGTATCAGGAATACAGAGTACTGGGCTAATGGTAAGATTTTTGGTAGTGTGGATGAGCAGAGAGATCTCGGTGTCCATGTACATAGATCCCTGAAAGTTGACACCCGGGTTGATAGGGTTGTTAAGAAGGCGTACGGTGTGTTAGCATTTATTGATAGAGGGATTGAGTTTCGGAGCCATGAGGTTATGTTGCAGCTGTACAAAAGTCTGGTGTGGCATCATTTGAAGTATTGCGTGCAGTTCTGGTCACCGCATTATAGGAAGGATGTGGAAGCATTGGAAAGGGTGCAGAGGAGATTTACCAGGATGTTGCCTGGTATGGAGGGAAGATCTTATGAGGAAAGGCTGAAGGACTTGAGGCTGTTTTCATTAGAGAGAAGAAGGTTAAGAGGTGACTTAATAGAGGCATACAAGATGATCAGAGGATTAGATAGGGTGGACAGTGAGAGCCTTTTTCCTCGGATGGTGATGGCTAGCACGAGGGGACATAGCTTTAAATTGAGGGGAGATAGATATAGGACAGATGTCAGAAATAGGTTCTTTACTCAGAGAGTAGTAAGGGCGTGGAATGCCCTGCCTGCAACAGTAGTGGACTCGCCGACATTAAGGGCATTTAAATGGTCATTGGATAGACATCTGGACGAGAATGGAATAGTGTAGATGGGCTTTAGATTGGTTTCACAGGTCGGCGCAACATCGAGGGCCAAAGGGCCTGTACTGCGCTCTAATGTTCCATGTTCTATTGTCACATGTACCGAAGTACAGTGAAAAGTATTTTTCTGTGGCCAAGCGTACACAGTACGTACATAGTAGACAAAAGAATAATCTATCTATTCTGCCCTTTATATCCATTCTGAGATTAGGTTTGTTCATTACTAATTATACCCCTGTCATGAGTTGGGGGTGTTTTACTGTTTTTAATAAAAGAAGGTAACCACACTTTGAGCCACTAGATTAGTTGCCTCACTGATTTGAATAGCTAATGGCTAGTACAAGTGATCTGTTACTGCTCAGATGTGTTCAGTAAACCAGACTCGGCATCCAGGACTTTGGGACAAATCCGGAGAATTCTGGCAGGAAATCTCCCAACATCTGGTAAGTGTAGAAATGTGCTCCATTTATCATACTGTCAGTAATGGCTGCCTTTCTATTTTGGAAATGACTCAGTTGTAAGTGTTGTCATTGTCCGAATTGAGCCTTGTCTGAGAAATAATGCATCAATTGCAAAGGATCTATCATTGAATGATAAGGTGCAGGAGAGGCTGCTTTGGTCCATGGTAGGATCGCCAGCTCTTTGAAAGAGCCAGTCAATTAATCCCGTTCCTCGTCTCCTTCCTTAGAGCCTAACATTCCTCCCCCTCGCTTTTTGGTTCCTTTGTGAAAGTTACGACTGAATCCGTTTTCACCAGAATTCCAGGCAACGCATTCCTGATCACAAAACTTGCTGTGTTTTAAACAAAACTCTCCTCCAGCTCTTTTGCCAGCGAGGCTCAGCAACAGCAACCCTCATGGTGTAATAGCTGGCTGATACTTACTGTCTAGAATTACACATGAGAAACGACCCCTTGGTCGTGGGTCATGGAAATATACCAGGTACGAGCCAGAAACCTGAGTAGAGGAGGCAGAAGGGAAAAAGCACTTCAGCGCAGAACAAGCCAAGGGATTATGAGCAGTAAAAAGAGAGACTTGCATTTCGATCGTGCCTTTCAAATCTTCAGGTCATCCCATTCTATTGTAGCGAAAACGGTGTTGCGTATCTTAGAATGCATCCGTGTTGTGACGTCAGCAGACTTTGCAATTCTCCATCTTAGCAAAGTCTCTGAACAAACCTGGTAACGTGTTTGAAATAAATCAGATTGTGGACACCCTCCAGACTTTTTCTCTTTGCGGCAAACATAGAAATATAACAAAAGGGAAAACTGGAGACGGGGAGTGAGGCAAGAAAAAAATTGTTGGAGAAGGAATTTATCGGCTAAATAATGGAGTGATGTCAAGAGCAAAGGAAGATTCTCAGAACCAGACTCTCTCACATACACACACGCAGACAAACACACACACAAACAAACACACACAAAATATACACACACAAAATATACACACACACAAACAAACAGAAACACAAAAAAACACACACACAAACAAACAGAAACACAAAAACAACACACACACAAACACACACTCGCATGCACACACACACACACACAAACACATACACACATACGCCAGGTGAAGCACAGCCGGTGATGCGTAAGATTTTTAAAAATCATTTTCGACTCTAACCGTTGAGTGAAGGAGAGCGACAGTCTGGGAAACTTGCTTGCCGTTGAAATGAGTCGGGTCTGGACTGCAGGAACGCAGAACGGTGGCACAGTGGTTAGCACCGCTGCCTTGAAGCTCCAGGGACCCGGGTTAAATTGCAGCCTCGGCTGACTGTCTGTGCGGAGTTTGCACTTCCTCCCCGTACCTGCATGGGGTTTCCTCCGGGTGCTCCGGTTTCCTCCCACCGTCCAAAGATGTGCAGGTTAGGTGCAGGTTGGCCGCGATAAATTGCCCCTCAGTGTCCAAAGGGTTAGTTGGGGTTACAGGTATAGGATGGAGGCGTGGGCTTAAGTAGGGTGGTCTTTCTAAGGGCCGGTGCAGACAAGATGGGCCGAATGGCCTCCTCTTGCACTGTAAATCCAATAATCTTCTCTGGACGTTAAACAACGGGCTGTGGGGAACAGGGATTCAGAAGTCTGCCGACTCTGCACTCTGCACAGGCCAGTACCCGGGATGGTGGGGTGCGGAGGGGGGGGGGGGGGGGGGAGGAGGGGGGGGGGGTTGGATATCAAACCGCAGACAGGCAAAATGGAAAAACATTCTAGTTGCTTGTGAATAAGGGGATCATTTGTGCCATTCTTTCCAAAGAATCGAAAGGGTGGGAGTTGGTTTATATATAGACCCTAGGAGTCTATGGATGCATTGATGAAGACTGTGACGCTCATATGAGGAAAGATTCCAATTGAAACTCAGAGCAAATCAAACATCGGAGGACCGAAATTGTCACAGCATATCTCACTTCAGTAATGCGTAAAACTTTTACGCTATTGCAAAATTTAGTTCACCCAGAAAAAACGGGAAGTCAGTCCTGCATCGAAACAATGAAAATTTTAGCGGTGCATTTCTCTCCTAGACCATTATTGATTGCAAAAAGATTTTGGTTCCACCACCCGTAGTCAGGAAGCATTTTACAATTCGTAGCAACTTTAAGAATGTTAGCAAAATATTGCACGTTCGGTTGATAGGCTGGTGTGTGGACTCCGCAGTGAAGCTGTTCAGAGGCAGCTGAATACTAAAGTAATTTAACTCTAAAGGCTGCTGTGCAAGCTGCAACATCTATGGAGCTTTCAATGAGAGAAGCTTCATGGAGAGGGGTCGGAGCAAAGATACACAAAATGGATACAGCGACGACACCCTGGACAAGGGTGTGGCCAATTCCGGCCCCACAGGCCCCAGAATCTCAACACAAGTGAATTAAGTAATAACTTGTCTAAACTTTCTGAGATCTTTGGCCCTTGACTGCTCCAATGGCTTACAGGCACCAGATTTTAATAATGATATTTATTTTGGTGTCACAAATAGACTTACATTAACACTGCAATGAAGTTCCTGCGAAAATCCCCCAGTCACCATATTCTGCCGCTTGTTCAGAGCTATTGGTTTATTATAATCCCAAACTGAAGTTGCAATTTGCTTATGGTGCATCACCTTATGGGGTTAGTGCAGTTGTCTCGCACATGACAATCTTTGGGCCAAAAAAAGATAATCCTTCTTTAGCAGCCATTAAGTTACAAAGGTGGTCATTGATGTCCAATATCGCAAGTTAGAGCAGCATGCAAATGCTGCTGGTTTATCATAATTGCTGAAGAACATTTCGTCAATTTATGTATTTCTCGCTGGTGGTTATAACACCTGCAACTTCATCTCAAGTTCAAAGATACACAAGACCCGATCCAGTGATGGGGAAGGTAATGGACTTAGTCCAAAAAGGAACGCTGATCTTTCCCATGCACCTTGCATCAGCCAGCCAAAGCGGTAGCTCACTTCCCTCTGCGTGTATCGAGTTCCATCTGGAGAGACAGATTGTTTGTCATTCTGGACTCAAAGTAACAGAATTTGCTAACCAGTGACAGTGGAGTGTCACTTCATGTGATGGTGGGCAGGAATGTGACATCCATTATTCATAGCCCTTCCAGTCAGGGACAGCAGGTACAGGCACAGCCCAGACAATCCCTGGGCTTAGCTGAGTTAGCTTGTTTGAGCTAATGCAGAATCATCACTGGGAGTCCTCTGGTCAAGGAGAGTTGCATTTTTTGCCTTGACTTTCAGGCTGAAAACAATTACAGAGCATGTAACGTGATAGGCAAGGTTTGGTTGCATAATAGCCTGGTATGGCAACTGCTCAGCCCAAGACCGTGGGAAACGACAGAGAGTCGTGAACTCAGCCTCGTCCATCATGTGAACCTGCCTCCCAACCATTGAGTATCTATACCACCCGCTGCCTTGGGAAAGTGGGCAGCGCAATCAAAGACCCCTCTCACCCGGGTTATTATCTCTTCCAACCTCTTCCATCAGGTAGGAGATACAAAAGTCTGAGGACACGCGCTAACAGGTTCAAAAACAGCTTCTTTCCCGCTGTTTAGGAGATGCAACTAGGCCAGCAGCGCCAACTCCAGTGCCAGCCTAGCCCCCTAGGAAGGGGAGCATTCCCATTATTGGGGACCATTGACGTCGGAGTGGTTGGTGCCATTTTTCATGCCAGTGTGGGGAAATAGCCCCATCATTGGAGAATCCCGCCCAGGATATTCCAGTCACGAGGGGGACACCCTTGGGCAGCACGGTAGCATGGTGGTCAGCATAAATGCTTCACAGCTCCAGGGTCCCAGGTTCGGTTCCCGGCTGGGTCACTGTCTGTGTGGAGTCTGCACGTCCTCCCCGTGTGTGCGTGGGTTTCCTCCGGGTGCTCCGGTTTCCTCCAACAGTCCAAAGATGTGCGGGTTAGGTGGATTGGCCATGCTAAATTGCCCGTAGTGTCCTTAATAAGTAAGGTTAAGGGGGGGGGGGTTGTTGGGTTACGGGTATAGGGTGGATACGTGGGTTTGAGTAGGGTGATCATTGTTCGGCACAACATCGAGGGCCGAAGGGCCTGTTCTGTGCTGTACTGTTCTATGTTCTATGTTACCAGACTCCTCAACGACCCCCTTATGAACTGATCTTTCCATGCATCTTCTCTATTGAGTAGTAGTACACTCTGTATGCTCACCTGATGTCTGTGTCTATGTATTTATATTGTATCTATCATACGTCCTATGTTTTGCATGTATGGAACGATCTGTCTGGACTGTACACGGAGCAATACTTTTCAGTGGACCTGACAATAAACCCAAATCCAAATGCAGATGATGGAATCCTTTCCCGAGACTGGTTCAGAATTGATCAGGAGGAAGTGTTGAATAGATGTCAGTACTGAAAGTTGACATGACACCGGTACTGGGTGAGATGCATCCAAGGATATTGAAGGAAGTGAGATTGGAAACTTGGTTCAGGGGAGTTTCAAAGTTTGCAGATGGTACAAAACTTGGAAGTATTGTAAACTTTGATGAGGACAGTGTTGAACTTCAAAAGGATATAGACACGTTGATGGAGTGGGCAGATAGGTGGCAGATGAAGTTCAGTGCAGAGAATTGTGATGCATTTTGGTGCAGGAGAACATGGAGAGACAATGAGCAGGAATTTCCGCTCCTGGATGCCGGCAGTTAGAGTCGGGATTGAGCAGAGAACATCGGGTTGTCAAAAATTCGGATTTGCGCCCTGCGCCAATTCCCAAGCTATGCTCCAGTCCCCCTGATGGCGGCCCCATGCAAATTCGTAATTCACATGGATTTGCCTGTGATTAACGGGTTGAAAACAATATGCTCTACCCCTCCGTGATGCATCATCCCTATTAGGCTGGAGTCACATGGCGAGAATTGGTGCAAGTATTTACGAGCAAGGCCTGGGCACAATGGCTGTTGAGGGGAAGTGGGAAGATAATAAAAGCTTGAAACGGTTTTGACTTTGATGGGGAGTGCATGCCTGGACCACGGGAAGTAGCTGGGAGTCACTTGATGCCATGTCCGTGCCCTCGGGGTGTCCCCCTCGTGATTGGACTGTCCTGGGTGGGATTCTCCAATGATGGGGCTATTTCCCCCCACTGGCGTGAAAAGCGGCACCAACCACTCCGACGTCAATGGTCCCCAATAATGGGAATGCTCCCCTTCCTAGGAGGCTAGGCTGGCACTGGAGTTGGCGCTGCTGGCCTAGTTGCATCTCCTGAATTTTGTTCAAAGAGTGCCTCCATCGGGAACGCGAATTATACGCGATTCAGCTCCGGCGGGAACACTTTGGGCTGGATTCTCCGACTTTGTGGTTAAGTGTGAACTGTGGCGTTTTACGATGCCAAAAGCATCGTCGATCCCTCACCGATCCTGGGACCGGTGAGGGGCTAGCAGCCGGGCCGGGTAAACCTCCCAGCGCCCGTGGCGAAAATGGCTGGATATTGGTCGGGACCACGGCTTGCGCATGGCGATGACCTGCTGTTGTCGCGTCGTACAACATGGCGTCGGCCGTGCGTGGATCCAACCTGCCAGATAGTGTCCCCCTGGTCACCCTCCACCAGTCCCCCTAACCCTTGTGGAAGCCCCCACCCCTGGCCACCAACACGGTGCCACACGTCTACCGCTCGGTTGGGAACTCGGCCCATCGGGGGCGAGGCATCGGGGGAGGGTCTTCCGATGACGCTCCAATGATGTTCCAACGCCGTGCAGCACGCAACGCACTGACGCCTTTCCGGAAGGGGGCAGAAAATTCAAAACCAGCGTCAAACTGGCGTCGGAAGGAATTCTCTGCCTGATCGCCGAATACGAAATCGGCGTCGGGCAGCAGAGAATCCCTCCCTTCATCTTCCAAACAAGAGAATCCAGCTCAATATTAAATAAGTGGTACAATTATTGAAGGGATACAGGAGCAGGGCACCTGGGTGTTTATGGGCATAGATCATTGAAGGTGGCAGAACAGGTGGGCAGAGCAGCTAAACATGTATAAAGTGTCTTATTAAAATAGGGGCATTGAGTGCAAGAACAAGGAGATTATGCTGAACTTATACAAGACACTAGTTAGACCTCAGCTGGAATATTGTGAACAGTTCAGGCCCCCACACCACAGGAAAGATGTGAACACATTGGAGAGAGGGCGGAAGAGGTCCACAAGAATCGTTCCAGGGATGTAAAACTTCACTCATGGGGATAGATCAAAGCCGCTGGGACAATTCTCTTGGGACAGAGGAAGGCCAAAAGGAATTTTGATAAAGATGTTCAAAATCATGAGGGGGCTGGAGAGAGCAGACAGGGAGAAACTTTTCCCCCCTCATAAAGATTTGAAGTGATTTGCGAAAGAAGCAAATGTGCTGTGAGCAAACACTTCTTCACAGAACAGGTGGTTGGGGTCTGGAATGCACCGTCTGGAAGTGGGGCGGAGGCTGGTCCATTCGAGGATGTCAAGAGGGCATTAGATGATTATTTGTATAGGAACGACGTGCAGGGGTACGGGGAAAAGTCAGGGGAATGGCACTGAATCATGATGCTTCTTAATAATAATAATAACCATTATTGTCACAAAGTAGGCTTACATTTAACACTGCAATGAAGTTGCTGTGAAAAGCCCCTAGTCGCCACATTCCGGCGCCTGTTCGCCTACACGGATGGAGGATTCAGAATGTCCAAATTATCTAACAGCTCGTCTTTCAGGACTTGTGGGAGGAAACCGGAGCACCCGGGGGAAACCCACGCAATCACGGGGAGGATGTGCAGACTCCGCAGACAGTGACCCAAGCCGAGAATCGAGTCTGGGACCCTGGCGCTGTGAAGACATAATGCTGACGCTTATGTTATCGTGCTGCCCTGTTGTTCGGAGAGCCAGTGCAGAGTTGATGGGCCGAATGGCCTCCTTATGCAGCTTGGGCAGCACGGTAGCATTGTGTATAGCACAATAGCTTCACAGCTCCAGGGTCCCAGGTTCGATTCCGGCTTGGGTCACTGTCTGTGCGGAGTCTGCACATCCTCCCCGTCTGTGCGTGGGTTTCCTCCGGGTGCTCCGGTTTCCTCCCACAGTCCAAAAATGTGCAGGTTAGGTGGATTGGCCATGATAATTTGCCCTTAATGTCCAAAATTGCCCTTAGTGTTGGGTGGGGTTCCTGGGTTATTGGGATAGGGTGGAGGTGTTGAACTTGGGTAGGGTGCTCTTTCCAAGAGCCGGTGCAGACTCGATGGGCCAAATGGCCTCCTTCTGCACTGTAAATTCTATGATCTATTAACAATTCTGTGATGGGCAGGTGGGCTCCTTCACATCTGCAGGAGAAGCTGAGGAGAAAATCCCAAACAGAGCCAGCAGCTGGGACCCAGCCCTGTTTCTCTACATTCTTTACCCTGAAACTGTTAGAATGTGCAACTTTCACAATGCACCAAAATCCAAAGAGATATTAATCTGCTTCAAGCTCAGTAATAGCAACTGCAGGCTTAAAAATAATACCGCTATAGAATACCACATTCCAGTCACCAATAAATGGATCAAGATGTTCACAATAATGAGCTGTTTCGATATATTAAATAAGGAGCAGCTATGTGCTGTAGAAGTAGCTCGGCCGGCAGAGTGTTAGGCTGAGGACCTAATGCCCCTGGTTCAATCCTGGGCTTCGGCAGCAGGTCACCTGGTTTGTGATTGTCCGCCTGTCACCTACGTCTTACGGCAATTGAGAAGTAGATGGTGGCACAGTGGTTATGTCACTGGAAACTATTGGAACAAATTAGGGCAGCACAGTGGTTAGCACAATTGCTTCACAGCTCCAGGGTCCCAGGTTCGATTCCCGGCTTGGGTCACTGTCTGTGCGGAGTCTGCACGTTCTCCCCATTTGTGCGTAGGTTTCCTCCGGGTGCTCCGGTTTCCTCCCACAGTCCAAAGATGTGCAGGTTAGGTGGATTGGCCATGCTAAATTGCCCTTCGTGTCCAAAATTGCCCTTAGTGTTGGATGGGGTTACGGGAATAGGGTGTAGGTATGGGCTTGGGTAAGGTGCTGTTTCCAAGAGCCGTTGTAGACTCAATGGGCCGAATGGACTCCTTCTGCACTGTAAATTCTTTGAAATTCAGAGGGACAGAATTAATCCCTTGGAGAGGCAAGGATTAATCAAGGATAGTCAGCATGGCTTTGTCAAGTCCAACAAATTTGATTGAATTTTTCGAGGAGTTGACCAGATGTGTAGATGAGGGTAGTGCAGTTGATGTAGTCTACACGGACTTCAGTAAGGCTTTTGCCAAGGTCTCGTGTGAGAGACTGAGCAAGAAGGTTAAGAGCCCATGTGATCCAGGACCATTTGGCAAATTGGATCAAAAATTGGATTAGTGGCAGGAGGCAGAGGGGAATGGTCGAAGGTTGTTTTTGTGACTGGACGAGACAGGGATTGGTGCTGGGCCCCTTGCTGTTTGTAATACACATTAATGATGTGAATGTGGGAGGAACGGTCAGTAAATTCACAGATTGCATGAAAATTGGTGGTGTGGTAAGAAGCAAGGAGGAAAGCCTTAGATTACAGGATAGTATAAGTGGCCTGGTCAGATGGTCAGAACAGTGGCAAAGTACGTTTAACCCTGAAAAGTGTGAGGTGACGCATATTGGGAGGACTAACAATGCGAGGGAATATACAAGTACAGTTGGACACTCAGAAAAACAGAGGACCCGAGGCTGCAGGACAGGTAGATAAGGTGGTTAAGAAGGCATATGGGATAATTGCCTTTGTTAGCTGAGGCATAGAATATAAGAGAAGGGAGGTTATGATGGAGCTGTGTGAAACGCTGGTTAGGCCACAATGGGATTGCTGTGTGCAGTTCTGATCACCACAGCATAGCAAGAAAGTGATTGCACTAGAGAGGGTGCAGAGGAGATTCACCAGGATGCTGCCTGGACTGGAGCGTCTCAGCCTATCACGAGAGGCTGGTTAGACTGGGGTTGTTTTCCTTAGAGCAGAGGAGACTGAGGGGGGACCTGATCGAGGTGAACAAAATTAAGAGGTAGCCTTGATGTGGAGATGCCGGCGTTGGACTGGGGTGGGCACAGTAAGAAGTCATGTAACACCAGGTTAAAGTCCAACAGGTTTGTTTCAAATCACTGGCTTTCGGAGCACAGCTCCTTCCTCAGGTGAAATTCAATTGTGCTCCGAAAGCTAGTGATTCAAAACAAACTTGTTGGACTTTAACCTGATGTTGTAAGACTTCTTACTAAAATTAAGAGGGACCTAGATAGGGTTAATAGAAAGGAACTTTTCCCCTGAGTAGAGGGGTCAATAACCAGGGGGCTTAGACTTAAGATAAGGGGCCGGAGATTTAGAGGGAATTTGAGGAAAACATTTTCACCCAGAGGGTAGTGGGAATCTGGAACTCGCTGCCTGAAAGGGTGGTAGAGGCAGGAACCCGCACAACATTTAAGAAGCATTTCGCTGAGCATTTGAAACACCACAGTGTACAAGGCTACAGACCAAATGCTGGAAAATGGGATTAGAATAGATAGGTGTTTGATAGCTAGTACTGACACGATGGGCCAAAGGGACTCTATTTGTGCTGTAAAACTTAACAACTATAACTTCATATTTCCATTCCCAAGTAGAACAATAACCAAAGGACATGAATTTAAGACATTGGCAAAAGAGCAAGAGGGGGGAGGAGAATCTTTTGTTTCAACACAAGTTGTTACTATCTGGAATGTACTGCCTGAAAGTCCATTGGATGGAGTGTCAATCGTCATTTTCAAAATGGCATTGGATACTTTCCTGAAAGTGAAGAAAAAAAATTGCAACAGCTATTGGGAAAGAGCGGATGAGTGGAACCAATCGGCTACCTCTCTCCATGAGAGCCACCACAGGGGGTGATGGGCCAAATTCCCTCCCTCCCCAACAGCACTGCGGGTGTACCTACGCCACATGGACTGCAGCGGTTCAAGAAGGCAGCTCACCACTACCTGATCAAGGGCAACGAGAGATGGGTAACAAATGCTGTCCCAGCCAGCGAAGCCCACATAACGTCAACAAATTTTTAAAAATCACCCCTTGAACTCACTGAAATATCTCACAGGGTTCACATGGAGTGCAATGAATGACTCAAGCTCATGAACTTTTATTTGAGAACTTTCGGGACAAAGAAAGAGAATTACTTAATAGAGGTTCCAAAACTCTTTGCAATCTTGTTCACACACAAAAAAAAAATATATTTTAATTTGAACAACTCAGTGCTCATCTTGCTTCACAAAGATGAGGAAGCAAGTTGGTGACACTGATTCACTGATGAAAGAAGTTTGATCGCATTACTCTGTGGAGTAATCCTGAAGGAATGTCGTGCTGAAAACAGTCTGTTAAAATCCCACTGGAGCTCAGTTCAGTCCTAAATAGGCAAGTTATTCAAAGAAAAAGTACAATACTTCAAAATAAGATTCTATAGCATGGCAGCCATTGAAGGACGCTTCAGCTGGAGAAACATTTGGTCCTTATCTCGCAAAGAATGTAGCAAAATAAAATGCAACCTCGCGTCATTTGAACTTAGGGCAGCACGGTAGCACAAATAATTAGCACTGTGGCTTCACAGCGCCAGGGTCCCATGTTCGATTCCCTGCTGGGTCACTGTCTGCACGTTCCCCCGTGTCTGCGTGGGTTTCCTCCGGGTGCTCCAGTTTCCTCCCGCAGTCCAAAGACGTGCAGGTTAGGTGGATTGGCCATGATAAATTGCCCTTGGTGACCAAAAAAGGTTAGGAGGGGTTATTGGGTTACGGGGATGGGGTGGAAGTGAGGGCTTGAGTGGGTTGGTGCAGACTCAGTGGGCCAAATGGCCTCCTTCTGCACTCTACGTTCTATGAATTGTGGGTATTTAGAATTTTCTTCGAAGGATGATCTGGGATTAAGGCGGAGTTCACGCTCTGTTTTCCACATTTGAGTATCGCTCAAAGAAGTCATGTTGTAGTTTATCGTCTTGTGATCATCAGGACACTGCACAAGTGTAAAGGTCACAACAATTTATACTTCACAGGAAGAGAATGCAGATTGGTTTACAAATGGGCTCTGGTAGTCGTGTTGCCATGTTGACAACATTATTCTTTTTTCACAAATACTCAAGCTCTCTACAACCAAATGATTATTTATTACAGGCGTGATTTAATGGGACAAAAGCAGAATCCCGTTTCGGGCGCATTTAGTGGGGTGTTTCTCGGCGTCACTGCGCTGAGAAAATCTCTGCTATTTAGCGGCACTTGACCGGGTTTTTTTGGCCTAGGCGGGGAACACCCTGTCAATGCTACACTTACACAATTTCCTGCACTGACGACCTCACGGATTGGACCCCCCCCCCACCCCCACCCATTGCACCCAACTTACTCTTCCGTGGTCCTTCAGCCCCCTTACCCCACCTCTGAAGCAAAGGCAGCCCCGGGCCCGATTCTTGGCATGGATAACCTGGCGCCGAAGCACCTTGGCACTGCCCACCTGGCAGATTGGCATTGCCACCTGAACATTGCCAAGGTGCCGGGTTGGCAGTGCCAAAGTGTCCGGGGTGCCAGCGGGAGTACCAGGATACCACCCTGCCCAATGCCTGACCACCCAGGGGTCTCAGACGGCCTGGTGGACTCCCACTGGTGCCATTAAGCCTGGGCCACGTTTGTGGAAACCAGTACTAAACGGCACCCAGGCGAGGTCCCCCAAGTGAGCCAAATGGCTCATTTAAATATTCTAATATAGATCTCACCCAGCGAGAGACCTCTCGCGAGATTCAACGGCCTCGGTGCTTCACCATGTCGGGGGCGCCGAGGCTGTTAAATCGCACTCTACATTTCCTATCTTCAAATTACCTGCCAGCTTTGAAATTCAGTCCCCCATACCCAAGTTGAGGTCATTAATGTGTATCAAAAGCAGCAGTAGACTGAATACCAACTTCTGGGGAACACCTGGCCAGGAATCTCTCTCCATAGCAATGGGGCGGATTCCATTCAGAATCTGGCACAGAGAATCACAAAACATGTAGAGCACACAATGGGGCCATTCAGCCCAACAGATCAATGCTGGCCTTTATTCTCCAGCTGAGTCTCCTCCCTTCCCTACTTCATCTCATCACTGAAAGGAGTATAAGTTTAAACATAGCCATCTGCGAGATGCAAGAAGGATGTTCCCAATGGTGGGGGTGTCCAGCGCCAGAGGTCACAGTCTGAGGATACGGGGTAGACCATTTAGGACGGAGATGAGGAGACATTTCTTCACCCAGAGAGAGGAAGGACGTGAGGCCAAAACATTGTGGGTGGTATTCTCCGTACCTTGGATGCCACGAATGCGCTCACCGATGGGACGGAGAATAGGGTGTCGGAGCAAAATTGATTTTGCCACCGGACTCCAACCCAAACGCTGTGACCCCCCTCGCTGGCGACGTGAACAAGTTCCAAGCTGCACGCCAGCGGGAGCATGGAAATAAATGCAAATTGTTCTTAATGACCCACTGGCATCTATTTAGCGGGCCTGGTGTCCTGTGCTCCGCCCTCCCATGATCCTCCTGTCACCGCGGGCGAGAATCACGTGGGCGCGGATCACTTGTGGTCTGGGCAGCACAGTGGCACAGTGGTTAGCACGCAGCTTCACGGCGCCGAGGTCCCAGGTTCGATCCCGGCCCTGGGTCACTGTGTTGAGTTTGCAAATTCCCCCCGTGTTTGCGTGGGTTTCATCCCCACAACCGAAAAGATGTGCAGGGCAGGTGGATTGGCCACGCTAAATTGCCCCTTAATTGGAAGAAAACTAATTTGGTTCTCTGAACTTATGAAAGAAAAAGATCTCTTGTGGTCGCTACAATCGTGAACCTGACGTGGTGGACCTCATGGTGGGCAAAGGTGGCAACCATTGTCAATCACAAACCACAACTTGAAAATCATGAGTGGATTGCAGGTAGTACGTCTGTGGGAACCAGATGCTGGTCACAGCTGCTCTCCTCCTAGGATTGGATACACGGAGCAGCAAGGTAAGATTACAGCTATAATGCTTCCCACTGCTCCTGTCTGGACCGCTCTCTAGCTTCCTGACAGGGTCCCTTTTCTGTGGGGGGGTCTTTGTGGGGGAGAGCCTGTTTGGGGGGGGGGGAATGTGGAGGGGGTTCCTTTAATAGGGAGTCCCTGTGGGGTGTTCCCCTATTACAGGGGTGCCTGTGGGGGGGGGGGGGAGGCACTACAGGGGCCCTTGGGGGGTGTCCCCCTATTACAGGGGTATTGGGGGTGTCCCCCTATGACAAGGGTCCTTGGGGGGAGTCCCCCTATTACAGGGGCCCTTGGGGGGAGTCCCCCTATTACAGGGGTCCTTGAGGGTGTCCCCCTATGACAAGGGTCCCTGGGGGGTCACCCATTATACGGGTCCCTTTGCGGAGTTCCCCTATTACAGTGGTCCCTGAAGAAGGTCCCCCTACTATAGAGGTGCATGGGTCCTATTACAGGGGCCCTTGGGGGGTGTCCCCCTATTACAGGGGTCCTTGAGGGTGTCCCCCTATGACAAGGGTCCCTGGGGGGTCACCCATTATACGGGTCCCTTTGCGGAGTTCCCCTATTACAGTGGTCCCTGAAGAAGGTCCCCCTACTATAGAGGTGCATGGGTCCTATTACAGGGGTCCGGGGGGAGGGGGGGGGGGGGGGGGGGGGGGGGGGGGCGCTGCAGGTTGGTCACCCCCATACTTGGGGGTGGAGGCGTCATCTGGGAAATCTAGGTTGGGGGACTGCAGTGCGGAGGGGGGAGTCAGTCTTCAACTAATACGATTCACTCCACGTGATATAAAAAAAATGGCTGAAGGCACTGGATACTGCAAAGGCTATGGGCCCTGACAATATCCCGGCAATAGTGCTGAAGGCTTGTGCTCCAGAATGTGCCGCACCCCGAGCCAATCTGTCCCAGTACAGCTACAACACTGACATCTACCCGGCAATGTGGAAAATTGTCCAGGTGTACGCTGTACACAAGAAAGAGCACAAGTCTAACCCAGCCAATTACCCCCCTATCAGTCTACTCTCCATCATCAGCAAAGTGATGGAAGGAGGCATCAACAGTGCTATCAAGCGGCACTGACTCAGCAATAACCTGCTCACGGACACTCAGTTTGGGTTCCGCCAGGGTCACTCAGCTAATGACCTCATTACAGCCTTGGTTCAAACATGGACAAAAGAACTGAATGGCAAAGGTGAGATGAGAGAGTGACTGCCCTTGACATCAAGGCAGCATTTGACCAAGTATGGCATCAAGCAGCCCTAGCTAAACTGGAGTCAATGGAAATCGGGGGAAAACTCTCCGCTGGTTGGAGTCATACCTGGCACAAAGGAAGATGGTTATGGTGGTTGCAGGATATCACTGCAGGAGTTCCTCAGGGTAGTGTCCGAGGCCCAACCATCTTCAGCTGCTGCATCAATGATCTGCCTTCCATCATAAGGTCAGAAGTGGGGATGTTTGCGGATGACTGCACAATGTTCAGCACCAATCACAACTCCTCATATAATGAAGCAGACCATGTCCAAATGCAGCAAGACCTGGGCAATATCCAGACATGGGCTGACATGTGGCACATTACGTTCACGCCACACAAGTGCCAGGGAATGACCATCTCCTGAATTAGAGTATCGAACCATCGCCCCTTGACATTCAATGGAATTACCATTGCTGAATCTCCCACAATCAACATCCTGCGGGTTATCATTGATCAGAAACCGAACTGGACTAGCCACATTAATACTGTGGCTACCAGGGCAGGTAAAAGAAGCTTGACACCATCCAGGGCAAAGCAGCCACTTGATTTTTCCTCCTGCCACAAACATTCATTCCCTCCACCACCGACGAACAGTGGCAGCCGTGTGTACCATCTACAAGAGGCACTGCAGTAACTCGCCAAGGCTCCTCAAACAGCACCTTCCAAACCCACAACCATTACCATCTAGAAGGACAAGAGCAGCAGAGACCTGGGAACCCCAACACCTGGAGGTTCCTCTCCAAGTCACTCATGACCCCAACCTGGAAATATATCGGCCGTTCCTTCACTGTTGCTGGGTCAAAATCCTGGAACACCCCCCCTAACAGCACAGTGGGTGTACCTACACCTGAAAGGCTGCAACGGTTCAAGAAGGCAACTCATCACCATCTTCTGCAGGGAAACTAGGGATGGACAATAAATGCTGGCCTAACCAGCGATGCCCACATCCCGGAAATGATTTTTTTTTTAAAGAAAAAAAAATGATATTTGCCGCTTGGCCGCCCAAGTCTGGATATTGTCTCAGTCTTGCTGCATTTGGAAGTACTCTGCTTCAATATGTGAGGAAATGCTCATGGTGCTGAGCAGCAATCATCAGCAAACATCCCCACTTCCAATCTTATGATGGAAGGAAGATCATTGCTGAAGCAGCTGAAGCTGGTTGGGCCTGAGTCAATACCCTGAGGGACAACACTCGCAGTGATGCCTGGAGCTGAGATGACTGAGATGATAACCATCTTCCTTTGTACAAGGTATGAAAGCAACCAGTGAAGGGTTTCCCCCTGATATCCATTGACTTGTTGCTCGGGATCCAAGGTGCCTTACAGTGCTCTGATTTGATCCGTTAGTTTTGAAGTCAGTCAGCTCCCTCAATCACTCGCTGCTTATGCTGCAAACAGTCCTGTGTTGTAGAGTCACCTGGTTGACACCTCATTTTTTGGATGTGCCTGGTGTCTCCCCTGACAGGCCCTTCCGCACCTTTCATTGAAGCAGGGCTGAACCTCTGACATGGTGGTAATGGTCGAGTGGGGGATGTGCTGTCCATGATGTCACAGATTGTGGTTGAAGTACAATTCTGCACAATACTGCAGATGCTGGAATTCTGAAATAAAAACAGGAAATGCTGGATAAACTCAGCAGGTCTGGCTGTATCTGTGGAGAGAGAAACAGTGTTTTGAGTCCAGGTGACCCTTCTACAAAAGTTTGCAATAGAGCACAAGGCAGGAATGATTAGACAGCAGAAATTTCTATCTTCTTCTGGTTCAAAGAACAAAGAAAAGTACAGCACAGGAACAGGCCCTTCGGCCCTCCAAGCCTGTGCCGACCATGCTGCCTGTCTAAACTAAATTCTTCTGCACTTCCGGGGTCTGTATCCCTTTATGCCCATCCTATTCATGTATTTGTCAAGATGCCCCTTAAACGTCACTATCAAACCTGCACCTCCTCTGGCAGGGTGTTCCAGGTATCCACTACCCTCTGTGTAAAAAAATTCCCTTGCATATCTCCTCTAAACCTTGCCCCTCGCATCTTGAACCTATGTCCCTGAGTAATTCCGCCATGGGAAAAAGCTTCTGACCAGCCATTCTTTCCATGTCCCTCATCATTTTGTAGAGTTCGATCAAGTCACCCCTTCACCTCCATATTCCAGTGAGAACAAACCTGGTTTATCCAACCTCTCCTCATAGCTATTGCCCCCCCATACCAGGCAGCATCCTGGTCAAGTTCTTCTGTACCCTCTCCAAAGCTGCCACATCCTTCTGGTAGTGTGGCGGCCAGAAATGAGCAGGGTGAAAGGTCAGATGAAAGGTCATCAGCCTGAAATGTTGATACTGTTTCTCCTCCTGCTAAAGCTGGCAGAGCCCGCTGGGGACCGCCAGTATTTTCAGTCTTCGTTTTGTACTTCCACCCCCTGCAGTGTTTTGGGACGGCGTTTGGATCAGTCGGAATACTCAGCTTTAAGCATTGTGACGAGGGATCTCACAAAGGGAGAGAATGCGATAGTTTTAGAATTTCTTTCCCACACAGTTCACTCCACTCTGCCCCATTTCGCTTTTAATATTTTATCAGAGTTCCTACTTTGCGTTGACAACCTCCATCAGTCCCACGCACCCTGGATTACTGCTGAACATCCCCAGCTTTATTTCACACCGATCCTATTCTCAAATTTTCAAGTGGCTCGTCGTGAATAGTTCTATGAGAAAATATCATTTACTCAAGGCTGAGCTTATTCTTTGCACTTCCTTGCAATTTTCCCTTTCTCACAGCACGTTTATTGGCTGCCCTGCCTCACCACCTCCCAGTGCTTACATTAAAAAGCTTTCACAGTTCCTGGCACAGTAATCACTGCAGAAGATGGCTTGTTTGATGGTCTTGTTAATTCACCTTGAGTGGTTCTGTAAGGCAATTGTTGTAGCATTCAATTGAAAGCCAGTTGGACTTCCCTCACCACTGAAGCTGGCCTAGGAGAAACAAGGGCACAATGGAAAGAGTTGCAATAACTTTCACAACCGCAGCACATCCCAAAGCACCTTACAGCCAACAAAGCAATACCACTGCTGTAACATGGCAATTCATAGAATCATAGAATCCCTGCAGTGCAAGGAAGCCATTTGGCCCATCAAATCTGCCCCGGCCCACTGAAAGAGAACACTAGCTAGGCCCACTAAACAACCCCCCCCCCCCACAAGTCCTGAACCCCACCTAACCTTCGGACAGGAAGGGGAAATTTAGCACAGCAAATCCACCTAACAGGCACAAATTGCTCCACATAATGCATATCTTTGGACTGTGGGGGGGGGGGGGGGGGGACCCATGCAGACCCAGAGAGAAATTGCAAACTCTACGCAGAGTTACCCAAGGTCGGAATCTAACCCAGGTCCCTGGCATTGCGAGGCAGCAGTGCTAACTACTATGCCAACCTCATCCACTATGCCACCATGCTGACCTTAACCGCTATGCCACTGTGCCACTCTTTTGACCACTATGCAACTGTTTGCCCTAAAGGTGACTTTAAGATCTTGGCACGGTGGATGTGGCGAGGATACCTCCTCTTGTGGGAGAACCTGGAATCAGGAGGAACTGTTTAAAAATAAGAGATCACCCATTTAACACAGAACTGAGGAGGATCATTTTCCCTCAGAGGGCCTTGAAACTTCAGAGCTCTCTTCTCCAAAGGGCAACGGAAGTAAAGTTTTTGAATAGTTTTAAGGCAGCAAGTAGATATATTCTTGATAAGCAAGCGGGTGAAAGGCCTTTGGGAGTAGGTGGAAAGCTACAATCAGATCAGTTATGATCTTATTGAATGGCGGCGCAGGCTCAAGGGGGCGAATAGTCAACTCCTGACTCCGAACTCATATGTTCATATGTCTCTGGACTGGACGGTCAACCCACAACCTTCTACTACAAAAGCAGCAGCCCTGAGTTACAGCTGACACTGGTCACTCTGGAGGGAGATCATTATTCCTGTTCCATCAGGTCGGAATGTTTGGAATGTCCTCAAGTTTACAGAGGCCAGAATGTTGGGAGACATGATATGAGTGCATTGGAATAGTTAGATTCAGAGGTAATAAGGGGATCAATGAGGGTTTCAGAAGCATTTGAGCTGAATTACGGGCAGATTTGGAAAATGTTGCAAAGGTGGAAAAGTAGGTGGAATTAGCGATGGCATCGATACGTGACAGGAATCTCATCTATAGCATCGATACGAGACAGGGATCACATCTATAGCATCGATACGAGACAGGGATCTCATCTATAGCATCGATACGAGACAGGGATCACATCTATAGCATCTATACGTGACAGGAATCACATCTACAGCATCGATACGTGACAGGAATCTCATCTGTAGCATCGATACGTGACAGGAATCTCATCTACAGCATCGATACGTGACAGGAATCACATCTTGGGATCAACTGTGAGGCCAAAGCTACAAAAAGTCTTGCTCAGTCTTGGACAGTTGACACACAGGGGGATGGAGTTGGTGACCAGGAAACAGAGTTTGTAGAAGTCACAGTGGGCAATTCAATGCTGCCATACCAATGCTGGGAAAAAGTGCGCAGTGTGTCTGAAAATGGGGGAAGGGACCTCAGATTGAAACTTCTCACCTAATTCCCATTGGCCATCATTTTGATCAGCGTGTGAGTTGTGGTAGGTGGTGACTCGACGCTCGCTCAAAGGAAGGTCACCTTCAACCCACCAATTGTGAATTTCCCCAGAGGTTTGACGTCTTCAGTAATGAGGGTGGGTTCCTGAAGCCTGTGCAAGATGCATCAGGTTAGTCAGTCGGTGAACCTTGGGGGAACTCTGTGTGGAGTCAGGAACCTTTTGATAGGTGAGTTTAAAAGCTCCAGCTAACTTCAAATGCCAGAAAGTGGTGCTTGATAGGTATATGAGTATGTAGAAATATGCTGAGGTTGATCATGTACCTCTATCCTTTTTTTAATATATAAATTTAGAGTACCCAATTAATTTTTTCCAATTAAGGGGCAATTTAGCGTGGCCAATCCACCTACCATGCACATCCCTGGGTTGTGGGGGTGAAACCCACACAAGCACGGGGAGAATGTGCAAATTCCACACGGACAGTGACCCAGAGCTGGGATTGAACCTGGGACCTTGGTGCCATGAGGCAGCAGTGCTAGCCCACTACGCCACCGTGCTGCCCCTTATGCCTCTATCCTTAACAGGTAAGTGAGTCTTAAAATGACCAATCGATGTATAAATTTACACATTACACTGATAGGCAGTGATGCAGTTGTATTGCCACTGGTCTAGTAATCCAGAGACCCAGGGTATTGCTCTGTGTGCCTGGGTTCAAAGCCCACCACAGCAGATGGTGCAATTAAAAGTCTAATAATTACCATGAAACCCTTGTTGATTGTTGTAAAAGCCTATCTGGCTCACCAATGTCCTTTAGGGAAGAAAATGTTCCATCCTCACCTAGTGTGGCCCAGTCTACATGTGACTCGAGAGCTACAGCAATATAGTTCAATCTTAAACACCCTTCAAAATGAACTAGCAGGCCACTCAGTTCAAGCGCAATTAAGGACGGGAAAAGCCGTTGGCCCAGCCAGCGACACCCACTCCCATCAATGTTTTTTTAAATGCATGAGAGAACTTTATTAAGCTGATAAAGTGCTCTTCTGCATTAAACAGTATTGTGAATCTGATTTGAATGTGTTATCTGGGCTCGGTGCTTTGGAGTTTGCACTGATTCATAGTTCAGAAATATTTTGTGTTTTTGAAAAAATGGAAAACAGATGCCAGAGTTCTTTAATTGAATTCCATCTTGAAATAAATGAGAAGATGGGGAAGATTTTGCACAGATGTATTGTGCTTAAATTACAAATGGATCCTTTGTTATTCCCCTTCCCCCATTACCCCTGCCACTATGTCACTTTTCTGCACTTGAGTCGGAATTATTGAATTTCCAACTTCTTCAGAGAGAATTCTGGAGATTAGGGCTGAGCCAAAGCCACCCGATTGTCAGGCAATTAAAATCGGGGAGGCTCAAATGGCTAGAATTCGAAGAATGCAGATATCTCAGCAGGCTGTGGGGCTTGAGATAGGCAGGGATGAGGTGTGGAAAGACATTGAAATGAGAATAAGAATTTTAACATCAAGGCATTGCTGAAGCGAGAACCAATGATGGTCAGAGAGGAACAGGTGTGAGAGTGGCTGCATACCCATTAGGACACCAACAGAAAAGCTTTGCATTACCCCAAGGGAATGGAGGCTAGAATCTGGGTGGGTGAGTCGGGGTGGTTGTCAAAATAGAGAAAGCAAAGCTGAAAACGAAAGGGAAACAAAGAGAGGGAAAGAGAGAAAGGGGAAAGAGACAAAAAGCAAAAGTTAAAAGAACGCAATTTGAAATTTTTAACATCTAGGGGAATGATATTCTGAACTTATTGTTGTTTGCATCCTGGGCCAGAGATTTTAATTGGCAGTCGTTTATAATGATCATGTGTTATTATCTCCATGGAGACTAACAAACTGAAATACGCCAATTCACCAAATGAGAAATCCAATGGCCAAGACTTCATATAACTTCACTTTAACAATCAAACCAAAAACAATACAAATTAAACATGAATTAATAGGCAAATTGTCATCAATATCCAGAGCAAATTATACATTAGCCAGCAGAATATAACAAAGATAGATCTCACAGATGTATTTGGACATAATTACAGTACAAACAACACCAATTTGAAACACAAAGTTCTTCAAAGCTCTAATTCTCCAGGTGAAACTCCAGGGGCAGGATTCTCCCTTTTGGGGACTAAGTCCCCAGCGCCCGCCGGAAAACGGGCGAGAATCACTCCAGGATTTTTCTTCGTAAGTCCGGGGTGATTCTCCATTTTCCAGGGGGCTAGCAGAACCCCGGTGTGGCCCCGCAACTCTAGCTGCTGGCGGGGCCCAGCTGTTCAGACCGCGCGGCCGCGCATGCACACGGCAGCCGCAGGCGGGTCCGCGCATGCGCGCAGCGGCCCACTTCAGCGCGGGCGGCACTGACATGGCAGAGCCGCACAGCGGGCCCGCACAGAGTAAGGTAGGTCCCCCCCCCCCCCCCCCCCCAGATCACGATGGCTCTCCGATTGGTGGCCCCCGATCATGGGCCTGGCCACCGCTGAGGCCCCCCCCCCCCGAGTCAGATACCCAACCCCCGCCCCACACCAGGACCCCCACCGCGGCCGCGAGTCCGAGCTCACGCCGGGTGGCACCAGATGTAAACCACGCCGCAGGAGTTCGGCTGGTCGACCACGGAGAATCGCCGTGTGGACTTCTTTCAACGGCCCCCGACTGGTGCCGCGGCAACCGCACGTGCGCGACAGGCGGGTCCGCGGAGGCGCGCCTCGCCAGATTTCAGGCGTGAACGGCGATTCTCCGCCACCGCGCCAAACGCAATTCCGGCACAGAGTGTCGGAAAAACCTGCCCCAGTTCTTTTCCTTCAAGGATTTAGCCATCGATTCTCCACCGACAGCGGTTCCTACTCAAACCAAGCTCCACGAGCACTGCCTTCACCAAGATAGTACATTTCTGCAAAAGCTTCCCAACTTTGCTCATTTCAGTCCTAATGGAGTGGATCCACCCTGTTCTCTGTGTGGCTGCATCTGGCCAGGCGGTTACATTCAACTAACTGAAGGAGTGACACTAACATTATTTTACTTTGTCTCCACTTTGTGTTTGCCTCTGTGCCCTTCAACCTTCCTGCACTACATTACTGGGCCTAGACTCAAATGGCTCTGTATCTTTTTATATGGTTCCAATCAGCTTCAGCTTCCTGAGAAAACTGACTTTTCGTTCAGTTTTAGTTGTGGTTTTAATTTTAATGTTCCTAAAAGCCAGAAAGTACAATTTTCCTTTCAGTTATGGTCCAACTCAAACAATGCAAGCTTTGAAACCATGAATTGCCTCAGACATGCCATTTGAAGGCTACTTACAGTGTTAATTCCTTAGAGCAGAGGAGGCTGACTGCGGACATGATTGAGGTGTACAGGATTATGAGGGACATAGACAAGGGGAGATTGGAAGGAACCTTTCCCCTCAGAAGAGGTGTCAATAACTAGGTGGCTTAGATTTAAGGTAAAAGGCAGGGGATTTAGAGGGAATTTGAGGAAAACCTATTTCACCCAAGTGGTGGTGGGAATCTGGAACTCACCGCCTGAAAGGGTTGTAGAGGCAGGAACCCTCCTAACATTTGGGAAGCATTTGGATGAGAACTTTGTTGTGTTCAGTTGCTTCCTTGATCGTGAAGGTACACATAGAACACAAAGATATGATTCATAAGTTCATAAGATATAGGAGCAGAATTAGGCCATTCGGCCCATCGGGTCTGCTCCGCCATTCTATCATGGCTGATATGTTCCTCGTAGTACGGCCATAGTGGGCCGGATCTCAATAATGACGAGTCAGAATACAGGAAGGAGATAGAGAACCTAGTGGAGTGGTGCAGCGACAACAATCGCTCCCTCAACGCCAGCAAAACTAAACAGCTGGTTATTGACTTCTGAAAGCAAAGTACTGTACACACCCCTATCAGCACCAACGGGGCCGAGCTGGAGATGGTTAGCAGTTTGAAATTCCTAGGGGTACACGTCTCCAAAAATCAGTCCTGGTCCACCCACATCGACACTATCACCAAGAAAGCACAACAGAGCCTATACTTCCTCAGGAAACTAAGGAAATTCGGCATGCCCACATTGACTCTGATCAACTTTTACAGATGCACCATAGAAAGCATCCTTTCGGACTGCATCACAGCCTGGTATGGCAACTGCTCGGCCCAACACCGCAAGAAACTTCAATGAGTCGTGAACACTGCCCAGTCCATCACACGAACCTGCCTCCCATGCACTGTCTATCTGCACCTCCCGCTCCCTGGGGAATGTGGGCAGCTGGTTTAGCACACTGGGATAAATCGCTGGTTTTTAAAGCAGACCAAGGCAGGCCAACAGCACGGTTCAATTCCCGTACCAGCCTCCCTGAACTGGCGCTGGAATGTGGCGACTAGGGGCTTTTCACAGTAACTTCATTGAAGCCTACCTGTGACAATAAGTGATTTTCATTTTTATTGAAGACCCCTTCCACCCGGCTTACTCACTCTTCCAACTACTTCCATCGGGCAGGAGATACAGAAGTCTGAGAACACGCACGAACAGACTCAAAAACAGCTTCTTCCCCATTGCTACCATACCTCCTGAATGACCCTCTTATGGATTGACCTCATTAATACTACGCCCTGTTATGTAGTTACATTGTATACCCTGTGTTGCTCTATTATGTATTTTCTTTTATTTCCTTTTCTTCCCATGTACTTAATGATCTGTTGAGCTGCTCGCAGAAAAATACTCTTCACTGTAACTCGGAACACGTGACAATAAACAAAAATCCAAATCCAATTATCTGCTACTTACAATGATACAGACCAAGAGCTGGATTGCAAAATCTGCCGGAGCATCTCCTACCTGGAACACATGATTGATTCAAGTATTTACTCGTGATGGTAACCATGCATTTCTATCTCCGTTACTGTAAAGCCCTGGAGACAGATTTCTGTCCTACTACCAAATGCCTGCCTCCCTTCTGTCCCCCGATATATATATATGTCTGTGTCAGAGTCTGGTTCCATCTGCTGGTGGGAGGTGATAACTGTCCCTACATGCATTGGTCAATGGCTATGTACAGTGGTGGTATTATGTACAATTATATACATCGACATGCCTATCCGCATATCGCCACAGACAGGAATTGTGGAGGAGCAGTAACAGAGGTACGAATGGTCAGACGTAGCTATCTGTTAACCGTTCCCCTTTCAGAGTTTTGGAGCATGTGAGAACAAGTCATGTCCAAACCCAAAAGTTAAAATCCAAAGCATTGAAACGGCAATTCAGTTTATATATTCATAGAATGTAGGCTTTTTGGCTTGGCCAGCAAATACTCTCCATCACTAAATGAGAAGGTGGTGGCGAACTGCTTTCTTGAACCTCTGCAGTCCATGGGGTGTAGGTACAGTGCTGGTTAAAGAGGGAGTTCCGGGATTTTGCCCCAGCTATAGTGAAGGAACGACTGTTATATTTCCAAGTCAGGATGGTAAGTGACTTGGAGAGTGGTCCAGGTGGTCGTGTTTCCAAGTATCTACTGCCCTTGTCCTTCTAGATGGTAGTGGTCAAGGGTTTGGATGGTGCTGCCTAAGGAACCTTGGTGAGTGTGGCAAGGTGAGACCACAAGGTCGGTAGTCGAATGCGTTGTTTAAAATATGGAACTTATTTGTGGAAATAAAATGGCAAAGTTTAACAACAACAGTAACTCAGCTGAATGGTAGCAACAGTAATAACTCTGAAAACAGGTGCTCTAGTAAAACAGGTCTTGCTTACAGGCCACCCTCTTACAGATTGAAAAAACAGCTAAAGCCCGCGCATGCTCAAAATTCTCAACAGGTGCCAGAGAAACAATTATGAAAGAGAAAGGCTTAAAACAACACTATAGTGAAAATGACACTTTATAACAGTGAGTTCCAGCAGTGCATCGTGTAGATGGTACACATGGCTTCCACTCTTCATCGGTGGGGGAAGGATTGAGTATTTGTGCAAGGGGGAGCAATCAAGTGGGCTGCTTTGTCCTGGGTGGTATCGATTTTCTACATTATAGCGTCGTAGAATTGTACATCACAGAATGGGGCCATTGGGCCAACTGTGTCTGTGTTGGTTCTTTGGAAGGAATAACCAATTAGTCCCATTCACCACTCTTTCCTCATACCCTGCACATGTATTCCTTTTTGAGTATATGCCTAATTCCTTTTGAAAGTTATGATTGAATCTGTGTCCACTATCCTCACAAGCAGTGAATTCCAGAGCTCAAAGATCAGTATCTCAAAAAAGGTGAATTCTGTAGATCTAGCCCCCCTCCCCAGCACTACCTCCTCCCCGCCCTACCTCACCCAGTTCATTTCTTTTGCTGAATTGTCTTAAATCCGTGACTTCAAAGGTCAGCAACCTCTGACCCAGGAGCGGAAGGTGGTACCAGACAGGCCGCCACTGATCAGAATGAACCTTAGATTGCAAGGTGTGAACAGAATATCAGCAAACGCCTGAGAAGTTTCCATAAGAACAATAGACGTCAAGAGAAGAGCTCTGGGGAAGCTGATGATTAATTAAAAGATTTGGGAAACCGCTACAGACGCAGAGACTTAAACATAATTGGTTTCACTGAGAGGTTTTTCAATGAGGTTCTGTTGGGAAACATTACAACAAACATGACTGGGTTTGGAATTTGACAATCGCTTTGAGCCAGAATGACGCTCTTTTGCTTCCTTTGCAAGCCGCGGCTGCGAAATACAAACGATTCAGTGCGACGGAGGAGTCAGACCATCTCAAAAACACTGCGGGGTCGGATATCGGGAATCAAATAAACTGGGAAACAGTGAGTGTTATGATATGCAAACATGCACATAATGATATACAGACAGGCAGCTAATGAACACAGAGAACAGGACATGACCAATGAGCAGGCAGGACACTCAGGGGTGGTATCTCACTATAAAAGGCACGAGGCACTCACACTCTGCCTCTTCCCACTGATGAACATCTACAGAGTGAGTCAGGGTGTATGTACAGTATCACACCTCCAGCACGTGGCTAAGAGCTAGTCTGGTTCAGTCAGACAGAGTAAGAAGAAAAGTCAGAAGGACTTGCATTTAAATAGCACCCTGCATGACCATCAGCCATCTCAAAGTGCTTTATAGCCAATGATGTTGCAGCAAAGGAAGGATTGGCGACCACCAGTCAGTATAGTAAGAAGCCTTACAACACCAGGTTAAAGTCCAACAGGTTTGTTTCGAATCACGAGCTTTTGAAGCGCAGTTCCTTCATCAGGTTCCTCAGATTCACCTGATGATGGAGCTGCGCTCCGAAAGCTAGTGATTCAAGACAAACCTGTTGGCCTTTAATCTGGTGTTGTAAGACTTTTTACTGTGTCCACCCCAGTCCAACGCTGGCATCTCCACATCATGACCAGTCAGTATGTATAACAAATTATTCACGGCGCCGAGGTCCCACGTTCAATCTCGACTCTGGGTCACTGTCCGTGTGGAGTTTGTACATTCTCCCCGTGTTTGCATGGGTTTCACCCCCACAACCCAAAGTTGTGCAGGCTAGGTGGATTGGCCATGATAAATTGCCCCTTAATTTGAAAAAAAAGTAATTGAGTACTCTAAATTTATGTTTAAAAAATCTGTATAACAAATTATACCGGTTTATTAACAAACATTATTTTCACAGAGTCTGTCACAATGTTATCACGATTAGCTCTAAGATTTACTCTGGCTGCAAATATCTTATGGAATTGTTAGGCGTGGAACAAGGTCACCTTGGCAGAGAAACTGGCCTGAATTCTACTCGGCCAAAGAGCCCTATCTGAAGAGTTGGCAGGGAAAATACCCCAGGCAACTCCAGCTGCCCAGTTGTCATATATTTTATTACAATGATAGTGAACTCCAGTACTCCATTGGTCCCTGACAGTTTCTGGTGCAAGAGATGTTCGTTCTTCTCAGAAAGGTGCAGCAGTTACCATGGAAACGAAACGTAGAAATAATTAAGGTATCTGAAAAGGTGAGATGAACGCTGGAATTGGTAGAGCTTAGGATATTCCCCGAACAACTATCGTCATCGCCCTGAAAGGCAAGTTAAGAATTCAGGAATATGTTCTGTGGTCAGCTCCTGTACACACAACTGGGATAACTCAGCAGTGTGTTGGACTTATTGGTCAAGTTGAGAAACTGGTAATAGTTTGGCTGGAGGACCAAAGTGCTCTGGTGCGCTTAGGTATAATTCAGGAAAAGGCTCGGAGTCTTTCTGATATGTAAAGAAGCAATGGGGGGGGAGTTCTAATGCTGAGCCTTGTAATGCAAGTAGGGGCTGGTTTATGCATTTTAGAGCCAGGGCCTACTTGTAAACATCAAGATCTGAAGTTGCCAGTGCTGATGGGGGGACACCATTGGCTGCAATCGTAGATGAGGGTGTGAAATGTGCTTAGCAAGTTTTTAATGTTGACAATGCTCGATGCTCCCAAAAGATGATCTAGGATTTCTCTTGGGGTTCCCTTGTCATCTCTTCTCTGCTCCCCAGAACACACCCTCCCAGACTTACTGCAGCAAGGAAACGTTCCACGGCTTATCCACAGTGGCCCCTCGCATGCTCGATGGTTTCATCCTCCCTTTCTCATTTTCTACTCAGTGCCCCCTCACTTTCCCCCTCTTGCTCTCTCACTTTATCCCTCCTGCTCCCTCATGTCCACCCTCCTGCCCGCTCATTATCTCCCTCCTTCCCTTTCACATGTCCCTTTCTGGTGTCTCCATGTTACCGATGACTAGTGTGGTAGTCACCACTGTTTGTATAGTAGATGTAGTAACAGTATAGTAGATGTAATACGGTAAGGCTCCTGTACTAGAGGTTCGGGGGTAAATCTCTGCCTGCTGGCTCCGCCCAGTAGACGGAGTATAAATGTGTGTGCACACCAGAGCTGCTCCCATTCTGGTAGCAGCTGCAGGAGGCCACACATCTCTGCTTAATAAAGCCTCGATTATTCTCTCCTCTCGTCTTTGTAGTAATTGTTAGTGCATCAACTAGTATGGGCCTAACAAAATGAGGTCCGGGGGAGGGGCCTAATGTAACCCTGGCTTCACATTAACAAACTGAGCAGGCCTAAACTTTGCCCTGATGTCCACACGGCAACCCACACTCTGCATGAAAGTGAGGCCTTTTTAAACTCTCTTGGAAATTAGAGAAAGGCAGGGATTTGACTCTAAATGTCATCTCTTTCCTGGGAGTTAGATCGCCGTTGTGTTGGGAGGTGAAAGCTCCGTATTTTGTGCGATTAATCTGGCTCCTGAGAGCTTTGCCGTTTTTGCTTTGCTCTTCTCGTGGAGAATTTCAATTATTCGTCTCAAGGAGATTAATAGGTGTTGCGCTGGGGAGGAACGAAGAGATGGAGACCGATCATCATCTGTGCAGAATACTTTCGAAGCAATATCAATATGCCAAAGGGCACGCTTGGGGTGAGATTCTCCAGGCCCACTGCAGTGAATGGGACATTTGTCTGACCGCCAAATTCTCCAGCCTTGCCAGCAGCGATAGCGGAGCGGACTCGCAGCAGAGAATCTCTCAACCGCCGTGCACTGAAAATAATACCAGGGAAACTGAGCTTTGACGAGATTAATCTTTGCTTGTCTTCTCAATAACTTGTTTTAATTTCCCGACCAAGTCTGGGAGGGATCTTCAGCGCGAGGCCTGCTTATTAAAACTGTCAGACATGACTTGGAGCTGATCCCTGTTTACCGAAACAAAATAAAGTTAAATGTTTCACAAACTGCAATGAAAAATGAAAGAGGCCAAGATCCAGAAGTAATACAATAAGCAGAAAGATGGAAGAATTTGACATAAAGCGGCTGTTTTCGACAGAAACCCTGTAAATGTTTGCTCTCAAACTGACCAAATGCGACCCTGAATGTCAGTTTTAAAGTTATGCAAACAAGAACTGCAGTCCATGCACAGTGACTTCACAAGCAAATTCCGATTTGCACCTGTTAGAATCCTTTGTTTCAGTTTTGTTTAACATATCCTGCACATAAGAATATAAGAACTAGGAGCAGGAGGAGGCCCTTGAGCCCGCACCGCCAATCAATACGATCTCCTCATGGCCTCCACTCTACCATCCTACCCGTTCTCCATAACCCTTCAACCCATTACTGATTAATAATCTCTCCATTGCCTCCTTAATTTTACTCAATGTCCCGGTATCTACTGCACTCTGGGGTGGTAGATTCCACAGATTCACAATCCTTTGAGAGAAGTAAGTTTTCCTCAATTCTGTTTTAAATCTGCTACCCCTTATCCGAAAACTATGACCTTTCGTTCTGCATTTCCCCACAAGGGGAAGCATCTGCTCTGCATCTACTTTGGCAATGCCTTTTATCATCTTATATGTATCAATTAGATTTCCTCTCATTCTCCGAAACTTAAGGGAGTACAGACCTAAACTGCTCAATCTCTCTTCATATGACAGACCGTTCAACTCTGGAATCAATTCAGTGAACCTCCTCAGAACTGGCTTCAATGCAACTACACCCTGTGGTGATATGCATCACTGTAAATACACAAGGGGTTAATGTAAAGACACGTAGATTAGCTAGACACTAGAGGGAGCACCAGAGACGTTACACACAGACATTCAACCAATAGGCCAGTAAGATAGGACATGACCAATGGGCATTCAAGATACACACAGAGGTGACACTACCACAGGGGGGTATTACACCAACCCATATATAAGGACACAGCACACATGATCTTCCTCTTTCCAGTGGAGACACTTAGTGAGTACACAGGGTTGACTGAAACACATCACGTCCACCATGTGGATTGTAGCAGACTGGTTAGATCGTCTGAGTAGCTATAGCAGGATTAACAGGAGAGTCAAATCCAAGTAGGAGAATCGTTAACACTTTAATAAATGTGTTAAAGCTATCTCCAAGTCTGAACCTGCCTTTGTCAGAGTGCACATCAAGGAAGCAGCTTATGCTACGTCAAGAGCATAACAAAACACACCCCTCCTCAAAAAAGGGGACCAAAACTGTACTCAGTACTCCAGGTGTGGTCTCCCCAGTGCCTTATGGAGTTGTAGCAACATTTCCCTACTTTTATACACTAATCCTTTAGGTATAAATGTCAAAATTCCAATTGTCTTCCTTATTGTCTCCTATACCTGCATACTAGTTTTCTACAATTCATGCTCAAGGCCACCCAGATCCCTCTGCTCCAAAGCACTCTGACGTTTCTCCCTATGTCGATAATAAGTTGCCTTTCCGTTTTTCCGACCGAATGGATAACTTCACACTTATCCACTTTAAACTCCGTCTGCCAGTTCCAATGTTCCGAGTCTGTGTGCCTCTTCTTCAGAGCTATCAGCATCAGTGTTTTGCTTTTATTTTAGTAAACTTGGGAAGAAAATTCAAACTGCACCATTGGCATTTAAACGTTGGCCCACTCATCTGACCTATCCATTTGTACATTTCTTATTTCCTCACCTATTTTAGTGCCATCTGCAAATTTAGCTACAGTACCTTCTATCCTGACCTCTCAGTCATGAATATATATTGTAAATATTTGGGAGGGGCAGCACGGTGGTGCAGTGGTTAGCACCACTGCCTCACGGTGCCGAGGAATCGGGGTCAATCCCGGTCCTGGGTCACTGTCCGTGTGGAGTTTGCACATTCTCCCTGTGTCTGTGTGGATCTCACCCCCACAACCCAAAAAGCTGTGCAGGGTAGGTGAATTGGCCACGCTAAATTGCCCCTTAATTGGAAAAAAAGAATTGGGTACTCTAAATTTATTTTTAAAAAGTAAATATTTGAGATTGAGGATCGAACTCTGTGGCACCCCACTAGTTACATCTTGTCAACCAGAAAAAGGCCCATTTATCAACTCTTTGTCTTCTGTCAGCACGGAGAGCGCGGTAGCACAATTGGATAGCACTGTGGCTTCACAGCGCCAGGGTCCCAGGTTCGATTCCCCGCAGGGTCACTGTCGATGCGGAGTCTGCACGTTCTCCCTGTGTCTGCGTGGGTTTCCTCTGGGTGCTCCGGTTTCCTCCCACAGTCCAAAGACCAAAGGTTAGGTGGATTGGCCATGCTAAATTGCCCTTTGTGACCAAAAAAGGGTAGGAGGGGTTATTGGGTTATGGGGATAGGGTGGAAGTGAGGGCTGAAGTGGGTTGGTACAGACTCGATGGGTAGAATGGCCTCTTTCTGCACTGTATGTTCTATGTTTTACGTCGGTCAGCCAGTCTCCCACCCAAGCAATAAATGACCCTTAACTCCATGTGATCTTACCTTGTGTATTGGCCTTTTGTGTGGCACCTTATCAAATGCCTTCTGGAAGTCCAGATATACTACATCTACTGGATGCCTATTATCCATCTGGATTTGTTCAATTTGTTCAGCCTGGTTGGACTAACCTCTGCTGCAGTGCTTGGCGTGGAAGATTCAGAACAAAAAACATCAGAAAAGGGCCTTGGAATTGCCTTGGCTGGTTCAAAGGCATCCTTATGGTCAGTGTAGGGTTAAGGGGTACAGCGGCAGAATGGTAATGTCACCGGGCTGCTTACCTGACCCAAAAACAGAAGACGCTGGAGGAACTCAGCAAGCCCGACAGTATCTGTGGAGAGAGGAATAAAGATAGGTAGCCAAGAAGGCATATGGCATGCTTGCCTTCATGGCCAGGGCATTTAGTATAAAAATTGGCAAGTCATGCTGCAGCTGTATAGAACCTTAGTTTGGCCACACTTGGAATATATGTCGGGATTCTCCCATTCGGCGGCAGAGTGTCCACGCCATCGGAAACGGTGTCGCGTTTCACGACGGCGTGAACAGGCCGCTGGGAGTACCGTAGGGGCCAGCACGGCGCTGGAGCGGTTCACCCTAATCCCGCGCGAACTGTGTGGCGCGGGATCCATGCATGCACAGTGGCGCCGGCACCAACCGGCGCATGCGTGGTGGCCTCCCTCAACGCGATGGCCCTGACGCAACATGGCGTGGGAGTTCAGGGGCCGGAGCGGGAGAAATTAGGCCCGGGGAGCGAGAGACCGGCCCGCCGATCAGTGGGCCCCGATTGCGGGCCAGGCCCCATCGGAGGCCTCCCCCAGGGTCGGAGCCCCCCCCCCCCCGCCGCAGGCCGCTCCCACCCCCCCCGACCCTGCACGCAGAGTTCCCGCCGGCTGCGACCCATTCGGGTACAGTGACCCGCGACCGGTGCCGCTCGGCGGAGAATTGCGTGCTGGTGTCGGGGTGGCATGGCCCAGTTGCGGGGATTCTCCGGCCCTGCCCTGGGCTGGGAGAATCCCGCCCATAGTGTTCAATTGTGGTCGCCACACTCCCAGAAGGATGTGGAGGCTTTGGAGACGGTATAGAAGAGGTTTATCAGGATGTTACCTGGTACAAAGGAAATTAGCTATGAGGAGAGGCTGGATAAACTTGGTTTGTTCTCACTGGAACGACAGAGGTAGAGGGGCGACCTGATAGAAATCTATAAAATTATGAGGGGCAAGGACAGAGTGGATCGTCAGATGCTTTTTACCAGAATGGAAGAGGCAATTACAAGGGGACGTAGGTTTAAAGTGCGAGGGGCAAGGTTTAGAGTAGATGTACGAGGAAAGTCTTTCACACAGAGGGTAGTGGGTGCCTGGAACTCGCTGTCGGAGAAGGTGGTAGAAGCAGGGACAATAGTGACGTTTAAGGGGCATCTTGACAAATACATGAATAGGATGGGAATCGAGGGATACGGACCCAGGAAGTGTAGAAGTTTTTAGGTTAGACGGGCAGCATGGTCGGCACGGGCTTGGAGGGCCGAATGGCCTCTTCCTGTGCTGTACTTTTCTTTGTTCTTTTATGTTTAGGACACAAGACGGAGGACATGTTAATGGCTGTGTTAAAGGCTATAATGACAGAAAGATAAAATTATAATAGCAGAATGTATTAATATGAGAACAAAGGTGAAAACAAAACTTAATAACAAGTGATAGACCCCCTACTAATATTCATTTCTCGGGTATCTGGAAAATTCCTTGTTCCAGTCCTGCTCGGGCCCTTTCCCTCAACTCTTTTCCTGTTACATCGATGACTGTATTGGTGCTGGTTCATGCTCTTGCGTGGAGACAGAAAACTTTATCGACCCCTCTCTCGCCTTCACATTGTCCATCACTGATACATCCCTTCCCTTCCTTGAGCTCTCGGGCTCCATTTGCTGTGATAGACAGACCACCGGTATTCATTACAAGCCCACTGTCTCCCTCAGCTTCCTCGGTTACAGCTCCTCACACCCCCTGCTTCCTGGAAGGACTCCATCTCTTTCTCTTAGTTTCTCCACCTCCGCCGCATCTGATCCAATTATGCCACCTTTGAAAGTGTTAAGTTTAACCTGTTTGCTTTATCTTTTAACTGAGGACCCTCTCCCCCCTCGCCACCCCCCTCCACACCCCCCTGCCCATTGTGTTTGACAGGGTTCTCAACCATGTCTGATCCTTATTCCGCGCCTCTACTCTCACTCCTTCCTCGCCCTCCAAGAACCCAACTTAATTTTTGTTCAATGCAAATTCACTTCCCATCGGGCCATCTCTCGCTGTTAAAGTTTTCTTTCACTGAGCATTGACCTTTATTCTCCTATGAACACGTTCTGATATCTCACCGTTATGCCACTATCATTATAGATTTTACCACAGCCATTAACACTCCTTTTGCCTTGCACCCCATGCCTCCTTGCTGCAATCTCTCCCAGCTCCCACCACCACTGGCCTGTTTTGCTCCACCTGCTCCATCGATGTCTTTCTATATCCTTGTGAAGTTTATCACTGTTCTCCTCACGGTTCACAATATTTCAAGCTCTGAGTCAGCTGCTAATTTTGAAATTGTGCTCATCACACCCAGGTGTGGGTCATCAATGTGGATCTAGAGAAGCAGTGGCTCCAACAACGGGTGGTGGAGAACCCCACTGTAAAGCTCCCTCCAGATCAAAAACACAATCGCTCAACACTACTCTCTGCTTCCTGTCGTTCAGTTAATTTTGTATCCATGCTGCTCCTGTTCATTTTATTCCCTGACTCTTATTTTGCTGACAAATTCACAACGTGGCACCTCAGCAAATGATGCGAGTGTTCAAGTGATCACAGCACGAAACAGGAATTGCTAAGGTAATTCACCTGACCAGGTTGACTTTGCAAGAAGGAAAATCTTTTGGGCTGGTTTCTCCGATTCTGGGGCTATGTCCCCACCCTGGCGTGGGAAAGGTGGCGTTTTACGCCAGAAAAAGGGGCTATTTAGCTCACTGGGCTAAATCGCTGGCTTTGAAAGCGGACCAAGGCAGGCCAGCAGCACGGTTCGATTCCCGTAACAGCCTCCCCGAACAGGCGCCGGAATGTGGCAACTAGGGGCTTTTCACAGTAACTTCATTTGAAACCTACTCGTGACAATAAGCGATTTTTATTTCATTTATTTCAAAAAGTGGTGCTAAACGGCCAGCGATTCCCCCGTTTTGCTGGGGGCTAGCAGGACAGCAGCATAGAGCACCCGGTTTTCGCTGCCGATCCGCCCTGGGTTCTTGGCCGTGCATGCACACGGGGCGGCCTGTAGCGGCCCCGCCGTGCTGCATGGCGGAGGCCCCTCCGGGACCCGGCCCGCGAAATAGTCCCCCCCTTCGACAGGCTCCCGCACTCTGGAACACCCCCCCCCCCCCCCCACAGTGCCCCCAGCCCCGAATAATGTTCCCCCTTGCCCTCCCCCGACTGTGGCGGCACTGGACTGAGTCCGCAGCCGCCACGCTGAGTTCCCGACAGACGAGACCACACGTGACCCACGCCGTCGGGAGCTCGGCTGGTCGGGGGCAGAGCATCGGCGGGGTGGGGGGGCCCTCACACAATGTCCTGAGGCCGTCGATACGTGGCCACTTTGGAGTGGATGGAGCATCGTGAAAGCTGCGCCGCCCCCGATTTGGTCGGGAACTCGGATTCACCGGCTGTCCCCTTATCTCCTGCCATGAATTTGACAGATTCCTTGATTGACTGTCTGAATGCAGAGTGAACTAAGGGCTTGATTAAGAATATCATGCGCTAGTCTTGACGTTTCTGGAGAAGAAATGCTCAGAGGTGAAGGGATACAGCAGAGGGTATCTCACAGAATCATGAGTGCTGATTGGACATGTTCAAAAGAACTGTAAGATCTTATGCCAGTGAGCTTCGCTGTGTATTCCATCCGTGTCTGCCATAAATTATTATAAATTCATCCTCAACACACCTTTGCATTCAGTGGCATTACCATCACTGAATAATCCACTATCAACATCCTGGGTTCCCATTGATCAGAAGCTGAACTGGACTAGCCGTATAAATACTGTGGCTACCAGGGCAGGTCAGAAGCGAGGAATCCTATGGCGAGTAACTCACCTCTTAACTCCCCAAAGCCTCTCCACCACCTACAAGGTACCAATCAGGAGTGTAATAGAATACTCTCCACTTGCTTAGATGAGTGCAGCTCCAAAATGGTTGACACCATCCAGGACAAAGTAGCTTCCACAAACATTCACTCCCTCCACCACTGATAAACAGTGGCAGCTCTGCAGTAACTCGCCAAGGCTCCTCAAACAGCACCTTCCAAACCCACAACCACTACCATCTAGAAGGATAAGACCAGCAGAAACATGGGAACCCCACCACCTGGAGGTTCCTCTCCAAGTCACTCACCACCCTGACTTGGAAATGGATCGCTGCTCCTTCACTGTCGCTGGGTAAAAATCCTGGAACTCATAGATGTTCCAGTGCAGAAGGAGGCCATTCGGCCAATGGAGCCTGCACTGGCCCACACCTACCCAAGCCCACACCTCCACCCTATCCCCATAACCCAGAAACCCCACCCAACACTCAGGGCAATTTTGGACACGAATGGCAATTTATCATGGCCAATCCACCTAACCTGCACATCTTTGGACTGTGGGAGGAAACTGGAGCACCCGGAGGAAACCCACGCACACACGGGGAGGATATGCAGACTCCACACAGACAGTGACCCAAGCCAGGAATCGAACCTGGAACCTTGGAGCTGTGAAGCAATTGTGCTAACCAATGTGCTACCGTTCTGCCCTAACAGCACAGTGGGTGTACCTACACCACAAGGAACGCCGCGGTTCAAGAAGGCAGCTCATCCCCACCTTCTGAAGGGCAACTACAGATGGGCAATAAATGCTGGCCTAGCCAGCAACCCGCCTATGCCTTAAATGAATAAAAAATAAACCAACTGCATTTATGTTACTGTCCATTTCCTGTCACACTTGCTGAATTATTTGTCTTGAGACGTGATGTATACTGACATAGAACAAGCTTTTTCTTGTTCCAGCAGAACCTCCATAGATTAATCCATTGGGAAGTGGGGTCCTAGTGTTGGGATCCAATACTTCAGAAGCTGCCAGAAAAGGCCAGAACTACACATATCCTGGCTCCTGCCTAATTCATGGTCCCTCTGCTCCATTGCTGCCAGCCTTCCGTTGGGAAGGTGCCAGGTTTTCAGTCTCAGGCTCTTGGAGCTCAGGCTCTTATTCCCTGGCACAGAAACAATGATCACAAGGGCAGCGGAAAAACCTGGAACGGACTCATTTCACCAGGCTTGCACTTTCCCCGGTAATGAAACAAGGCATGCTTCAGGAGACATAGAGTAGTTGGCATGGGCATGTGTCAAGGGTACCGAGAATTTGTGCTTTACTGCTGCACAACCCCAGACTTATTATTGTTTTCATTTGTTGAATGTTGACATATAACCTTACTGAATTATGTATTACGATTCCGGCTGATGTTACTATTGGACAAGTCAGATTCCAGGTTGGAACCCAGCTCGAGAGATCCTGGTGGGATTCTCCGTTACCCAGCGCCGAAATCGGGAACGGCAATCGGGCAGAGAATGGCTTCCGATGCCGGAACCAGGGCAGGCTCCGATTTGATGCCGGGACGCGATGCCCCGCCCCCTCCAAACCGGGACGCACGCCGCGCTCAGTCGCAAACCCGTTAGCATGTCCTTAGCCGGCCCACCTGCGATGTTCCACCTCCGATAGGCCGAGTTCTCGATGGCGCGGGACACATGTGGTCCCAACGATCGGGAACCTGGCATGCCGGCTGCAGAGAGAGGGGGGGGGGCATGTGGACAGTGCCCAGCGCTGCCACACTCAGCTGAGATCCATGCCGCTGGCCCGGGGGTTCTGAGAGGGCTGGAGGGAGAGGTGGGGGGTGTCCAGGGGGTGGGCTGTAGAGTCAGGATGGACGGGTACGCAGTCCAGTACAACCGGCGTCAACATTTCCGGCGGAAACGGTGCGTGTGTGGGGGGTGTAGGCGCACCCGAGGCTGCAGCTTGTCAGTCCTGCACATGTCCAGCACGGGACCTGCCGATTCTCCAACCCGTTCCGCGGGTGTTTCACGCGGCCCTGGTGCTAGCCTCTCCACCGGTACTGGAATCGGTGAGAGTTCCGTGCCGACCTTCCCGTTGTGAAACACCACAGATCATTGTTTGCGTTGGCACTTAGCTTCAGGAACGGAGAATCCGACCCCCTACTTTTTGTTTGGGATATGTGGAGGGCGGATACCGAACAGAATCCGCTGATGAACTTTTAGCAAAAGAATAAACATTTATTAAACAAGAAACGATTAACTAAATTACACTACTCTTCTACCCCAATTATACCTTGCCAGATATATGCAGATTCGTAAGGATAACGCAAGTTACATCTGTCTCATAGAATCATAGAATTTACAGTGCAGAAGGAGGCCATTCGGCCCATCGAGTCTGCAACAGCCCTTTAAAAGAGCAGCCTACTTAAACTCACGCCTCCACCCTATCCCCGTAACCCAGTAACCCCACCTAACCTTTCTGGATACTAAGGGCAATTTACCATGGCCAATCCACCTAACCTGCAAATCTTTGGACTGTGGGAGAAAACCGGAGCACCGGGCGGAAGCCCACGCAACACGGGGAAAATGTGCAGACTCCGCACAGGCAATGACCCAAGCCGGGAATTGAACCTGGGACCCTGGAGCTGTGAAGCAACTGTGCTGGCTGCTGTGCTCCCATGCTGCCCTGTCTTATGCTACCATAGAACATAGAACATAAAATTGTACAGCAGGGGTAGCATGGTGGCGCGGTGGGTTAGCCCTGCTGCCTCACGGCACCGAGGCCCCAGGTTCGATCCCGGCTCTGGATCACTGTCCGTGTGGAGTTTGCACATTCTCCCCGTGTCTGCGTGGGTTTCGCCCCCCCCCAAACCCAAAGATGTGCAGAGTAGGTGGATTGGCCAAGCTAAATTGCCCCTTAATTGGAAAAAATTAATTAGGTACTCTAAATTTATTTGAAAAAACTGTACAGCACAGTACAGGCCCTTCGGCCCGCGATGTTGTGCCGAACTAGTCTGAAACTAAGATCAAATCAACCTACTCCCAATCATTCTAGTGCACTCATATGCCTACTACCACTACCATAGCTGGGAGTGCGTTCCACGCCCCAACCGCTCTCTGAATAAAGAACCTACCTCTGACATCCCTCCTATATCTTTCACCATGAACCTTGTAGTTGTGCCCCCTTGTAACAGTTACATCCACCCGAGGAAAAAGTCACTGAACGTCCACTCTATCTACCCCTCTCATCATCTTATACACCTCAATTAAGTCACCTCTCATCCTCCTTCGCTCCAATGAGAAATGCCCTAGCTCCCTCAACCTTTCCTTATAAGATCTACACTCCATTCCAGGCAGCATCCTGATAAGTCTCCTTTGCACCCTTTCCAATGCTTTCACATCCTTCCTATACCGTGGGCAGCACGGTAGCATGGTGGTTAGCACAATTGCTTCACAGCTCCAGGGTCCCAGGTTCAATTCCCGGCTTGGGTCACTGTCTGTGCGGAGTCTGCACGTTCTCCCCGTGTGTCCGTGGGTTTCCTCCGGGTGCTCCGGTTTCCTCCCACAGTCCAAAGATGTGCAGGTTAGGTGGATTGGCCATGATAAATTGCCCTTAGTGTCCAAAATTTCCCTTAGTGTTGGGTGGGGTTACTGGGTTGTCGGGATAGGGTGGAGGTGTGAGCTTGGGTAGGGTGCTCTTTCAAAAAAGAGCCGTGCAGACTCGATGGCCTGAATGGCCTCCTTCTGCACTGTAAATTCTATAATGAGGTGACCAGAACTGCACACAATACTCCAAATGTGGTCTAACCAAGGTCTTGTTCAGTTGCAGCATAACCTCACGACTCTTAAACTCAATCCCTCTGTTAATAAATACTAACAGACTATAGGCTTTCTTCACGGCTCTATCCACTTGGGTGGCAACTTTCAGAGATCTTTGGGCATGAACTCCAAGATCTCTCTGCCCCTTCACATTCTTCAGAACCCTGCCGTTAACCCTGTAATCCGCATTCAAATTTGTCCTACCAAAAGGAATCACCTCACACTTATCAGGGTTAAACTCCATCTGCCACTTTTCAGCCCATCTCTGCATCCTATCAATGTTTCTTTGCAGCCTACAACAGCCCTCCACATTATCCACTACTCCACCAATCTTGGTGTTATCAGCAAATTTACTAACCCAACCTTCAACTCCATCATTCAAGTCATTGATAAAAATCACAAATAGCAGAGGGCCCAGCACTGATCCCTGTGGTACACCGCTGGTGACTGGGCTCCAGGATGAAAATTTACCATCTACCACCATCTTCTGTCTTCTATGTGACAGCCAGTTACTGATCCAATCAGCCAAATTTCCCTCTATGCCATGCCTCCTTACTTTCTGCATGAGCTGACCATGGGGCACCTTATCAAAAGCCTTACTAAAATCCATGTATACAACATCAACTGCTCTACCTTCATCTATGTACTTAGTTACCTCCTCAAAGAATACAATCAAACTTGTGAGGCAAGACTTACCCCTCACAAATCCGTGCTGACTATCCTGGATTAAGCTGTATCTTTCCAAATGATCATCAAACTTATCCCTCAGGACCCTTTCCAATAATTTACCAATAACCGAAGTGAATTCCCAGAGTTATACCTATTTCCTTTCTTGAACAAGGGGACAACATTCGCCTCTCTCCAGCCTTCTGGCACTATTCCTGTAGACAGTGAGGACATAAAGATCAAAGCCAAAAGCTCTGTAATCTCATCCCTCGTCTCCCAAAGAATCCAAGGATATATCCCATCAGGCCCAGGGGACTTATCTATCCTCAGGCTTCTCAAAATTTCTAACATATCTTCCTTCCGAATATCTACCTCCTCCAGCCTACCAGCCTGAATCGCACTATCCTCCTCAACAACATGGCCCCTCTCCTTTGTGAACACTGAAGAAAAGTATTCATTTAGGGCCTCTCCTATATCTTCAGACTCCATGCACACGTTCCCACTACTGTCCTTGACCAGCCCTAACTTCACCTTGGTTATTCTTTTATTCCTCACATAAGTGTAAAAAGCCTTGGGGTTTTCCTTGATCCTATTGCCAAGGACTTCTCATGCCCCCTCCTAGCTCTCCTAAGACATTTCTTGAGCTCCTTCCTCGCTGTCTTGTATCCCTCAAGTGCCCTAACTGAACCTTGTTTTCTCATCCTTACATAAGCCCCCTTCTTCCTCTTGACAAGACATTCAACCTCTTTTGTAAACCATGGTTCCCTCACTCGACCATTTCCTCCCTGCCTGACAGCGACATACATATCAAGGACACGCAGTATTTGCTCCTTGAACAAGCTCCACATCTCAATTGTGCCTATCCCTGACAGTTCCTGTTTCCATCTTATGCTCACCAATTCTTGCCTAATCTCATCGTGATTACCCTTCCCCCAGTTATAAACCTTGCCCTGCGCATGTTCCTATCCCTCTCCATTGCTACAGTGAAAGTCACCGAATTATGGTCATTATCTCCAAAGTGCTCTCCCACAACCAAATCTAGCACTTGGCACGGTTCGTTATCCAATGTGGCCCCACCTCTTGTCGATCTATCCACATATTGTGTGAGGAAACCCTCCTGCTCACATTGGATAAAAACAGTCCCATCCAAATTATCCAAAATCCGCATTGCAATCTTTTCCTCCACATCTCTGTAACTGTTTGGGGCCTATAGAAAACTCCTAACAAAGTGACCGCTCCTTTCCTATTACTAACTTCAGCCCACACTACCTCAGTACCATGTTCTCAGTGAACACCAAGTCCAGTAAACCAAGAGGCAAAATGTGGTCAGATGCCCCCCAACTCTCTGAAACCAAATGACAGAAGCCACCAAAACATCTTCTATGGATTTCTCCTCAATTCCGTCCAGACGCTTGTCAGACTGTCAATCAACGGTCCTCACTGGAACTCTATCTTTCGCACATGAGTTTCCAATCTCCACTTTCGTAGCACACAACATGGAATCTTCTCCCAAGTGACATTCTCTCTCAGGCCAAGGATCCACCTCCAGGGTTTCAACCTCCCCTTTCACTATTCCTCTGCCCGTCCTTTCGATCTTTCCCTTCGGCACACTCTCTGAGATGCCCAGCTGTGCCAACAGGGCACCACTGCTTCACAGGCCCAGAGTGAGGAATCACAATATTTCTGGTCACTTTGGATCTCTGGCTCCTGAAAAGCTTTGAGCAGCTTAGTCTTTTTGGAATCTCTCTCTGCTCCTCATTCTTAACGTCATTGAAAAGAACCTTGTTCTTTTCCTTTGATCAGAAGGCCTTCTTAAACTTGCTTCTGTCCCTCTCCCTGTTTTGGAGATCTTTTTCCATTCTTTATTTTGGGATCTGCTCTCTGCGGTCTCCCTTCATGGCCAGCTTCTTCTGTGCCCCTGCAGGTCGTGGTATTTTCCTTCCGGGTCACCTGACACGCTCCTTTGCCATGTTCCACTTTTATTTTCATTCGGCCTATTGCGCCGTTGCAGAGCTAACTTTAAATATGAAGAAATAAAAACGGCCATTCACATGGGGCGAGGTTCATAACGGGTCTGGAGCAGGTGTGAACCAGGTGAAGAGAGCCCACCGGGGTGCATGGGTATGCATATTCCCCAGCGAGAGAGGGATGTGGCAGTACCCGGGCACTTCCCCCTGCCACTAACCTCGGCATGGTCCTCTGGAACTGTCACGGCACCGCTCATGGCTCTATGTGGTCGTGCCAAGGGGCAAAGACAAGGAGCAGTTTAAGGCAGTACTATGGCAGTGCCAGGGGCAGTGGCGGGGGGCATTGCCATGGGCGGGGGCTTCCATTGGGGAGGCTCATAGATGTGTGTGTTCCTGTGCCCATTGGGGGGGGGGGTTTCTTCATGTGCGTGGAGGGGGGAGGGGGCGAATTATTGTTTTTATTTTTAATTTGGTTATGTCATGGCAGCCTTGCAGACTGACATTGCCGGCGGTTTGAGAGTGGGACCCGCCTCCTGCATTTTCTTCGTCGTGGTGTTGGAAAATGTGACGGGAAAAGTCGGTGTTGCAGCTGGCGGTGTTGCCCACTGCTTTTCTCTCCTGAGCCAACCCTTGGAATGGAATGGAAAACCCCTCGAACTCCTTCATACTTTTATTTTGTTTTTTCATTTGGAGTACCCAATTAAATTTTCCCAATTAAGGGTGCAATTTAGCACGGCCAATCCACTTGGATTGTGGGGGCGAATCCCACGCCGACACGGGGAGAATGTGCAAACTCCACACGGACAGTGTCCCAGAGCCCGGGATCGAACCTGGGACCTCAGCGCCCTGAGGCAGCAGTGCTAACCACTGCTGCCGCCCTCCCCTTTCATACTTTCAAGGACCTCTGTCAGGTCACCTCTCAGCCGTCCTAGGGAAAATAGTCACAGCCCCTTCAACCATTTACAAACCTTCTGCAAGATCCTCGATCACCTTTGTTGGGCCCTGATACCAAAGGTAAGCTGACTGACAGTCCAATCACGGTTGTCAGCCAATCTTACCATAACCTTTAAACTTTACCTGCACCATTGGAATTCAAGGTGGCTCAGTAGAGATGATTTTCCCTTTTCACTGATGTTGACTGACCTCAGGTAAAAGGCTTTACTCCATATGTCCGACATCCAGTGTGCCCGTGATTCAGCCGTATATTGCTCAGCATGGCAGCAGATAAATACTGACCACACAGTCCTGTTTCCAGTGTCCAAACAATGTCTAATAATTGAATCCCTTTTACGTGGTGTAAGGTAAGAGAATCATAGAATAGTAACAGCTCAGAAAGAGGCCATTCAGCCCTTTGGACCAATGCCAGTCCTTTACAAGAGCAACTCAGCTAGTGCCCCTCCCCTGCCATTTCCCCGTAGCCCTGGAAATCTTTTCCATTCAGGTAATTACCCAATTGAAATGATTCCAATATTTCAGCTGCAATGACCTGAGACCTCAAAGGATGTGGAATAGAATCAATCAGGGCTAAAGGAAGAGGTGTGTGCATTGTGAGGTACTTTTAAAATCACAGCCCATGGGGATCTTGAACTCACCCGGCCGGGATTCTCCCCTACCCGGCGGGGCGGGGGGTCCCGGCGTAGCGGAGTGGCGCCAACCACTCCGGCGCCGGGTCTCCCCAAAGGTGCGGAATTCTCCTGGCGCCAAAACCGGAGCCAACGGCCTTTTACGCCCGGCGTCGGGGCTGGCCGAAAGGCCTTCGCCGGTTCGCGCATGCGCCAGTGTGTCAGCGGGCGCTGACATCACCACCGGCGCATGCGCAGTGGAAGGGGTCTCTTCTGCCTCCGCCATGGTGGAGGCCGTGGCGGCAGCGGAAGAAAAAGAGTGCCCCCACGGCACTGACCCGCCCGCCGATCGGTGGGCCCCGATCGCGGGCCAGGCCACCGTGGGGGCACCCCCCGGGGTCCGATTGCCCCGCAAACCCCCCCCCCCCCGGGGGCCCGCTCGTGCCGACAATCCCGTCGCCACCAGAGGTGCTCCAGTTCCAGCCGGCGGGAAAGGCGGGGGGACTTCGGCCCATCGCGGGCTGGAGAATCACCGCGGGGGACCCGCCACCCGGCGCGGAAGGCACGCCGATCGGCGGGGTGTGATTCCCGCCCCCACCGTTTCCCGGGTGGCGGAGAATTCCGGCCACGGCGGTGGCGGGATTTACTCTGGCCCCGGGTGATTCCCCGACCCTGCGGGGGGGCGGAGAATTCCGCCCCCTTCCTTGACATTGAGGGTTTTGAGTGAAACGTGCACATTAGAACATAGAACATACAGTGCAGAAGGAGGCCATTCGGCCCATCGAGTCTGCACCGACCCACTTAAGCCCTCACTTCCACCCTGTCCCCATAACCCAATAACCCCTCCTAAACCTGGGACCCTGGCGCTGTGAAGGCACAGTGCTATCCATTTGTGCTACCGTGCTGTGTGGCAGTAACACTCCAGCTTCTAATGTACCTGGACGAATAATGAATGTGCCTGCATTTCCGATCCTAGAGGTGTTGTCGGACAGGTCCACAGGGCAGGTGGCTTTGTGGCTCAGTGTGTTGCACCCCTGCCTCTGAGGCAGGCAATTTCGATTCAAGTCTTACTGCAGTGCCAAAATTCTCCGGCCCTTCCCGGCGACCGGATCCTCTGGACCTGCCGACGGTGATCCCCCGTCTCAGCTCATGACCTCCCTCGATGCTCCGCCCCCGGCGGGCCGAGTTCTTGCCCACACAGGCCACGTGTGGTCTCAGCGGTCGGGAACCCGGCGTGGCGGCTGCGGACTGAATCCAGTGCCTCCACAGTCGGGCGGGAGCCGTGCTGCTGGCTTTTGGGGGGGGGGGGGCGTCCGCAAGAACTGGGAAGACTGGTGGGGGGTGACCAGGGGATATCCAGGGGGACACTATCTGGCAGGTCGGGTCCACGCACAGCTGGCGTGGACCGTCACGTTTTACGGCACGACCGCTGCTGGTCATCGCCGTGCTCATGCGCTGCCACGGACCCGGCCATTCTCTGGCAAATTTTTTTCACGTAAAACGCCACAGATCCTCCGCACTTAGCCTCAGAAATAGACAATCCAGACCTCTGTCTCCGGACTTATTAGCGATGGAGCGAGCATTCATGATGTGGCCAAGCAGGTTGACAATCAACCTGCTCATCCTTCCGACATGCCCACATTAAGCATGAGAAAGGCTGCTGGTCAGTCAGCCTTAATGTGGAGTTGTGCTCCTCCAATTATAACCATGTTTCTCCCTCCAACAGGGAGAGAGGGATGTCTGCGGTGCCTCGCGGACCATAGCTAAATACAGGTGAATGGATCATGAGGATGCAAGGTCTCAGAAATGGCTAGTGCAATGTCTGTGGGCGTACCTGTTTACTAATCCCTCCATGACCGTGTCCCTCTCTAACTCTGCAGTCCGAGATACCTCACCCCTCCAATTTTGGCCTCTTGCCCTGATTTTAATCGCTCTACCATGGACGGCCATGTCTTCAGTTGTCTGGGCCTAAACTCTGGCGTGTCCTCCCTGAATCTTTCGCCCTCGTCCACTGCTTCTTTAAGACGCTTCCATCAAAACGACTTCACCTGTGCTGAGATCTCCTTGTGTTGCTCGGTGTAAGGTTTTGTTTGTTCATACACCTGTGAAGCAACCCTGAGATGTTTAATTACATTGAATAGTGCAACATCAAGATGTTGTTGGGCACATTTAGCTCCATTGTTAACCCGGGGGCGGAGGGTGGTGGGTTGAGACGGACAGCGACATGAGGGGGGAGGGGGGGGGGGGGGGGGGGGGTAAAGTGCCAACGACATCACCAGCGTAAAACCTGGGCAGGTTTTAACTCCTGAGTCTCATTGGACGATCCCGATACTGTGCCATTAAGGTGGGAGGGAACCCCCATGACTGGAGGCTGTTGCCAGGCAACTGTCCTCTGGCAAGATAAGTGAGAGTAGGGGGCAGCAGGTGGAATAGTGATTGGGGGGGGGGGGGGGGGGGGGGGGGGTGGAGAGGTGTTGGGAGACAACAGTGAGGTGGGAAAGGAATTGTCCCCGACGGTCACAGAGTGTGAATGGAAGGTGTCTTTATGGGGCCAGCAGGGATTCCTGTGTCTCCACAGAGGAAAGATGTTTGGAAGGGAGCTGAACTTCCCTGCAGCATCACATCCAAGGCCAATCCAGGAATGTCGCTCATTTCACAGCTGCAAGTAAAACCGGGCTCCGAATTGTCAAACCTTGGCATCTAAACGTTTTGGGAGCACTCAAATCGCCTGCACTGACAAAGCTAGCAAGCTAGTGTCAATCTGGGTGTTAACATGGCAGGAGGAGGCACCTCCATTTTAAACCCTCTCCCTGCATCTTCCCTGTCAAACAGGTAGCGTCAAAATTGACTTTTGTGTGTGTGCGTGACGATTGTGTCATGTGTCGATTGAGTTTGAAGCACATTTATGCCTTTAACACAGAGGGAGATTGATTACTTTGTACCATACCTCGCGTGGGAGTAATATTGTTGCGCAAAATGCTGAATACAAATGGAATTCAGTGTTGAAGGGGAGCTGGGTTCACTGGTGCATTGTGTGGGAGGGAACCCCTGCAGTCCAGCACGGGGTGAAATCATTCAAACCTCAATCAAGCACAAGTTTGGGATTCCAGCGTCTGTCGCTCCTCCCACGACACGTTCTCCAAACGAGAAGACAAAAGCTCAGAAAATCCTGACCCTCGCAGATCCTTCCTGACTGTTCCACTTGCAATGAGTCCCCTGCCAAAGACGTGAGTGGAAACAGTGACGCATTTGAAAAGCCCAATAACATTTGTGAGGCCGAATCTTTTGTTTAGGTTTCTGCTGGTTGAATGGCACCACGTGGCACGACTTGGAATCTTTCATCTCCCGTCTGTGGAAATACTGATGGAGCAGAAAGGGAAGGTGGGCTCAGAAGGGCCACATCTACAAAAGTGCCAGGATGTGTGCACTGGTGACCCCTCGCCCCTGATAGAATCATAGAAAATATGCCTCCCAAAGGAAACCATCCAGTCCATCGTGCCCACGCCAATCAATGAGGACCTACCTAGCCTACTCTCCCATCCTACATAGATCCTACATACACAGAAAATAGAAGCAGGTGGAGGCCATTCAGCCCTTTGGACCTGCTCCGCTATTCATTATGATTATTCAATATCCGGTGGAAATACTGCAGTCTGTGGAAATACTGATGGAGCAGAAAGGGAAGGTGGTAATAATTCAATATTATTCATATCAATACCCCCCCCCCCCCCCATATCCCTTGATTCTTTTATCCATAAGACCTACATCTACTTCCTTCCCGTACCAGCCTCCCCGGACAGGCGCCGGAATGTGGCGACTAGGGGCTTTTCACAGTAACTTCATTGAAGCCTACTCGTGACAATAAGCGATTTTCATTTCATTTCATTTCTTGAAATTACAGAACAATTTGGTCTCAACTACTTTCTGTGGAAGTGAATTCCACAGATTGACCATTCTCTGAGTGAAGAAATTTCTCCTCACCTCAGTCCTTGAAGGTTTCCCCCTTATCCTCAAACTATGGACTTCCCCACCATCGAGAACATTTTTTCTGAATCTATCCTGTCTAATTCAGTTAGAATTTTGTAAGTTTCTATGAGATCCTCCCTCTCACTCTTCTAAACACCAATGAATATAATCCTAACTGACTTAGTCTCTCCTCATGCGAGTCTCGCAATCCAAGGAATCAGCCTGATAAACCTTCTCTGCACTCCCTCCAGAGCAAGATCATCCTTCCTCAGATAAGGACACCAAAAATGCACACAATACTCCAGGTGTGGCCTCACCAAGGCCCTATGCAGTTGCAGTGAAACATCTCTATTCCTATACTCAAATCCTCTCGCTATGAAGGTCAACATGCCTCCTTTACGGCCTGCTGTACCTAAGCACTTTTCAGCGACTAATGTACGGGGACACCGAGGTCTCACTGAGTATCCATCTCTCTCAATTTACACCAATTCAAATAATAATCTGCCTGCCTATTTTTGCTACTAAAGCGAATAACCTCACATTTATCCACATTGTACTGCATCCGTCATGTACATGCCCGCTCACTCAGCCTGTCCACTGAAGCATCTCTGCATGCTCCTCACAGCTTACCCTCCCACTCAACTTTATATCATCAAATTTGGAGATAATACGTTCAGTTCCCTCATCCAAATCATTAATATATTTTTTAAATAAATTTAGAGTACCCAATTCTTTTTTTCCAATTAGGGTCAATTTAGCATGGCCAATACACCTAATCTGCACATCTTTGGGTTGTGGAGGTGAAACCCACGCAAACAGGGGGAGAATGTGCAAACTCCACATGGACAGTGACCCAGAGCCGGGATCGAACCTGGGACCTTGGCGCCTGGAAGCAGCAATGCTAACCATTGCACCACCTTGCTGCCCATCAAATCATTAATATATAATGTGAACAGTTGGGGTCCCAGCACAGATCCCCGTGGTACCCCCACTCATCACTGCCTGCCAAGACACATTTATTCCAACACTATCTCAGTAACCCAACAGGTCACAGCCCTTCACATGGACATCCAAGTATTTTTAAACAATCTGGGGACAACCTTCAGCTGTTCGCGCCGGTGGGATATTCTGGCCCCGCCCACGGCGCATCCCCGTCGTGAGTTTCTGGCTCAAGGGATAGATTGAATGGAAAATCCAGTTGACGGCAGCGGGATCAGAAGATCCCTCCACCAGCCAACAGCGTGCCATCAGGGGCTGGCTCAGCACAGTGAGCTAAACAGCTGGCTTGTAACGAAAAACAAGGCCAGCAGCGTGGGTTCAATTCCTCGTACCGGCCTCCCTGAACAGGCGGCAGAATGTGGCGACTAGGGGCTTTTCACAGTAACTTCATTGAAGCCTACTCGTGACAATAAGCGATTATTATTATTATCTGCCAATGCAGAGAAGCAAAGGCCTGAGAATCTCGCCCAAGGTGTGAGATTTTGCCTCCACCAACCAGTCAGGCAGTGGGTTCCAGACCTCCGTCATCTCTGAGCAAACAAAATAGTTCCTCATCTCCTTTGTAATTGTCTACCAGTGATTTTAAATCTACTCCCCCCTCCCACCCCTGGGTTTCTTTGCCCCTCTGCTGAGGTAAATTGTCCACTCCTCTGTACTCTAAGCCCCTCATAATTTAACATATCCCAATTCAGCCACCCCTCAGCCTCCTCTGTTCCAAGGTAAATAACCCCTTATCCAATCTTTCCTGATGGCTAAAATCTTCCAATCCTGACAATATGCTCACCACTTTCCTTTGGACCGTCTCCAGTGCCATCATAGGGTCAAATAGTCATTACAGCCATTTGGCTCACTATGTGCGAGGGAGCAATCCCCATCATCCTCCACCTTCTCTCCATAAGAAATAGGAACAGGAATAGGCCATTCAGCCCTTCGAGCCTGCTACGCCATTTCATAGGTTTTGCTGCTGTAGAAGTCCACGAATCCTGCATTGGCGTCTCAGAAACGGAGAGTCCCGCCATGGATGATTGTTCCCAGTTTCGTTTTGGACAGAGGTGAAGATGGCTTTGAGCTCTCGCCCTCCCTGCAAGGGCAAATCTCTCTCACACACCCAGGTTGGAGGCTCTGTTCTCTGCTCAGCCGAGCTGGTGGACATTCGAGGGACACTGGACACCAAGTTCGATTAAAATCCAAGATGAGAGCTGGCTTTGAGTTGAGACAAGTGATGTTCACAAAGAACAAAAAACAAAGAAAAGTACAGCACAGGAACAGGCCCTTCGGCCCTCCAGGCCTGCGCCGACCATGCTGCCTGTCTAAACTAAAATCTTCAACACTTCCGGGGTCCGTATCCCTCTATCCCCATCCTCTATTTGTCAATATGCCTCTTAAAGGATCCAATCATTCCACTAGTTAAGCAGGGTTAGTGGTTTAAAAACCCTTCTTGCAATTTCGTGCGGAGAACTCTAGTCTTATCTCAGTGAGGTTGATAGTTTTCTGGGGGCGTTGGGAGCTAGTCAGAGTTAAACGGACCTGAGGTGGTTCGTCTGAGTGTACGCCCCGGCTAATAAAAGTTAAGGTGACTCCCCAGAGGGTATCCGACAGCCTAGGAGCCCTGCCTGAATGCTCCATCCGCAGAACTTTGTTAACAATCCAACTAGCGGTTTCAACGCTCCCCGCCCTAAGAGAGCTGGCTACGACAATTTCAGTGTCAGCAACAAGTACACACATCTCTCTATATTCCATTTTAATCTCTATAATTTGACCCCTTTTACGTCCCCTTGAGGGTAGGACGATAAAGGGTAGAGAAATAGATTAGCTAGCTGATATTCTATTATGATTATTGCATGCCTTACCTCTTTTGATTTTATAAATAAACAGTTATTGTGTTTTACTCACAAATCTGGTGCCTGTGAGTCACTGGAGCAGCCAAGTGTCAAAGATCTCAGAACCTTGATGCACATTATTGGTTAATTCATTAGTGTTGGAACTACGAGACCTCTGGGACTGGAATTGACCTTGTACTAACCCCGGATGTTGTAACATAGGGATTATTATAACAGATATGTGTTACAGGAAGTGTTACTGGCAGGAGAAGGTGCTAGTAGTTGCATAAAGGTAAGACAATATCTAATATTCCCCTGGTAGGCCACAGCGGCCAGGCCTCTGGCACTGAGCCTGGCCCTGTGGCTGAGAAGGGAAGTGGGGGGAACAGAAAAGCAATAGTGATAGGAGACTCAATGGTCATGGGAACGGGATAGGAGATTCTGTGGTCGCGAACGAGACTCCCAGAAGGTATGTTGCCTCCCAGGTGCCAGGGTCAGGGATGTCTCGGATCGAGTCTACAGGATTCTTAAGGGGGAGAAACCAGAAGCTGTGGTGCACATTGGCACCAACAACATAGCTGAGAAAAGGGATGAGGATCTAAAAAGTGATTTTAGGGAGTTAGGTTGGAAGCTAAAGAACAGGACGAGCAGAGTAGAAATCTCAGGATTGCTACCGGTGCCACGTGCAAGTGAGGGAAGGAACAGAGAGCGAGTGCTGCTGGACACGTGGCTGCAGGGCTGGTGCAGGAGGGATGGCTTCAGATATGTAGATCATTGGGATGCCTTCTGGGGAAGATGGGACCTGTACACGAGGGACGGGTTACACCTAAACAGGAAGTGCACCAATATCCTGGGCGGGAGGTTTGCTAGAGCTCTTCGGGAGGGTTTAAACTAGTTTGGCAGGGGGATGGGAACCAGAGCTACGGATCAGAATATAAGGTAGCTGTTGAACAGGCAGAAATAGTATGCAGAGAGTCTGTAAGGAAGGATAGAGAAAAGGCAAAGTTGTACTCAGTAAAATGGGTTAAAGTGTGTCTGTTTCAATGCAAGGAGTGTCAGGAATAAGGGAGATGCGTTTAGAGCATGGATCAGTACTTGGAAGTACGATGTTGTGGCCATTACGGACACATGGATTTCGGAGGGGCAGGAATGGTTGTTAGATGTTCCGGGGTTTAGATGTTTTAAGAAGAATAGGGAAGGAGGTAAAAGAGGAGGAGTGGCACTGTTAATTAGAGAGTGCATCACAGCTGCAGAAAAGGAGGTAGTTGAGGATGGGTTGTCTACTGAGTCAGCATGAGTGGAAGTCAGAAACAAGAAAGGAGCAGTCACTTTATTGGGAGTTTTCTATTGACCCCCAATAGCAGCAGAGAGATGGAGGAACAGATTGGATGGCAGATCTTGGAAAGGTGCAGAAGTAACAGAGTTGAATATTGACTGGAACCTCCTTAGTGCAAATGGTTTGGATGGAGCAGATTTTGTCAGGTATGTACAGGAAAATCCCTGACTCAATATGTAGATAGGCCGACTAGAAGGAAGGCCATATTGGATTTGGTGCTCGGCAACGAACCAGGCCAGGTGTCAGATGTCTCATTAGGAAAGCATTTTGGTCACAGTGACCACAACTCCTTGACCTTTACCATAGTCATGGAGAGGGATAGGAACAGACAGTATGGGAAGCTATTTAATTGGGGGAGGAGAAATTATACTGCTATTAGACAGGAGCTGGGGAGCATAAATTGGGAACAGATGTTCTCAGGGAAATGCACAACAGTAATGTGGGGGCTGTTTAAGGAGCACTTGCTGCGAGGCTGGATTGTTTTGTCCCACTGAGACAAGGAAGGAATGGTAAGGTGAAGGAGCCTTGGATGACAAGAGAAGTGGAGCTTCTAGTCAAGAGGAAGAAGGACGGTTACGTATGGTTGAGGAAGCAAGGATCTGGCACGGCTTTAGAAGGTTACAAGGTAGCCATGAAGGAATTCAAAAATGGACATGGGAGAGCTCGAAGGGGGCATGAAAAAGCCCTGGCAGGAAGGATTAGGGAATTCCCAAAGCATTCTACACTTGTGTGCAAAATAACAGAATGATCAGAGTGAGAGTAGAGCCGCTCAGGGATAGTGGAGGGAACTTGTGTCTAGAGTCTGAGGACACAGGGGAGGCCCTAAATGAGTATTTTGCTTCAGTATTCACTAGAGAGAAGGACTTTGTTGCTCATGAGAACAGTGTGAACCAGGTTAATAGGCTCAAACAGGTTGATATTAAGAAGGAGGATGTGCTGGAAATTTTGAAAAGCATCAGGATAGATAAGTCCCCTGGGCCAGACGCATATACCCAAGGTTTCTATGGGAAGCAAGGGAAGAGATTGCTGGCGACGATCTTTGCATCCTCACTCTCCACTGGATTAGTACGGATGGTGATGTCTAGCACGAGGGGCCATAGCTTTAAATTGAGGGGAGATAGATATAGAACAGATGTCAGAGGTAGGTTCTTTACTCAGAGAGTAGTAAGGGCATGGAATGCCCTTCCTGCAACAGTAGTGGACTCGCCAACATTAAGGGCATTCAAATGGTCATTGGATAGACATATGGATGATTAGGGAATAGTGTAGATGGGCTTCAGAGTGGTTTCACAGGTCGGCGCAACATCGAGGGCCGAAGGGCCTGTACTGTGCTGTAATGTTCTATGTTCTATTGGAGAGAGGCTAATGTTGTTCCGCTGTTCAAGAAAGGGAATAGGGAAATCCCTGGGAATTACAGACCAGTCAGTCTTACGTCTGGGGTGAGCAAAATACTGGAAAGGATTCTGAGAGGTAGGGGGCAGGTTACTCCGATCCCCCACCGGGCCGGAGAATCGCTGAGGGGTGGCGTGAATCTCGCCCCGACGCCGGCTGCCGGATTCTCCGGTGCCAGTTTTTCAGCGAGGGCGGGAATCACACCGCGCCGGTCGGGGGTCATTGGCAGTGCCCCCCCCCGGTGATTCTCCGGCCCGCGATGGGCCAAGTTGCCGCCCATTTTCGGCGGGTCCTGCTGGCATAAAATACGCCAGGTCCGTACCAGTGGGACTTGGCTCTGCGGATGGCCTGCCGGGTACTCAGGGGGTTGTTGCCTGGTATGGAGGACATTAGCTATGATCAGAGGTTGAATGAACTCGGTTTGTTCTCACTGGAATGACGGAGGTTGAGGGGTGACCTGATAGAGGTCTACAAAATAATAAGGAGCATAGACAGAGTGAATAGTCAGAGACTTATTCCCAGGGTAGGGGGGTCAATTACTAGGGGGCATAGGTTTAAGGTGCGAGGGGCAAGATTTAGAGGAGATGTACGAGGCACGATTTTTACACCGAGGATAGTGGTGCCTGGAACTCACTGCCGGCGGAGGTGGTGGAAGCAGGAATGATAGTGACGTTTAAGGGGCATCTTGACAAATACATGAATAGGTTGGGAATAGAGGGTTACGGACCCCAGAAGTGTGGAAAGATTTTAGTTTAGACAGGCAGCATGGTCGGCGCAGGCTTGGAGGGCTGAAGGGCCTGTTCCTGTGCTGTACTTTTCTTTATTCTTTGTTTGTTCTTTGTATACAGAGTGGTGGGTTTGTGGAATGCACTGTCAGCAGAGGTGGTGGAGTCAGAGTCATTAGGGACATTTAACTGACTCTTGGACAGGCACGTGGACAGCAGTAAATTGAAGGGGTTGAGGTTAGGTTGATCTTAGATTCGGATAAATGGTCGGCACAACATCGTGGGCCGAAGGGCCTGTACTGTGCAATACTGTTCTAAGTTCTCTGACATTCAATGTCCTTCCCATCACTGAATCCCCCACGATCAATATCTTAGGGGTTACCATTGGACTAGTCAGAAAGGGAGGCGGTGGCGTAGTGGTATTGTCACTGGTCTTATAAACCAGAGACCCAGAGTAATGCTCTGGGGACCCAGGTTCAAATCCCACCACTGCAGATGGTGAAATTTGAATTCAATAAATAAAAATCTGAAATTAAAAGTCTAACGATGACCATGAAACCATTGTTGATTGTCGTAAAAACCCATCTGGTTCACTAATGTCCTTCAGGGAAGGAAATTTGTCATCCTTACCTGGTCTGACCTACATCTGATCCAGACCCACAGCAATGTGGTGGACTCATAACTGCCCTCTCAAGGGCAATTAGGGATGGGCAATAAATGCTGGCACAGTCAGTGATGCCCACATCCCATGAATAAATGAAAAAAGGTAAATACTGTGGCTACCAGAGCAGGTCAGAGGCTGGGAATTATCTGACAAGCAACTCATCCCCTGTCCACCATCTACAAGGCACAAGTCAGGAGTGTAATGGAATACTCTCCACTTTCCGGATCAGTGCAGTTCCAACAATACTCAAGAAGCTCGACACCATACAGGACAAAGCAGCCCGCTTGATTGGCACCCCTTAAACAAATATTCAACCACCAATGCACAGTAGCAACAGCACGTACCATCCACAAGATGCATTGCAGGAACTTACCAAGGCTCCCTCAGCAGCACTTTCTAAACACACAACCACTGCCATCTAGAAGGACAAGAGCAGCAGAAATGAAAATGAAATGAAATGAAAATCGCTTATTGTCACGAGTAGGCTTCAATGAAGTTACTGTGAAAAGCCCCACATTCCGGTGCCTGTCCGGGGAGGCTGGTACGGGAATCGAACCGTGCTGCTGGCCTGCTTGGTCTGCTTTCAAAGCCAGCGATTTAACCGAGTGAGCTAAACCAGCCCCTGGGAATACCTGGGAAGAGTACCACCTGGAGAGACCCCTCCAAGTCACTCATATCCAGATTTGGAAATATGTCGGTCGTTCCTTCACTGTCGCCGGGGCACAATCCTGGAACTCCTTCCCTAACAGCACCATGGATGTACCTACACCACATCATAGAATTTACAGTGCAGACGGAGGCCATTCAGCCCATCGAGTCTGCACCGGCTCTTGGAAAGAGCATCCTACCCAAGGTCAACAACTCCACCCTATCCCCATAACCCAGTAACCCCACCCAACACTAAGGGCAATTTTGGACTCTAAGGGCAATTTATCATGGCCAATCCACCTAACCTGCATATCTTTGGACTGTGGGAGGAAACCGGAGCACCCGAAGGAAACCCACACAAACACGGGGAGGATGTGCAGACTCCGCACAGACAGTGACCCAAGCCGGAATCGAACCTGGGACCCTGGAGCTGTGAAGCGATTGTGCTATCCACAATGCTACCATGCTGCCCATGGACTGCAGCTGGTGAAGAAGACAGCTCACTACCACCTTCTGAAGGCAGTTAGAGATGGGCAACAAACACTAGTCTCACCAGCAAAGGCCACATCTAATAAAGAATGAATTTTTAAAAATCAGAGAGTGTTAATGGTAGAATAGAGGTCAGTGACAGTAGAACTAACAAACACGTGAGAGACAGCCCGTTGCAGTGCTGCATTGGGACAAAAAAATGTTTTGAATATTAAAAAATGGTCAAGATGGAGGAGAAAGACCACAGCCTAAAGTTGTTGAACTCAACACTGTGTCTGGAAGGCTTTAACGCGTCAAACGGGAAGAGAAGTCGCTGTTGATCTAGATTGCATTGGGATTCACTGGAGCGTTGCAGTTAGCAGACGAAGGACGGACATGTGGGCATGAGAGTTAAAGAGAAACGATTTTACTGGTTGGGGAATTGAGAACAAAGGGAGGGGGGGATGCATCATCTAAAAACCAGTGACCAGCATCCCCAGAGTGAAAGTAGGCAACGCTTGTACACACAACAGGTGCTGGGAGTTTGAAACCCTCTCTCCTCCTCAAATGGTTGTTGATTCAAAATCAGTGGTTCATTTTAAATCCGAGAGCAATAGATTTTTGTTCACTCTGACACGGAGGGACACGAGGCAAAGACGGATATCTGAAGTTAGGTAACAAATCAGCAACTGAAGGCGGAACAAGCCTGAGGGAGTCTGCGGTCAATGCCTACTTTCCTATTTTGCCATTTGCCACTTCCAGTAAACTGATATTAAAAGACTTTATTGCCAAGGCAACATAGGGAGAGGGTAATCTGGGAGAGCTTCTGCTCTAACTCGAAGCAAAGTAAAACAGATGTACCATTTGGTTCTGTTGTCGTCAGTTAACAAACAAATTGCACATTTCACCAGACTGGGTAAGCAATCTGTTTGTAATTCCCACTGGCATATCAGAAGCATAGCTCCATTTACAATGGGTGCAATTTACAGACGTATAAATGCGCATACTTATTCTTCACAGAGTGGAAAACCCATTAGGCAGAGAACTACGTCGCATATTCCCACCGCACTAATGGAAAACTCTAAAGATCTCCGTGATAGAAACAGCAAAGACAGACTGCCAACGCAACCACAACACAAGGAAATGAGCTACTAAATGTTCCTTTCAGCCTGCTGTGTGTGTACTTGCTTACTGGGAACAAAAAAACACGATGAGAATAACTGGGCTGTCATCTCAAACCAGTGCAAACAAATGATGATGCTTAATCCTTACCAGATGAATGCAATGACTATTGGATTTACTCAGTCATTTATTGCAAGCAGATAGGCCAGAGCAGGAAGATGATGTTGCCCAAGAAAAAAAGACTTCAGACCGTAAGATGTAGGAACAGCAGGAGGCCATTTGGTCCATTGAGTCTGCTCACCATTCAATGAGATCATGACTGATCTAATATAACCCCCAACTCCACTTTCCCACCTTATCCCCCCCCCCAATAACCTGTCCATAAGACCATAAGGCATAGGAGCAGAATTAGGTCACTCGGCCCATCGAGTCTGCTCCGCCATTCAATCATGGCTGATATTTTCTCATCTCCATTCTCCTGCCTTCTCCCCATAACCCCTGATCCCCATATTAATCAAGAACCTATCTATCTCTGTCTTAAAGACACTCAGTGATTTGGCCTCCGCAACCTTCTGCGGCAAAGCGTTTCACAGATTCACCACCCTCTGGCTGAAGAAATTCCTCCTCATCTCTGTTTTAAAGGATTGTCCCTTTAGTCTGAGATGGTGTCCTCTGCTTCTACTTTTTCCTACAAGTGGAAACATCCTCTCCACGTCCACTCTCTCCAGGCCTCGCAGTATCTTGTAAGTTTCAATAAGATCCCCCTCATCCTTCTAAACTCCAATGAGTACAGACCCAGAGCCCTCAACCATTCCTCATACGACAAGTTCTTCATTCCAGGTCTATCTCATCCTTGAACATACCCAACAACCCAGCCTCTACTGCTCTCTGCGGTAAAGAATTCCACAGATACACTACCCTCTGAGGGAAAAAAGGCAGAAAGTTAAAAGACAGGATCTCAAGGGTTGTAATCTCGGGATGACTCCCTGTGCCACGTGCCAGTGAGGCTAGAAATAGGAAGATAGAGCAGCTAAACATGTGGCCAATCAGCTGGTGGTAGGGGCGTTTCAGTTATCTGGACCACGGGGAGCTCCTCCGGGGCAGGTGTTATCTGTCTAAGAAGCACGGGTTGCATATAAACTGGAGAGGCATAAATATCCTGGCCGTGAGGTTTGCTAGTGCCACATGGGCGGGTTTAAACTAGTATGGCAGGGGGGTGGGTACCGGAGCAATAGGTCAGAAGGTGAAAATATTGAGGGAGAACTAGGAAATAAGGTCAGTATGTCTCTGAGGAAGCGCAGACAGGGAGATGTTGCTGAAAACAGCGGGACTGGTGGCCTGATGTGCATATGTTTCAATGCAAGAAGTATAACAGGTAAGGCAGATGAATTTAGAGCTTGGATTAGTATCTGCAACTATGATGTTGTTGCCATTACAGCGACCTGGTTGAGGGAAGGACAGGATTAGCAGCTAAACGTTCCAGGATTTAGATGTTTCAGGCAGGATAGAGGGGGAGGTAAAAGGGGTGGAGGAGTTGTGCTACTGGTTATGGAGAATATCACAGCTGTACTGCGGGAGGACATCTCAGAGGGCAGTTAGGCTATATGGGTAGAGATGAGGAATAAGAAGGGTGCAGTCACAATGTTGGGAGTTTACTGCAGGCCTCCCAACAGCCAGCAGGAGATAGAGGAGCAGATAGGTGGACAGATTTTGGAGAAGAGTAAAAACAACAGGGTTGTTGTGATGGGAGACTTTAACTTCCCCAATATTGACTGGGACTCACTTAGTGCTAGGGGCTTGGACGGGGCAGAGTTTGTAAGGAGCATCCAGGAGGGCTTCTTATAACAATATGTAGATAGTTCAACTAGGGAATGGGCTGTACTGGACCTGGTATTGGGGAATGAGCCCGGCCAGGTGGTCGAAGTTTCAGTAGGGGAGCATTTCGCGAACAGTGACCACAATTCAGTAAGTTTTAAAGTGCTGATGGACAAGGATAAGAGTGGCTGAGGGTGAATGTGCTAAATTGGGGGAAGGCTATTTATAACAATATTAGGCGGGAAATGAAGAATCTAGATTGAGGGCGGATGTTTGAGGGTAAATCAACATCTGATATGTGGGACGCTTTCATATGTCAGTTGAAAGAAATTCAGGACCGGCATGTTCCTGTGAGGAAGAAGGATAAATATGGCAAATTTCGGGAACCTTGGATGATGAGAGATATTGTAGCACTTGTCAAAAAGAAAAAGGAGGCATTTATCAGGGCTAGAACGCAGGAACATAAGGGAAGTAGGAAGGAATTTTTTTTTCCAATTAAGGGGCAATTTAGCATGTTCAATCCACCTACCTTGCACATCTTTGGGTTGTGGGGGCGGAACCCACACAAACATGGGGAGAATGTCCAAACTCCACACAGACAGTGACCCAGAGCCGGGATCGAACCTGGGACCTCGGCGCCATGAGGCAACAGGGCTAACCCACTGCGCCATCGTGCTGCCCTAAGTGGGAAGGAACTTAAATGAGGAGTCAGGAGGGCTAAAAGGGGGAACGTAAAGTCATTAGCAAACAGGGTTAAGGAAAATCCCAAGGCTTTTTACACGTACATAAAATGCAAGAGGGTAGCCAGGGAAAGGGTTGGCCCACTGAAGGACAGGGGAGGGAATCTATGTGTGGAGCCAGAGGAAATGGGTGAGGTACTAAATTAATATTTTGCATCAGTATTCACCAAAGAGAAGGAATTGGTGGATGTTGAGTCTGGAGAAGGGTGTGTAGATAGCCTGGGTCACATTGGGATCCAAAAAGACGAGGTGTTGGGCGTCTTGAAAAATATTAAGCAGGATAAGTCTCCAGGGCCTGATGGGATCTACCCCAGAGCACTGAAGGAGGCAAGAGAGGAAATTGCTGAGGCCTTGACAGAAATCTTTGGATTATCACTATCTTCAGGTGATGTCCCGGAGGACTGGAGAATAGCACAGCACAGGAACAGGCCCTTCGTCCCTCCAACCCTGCGCCGACCATGCTGCCCGTCTAACCTAAAATCCTCTGCACTTCCTGGGTCCATATCCCTCTATTCCCATTCTATTCATGTATTTGTCAAGATGTCCGTTAAACGTCACTAAAGTCCCTGCTTCCACCACCTTCTCCGGCAACGAGTTCCAGGCACCCACTACCCTCTGTGTAAAAAACATGCCTCGTACATCTCCTCTAAACCTTGCCCCTCGCACCTTAAACCTATGCCCCCTAGTAATTGACTCCTCTACCCTGGGGAAAAGCCTCTGACTATCCACTCTGTCTATGCCCCTCATAATTATGTAGACCTCTATCAGGTTGCCCCTCAACCTCCTTCATTCCAGTGAGAACAAACCAAGTTTATTCAACCTCTCCTCATAGCTAATGCCCTCCATACCAGGCAACATCCTGGTAAATATCTTCTGCACCCTCTCTAAAGCCTCCACAACCTTCTGGTGGTGTGGCGACCAGAATTTAACACTACACTCCAAGTATTGCCTAACTAAGGTTCCATACAGCTGCAACATGACTTGCCAATTTTTATACTCAATGCCCCGGCCAATGAAGGCAAGCATGCTGTATGCCTTCTTGACTACCTTCTCCACCGTGTTGTCCCTTTCAGTGACCTGTGGACTTGTACAGCTAGATCTCTCTGACTGTCAATACTCTTGAGGGTTCTACCATTCACTGTGTGTTCCCTATCTGTATTAGACCTTCCAAAATACATTACCTCACATTTGTCCGGATTAAACCCCATCTGCCATCTCTCCGCCCAAGTCTCCAAATGATCTAAATCCTGCTGTATCCTCTGACAGTCCTCATCGCTGTCTGCAACTCCACCAATCTTTGTGTTGTCTCCAAACTTACTGATCAGACCAGTTACATTTTCCTCCAAATCATTTATATATACTATGAACAGCAAAGGTCCCAGCACTGATCCCTGCGGAACACCACTAGTCACAGCCCTCCAATCAGAAAAGCATCCTTCCATTGCTACTCTCTGCCTTCTATGACCTAGCCAGTTCTGTATCCATCTTGCCAGCTCACCTCTGATCCCGTGTGACTTCACCTTCTGTACGAGTCTGCCATGAGGGACCTTGTCAAAGGCCTTATTGAAGTCCATATAGGCAACATCCACTGCCCTACCTACATCAATCATCTTTGTGACTTCCTCGAAAAACTCTATCAAGGTAGTGAGACACGACCTCCCTTTCACAAAACCATGCTGCCTCTCACTAATATGTTCACTTGTTTCCAAATGGGAGTTGATCCTGTCTCGAACAATTCTCTCCAGTAATTTCCCTACCACTGACGTGGGCCTCCAGGGCATATGTTGGGCTTCCCCTCCCTCCCTACCCCACTCCACCCCCAACTCCTCCCCCCACCGATAAACGAATGGATGGACTTCCTAACACCGATGCCATCAGGCGGTGCTGGAAAAGGCGGAGGGCAGACTGGAGACACAGGAGACGACAATCAGGGAACTGGATAAGGCTGCGAACGACCAGAGCAACCGGAATACCTCACTGGAGATGGAGATGGCAAGGTTGATGGCAACAGAAGGGGCACTGAAAGTGAAGGTTGAAGACCAAGAGAACTAGCCGCGCCATCAAAACCTCCACATTGTGGGCTTACTGGAGGGTACCGAGGGCAGGAACCCTACGTAGTATGTGGCTCAGATGCTGGGCAAGCTGGTTGTAGGGAAAAGCTTCCCCAAACCCCCAGAAATGGACAGAGCCCACAGGGCGCTCCATCTGTCAAAGTAATGCAAGGCTGACTGATGCACAATCAATGGACACGAAATATAGATGAAGTCCGAACGATAGGCTTTAATACACAAGAAGTGGACCCGGCAGCTGACGTACAGAAGAATGGCAGACTGCCGGGGAACACGGGTTCTTATACCCCGCCTCATAGGCGGAGCTACCTACCTCTCAGCCAATCGGCTGGGAGGCACATAACATACCTGGGCCAATGGGCAGCGAGTCCTCTGCACCAATGGCAGCTCACACTCCCAGGTACCGTAATACCCCTAGTCATACTACCACACTGACACAGGGGCTCTTTGATCAAATGTTATTGACATGTGCACATGGAGGGCAATTCCAGTGGGATGCACTGGTATTACTCAAAATTAATCGAGTGAGCAGAAACATTTATTGTTTGATTAACCAATAGAATTTGTAATTGCATTCTAATCCTTCATTTGCATGTCACATACACCAATAATATCACAGTTAAGCTTTCATTTTGAACCAATGAAGGACAGTAGCTCTCGCCAATAGAAAACAGGGCAAATGGACCAAGAGAAACACTAGCACTTTTAATCCTGCTTTTGCATATTTATCTTCCCTTTCTGACTTGCAGCTTAGGGTAGTTTACAAAAAAGCGCACCCTTGTTACGGCTACTTCCATTATTCTGTCTCCACAGACTTGGGTCATTCACTAAGAACAGTTTTATTATGGATTCCATTCTAACTTATGTCCTTCGATTCTCCAGGATATTATGGATTTCGCACTGACTCATGTCCCTTGCCAGGAAACAGTATATCATGGATTCCACACATCCAAAGCCCAAAGCCGGGGGCCAATTTTAAGAGGACAGCCTTTACCACAACGAGAATGGTTACGGACCACAGGGAAGGTACGTCATGGTCAGCGGTGTCCTGGGACACCAATGATCCTCGTAAACATGTACCCTCCCATCTGGGACTTTGCGGAATTCATAAAGAAAACCATATCAGAAATCCCCGACATAGATTCCCATTGACTCATCATTGTGGGAGGGGAGGGGAGGGGGCATTTTAACTGTGTACAGGACCCATGGACAGGCAGATCAAATCCCAATCAGGGAAAAGATCAAACATGGCAAAGGAATTGAACGCTTTTATGGAACAGATGGAGGCAGTGGACCCATGAAGGTTCTCACACCCAGGGCAGAATGAGTTCTCCTTCTCCTCCCAGGCGCACAGGGTATACACAAGGATCAACTTCTTCATAGTTGGGAAAGTGCTGCTTCCAAGTATTATAAGAGCAGAGTACTCCGCAATCGTAATCTTTGACCACGCTCCACACTATGTGCATGTGAGGCTAGAGACAGATTGGGTACAATGCTGCCCATGGAGGCTGGACATGGTCCTCCTGGCCGATAAGGCATTCTGTGAACGGATATCACAGGCCATAGACGGTACGTTACCAACAACCAACATGAGAAGGTCTCACCCTCCATGTTCTGGGATGCACTGAAAGCTTTGATAAGGTGGGGGGAGTACAAGGTGCGCAAAGATAGGAAGGAGAGGGTGGCTAGGCGAGAGCTGGTTGACACAGGTGAGCCACGGGACACAGGAAAATGAAAGGGGGAGAGGGAAGGGGAGTGTGCGGGGGGGGGGTTGTGGATGAAGAGGGGGAGAGAGGGGCGAAGGCTAAACAGAACATGACGGAGAAGGGGGAAAGCTGCAGGGGACTTGTCCGAGGGCAAACCAAACTGTAAATACCCATTTGTAAATACGTGCTCTGGCCACATTGGGGATTGTAAAATATGTGTGCCGTCCGAAGAGGGGTCACGGGCACAGTTGTAGGGAAGACACTGGCTTGTAATGTGTTGGTTTCTGTTTCTCTTTTATACCCCTTTTTGGCACAGTTTTCTAATTTATGGCTTATGAATTGTTGAATATAAAGTAAGAAAATCCAATAAAAACATTTTCAAAAATCAAAGTAAGATCTACCTTTCTCTGGTGCAGAAACGCGTGGGTCCGCACTGCCTTGTGCTCCACCATCATTATTTCTTTACTCAGCGGATGTGGGCCAGCATTTGTTGCCCACCCCTAATTGCTCTTGAATGTGGTGGTTTGCTGGGCCATTTCAGAGGGCATTTAGGAGTCAACCACATTGCTGTGGGTCTGGAACATGTAGGCCAGAGCAGGTAAGGACGGCAGATTTTCTTCCCTAAAGGAGCTTAGTGAACCAGACGGTTTTACAGCTTGGTAGTGGTGGGATTCGAACCCACGTCTCCACAGCATTACTCTGGGTCTCTGGATTACTAGTCCAGTGACAATATCACTGTGCTGCTGCCTCCTCTATGTAGATGTTGAACGAAACTCAGATGACTGTCAAGGACAGCCAATGTCTTGTACAGCCTTCCATCTTGGTATTTCTGTCAACAGAATCAAAGACAGCCTTAAAGGATTGCGTTTCCTGTTAATGGGCACAGGTCTGAGCATGGTTTCACGTCAGCGTGCTTCAGTGCGCGTCCATGGACTACAGAGATGTGCTTCTTTTCCACAGTGGAATTCACCAAAAAAATGGCTGAACCAGTGTAAACTATGAAAGAAATTCCAAATGTAAATTATGACCATCGTAATTCATGTCTCCGCGAGCTTTTGCACTAAACATACCATGCTGAGAGCTGTCCCTGCCCACAAAACAGGCCATTATCCCAAATCAAATGGTGGTCCGCCCACTCTCACTAAAGTTGTTTACATTTTGTGACCATCCCATTTTCAGCTGCATTAATCAAACTGTCCCAAGATGTTATTCCTAAATATATCTAAGAATTAATTTTAATGCAAGCATTTTTATTTCTTATAAGTTAGGTTCTAAAACCCCGCTTCTTCCAAGAAAGATCTTGCAAAATGCGAATGATTTTGAACAGGAACTTGATCCAAAATAAAAGTAATTCTGAAAACTGGCACAATTCTGAGAGATATTTGCGTCTCTTATCCATGACAACCTTTCCTCGTTTGCAGGATATCCTCTCGAGCTGAACATTTGTTGCTATTGACTTTGTTTGTGGATGTTAACCTCAGCAGATCAGAGTGACTGTGAACCGCTCCCTGTATGGATAGTGGGTTATTGTTTCTGACTGAGCTCCTGTCTCATTTGCCAGGTTTTTCGAATTGGGCTTCCTGATTCCTTTATACTTTCACTCCAGAGGTTCCTGAAGCCAGATTCCATTGTGCTTTTTCAGAATAATCCGAAGCATCTGATCAGCAAGAGAAACTCACTGGGCAGGATTCTCCATTCCTGCGTCTAAGTTCTGATGCCAAGGGAGGATCCGTGGTGATTCACGACGGAAAGATCGGTGGCACACCCGCACCTATTCCGCGTGGGGTTCGCACCGGCACCGCGGAATGTGCAAAGAACGGTGAGAGAATCGCCGGGTATGTGCTGGACATACGCAGGGCTGACAAGCTGCAGCCGTGCGTACGCCTACAGCCCCCACACGTGCACCGATTGCGCCGGAAAAGATGGCGCTGGTTGTGCTGGACCGCGTACCCGTCCACCCTGACCCCACAGCCCACCTGCTGGCCACCCCGCATTACTCATCCCTGCCCTGGCAGAAGCCCCCCCCCCCCCCCACCCCCGGATAGTGGCACAGCTCTCGGAAGAGTATGGCGGTGCTGGAGACTGTCCGTGCGCCATCTCTCTCTCTCTCCACAGCCGTCACACCAGGCTCACGGCCGCTGAGACCACACGTGGTCCGCGCCGTCGGGAACCCGGCCCGATAATGAGATTCAAACGGGCTTGCAACTGCGCGCACGTCTCGATGACGGCAATTTGGGGGGGGGGGGGGGCGTAGCATCGTGACCCGGCATCAAACCGCTGCCTGCCACAATTTCGGCATCGGGAGCCATTCCCCGCCCGTCATTCCTGATTTCGACATCGAGCGACGGAGAATCCCGCCCATTTTGTTTCAATATTCTTTCATGCTTCGCTGGCTCGGCCAGCTTTTATTGCCCATCACTAATTGCCCTGAAACTGAGAGGCCTGATGGTCCATTTAAAGTCAACTATATTGCTGTGGGTCTGGTGTCACACATAGGCCAGACCAGGTAAGGATGGCAGATTTCCTTCCCTAAAGGACATGACGTCTTTAAGGTAGTACAGCGGCCCAAGGTGCTGCACAGTTATATTATCAGACAACATCTGACACCCAGGCGTGTGAGGGGATAGCAGGTGAGGTGGGTAAAAACTGGATTTTAAAGAGCATCGTCAAGGAGGTCATAGAGGTGGCTGGGTCTCGGAAAGGAATTCCAGAGCCGAGAGACAGGGAAGTGGAAGGCACCTGGTCATGGGAGGCAATGAAAATTAGGGATGCACAAGGGGCCAGAATTGGAAGAAAGCTCAGTCCTCAGAGGGCTGTAGGACGAGAGGTGTTTGGGAGGAGAGAGGACATGAAGAGATTTGAATGCAGGGATGAGAAATTTAAGACTGAGTCTATGTTGGGCCCATGGTCAATAGCCAGGTGTGATGGTTAAAGGGGATTTTGCGCGTGTTAGTCACCAGGGTCTTTGGATGAGCTCAGGTTTCTAGATGGTAGAAGATGAGAGGCTGTTCAAGGCGACATCGGAGGTAAAATTCTGAGGTAACCAAAGTGAGGATGTGGGTTTCTACGGCACATGGGCAGTGGCAGGGCCTGGGATATTACCAGAGGTGGAACTGGGGATGGCACAATGGCACAGTGGTTAGCACTGCTGCCTCACAGCGCCAGAGACCCAGGTTCAATTCTGACCTCGGGTGACTGTGCGGAGTCTGCACATTCTCCCCATGTCTGCGTGGGTTTCCTCCGGGTGCTCCGGTTTCCTCCCACAGTCCAAAGATGTGCAGGTTAGGTGGATTGGCCGTGCTAAATTACCCCTTAGTGTCCAATGATGTGCAGGTTCGGTGGGGTTACAGGGATAGGGTGGGGGAGTGTGCCTAGTTAGGGTAGTCTTTCAGAAGGTTGGTGCAGACTCAATGGGCCGAATGGCCTCCTTCTGCACTGTAGGAAATCTATGGAATCCTAATTCTATGGGCGATCTTGTAGATGAAGAGGTGAGATAGGAGCAGATCGGAGGTTATGTCGGTCTGTTTCAAGCCTCAGACAGTGGCCGAGATGGGTATGGGTTTGTTGACTTAAGAATGGAGTTTGTAGAGCAGGACATGGGGAAGGGGGTGTGGGGCTCAGAGACTATTGGTGGGATTCTCTGGGAATTGGTGGGGCGGGCAGAAACGGCGCAGTGGAGTGGCGGGAACCGCTCCGGCGTCGGGCCGGCCCAAAGGTGCGGAATCACCTAGGACGGCGCCGGAGTGGTTTGTGCCCCACCGGCTGGCGTGGAAGGCCTTTGGCGCCACGCCAACCGGGGCTGAAGCGACACCGCTGGCTGGTGTGGGCCCACGCATGCGCAGATGGATTCACCTTTGCGCCGGCCATTTCGGAGGCTTATACGCCAGCACGTAGGAATAGAGTGCACCCACGGCACAGGCCCGCCCGTGGATTTGTGGGCCCTGACCGCGGGCCAGGCCACCATGGGGGAACCTCCCGGGGGCCAGATCCCCCCGTGAACCCCCAAGAACCCTGGAGCCCGCCATCGCCACTAGGTCCTACCGGTAAGGGACCAACTCCAATCTACGCCAGCGGGACCGGCATAGAACGTGTGGGTCTTCGTCCCATCGCGGGTCGGAGAATCGCCGGGGGGGGGGGATGCTGCCCGCAGTCGCTGACTGGCGCGCTTCCCCGCCAAATCTCCGGCGCCCCCGGCGGTTCTCCGACCAGGCGGGATGTCGGAGAATCCCACCCAATGGCTTCTGTCTTCTCAATAATTAATTGGCAAAAATTTCTGTTCATCCGATATTAAAGCAGCAGAGACTTTGGAAAGTTGGTGAAGGGGGGCGGTGACTGTATATGTGGAAGCTAAAGTTCTATTTTTAGATGCTGTTGACAAAAGGAAGCAGATGGAAAATGAGAAAGAGAAGGGCTGAGGTTGTGTGCCACAGGGTCCCACAAACGGCAACGTGGTGATGACCAGGTCATCTGTGATATTAGTTGGGAAAGAAATATTCAGCAGGGGAAACTCTCCTGTCCATCTTCAGGCAGTGGCATTTCTTTTCCATTCATCTTAGAGAGCAGGTAAGGGCTGGGTCTCTTATCTCATGCAAAACGAAGTTACCGGCCACGTGGAATGGGTCCTAATCTCTCGGAATTTTGAGGAGCTGCTGAAAGAAACGAATAATGAAACAGAGCACTCTTTTGAGAACACAATCAATCCACTAAGAACAGTTCCTGAGCGAGTATACGCACTGCAGTATTTGCCAAGCGTGTCAGTCCATTTGCCAGCTCAAGCTACAGTATTTCACTATGAAAAAGAAAGACTGACAGGTGTTAACATCACACAACTACCGATTATACTTTCTTGGCCACGAGATTGTTTCCGATGTAACTTTCTCTCAACCGTACTGGAGCAGGACATCTGCTAAAATATACGGGGTTGGCGCCAAGACCACTGAATAATCTTCCCAGTGAAACGACTGAAAACTAAGGGAGGAATGCAAAGCATTCAGAAGAGACGGAGCAATAACACGATTGTGATATTACTGCAAAATCACTTGCAGCTTAATTTTTTCCACCTGTCATTCTTTCATTCATTACTCTGGGAAACATGATGGTGGAAAAGCAGACTAAACAAGGGGATAAATTCATGTTCGCTGCATCCAACAGGTCTGATTGTTGGAGATGTGTGACAAACAGCAATAGCTGCCATGAGAATTCCCATAATAACAAAGCAACTGGGAGCCAAATATTGCCGACACGCAGCGGATTAACACTAAGCACTTGGAAAATAAACTCAGGGCTTCAATAATACATGGCAATAGGAAAGGCCATTCAGCCCCTCGAGCCTGTTCTATCATTCAATAAGATTAGGGCTGACCTTGATCCTAACTCCACCTTCCTGCCTTGGTTCATTCGCTCCTCCCTCTTAACACCATTGTCGAACGAAAATCTATCGCTCTCAGTTTAGGATGATGACTTTTTTTTTGGTAGCAGCAAACTCCAGCTTCTACTTTTATGCGGCGAGTTTATCTTCATAGAATTTACAGTGCAGAAGGAGGCCATTCGGCCCATCGAGTCTGCACCGGCTCTTGGAAAGAACACCCTACCCAAGGTCAACACCTCCACCCTATCCCCATAACCCAGTAACCCCACCCAACACTAAGGGCAATTTTGGACACTAAGGGCAAATTAGCATAGCCAATCCACCTAACCTTCACATCTTTGGACTGTGGGAGGAAACTGGAGTACCCGGAGGAAACCCACGCAGACACGGGGAGAACGTGCAGACTCTGCACAGACAGTGACCCAAGCCGGAATCGAACCTGGGACCCTGGAGCTGTGAAGCAATTGTGCTATCCACAATGCTACTGTGCTGCCGTTCACCTCTTCAGATGGCCTGGTTTTGATTTTCAGGTTATATCTCTATGCATGATCAGAATGCCATTGATCATTTTCTGTGCCAACACCTTCCCTGGGTGTAAAAGGGTGCAGCGGAATGTGGCCACAATCGGCTGTGACTGAACTCGAGGAAGAACGGTTGTGAGGTTTTACTTCCGAGGGTTAAACCTCCCCGCCTCACGACCTCTCTATCTCTCTCTTCTTCAGTATAGTCTTCCCTCAAAACCTACCGATTTGATCGCACTTTTGTTCACCTGGACTAATATTTCTTCATGTGGCTCAGTGTCAAGTTCTGTTTGATAACACACCTGTGAAACTCCTTGTGGCATTGACTCCATATAATATCAGGAACAAAAAAGGTAGTTTTATGGGATTTATATTTGTATTGGTATACATTAGAAATAAGGCACAGGGCTAAATTCTTCGCTTCGTGCCGCCGGTAGCAGAGTTCCTGGTGAAGCGGAGAATCCAGCAGCTGGGAAGAAATCGGGGTCGATGCTCAGGGCCCCCCTCCCCGCTGGCGTTGGGATTGAGGTTCCTTCCCCGCACCTTCGGGAGGATGAGTCATTAAGATCCATTTGCATCCATTTCGCGGGCCAGGCACCATATGCTTTGGGCCAGGAATCACGTGAGTGAGAATTACCCCTGGTCCTGACAAACATGGCTCTGACGTTGTGGACGTCATGGTGGGCCAAGGGAGTAAGTCAGCTGTTTAGCCCACTGTGCTAAACTGGCCCCTTCACATCATATCAACCTTCTCAGCCCAAGCGGTGCTTCACGGTGATCTTAAATACCCTCCACTTGCCTGGATGAGCGCGGCTCCAACAACACTCAAGACGCTCGACACCATCCAGGACAAAGCAGCCCGTTTGATTAACACCCCAACCACCACCTAAACCTTCATACCCTCCACCAAAGACACACAGTGGCAGCAGTGTGTACCATCCATATTGTACTGCAGTAACTCACTCAGATTCCTTCAACAGGATCTGTCAAGCACGTGATCTCTACCACCAAGAAGGACATGGACAGCAGTTGCATGGGAATGCAAACTTCCCTCCAAAGCACACACCATACTAACTTGGAACCATATTGCCGTTCCTTTCTGTCACAGGGTCATGGGCCGGGATTCTCCGACCCCCCCCACCGGGCCGGAGAATCGCCGGGGGGGCGACGTGAATCCCGCCCCCACCGGCCGCTGAATTCCCCGTCACTGGGGTTTTGGTGGGGGCGGGAATCGCGCCACGCTGGTCGGCGGCTGCTGCCAACGGCACCCCCAGCGATTCTCCAACCCGCGATGAGCCGAGCGGCCCCCCGTTTTAGGCCGGTCCCGCCGGCATAAATTAGACCAGGCGGGACCTAGCTCAGCGGGCGGCCTCCGGGGTCCTCAAGGGAGGCGCGGGGGGATCTGGCCCCAGTGGGTGCCCCCACGGTAGCCTGGCCCGCGATTGGGGCCCACTGATCCATGGGCGGGCCTGTGCCATGGGGGCACTCTTTCCCTCCGCACCGGCTGCTGTGGACCTCTGCCATTGCCAGTGCGGAGAGGAATCCCCCTGCGCATGCGCTGAGATGACGCCAGCACACGCTGGCGCTCCCACATATGTGCCAACTCGCGCCAGCCGGCGGAGGCCCTTCGGTGCTGATTGGTGTGGCGCTAAGCCGTTTGATGCCGGCTGGCATGGCGTCAGCCCCGCCGGCTCCGGCCTAGCCCCTGAAGGTGCGGAAGATTCCGCACATTCTGGGCGGCCCGACGCCGGAGTGGTTCACGCCACTCCTCGGCACCGGGACCGCCCACCCCGCCGGGTAGGGAGAATCCCACCCAAAATCCTTGAATCCCCCTCCCAGCAGCAATGTGCATGCACTCACACTACATGGGCTGCAGCAGTTCAAAATGGTGGCTCACTGTCACCTTCTCAAGGGTACATAGGAATATAGGAACATAGGAATTAGGAGTAGAGTAGGTAATTCAACTCTTCAAGCCTGGTCATCATGGCTGATCCCTTCCTGGTCTCAAATCCAACTCTCCGCCTGTTGCCCATATCCTATTAACCTGTTTTGTATGAGAAATATATCTATCTCCTTCTTAAAACCATTTGATGATTCAAACTCCACTGCACTGTGGGGCAGCAAGTTCCACAAATTCACCACCCTCTGCGAGAAGTAGTTTCTCCTCATCTCAGTTCTAAATCTACCACCTCTCAACCTATATCTTTGAAGTCTCGTTCTAGATTGTCCCACAAGAGGGAACATTTGGTCTAAGTTTACGTTATAAATCCCTTTCAGTATATTATATACCTCGATCAGATCCCCTCTCATTCTTCTGAACTCCAGCAAGTATAAGCCCAAACTGTTTAACCTCTCCTCATAGGTCAACCCTTTCATCCCCGTGTTATGCTCCTCTTGCTCAATGTGGGAGCTCAGGGACATGGCTGATGTCCCTGGCTCCTTCATGTGCGGGAAGTGTGTCCAGCTGCAGCTCCTGTTAGACCGCATGACGGCTCTGGAGCTACGGATGGACTCACTTTGGAGCATCCGTGATGCTGAGGAGGTCGTGGGTAGCACGCTCAGCGAATTGGTCCGCCACAGATTAGGATTGCTGGGGGAGAAAGGGAATGGGTGACCAAAAGGCAGAGAAAAAGCAGGAAGGCAGTGCAGGTGTCCCCTGCGGTCATCTCGCTCCAAAACAGGTATACCATTTTGGATACTGTTGAGGGAGATGACTCACCAGGGGAAGGCAGTAGTAGCCAGGTTCATGGCACCGTGGCTGGCTCTGCTGTACAGAAGGGCGGGAAAAAGAGTGGAAGGGCTATAATCATAGGGGATTCAATTGTAAGGGGAGTAGATAGGCGGTTCTGTGGTCGAAAATGAGACTCCCGAATGGTATGTTGCCTCCCAGGTGCACGGGTCAGGGATGTCTCAGATCGGCTGCAGAACATTCTGAAGGGGAAGGGTGAACAGACAGTTGCCGTGGTGCATATAGGCACCAATGATATAGGTAAAAAAAATGGGATGAGGTCACACAAGCAGAATTTAGGGAGTTAGGAGCCAAGTTAAAAAGTCGGACCTCAGAGGTAGTAATCTCAGGATTGCTACCAGTGCCACGAGGTAGTCAGAGTAGAAATGAAAGAATAGACAGGATGAATGCATGGCTTGAGAGATGGTGCAGGAGGGAGGGGTTCAGATTTTTGGGACATTGGGACCGGTTCTGGCTGAGGTGGGACTACTACAAATTGGACAGTCTGCACCTGGGCCGGACTGGAACCAATGTCCTTGGGGGTGCTTTTGCTAACGCTGTTGGGGAGGGTTTAAACTAATGTGGCAGGGGGATCGGAACCAAATGAGGAAGTTAGTGGACAGTAAGGAGGTAGTAACTAAAGCCTGTAAGGAACTAGATCATGAAGTCAGCGTGACTAAGGGGAAGAGTAGGCAGGGAGCAGATGATGAATGCAAAGGGACTGGTGGTCTGAGGTGCATTTGTTTTAATGCAAGAAGTGTAGTAGGTAAGGCAGATGAACTTAGGGCTTAGATTAGTATCTGGGAATATGATGTTATTGCTATTACTGAGACTTGGTTGAGGGAACGGCAAGATTGGTAACTAAATACCTCAGGATATCGATGCTTCAGGCAGGATAGAGAGGGAGGTAAAAGGGGTGGAGGAGTTGCATTACTGGTCAGAGAGGATATCACAGCTGTGCTGAAGGAGGGCACTATGGAGGACTCGAGCAGTGAGGCGATATGGGCAGAGCTCAGAAATAGGAAGTGTACGGTAACAATGTTCGGGCTGTACTACAGACCTCCCAACAGCGAGCGTGAGATAGAGGTACAAATATGTAAACAGATTATGGAAAGGTGTAGGAGCAACAGGGTGGTGGTGATAGGAGATTTTAATTCTCCCAACATTGACTGGGATACACTGAGTGTCAGAGGTCTAGATGGAGCAGAATTTGTAAGGAGCATCCAGGAGGGTTTTCTAGAGCAGTATGTAAATAGTCCAAATCGGGAAGGGGCCATACTGGACCTGGTGTTGGGGAATGAGCCCGGCCAGGTGGTTGAAGTTTCAGTCGGGGATTACTTTGGGAATAGTGATCACAATCCGTAAGTTTTAGAATACTCATGGACAAAGGCGAGAGTGATCCTAAAGGAAGAGTGCTAAATTGGGGGAAGGCCAACTATACCAAAATTCGGCAGGAGCTGGGGAATGTGGATTGGGGGAAGCTGTTTGAAGGTAAATCCACATTTGATATGTGGGAGGCTGTTAAAGAGAGGTTGATTAGAGTGCAGGACAGACATGTCCCTGTGAAAATGAGGGCTAGAAATGGCAAGGTTAGGGAACCATGGATGACAGGTGAAATTGTGAGACTAGCTAAGAGGAAATAGGAAGCATACATAAGGTCTAGGTGAGATGAAGCTTTGAAAGAATATTGGGAATGTAGAACCAATCTGAAATGAGGAATCAAGAGGGCTAAAAGGGGTCATGAAATATCTTTTAAAAATAGGGTTGAGGAAAATCCCAAAGCCTTTTATTCATATATAGGGAGCAAGAGGGTAACTAGAGAAAGGATTGGCCCACTCAAGGACAAAGGAGGAAAGTTATGCATGGAGTCAGAGAAAATGGGTGAGATTCTTAACGAGCACTTTGCATCGGTATTCACCGAGGAGAGGGACATGACGGATGTTGAGGTTAGAGATAGATGTTTGATTACTCTAGGTCAAGTCGGCATAAGGAGGAAGGATGTGTTGGGTATTCTAAAATGCATTAAAGTGGACAAGTCCCCAAGTCCGGATGGCATCTATCCCAGGTTACTGAGGGAAGTGAGAGAGGAAATAGCTGGGGCCTTAATAGATATCTTTGCAGCATCCTTGAACACGGGTGAGGTACCGGAGGACTGGAGAATTGCCAATGTTTTCCCCTTGTTTAAGAAGGGTAGCAGGGATAATCCAGGTAATTATAGACCTGTGAGCCTGATGTCAGTGGTAGGGAAGCTGTTGGAGAAGATATTGAGGGATAGGATCTATTCCCATTTGGAAGACAATGGGCTTATCAGTGATAGGCAACATGGTTTTGTGCAGGGAATGTCATGTCTTACTAGCTTAATAGAATTCTTTGAGGAAGTGACAAAATTGATTGATGAGGGAAGGGCTGTAGATGTCATATACATGGACATCAGTAAGGCATTTGATTAGGTTCCCCATGGTAGGCTGATGGAGAAAGTGAAGTCTCATGGGGTCCAGGGTGTACAAGCTAGATGGATAAAGAACTGGCTGGGCATCAGGAGACAGAGAGCAGTAGCGGAAGGGAGTTTCTCAAAATGGAAAACTGTGACCAGTGGTGTTCCACAGGGATCCATGCTGGGACCACTGTTGTTTGTGATATACATAAATGATCTGGAGGAAGGTATAGGTGGTCTGATTAGCAAGTTTTCAGATGACACTAAGATTGGTGGAGTAGCAGATAGTGAAGGGGACTGTCAGAGAATACAGCAGAATATTGATAGATTGGAGAGTTGGGAGGAGAAATGGCAGATGTAGTTCAATCCGGGCAAATGCGAGGTGATGCATTTTGGAAGATCCAATTCAAGAGCGAACTATACGGTAAATGAAAAAGTCCTTGGGAAAATTGATGTACAGAGAGATCTGGGTGTTCAGGTCCATTGTACCCTGAAGGTGGCTGCGCAGGTCGATAGAGTGGTCAAGAAGGCATACGGCATGCTTTCCTTCATCGGAAGGGGTATTGAGTACAAGAGTCAGCAGGTCATGTTACATTGTATAAGACTTTAGTTCGGCCACATTTGGAATACTGCGTACAGTTCTGGTCACCACATTACCAGAAGGATGTTTATGCTTTGGAGAATGTGCAGAGGAGGTTCACCAGGATGTTGCCTGGTATGGAGGGCGCTACCTATGACTAGAGGTTGAGTTTAGGATTATTTTCATTAGAAAGCCGGAGGTTGAGGGGGGACCTCATTGAGGTCTAAAAAACCATGCGAGGTATGGACAGGGTGGATAGCAAGAAGCTTTTTCCCAGAGTGGGGGACTCAATTACTCGGGGTCACGAGTTCAAGGTGAGAGGGGAAAAGTTTAAGGGAGATATGCGTGGAAAGTTCTTTACCCAGAGGGTGGTGGGACCCTGGAATGCATTGTTGGCGGAGGTGGTAGAGGCGGGCACGATAGTGTCATTTAAGATGCATCTAGACAGGTACATGAATGGGCAGGGAGCAGAGGGATACAGATCCTTGGAAAATAGGCAACAGTTTTAAATAGAGGATCTGGATTGGCACAGGCTTGGAGGGCCGAAGGGCCTGTTCCTGTGCTGTAATTTTTCTTTGTTCTTCTTTGAATCAATCTGGTGAGCCTCCTCTGAACTCCCTCCAATGCCACCATGTCCTTCCTCAAATATGGAGTTCAAAACTGGACACAATATTCCAGATGTGGTCTCACTGATACCCGACACAATTGCAGCAACACTGCTCTACTTTTATACTCCAGTCCTTTTGCAAGAAACGCAAACATCCCATTTGCCTTTTTTATTACATGCTGCACCTGCTTACCGACTTTCTGTGATTCATGACACAGATCCCTCTACCCAGACGCATTTTGAATCTGCTTTCCTTTGGATTATATTTTGCCTTTCTATTTGTTCGGCCAAAATGGATAACCTCACACTTATCCACATTAAACTCCATCTGCCAAATTTTCTCCCAATCTCCGAGCCGATCTCTATCCATCAGTAAAATCTTTATCTCCTTTTCACTGCCTGATTTCCCAGCTATTTTAGTATCATCCACAAATTTTACTATGTTTACCCTCTGTCCCTACTTGCCAATCCTCATCCAATCTCGTACTCTCCCCCCAATCCCCTGCGATCTCACCTTCTGAATAGGTCTATTATGCGGCACCTTTATCAAACGCCATCTGGAAGTCTAGATATACCACATCCACTGGTTCCCCATTATCCACCTTGCTAGTTATGTCTTCAAAGAGCTCAAGCAGGTTTATCAAGCATGACTTACCCCTTCATAAAACCATGCCAACAATGGTGGATTAAGCTTTGTCTTTCCAAATGTTCAGTCATCTTCTCCTTAATGATTGATTCCAGCAACTTCCCCACCACAAAGGTCAAGCTAATTGGTTGATAGTTTCCTATGTTTTGCCTCTCTCCCTTTTTGAATAGGGGCATCACATGGAGTTTAGAAAGATGAGGGGGGATATCATTGAAACATGCAGAAAACTGAGAGATTGATAGAGTGAATGTAGAGAATATTTCCACTACTATGGGAAACTAGAACTCCAGGGCAGAGCCTCAGACTGAAGGATCGATCTTCCTGAGATTTTTTTTTATAATATAGAGTACACAATTCATTTTTTCCCCAATTAAGGGGCAATTTAGCATGGCCAATCCACCTACCCTGCACATCTTTGGGCTGTGGGGTCGAAACCCACGCAACACGGGGAGAATGTGCAAACTCCACACGGACAGTGACCCAGAGCTAGGATCGAACCTGGGACCTCGGCGGCGTGAGGCAGCAATGCTAACCACTGTGCCGCTGTGCTTCCCTGATCCTCCTGAGACGAGGAGAAATTTCTGCAGCCAGAGGGTGGTGAATCTGTGGAGTTCTTTGCCGCAGAAGGCTGTGGAGTCCAAGCAACTGAGTATCTTAAAGCCAGAGGTAGATAGAACCTTGGTTAATAAGGCAGGGATTTTGGGGACAATGCACGAGAATGGGGATGTGAAATATATCAGCCATGATTGAATGGTGGACCAAACTCGATGGGTTGAATGGCCTAATTCTACTCCTATGTCTTATGGTCTTCTAAGCAAGTATCCAATGCACCAGGATCTTTCCAAAGTCCAGGGAATTTTGAAATATCATAACCAATGCATCCACTATCTCTGCTGCCACCTCCTTTAACACCTGAGGCTGCAGGCCATCAGGTCCCAGAGACTTATCTGCCTTTAATCCCATTAGTTTATTCAACACCTTCTCCCGAATGATGGTTATTGCACCAAGTTCCTCTGCATTCACTGCAGTTCTTGGAAATTTTTTATCATCCTCCACCGTGAAGACAGAGGCAAAATTTGCTTGAGCAATTCTCTTCCTCTTTCTATACCTTTAGATGCTTTTGGTATCATGTTTCCTGCTCGGTTCCTTTTGTAGTTCATCTTAGCTCTTCCGTTTTTATTTTTAGGAGCCCATTCCTCCAGCTTACCACGAACTTTTACAGTATGGTACGCCCTAGTTTTTGCCCACATGTCCTCTTTGACTTCCTTGTTTAGCCGTGGAATGTTTTTCTCCCTTTTACAATTCCGCTTCCTCTCAGGAATATACTTTAACTGGGAGGTACTTAATATCTCCCTCAACATCCACCACTATTCCTCAACTGTCCTACCCTCAGTGATTATTGCCCAGTCTACTTGGACCAACCCGTTCCTCAGGCCTCAGAGATAAGCAAAGAGTGCTGGTCGAGCCAGCGACACTTACCGACACTCACATCCCAAAAAAACGATTTTACAAGATCGGGGCAGGTGCCTGTGCCAGTCACATGGATGTCTCTACCTCTCTGAAGGTGGATGGCTTACTGAGATGAGGTTTTGCAATGAGTTGTCAAACTGCTTTAAGTGAACACTTGAAGCTACAGTCATCATCGGCTTCATGCAAGTGAATATAACCAAACTGTTTCAAAGAGATGGCAGCAGAGGGATGGGCCGCATGGCCTCTATTAGTGCTATTTCGGTTCAAATCATGAATATGATACAATCCCCCATTTTGTGGGCCATGGTTTAACTGGATAAATCCAGTATTCTGGACCAGAGCTCAGGGAACAACCCTTATCTTCCTTCAATATCCAGGCATTTACTACGGCAATTTTTCTTTTCAACAGAGAATAGTCCGCGGGTGAGAAACACTCGTTGGGTTCACGGTAGGATACAACAATGGATATTTATTAAGATACACTACTAAACTTCCATACCCCAAAGGGTCACCCCCTGCCGTCCCTGTTAAGGGGGAAACTCTACCCCAAATTACCGGCGGGGAGTTCATACTCGTTATGAGTAAATGGGAATCGGATGGTGCACACTCCCTTACTCCCCAGGCGGTCATAACACCCCTCAACGCCCTCCCCCCCAAACAAGTCTGGAGAATTGCCCATGTCCTGTGGCTGATCCATGGGACCTTTCTTCCGTTTTGCCTGGTGTCAGCGTTCCGGCATTGAAGGGATTGGCCCAGGAGGCGCATATCTGATCGGTGAGCGTTAAGGCTGGACCGGCGGGCTGGTGTCGGAGGAGGAGCGGGCGCGGGTATCTGCGTGGGTGTCAACGGCCACGGATCTGCACCTTCCTTCATCTGGACATCATGTTCGAGCCCGAGTGGGGATCCAAGAAGATGGCATTGGGCATCCTGACCTCCTGTCCATTTGCAGTCATGGGGACGCCGGTTGCCGGGATCCATGTACTCTGGGCGTCGGCGGTAGGCGCTGGCGATATTTGAAGGCAGCCGCGGATGTGGTCAATGTGGTGATTAGACTCCTGGCCTGATGCCCGTACAGAGTAAGATACTGGCCCCGTTTGGCGTAACACGATCCCCGGGATCCACGTAGCTCCATCGCTGAAGTTCCGGGTGTAGATGGCGTCACCAGGAGTGAAACTGCAGAGCGGGTTCCGGTGTCCCCCATCACCTTCGGACCGCTCTTGACCCTGCTGGACCTTCTTCCCGATGTCTGGAATAACCAAGCTTAACCACGTCCAGAGACCTCGACCCTGAGTGGCTCAGCCAGTGCCACCCCTGTGGTCGCATGGGTGTGGTTCTGTAACTAAACAGAAAACGGACCAATTGGGTTTGTTGGATCTGTTGGTCAGTTTCTTTATCCCTCTCTTAAATGTTTGGACCACCGTTCGGCCAGTCCGTTTGAGGCCGGGTGATATGGGACGGTCCAAATGTGGTGGATCCCGTTCACAGCCACGAATGCCTCAAACTCCGCGGCTCCGATGTCGGAGACCAGTATCACCGAGATACCCTGTGTGCTGAAAGTGCAGCGCAGGTGGTCCACAGTCGCCCTTGGAGTCATTCCCTGCATCCGGTAAACGTTGAGCCACTTCGACTGTGCATCGACAATTAACAGCGATCCCTGAGTAGAACCGGTGAAGTCTATGTGAAGGCGCGACCATGGTCGGCCCAGCCATTCCCAGGGATGCAACAGCAGAGGGAGAGGCGGATTAATGCATCCGTGTGCAGGATCTTCACAGCAGAATAGTGTTCAAACCGTACTCATATGTCCCCAGCAATAGGGACAAATGCTGAATCCTGGCGGATGCGATCGGGGGAATTGTTCGGTGTTCTTTGAACAGGCCCAATAATGGTTTGTGGTCAGTTGAGATCGTGGAAGTGTGTCCATAAACGTATTAATAGAACTTACAGACTTACGTTCGCCAAATGTTCCTGGTCGGACGCCCTGGTGATAAGGTCATCATCTAAGTGGACGGCCACCCTGGGTAACCCCCACAGGATGTTCTCCATCACATTCAGGGCAGCTTGGTAGCACAGTGCTTAGCACGGTTGCTTCACAGCGCCAGGGTCCCAGATTCGATTCCTGGCGTGGGTCACTGTCTGTGCGGAGTCTGCACGTTCTCCCCGTGTCTGCGTGGGTTTCCTCCGGGTGCTCCGGTTTCCTCCCACAGTCCAAAGATGCGTAGGTTAGGTGCATTGGCCATGCTAAATTGCCTTTAGTGTCCAGTAAGGTTAGGTTGCGTTACGGGGATAGTGTGGAGGTGTAGGGCTTAAGTGGGGTGCCCTTTCCAAGGGCTGGTGCAGATTTGATGGGCCAAATGTCTTCCTTCTGCACTGTAAATTCTATGTTCTATGCTCACATGTTGGAAAATAGCGCAAGCGGACGAGACCCCAAACGGCAACCGGATATATTCATATATACCCCTGTGGGTGTTCACGGTGATGAACCGGCGGGAGTCCGAGTCCAGTATTACCTGAGACTTGCATGACTTATGTCCAGTATTGTTAACATTTGTCCTCTGCTCAGCTTTACAGCGAGGTCCTTGATGCTGTGGTCAGGTATCGGTTCAAACGGGAAACGGAGTTCACTGTCATCTTATAATCCCTGCAGAGACACACAGAATTGTCTGGTTTGAGTGCTGGTATGACTGGGGTGACCCAATTGGCGAAGTGTCCAGGGAAGATGAATCCCAAATGTTCGAGCCGGTCCAATTCAGCATCGACTTTTTTCCGCAATGCGTAGGGGACTGGTTTGGGTGGGGAAATAACAAGGCTGTGCCTGCGGGTCTACAATGATTCAGGCCACGGCCTCTTCAATCATTCCCAGTCCGTCTGCAAAGGTCTTGGGGAGTCTGGCCAGGACAGCCTCGGGACCGTGCGAGTTCATGCACCATACCCTCTGCCAGTCAAATTTCAAATGGTGCAGGCCGTCCCGGTCCAGCAAACATGGACCCCCACCACGGACTATCACCAATGGTAGGTTAGCGGATTGGTGTCCATAAGTCTCTGGTACATGGGCGGTGCCCTCAATGGCCATTGGCTCTCTGATGTAGGTCGCCAGCCTGGCCTCGGTGTCACAGAGTGACAATGTGAGGAGGCCGGTGCGGATGCCCCCAGTAACCAGCTCCAAGTCGATGGACTGCCAATTTAGCAAAAGAGACGCTCGAATTGGATGACTTGTGGTGCTCAGGCACTGTGGAGTTGTTGATAGTGTTACAGTCTACCGTTCATCTCCAATTATGGCGTTCGTCAGAAAACAATTGCGTCTATATGTTGAGTCCAATCATCGTTACTCACATCGAAGATCTCCAGCTTTTCTATATCAGGCTTGTCGCTCAGTTGAGGTAAGGCTCTTGCGGCCTAGACAAAATGGTCCAGGTATGAAACACGCGGTGCCGGTGGCAACTCCACTTCGGCCTCATCGCTAATATAGAATCTGCCGGGCAAGAAACACTTGTAAGACATACGATAGGATAGGAAGAAAGTGATTTATTAAGATACACTACTGAACTCCCACGCCCTGAAGGGTCACCCTCCCTAGCCTGCACCCGGGGTTTTTATGCTGTCGAGCCTTCCCTGTTAAGGGGGAAGCTCTGCCCCCAATTACCGGAGGGGGGGGGGGGGAGCGGGGTGGGGAGTTCATACTCATTATGAGTTAATAGGAATCGGAAGGTGTACATTCCCTCCCTTCCTTCCCGGGGGTCATAACATTTCCAACGCAGTAAGAATGGGAGAATGGCAAGACAATAAATGGCAAATCTGTTTCCACAGTTGTAGGTGTGTGGGGGGAGTTTGGGGACTTCCTAGTCCAGAGTTGAAGATATTGTTTGAGAGACATAAGTGTTTAACTTAACATGGACCCTTATCCCAGTTTGCTTCCCGAGGCCACAGGGCTTCCTCGTCGAATACAGCAGCACAGAGATATCTGTGAAAATGTTAAATCTTGGCACTTTGATGGGTTCATTGATGAGGCGAGATTGTGATTTGTTAAAATGTTCATAGAAGTATTTTCCTTTCAAAACGTTTACATTGTACGGCCTATGATACATGCTGGCAGAGGGAGATTTGAACACGAAAAGCAACTTGGAATAGTTAGCAGCAATATACGACTCAAAAATCAGGACAGCGGGTGGTGAATTCCTTCTATGCCAGAAAGAGTTGAACTTTGCAAGGTTTGCAACATTATTTTAGGATAAGAAAAATCACTTTGCAGTGCTTAAAAATGGTCTGGGGTAGGTTGAGCTTCCGAAGATAGAGCTGTGTTTGTGCTTGCTTTCCATTTAAGGACAATGTTCAGCTATTTGGTGTGTGCAAAGTTGTCTGAAAGAACTACAATTCGGGGTCAGCTGGGGGCTAATCATTGAACACAGTGTTTCTGCAGATGGGCAGGAAAGTTGAAAAGACAGGAAACTGCAGGAACAGACATTCAGCCCCGGGCTGTCGGACAAAATGCGAGGGATTATTCTACTAAACGTAACGTGAAATGACCCAGCTGTCCGAGGGGGAACCACGAACACAAAAGCCAAACACTGCGGACACTGAAAATCTGAAATAAACACAGGAATGCTCAGAAATTTCACCAGTCTGAAAATGCTGGGCACCATGTGGGCTTCTAAACCCGCTGGCCGGCTCAAATGTGGGTGGGGAAACGGTGTGGCAGTGTGATTATCCCCAGGCGGCCTATGAATGGCCCTCCATTTCTCATAGGTGGGCCGGCTCCCAAAGTATTCCCCCTGACGGCAGCAGCAGCAGAATCCCTTGTGTAAGAGAAGGAGGGATACACTTCGAAATCGAGGCACCATTTCACCAACTATCTCAATCTTTAAATTGAAAGTGGCCTTTGTAGCCAAGCCCCCAGCTGTTTGGGTGATCGTATTGAATGGCAGAGCAGGCTCAAAGGGTTGAATGGCTTTTTCTCCTGGTTCTTATGTTCTTCTGCTACGTACCTGTACCTCCCAGGCCTGTGGGAGGCTCTGGAAACGTGCCTGCTGGCAATGACCCATTTCCATGCTACCATGCCCCAACAGCATCCCCCCCCACCATGCCCCACCCCTTTTCATCCCCCCCCCCCAAACATGTGGCACTGGGAAGCCACCTCCAAGTAGCAAATATATACCCCATCATCCTGGGGAACCTTGAGACCCACTGTAAAAGCCCAGTCAAAATGGTGTGAGGGCCTCTCCATAGAATTTCTACAGTTCAGAGGAAGGCCATTCGGCCCATCAAGTCTGCACCAACACTCTGAGAGAGCACCCTACCGATGCCCACTCCCCCGCCCTATCCCCATAACTCAAATTAACCTACGCATCGTTGAATACAAGGGGAAAGTTATCTTGGCCAATCCACCTAACCTTCATGTCGATTCCCTTATTTCCCATTTCTTTTTACTTTGTCACCAGCGTTTTGATCCATGGATATTTAATGGACATATAACTTTAAGTCAAGCAGAGGAAGTGAGGAACTCAAAAGTTGCAAAATAGTACACTGTGCTTTTGGAGATTTAGCTTTAGAACAGCAGAACTCAGACTTTCTAGCACCCAAGAGATCGGAGGAATTTGGTTCGATTGGTTGGCTGGTGGCCAATGAATTGGCCAAAGGCCGTATTCTGCCAGGCGACAGGCGGTGATTGGGTCCTCCTTGTGTGGGGTGGTTTTCAGAGGACCCAGGAAGGGAAAGTCGGATCCTAGACGCTAAGAGGAGAAGCTGTGAGTGTCTGTCTCTCTCTGTCCCTCTTTTTCTGAATGCAGCCTAATTGCAATTTCTGAACCTGTAGAGAGGTTCTTGAGATCTAAATAAATTTACAGTGAAAACCACTACAGACTGGAAGCAAAAAACTGAAGGCCTAGACTGAAGAAAAGTGTATTGAGGGTAGCACGATGGTGCAGTGGGTTAGCCCTGCTGCCTCACGGCGCTGAGGTCCCAGGTTCGATCCCGGCTCTGGGTCACTGTCAGTGTGGAATTTGCACATTCTCCCCGTGTTTGCGTGGGTCTCACCCCCACAACCCAAAGAGGTGCAGGGTAGGTGGATTGGCCACACAAAATTGTCCCTTAATTTGAAAAAATGAATTGGGTGCTCTAAATTTATATTAAAAAAAAGAAAAGTGTCCTGGAAGACATACATCTGAAACAGAAACTTTTATCCTTTTGTTCACACCCCTCTTGCCCCTCTGTGTTTGTCTGTCTTGTACGTGTGCAGAGGGTGGGGGCTAAAGAAGGCGGGGGGGGGGGGGTTATGAATTAGGTATTAGTTATGGTTACTGCCCATTTCAGGCAATGCACTCAGCCTATGATCTGAAGGCATGAATGGAACAGGGGAGAGAGGTTGTTTTGTCTGGTGGAGGATGGAAATATGGGAAGGTTGTCAGATTTGTCAATAGATTGGTACATGTTATTCTTACGGCTGATTGGTCGACTTTCAGGAAGGAAATTGGCCCTTCTTTCCCGGTCTGGCCTGTATGTGATTCCCGACTCTTACCTACCCTTGGAAATTCCTCATCAAGTCACTTGGTTCAAGGGCGATCGGGGATGGGCAACATATGCAGGACTTATCCCATATCCTGTCAAATAAAAATTCCAGCCATTTTCAGAATACAGGTGGTAATTTTAGAGGTTCTATCATCATAGTCATCATAGAATTTACAGTGCAGAAGGAGGCCATTTGGCCCATCGAGTCTGCACCGGCTTTGGAACGAGCACCCTACCCGAGGTCAATACCTCCACCCTATCCCCATAACCCAGTAACTCCACCCAACACTAAGGGCAATTTTGGACACGAAGGACAATTTAGCATGGCCAATCCACCTAACCTGCACATCTTTGGACTGTCGGAGGAAACCGGAGCACACGGAGGAAACCCACGCACACACGGGGAGGATGTGCAGACTCCGCACAGACAGTGACCCAAGCCGGAATCGAACTTGGGACCCTGGAGCTGTGAAGCAATTATGCTATCCACAATGCTATCGAGCAGGGAAGAGTCTGGGGCTATGGATGGTAATGTGCTTCTTCAGTAAGGATAGCCAGATGTCACTGATTGTAAGGCTGTTGTCGTGGGGGTGCCATATAGTGTTGGTGGACCTCTAAGATCTCCCTGGCAGGTCTTGTATGCAAGCATGTGATGGATAAGTGTTAATTGGGAGTCTTGAGTATGGCAGTTCTTAAGGAGAGGCTATTTGACCAATGCTGACCTGTCCCCTTCACTGGTGTCAGGAGCAGGTTTGATGTTCCTTGAGTCTTGTGTGTCAGCTGGGACCCCCTTCCCCCAGTGTGGACAAGTCTCGAATAAAGCTGCTTAAATGGCTCAGACAAGGCTTCTCCTAATCTCATGTAACGCCGGAAATCTGAAATAAAAACAGGAAACTCTGGCAATGTCTGGCAGCATCTGTGGAGAGAGAAACCACGTTTCAGCTCCATGAGCTTTCATCAGAACTGGGAAGCAAAGAACAAAGAAAATTACAGCACAGGAACAGGCCCTTCGGCCCTCCAAGCCTGCGCCAACCATGCTGCCCGTCTAAACTAAAATCTTCTACACTTCCGGGGTCCGTGTCCCTCTATTCCCATCCTATTCACGTATTTGTCAAGATGCCCCTTAAACCGTCACTATTGTCCCTGCTTCTACCACCTCCTCCGACAGCGAGTTCCAGGCACCCACTACCCTGTGTAAAAACTTGCCTCGTACATCTCCTCTAAACCTATGCCCCCGAGTAATTGACCCCTCTACCCTGGGGAAAGGTCCATGACTATCCACTCTGTCTATGCCCCTCATAATTTTGTAGACCTCAATCAGGTCGCCCCTCAACCTCCTTCGGTCCAGTGTGAACAAACCAAGTTTATTCAACCTCTCCTCATAGCTAAACGTCACAGGTTTCAAGCAAGCGAAACGGGAGGAGGACGGAAAAATAAATGGACGGTTTGTGATGGGGTGGAGGGCAGGAGAGATTAAATGACAAAACAGCTGATGGGGCAAAGTGAAAGGAAATGGCAGTGGAATGAGTTAAGAAACAAATCATGTGTCCAGAGGAGGTGTGAATGGTAGAACGATGAACGGCTGATGCTCAAAAGCAATGAAAGAAAAAGAGAATTTTTAAAAAAGAGTAAAAGGAAAACCAGCAAGGGGAACACAAAACAATTGAGGACAGATTTTGGCCTGAAATTGTTGAACCTAACGTTGAGACAGGAAGGATGAAACGTGTCAGGTTGAAAAGTGAGGTAGTGTTCCTCAAGCTAGAGAGGCAGAACATTGCAGCAGGCCGAGGACAGAGATGTCAGTGTGATGACAAGGTGGAGGTTTAAAATGACACACCACTTGGGGTCATGCTTATTCAGCAATACGGTCACTCAACCTGTGCTTGCGCTCCCCAACATAAAAGAGATTGGACTGTGAGCAGCAAATCCAGTATTGGAAGTTGAAAGACTGTGCGATAGAGTAAAAGAAATTTACTTCACATCTCTCCTAATTTTTATGACCAATGGCTTTTGATTCACTGTTATCCATTTTGCACCATCATACAAATTCAAATGGTGCTGGATTATCGAGAATTCAGAGCATAGAAATAGGCCACCTGGTCCATGCTGGTGTTTATGTTCCAGATAAACGTATTTCACCTTCATCAACATATCCTGCAATTGCTTTCTCCCCCATGTGTTTATCTAGCTTCCCCTTTACTGCATCTCTGTCATTCAGATAGGAAGCTGTAATGGGAGCTACAAAGGATGTAGATTGCTCAGATAAGTGGGCAAAGATCTGGCAAATGGAGTATAATGTGGAAAAATACGAGGTTGTCCATTTTGGCAGGAAGAATTCGCCGAGCCTGCTTTATTGGATTAATTAACTTTGTTATATTTCTTACACTCAGTTTTTGGGAACCAAGTATTATGTTTGGTCCTTTGTACCTCCTGAAGGGATCCACCAAATACTTTGACTTGTCCAAACCAGAATCTTTTATTGAGTCTCGTGTGGTGAGATAGCAATCTGATACAGAGTACGTTATCATGGAGTCTGCTAATGACTCCTCTGGAACGTGCACCTAGCACTAACCATTCACATGTGTGTCTTATTACCCTCTTATCACCCTCTCAATCGTCTTGTGAAGATGGCCAGATGTGTCTCCCCTTATATGAGAGTCACAGGTCACACGACCACGGTCTAGAGACCGCATGGTTTGTCTGCACCGCCACCTGCTGGTTGGAGGTCGCACACCACCCATCTGTGATGTAGCCCCCAGGCAGATCACCACACCAAGTTGAAACACACTTATGTCACTTCAGAATTGTAAAGACCTTAGTCAGGCCACCCCCTTATCCTTCTCTCTTTTAGAAAATAAAAATTCGGCCTGTTCACTCTTTCTCTGTCATCTTTCAAAATCTTTCTTGCACCTTCGCCAGAGCCTCGAGGAACCAAGTTTCGAATGAACAGTAAACACCAGCTCAAACTAAATGATCTGTACTTTTCTCTGCTGCCTCTTGTATGGGTTTCTCTGTAAAATGCACCACTTCACACATACTGTCAGTGAAAGCCATTTGCCATTTACACACCCATTTGAAGCTATCTTTAGTTGATGCCCCTAGTCTTCAACTCTGCCACACGTGGAAACATTAAAACCCCTGTCATAGTATACACACAGGTATATGATGGTGTGCAGACAGACAGTGATGGACTCACAGGATGACCAGTGAACACACAGAACACAGCAGCCAATCACCAGACAGGACACGACCACTATAAAGCCAGAGGGCACTAGTTTTCCCGCTCTCTTCGGATCCAGTCTCTGAGACAGTCAGAGCTCGTGAGCAGCAACTAGAACACACATCATGTGGTATTCAGTTAGTCTGGTCAGGTTAGCCTCAGGTTTCCAGTCAATTCAGCATAGTGTCAACCCACAGTTAAAGTATGTATGATATTAAGAGTTCAATAAAATTGCGTTGCATTTCTTCAAGTGTTGGAAGCCTGTCTCTCTCACTGCTGCAGTAAACGCAGTCCTCGTAGACCCAGCTTACCCAACACATCAACACCCTTTATGACTTTAAAGATTTGGTCACTTTTCAGTCATCTCTTTGCTTGAGAAAAGAGTCCTCCGGGATCTTTGATCTTCCCTGCTGGATCGGACATCGAAAATGACAGCCGCCAGTCCGAAAATGACTGGAGATTTTAAATTTGATTGGAGTAGAAAGTCCAGTATCTGCTGCCCATCCCTAATTGCCCTTGAACTGAGTCACTTGGCCGGACAGCGAATAGGCAACCACATCATCGTTGGTCTGGATTCATCTGTGAGGATATTAATGAACCCTAGATGGGTTTTTAAATCTAAAAAAATCATTGATGCAATATCCTGCACGGAGCACATGGGGCTGGGTTGATTGTTGTTCCCATGTGGCTCAAGGAACATGAACTCCCCCGTTAACTACGGGGCTGATACAATGTTGTATATAAGGTCGACCAGGTAGAATCCGGTCGACAGAGAGAGAGAGAGGACCCGTTGAGGTTCAACTGGGCTCCAATGTAAAAATACGTATTATAAATAAATGTCTTCTTTGTGTTACTCACCTGACTCCCTACGTCTTTATTAAAATTTACAGAATGTGGACGTGGCTGGCTGAGCCAACATTTATTGCCCGTTCCCAACTGCCCTCCATTTCAGAGGGCATTTGAGAGCCAACCACATTGATGTGGATTTGGATTCACAAGTAGGCCAGACCAGATAAGGATGGCAGATTTCCTTCCTGAAGGGACATCAGTGAAGCAGATGAGTTTTTAACAACAGTCGACGTAAATTTTAATGATCATCACTTGTCATGACACCCCTCGAGGACCACAGAGAAACCATTGCCGATCTCCCGGTAGGGTTCGTGGAGTATGAGCTTCCCAGGTAAGAGGCGGAGGGCACCCAGCTGGTGCTCGTTGAAGACTACACATAAAAGCCGGCCCATGCAGGGCCCACAGTTGTTGGTTGTCCCAACAGAGACTGGATTGGGAGAGAGTTACTGCCGTGGGCAGTGTATTCTATATCGCCCAATATCTCTTAGTTCCACTACCACTGGCTTCCTCAAGTTACTAAATCACAAGACTATTAATTCCAGATTTTTATCGAATACAGTTTTACCATCAGCTGCGGTGGGATTTGGACCAGGGTCCCCAGGCCTTGCCCAGGGATCTCTGGATTACTAATCCAGTGGCAAAAATATATAATAGCTGCCCTGGCCAGGATTCACTGAGACTAGCATTTCAATTATTAAACTCCACCAACTGCTGTGGTGGGATTTGAACTCACATCTCAAGAGAATTAGCCCGAACCTCTGCATTATTAACACATGGCATGACCACTGCACCACCGGACTTCCCTTAAAGCTACACATTCCAGTATGTGCTGTTGATGGGCCAACTTGCAACATTATCTTCCCTTTACCATTTCACAAACTCTGGAGTGCTTGTTCACCGTTTCCGTATCTGGAGTTTGATGTCAGGCTCAAGAAAGCAATTAAGGTAGCACAACTTTTTTTTTTAAAAAGGGAAGCTCTATAATTGCTCTGCCAGGGGTTTGGAATTGATGCGGAAATGCTCTCCAGCAGAGTTTCGCCTGGAATTGTACCTGACAGAGTTAAGTGGGGAATGTATTCAGCGGAGCTTCGAGTTGCACATCTGGATGTGATCTGTCAGAGTTGCACTGACTAATGCTCACTGTGAATCTACTGAATACGTGGCAGAAGTTGCAAAGATCTGCAGCCGTTCCCTCTTCAACTTCCGATGGTTCAATAAGTCAGAACGTTAGGTTGAATCTGGATATGAGCCTAACCTGAAAATAAAACACCATCTCGCAGAAGGTTTTGAAGGTTTGATTTTTTTTTAAACTAAGAGGGACAATACAAGTTTTGTTCTACACACTGTGCATTTCAGGATTCTTAGTCAAATAGCAGAGCAGCGAAATTCTAGTCGGACATCATTGACCCTCATTGTCTGGATTTCCGGATTCTCACCATATTTCCACCGTTGTGCCTTATTCCAGTCCCACGATCACCAACTCAGGCTGACTATATACCTGGAGATTTTATTGCATGATTCCTGCCCCTCCCAAATACCCCGCCCCCACATTCCTGCCATTGGTCACCCAACATCCTTGCCATACATCACTTTTCCGTGGCCAATCAGTAAACACAGAGCTGGGAAGAAAATGGAGCAGTGGCAAATGTGAATGTCGCCACATTCCCAGAGAACGATAGACTGTTCATGGAATCACAGAATTTACAGTCCAGAAGAAGGCCATTCGGCCCATCGCGTCAGCACCAGGTCTTGGATAGAGCACCCTACCGAAGCCCACACCTCCACCCTGTCCCTGTAACCCAGTAACCCCACCCAACACTCAGGGCAATTTTGGGCACAGAGGGCAATTTTAGAGTGGCCAATCCACCTAACCCGCCCATCTTTGGACTGAGGGAGGAAACCGGAGCACCCGGAGGAAACCCACGCAGACACGGGGGGAACGTGCAGACTCCGCACAGACAGTGACCCAAGCGGGAAACAAACCTGGGACCCTGGAGCTATGAAGCAATTGTGCTAACCATTTTGCGACCGTGCTCTCCCCTTTTGAGAGCTGAGTGATGGTAATTTAACTTGAGGGTCATCACACCTCAGGCGAGGGGCAAGTTTGAGAAGGCGGGGCCTTAATTAATAACCTCAGCCGGTACGGGGAATTGAACCGACTCTGTTGGTGTCGCTCTGCATCATGAACCAGCCATCATGGCGGCACAGTGGTTAGCAATGGCTGCACAGTGAGACAGTGGTTAGCGCTGCTGCCTCACAGCATCAGAGACCCGGGTTCAATTCCAGCCTTGGGTGACTCAGTATGGAGATTGCACTTTCTCCCTGTTCTGCGGGGTTTCCTCCTGGTGCTCCTGTTTCCTCCCACGGTCCAAAGTTGTGCAGGTTATACGGTCTTACGGGGATAGAGTGGGTCAGTGGGGCTAGATAGGGTTCTCTTTCCGAGTGTAGGTGCAGAGTCAATAGGCTGAATGGCCTCCTTCTGCACTGTGGGGATTCTTCTGTCCTTTGACAGTCCAGTCGGCTGAGATTCCTGATCCAGAGAGCAAGGTTAATGCTCGAGGGACATGGGCTCTAATCCCTTCAGTAATAAATCCGGGGTATAAGTACAGCTCTCAGTAAGGGTGCCCAGTAAGATATCGTCAATTATGGTTAATGGCCTTTGGAGAGGGAAACCTGTTGTCCTTACCTGGCCTATGTGTGACTCCTGATCCACTGAGAGTAGTTTATTTTGTATTTCTGATTTATGAATTGAATTTGAATCTCACCAGTTGCAATTTTCCCCCAGAGCCTGGGCCCCCTGGAGTATTAGTGCAGTGACATTAGGAACGAACAACATACTCTGGTCTTACTAGAAACACCTTCATCCCATGAAAGAATACATTTAACATAAAATAGAGTTTGCTGCAGCAAACCAAATGATATTTAGTCTTCAGTCACATGATCCTTTTTGCCCCCCATGGTCAGCACCAAGACCTTTTAAAATAAACACTTTAAAGCAATGATCTGATGATTTTCTTCCAGAAATGAAATGAAAAATGAATGAATGCTGTGATTTACTGTCTCACCTTTAAGACCCAGTCCCCAGGCCAATTCCTGTAGGGTTAGCAACCCTTACGCAGCGGGCAGGACAAAATTAAAAGGAATTCACATAAATTGTTACCTGATATGTGAAGAAGGCTAAGAATCCATTGAGAGAATAGACACATCAGAGGAGAGTGCGAGAGGACGACACCAGGACAGACAGCAAGCAGCATCTGGAGTACAGTGCAAGAGAAGGACAACTGGACACAGAGAGACACAGTCAGCAGCACCTGGAGTATGGTGCAAGAGGAGGACAACTGGACACAGAGAGACACAGTCAGCAGCACCTGGAGTATGGTGCAAGAGGAGGACAACTGGATACAAAGAGACACAGTCAGCAGCACCTGGAGTACAGTGCAAGAGGAGGGCAACTGGACACAGAGAGACACAGTCAGCAGCACCTGGAGTATGGTGCAAGAGGAGGACAACTGGATACAAAGAGACACAGTCAGCAGCACATGGAGTACAGTGCAAGAGGAGGACAACTGGACACAGAGAGACACAGTCAGCAGCACCTGGAGTATGGTGCAAGAGGAGGACACTGGGACACAGAGAGACACATTCAGCTGCATTTGGAGGAGAGTGCGAGAGGCGGACACTGGGATACAGAGAGAGACAGTCTGTAGTACCTGGAGGAGAGTGTGAGAGGAGGACACTGGGACTCAGAGAGAGACAGTCAGCAGCACCTGGAGGAGAGTGCGAGAGGTGGACACCGAGACACAGAGAGACACAGTCAGCAGCACCTGGAGTATGGTGCAAGAGGAGGACACTGGGACACAGAGAGACACATTCAGCTGCATTTGGAGGAGAGTGCGAGAGGCGGACACTGGGACACAGAGAGACACAGTCTGCAGCACCCAGAGGAGAGTGCGAGAGGCGGACACTGGGACACAGAGAGAGACAGTCTGCAGCACCTGGAGGAGAGTGAGAGAGGAGGACACTGGGACACGGAGAGAGACAGTCAGCAGCACCTGGAGGAGAGTGTGAGAGGAGGACAACTGGACAGAGAGAGACAGTCAGCAGCACCCGGAGGAGAGTGTGAGAGGAGGACACTGGGACACGGAGAGAGACAGTCAGCAGCACCTGGAGGAGAGTGTGAGAGGAGGACACTGGGACACGGAGAGAGACAGTCAGCAGCACCTGGAGGACAGTGCGACAGGAGGACACCGAGACACAGAGAGGGACAGTCAGCAGCACCAGGAGGCGAGTACAAGAGCAGGACACCGAGACACAGAGACAGTCAGCAGCACCCGGAGGAGAGTGTGAGAGGAGGACACTGGGGCACAGAGAGAGACAGTCAGCAACACCTGGAGGGGAGTGTGAGAGGAGGACACTGAGACACAGAGAGAGACAGTCAGCAGCACCTGGAGGAATGTGCGAGAGGAGGACACTGGAACATCGAGAGAGACAGCAGCACCTGGAGGAGAGTGCGAGAGGAGGACACTGGGATACAGAGAGAGACAGTCAGCAGCAGTTGGAGGAGAGTGCGAGAGGAGGACACTGGGATACAGAGAGGGACAGTCAGCAGCACCTGGAGGGGAGTGTGAGAGGAGGACACTGGGATACAGAGAGAGACAGTCAGCAGCACCTGGAGGAGGGTGCGAGATGAGAACATTGGGACACACGCGACACAGTCAGAAACACCTGGCGGAGAGTGTGGGAGGAGGACTGTGGTAGTCACCACTAGTAGTATATTACATGTATTACGGCACATCCCAGTAGAGGTACTTGGGTAAATCCCTGCCTGCTGGCTCCGCCCAGTACGCTCCGTATAAATACGTGTGCTCTCCGATGATGCAGCCATTCTGGTTTCAGCTACAGAAGGCACCACATCTTGCTCAATAAAGCCTTGATCATTCCACTACTCTCGTCTTTGTGGTAATTGATAGTGCATCAAGGACACTGGGACACAGAGAGAGACATTCAGCACCACCTGGAGGAGAGTGAGAGAGCAGGACACTGGGACACAGAGAGGGACAGTCAGCAGCACCTGGAGGGGAGTGAGAGAGGAGGACACCGAGACACAGAGAGATATAGTCAGCAACACCAGGAGGAGAGCACGAGAGGAGGACAACGGGACACAGAGAGAGACAGTCAGCAGTACCTGTAGGAATGTGCGAGAGGAGGACACTGGAACATCGAGAGAGACAGCAGCACCTGGAGGCGAGTGAGAGAGGAGGACACCGAGACACAGAGAGAGACAGTCAGCAGCACCTGGAGGAGAGTGAGAGAGGAGGAACCGAGACACAGAGAGAGACAGTCAGCAGCACCTGGAGGAGAGTGAGAGAGGAGGACACCGAGACACAGAGAGAGACAGTCAACAGCACCTGGAGGAGAGTGAGAGAGGAGGACACCGAGACACAGAGAGGGACAGTCAGCAGCACCTGGAGGAGAGTGTGAGAGGAGGACACTGGAACACAGAGAGGGACAGTCAGCAGCACCCGGAGGAGAGTGTGAGAGGAGGACACTGGGACACAGAGAGGGACAGTCAGCAACACCTGGAGTATGGTGCAAGAGAAGGACAACTGGACACAGAGAGACACAGTCAGCAGCACCCGGAGGCGAGTGCGAGAGGTGGACACTGGGACACAGAGAGACACAGTCAGCAGCACCTGGAGGAGAGTGTGAGAGGAGGACACTGGAACACAGAGAGGGACAGTCAGCAGCACCTGGAGGCGAGTGAGAGAGGAGGACAATTGGACACAGAGAGAGACAGTCAGCAGCACCCGGAGGAGAGTGTGAGAGGAGGACAACTGGACAGAGAGAGAGACAGTCAGCAGTACCTGGAGTATGGTGCGAGAGGCGGACAACTGGACACAGAGAGAGACAGTCAGCAGCACCCGGAGGAGAGAGCAGGAGGAGGACACTGAGACACAGGGCGACACAGTCAGCAGCACCTGGAGGAGAGTGTGAGAGGAGGACACTGGGGCACAGAGAGGGACAGTCAGCAGCACCCGGAGGAGAGAGCAGGAGGAGGACACTGAGACACAGAGAGAGACAGTCAGCAGCACCCGGAGGAGAGAGCAGGAGGAGGACACTGAGACACAGGGCGACACAGTCAGCAGCACCTGGAGGAGAGTGAGGGAGGAGGATACCGAGACACAGAGAGAGACAGTCAGCAGCACCTGGAGGGGAGTGTGAGAGGAGGACACTGGGACACAGGGCGACACAGTCAGCAGCACCCGGAGGAGAGTGCGAGAGGAGGACACTGAGACACAGAGACAGTCAGCAGCACCTGGAGGAGAGTGAGGGAGGAGGACTGTGATAGTCACCACGAGTCGTATATTACATGTATTTCTGGATCTTTTTCTGGGCCAATGTGTTGAGGAACCAACTAAAGAATACGTCACCCTGACAGGGAACTATGAGAAAGGAATAATTGGCAATCTAGTCATGCAAGGCCCCTTGGGTATAAATGAATTCTTCATCAAAATGGAAAATAACATACTTAATTTTAGAGACTAGGGTCCTGAATTTAAAGAAAGGAAATTCCAATGGTGTGAGGCAAGAGTTGGCTATGGTGGATTCAGAAACGTTACTTAAAGGGATGACAGTGGATAGGCGATGGCAAACATTCAAAGAGCACATGGGTGAATTGCAACTCTTGCTCATTCCTGTCTGGCGCAAAATAAAATGGAAACATGGCCAAATCATGGCTTGCAAGGGAAATTAGAGATAGCAATACAAATTGGTCAGAATAACTGCAGACCTGAGGATTGGAAGCTGTTTAGAATTCAGCAAATGTGGACAAAGGGATTGATCCAGGAGGGGAACAAAGAGTACGAGAGTAAGCTTGCGGGGAACATCAACACTAACTGTAAAAACTTCTATAAGTGTGTGGAGAAAAAAAATTGGTGAAGAGAAATGTCCCCTTACAGTCAAACCAGGGGAATTTTTAATAGGGAATAAAGAAATGGCTGACCAATTAAATACATACTTTGGATCTGTCTTCACAAAGGCAGACACAAATAATGTCCCGGAAATATTGGAGAACACTGGGTTCAGTGAGAGGGTGGAACTGAAGGAAATTAGTATTCAAAGGGAAATGGTGTTGGTGAAAATGATGGGATTGAATGCTGATAAATCCCCAGGGCCGGATAATCTACAATCCAGAGTATTTAAGGAAGTGGCCCTGGAAATATTGGATGCATTGGTGGACAGCTTCCAAGGTTCGATAAACTCTGGAACAGTTCCTACGGGTTGGAGAGCAGCTAATTTAAACAGGGAGGCAGCAAGAAAACAGGGAATTGTAAACCAGTCAGCCTGATGGCAGTCGTTGGAAAAACGCTACAGTCCACTGTAAAAGATTTAATAGCAGAACAATTGGAAAATAGCGGTTGGATCCGACAGAGTCAGCATTGATTTATGAATGGGAAATCATGCTCGAAAAACCGAACAGAATTCTTTAAGGATGTAACTAGTAGAGTTTATGAGGAGGAACCAGCGGATGTGGCTTATTTAAACTTTCAGAAGGCTTTCGACAAAGTCCCACATAAGAATTTAGCATGTAAAATTCAAGTGCATGGGATTGGGGATAATGTAATGAGATGGATAGAAAACTGGTTGACCTACAGAAATAAACGGGTGTTTTTCCAAGTTGCAGGCAGCAACTAGTAAGCTAACGGAGGGATCGGTGCCAGGACCCCAGCTATTCACAGTATACATTCATGATTTAGATGAGGGAACTAAATGTAATAACTCCAAATTTTTTTTCTTATAAATTTAGAGTATCCAATTAATTTTTTCCAATTAAGGGGCAATTGAGCATGGCCAATCCACCTCCCCTGCACATCTTTTGGGTTGTAGGGGCGAAACCCATGCAAACACGGGGAGAATGTGCAAACTGCACACGGACAGTGACCCGGAGCCGGGATCGAACCTTGGACCTTGGGGCAACCGTGCCAACCACTTGCGCCGCCGTGCTGTCCCTTAATATCTCCACATTTGCAGATGACACCAAGTTGGGTGTTAGGGTGAGCTGTGAGGAGGATGCAGAGATGCACCAGTGTGATTTGGAGAAGTCGAGTGAGTGAGCAATTGCAGTGTAATTTGGATAAATGTGAAGTTATCAACTTTGGTGACAAAAGCAGGAAGACAGACTGTTATCTAAATGGCTATAGATTGAGGGAGGGGACTGTCCCAAGAGACATGGGTGCCCTTGTACACCAGTCAATGAAGGTAAGCATGCAGGTGCAGCAGGTGGTCAAGAAAGAAATGGTGTGCTGGCCTTCATTGCGAGAGGTTTCGAGTGGGTTGCTGCAATTATACAGGGCCTTGGTGAGACCACACCTGGAATATTGTGTACATGTTTAGTCTCCTTATCTGAGGAAGGATGTTCTTGCTGTGGAATGAGTGTAGTGAAGGTTTACCAGACTGACTCCTCGGATGGCGGGATTAACCTATGAGGGGCGATTAACTCGGTTAGGATTATGCTCACTGGAGATCAGAAGAATGATGGGGCTCTCGAAGAAACCCATTATATTCCAACAGAACGAGACAGTGTAGATGCAGGAAGGATGTTCCCGATGGTGGGGGACTCCAGGACCAGGGATCACAGTCTATTTAGCACTGAGATGAGGGGATATTTCGTCAGCCAGAGTGTGGTGGGCCTGTGGAATTCACTACCACAGCAGTTGAGGGCAAATCACTGCATGTTTCAAGAAGGAGTGAGATATAGCTCCTTGGGGCTAAAAGGATCAAATAATATCAGGAACAAATGGGAACGGGTTACTGAATTGGATAATCAACCATGACCATGTTGAATGGTGGAGCAGGCTCAAAGGGCCGAATGGCCTCCTGTTCCTATTTTCTATGTTTTTTTCTCTAATTTATATCAACACTCAGTCTACCATTTTAGAGGACGTTGGTTTTCACATTCCCAAGATTGGGTTTCAAGGTATTAAAAGAATTCTGAAATGTTTTTGCAAATTTGCACTTCCTGTGGTGAGCTGGTCCTTCCTCACAGTGCATATCGATAAGTGAAGCATTTTTTGCCTTTCATGATGCTTCTGCCAGTTTAAAAAGAATCTTGGAGCTTCCATGATTACATTTTAGTGCATTTCATCCCAAAGGGTAAATTGGAAGGGTTAAATTTGGAAAATTGTTTCTACTGCTTCATAAGAGGTGGGACTCAGGATGTAACTCATAACATTGCAGGATAGAGCAGACCGTATAATGGCACTTCATCCATTACCTAAATTATTCACTCCCTCCACCACCCCTCCACAGGGCCAACGGTGTGTATTTGTTTTATTCTTTCAAGGGATGTGGGCGTCGCTGGCTAGACCCGCGTCTGTTACCCATCCCTTAATACCCTCGAGGAGCTCATGATGAGCCGCGTTTTGAACCGCCGCAGTCCATGTGGTGTAGGTGCACCCACAGTGCTGCTGGGAAGGGAGTCCCAGCATTTTACCTCAGCTACAATGATGATGGTGTGTGCCTTGGCGAGGAACTTGCAGGTGCTGGTGGTCTCATGTATCTGCTGCCCATGTCCTTCTAGATGGTAGAGTTTGCAAGTTTGGAAGGTGCTGTCGAAGGAGCCTTAACGAGTCACTGCAGTATATCGTGACATCCAATGGCATTACCATCGCTGTATCCTTGACTATCAACATACTGGGGTTATGATTGACCAGAAACTGAACTAGACCAGTGCGGTTACAACTGCAGGTCAGGGACTGGAAATTCGGCAGTGACTCATCTCCTGACTCCTCAAAGCCTGCCCACCATCTTCAAGATGTAAGTCAGGAGTGTAATGGAATACTCTCCACTTGCCTGTGTGCAGCCCCAGCAACACTCAAGAAGCTCGACACCATCCAGGACAAAGCAGCCCACTTGTTTGGCACCCCATTCACCACCTTCACTCCATCCACCACTGGCACACAGTGGCAGCCCTTTGTGTACCATCTCCAAGAAGCAGTGCAGCAACTCATTAAGGCTCCTTCCAAATGTGTGACCTCTACCATCCAGAAGGACAAGGGCAGCAGGTGTTTGAGAACACCACCACCCGCAAGTTGCCTTCTAAGTCAGTCACCACCCTGACTTGGAAATATACCTGAACAGGTGCCGGAATGTGGCGACTCCGGGCTTTTCGCAGTAGCTTCATTTGAAGCCCACTTGTGACAATAAGCGATTTTCATTTCATTTCATTTCCTTCACTGCGCTGGTTTGGAATCCTGGAAGTCCCTCCCTAACGGCACTATGGGTGTACCTACACCACATGGACTGCAGCGGTTCAAGAAGGCAGCCCACCACCATCTTCTCAAGAGCAATTCGGGATGGGCAACAAACCACGGATCGAACCGGCAAAGACCACATCCTGTGAAATGATTTTTTTAAAGCCGCATCGCTGCCCCTGTGATGCCTACATCATGTGAAAGACTAACAACGACAATGGAAAAGCTTTGTGATGACCAGGTTATGCTTCAGGGGCAGTTTTGTTTTTAGATATCCTGTCCAGTAACAGCTCGAGGTTTTAGAAGGTGCACTGTGGGCTAATGCCACTTTCCCAGACAGTAGGTGCTGCCAACCCACTGTTTTCATTTCAGAATTCCAGTTTGCGATTTGGATTGAAGGACGTGTTGTTTGCCTTTGTAGCCATGCTGGCCACGCAAAATGGACACTGAGCCAAACTAAAATGGAAGGCTGCTGGGAAACAGACAAAACCAGAACAGCAGTCTGCAAAGAGCGGTTTGCATTCTGCAGCAGCAGAAACCAGTTTGGGCTCAGGTGAAAAGACCTTAGCTAGGTGCAAATGGCAAAACGCTTTGCATGCTAATGAGGCCATCAGACTTGAACACCCACACAATAGATACATTTGGTTCTGAATGGACACATTCTAATCAAGACCCAGACATCGAGGCACCAGAAACCTCCAAACAAAAGGACATAAGAAACGCCCCCTCCATCACGGAGACCCCCTCGCATTGGGGAATTAATCCAGTATCGATAAGAAATTGATCCAATAGGTAGAGCCCGCCCGAGAAGAGGGAAGGACAACGGAACCCCTATAAAAGATAGGGACCCTCGTGTTGTCCGGTCTGTTAAACCCGTGCTCCGGCCCCGACTGACACCTGGTATCCTGACTCCAGCCGTTGAGCACCAGCCGCCGAAACCGTAAGTTCAACGCTCGCTACGCGATCCAAGCCCGCTAGACTCCCAAGTGCCAGAACGCTTGCTGAAGGCTGCAGACAAAACCAGGACGAAGGCCTCGTTCTCTGACCTTGCCTGTTCCTGTTAGATAAGTATTCTGTTTGCTTAAGTTTAGTTGTAGCTTGGTCTCTTAGTGTGTGCATGAGTATTTATTATTAACTGTATAATAAATATTGATCGTTTGAACTTGACTAATCGGTGTATCTTCTTTATTACTTTGAACTTGACCTTGGAATACTTGTGACGTTGCCTATACGGCAACTGGCGACTCCAGAGCTAAATAATTACATAGAACAGAGCCTAGCAGTGTTAAGCACACGTCGAACTCGGAGGCGTGTTAATACACTCCAATAAACGCGTTTTACGCCCATAGTAAAACGTGCAACATTTAGTGGCGACTCCGCCGGGACTCGAACCCGGAACCTTTGAATTAGAACTCCAAATTGCAGAGAAAGAAAGAGATCACAAGTATTCAAGGTGTTCAAATAATAAGCGAAATTCGGAAGTGTGTTTAGTGCATGCGTACTAACAGGGCTGTAAGGTAAAACTGAAAGCTTTTTGTTGCGACAAACTTTCGGTAGTTTTGTGATCGGAAAATAGCGTAAGCCGTACCCTTTTCTCAAAACACCACCCCAGCAACCCCCTGTTCCAAATTATAAAAAGAGAGTCAGAGGAAATGGCCATGCAGGCAATGGAACGTCTGATGGATCCAGCAAAGTTTGTGGTCGCAGCGACCAGCAGCAGTAGCAGGGTAGGCCAGTGTCCCACGTGGGAGCTGGAACTCCGCAAATATTTACAAGGAAAGGGATGGCCCCTTTGGAAAGAGTTTTGTGCAAATGAGGAGACAGGTCCCGGGAGTATAGGTCATACTTGGTGGGAGAACCTCTCTCAAATACACAAAAAGAGTTTAGGTAAAGCACGCAAGCCGATGGCGATTGTGTCCTGTTTGGCACAGTTGCGAGGCGCAGAGGAGGTCATCAGGACGCTCCGGGCAGATTTAGAGGAAAGGAACCGAATGAGTAAGGTCGATGTCAGGGACATCGAGAAAGAAAACCTGGATCTTAAAGGGAAGTTGGCAGAGAAGGGTAGAGAGGTGGATGATGCCAAGAGGGCTCACCAGTCTTGTCTAGCTCATCTGAACAGTTCCCAGACCCAGTATGAGAAAGCCTATCAGGACGTGCAACGTGCCGTTCTGATAAGACAGGAATCGGAAAAGCAGGTGGAGGCATTGCAGAGGCAATGCTCTGATCTCAAAGCAGCTTTGAGAGCACTCCACGCTGCAACGACCGAACACAGACAAAGCACAGTTGACCACGCGAAATGCAGGAGACAGATTGCGGAACTGCAATCTCTGCTTTCGGTGCAGAATGGCTTCCAAAGCACCTTTGGAGCACAGTTAGATGGAGAAAACGCCCCAGATTGGCAGGAATTAAGCGAGACAGCGCAGCGTTATGTTCAGGGAACATGTGCGCCCGCAGCTCAGCAGAAACGACAGGCACCCCAACCCCCCACAGCTCAGACCATAACCGCACCCATGAATCCCGTGACCACACAGAGGAAAGCCGAATCAGAAGGCGCCCCAGACATAACTTACACCACCCCGTTAACAGTAACCCAGCTAAGGGACGCTTGTGAAAAGATCACTCCGTTCCTCCCCACCGCAGACCCCCACCAGTTCTTCGCTAAAGTAAAACAGCAGGCTACCATGTACGGCCTGGATGAGAGAGAGCAGGTTAAGCTCACCGTGCTGAGCTTAGACCAGAGTGTAGTGGCAGCCCTCCCCGACCCACAGAACTTGGCAGGAGGCAGCCTAGAGGAGATGCACACTGCCATTTTAGATGCCATCGGGTACAATAGAGGTGACCCCGTAGAAGGATTGAATAAGTGCAGGCAGAAGAGATCCGAACACCCCACAGCATTCGCAGGAAGGCTGTGGATTCATTTCAGCGCAGTTTTCGGACAGCTAGATAGAGCGCATTTAACCCGCGAAAACATGGTTAAGTGGACGCGCACAATTATCTCACACGCAACAGAGGCAGGACAGAGCGCTTGCAACAGTTACGACCCCTCAGAAGAGGCCCATAACGAAAAATGGGTCCTCAAAAGATTGTCCCGCGCTTGGGAGCAATCGCTTCAGGCAAAAGGAAAGGTTAGATCCCCAGAAGAGGCTCAGGCTGCTGCAGATATCCAAGCAGTCAGAGAGCACCAGAAGCCCGCATGGGTAAATGAAGGCAAGAGCAGCCCTCAACAGAAAGGACAGGAATGCTATAACTGTGGACAGTTAGGGCATTGGGCAAAAGAGTGTAATGCACCCCAGCGATCTCAGAGAGGCCAGCAGACAGGCACTCTGAACCGCAACAAAGCAAAACCAATCCACAATGTAGGAGTACAGTCAGGACCCACCAATGTGGACGAGACGAACTGACGGTGTTCGGGCTCCCCCACTTGGGTCTGTGACACACTATGGGACTCATCAGGGAGGCCCGTAGTCACGGCAAAAGTCAAAGGGAAGCCCATAGAGTTACTGTGGGACACAGGAGGATCCCGCACCACCATTAACTCCACAACCACGGCACACGCAGACACGTGGCCGACCACCTCCACCATCACACTTAGCGGGTTCACCGGACACTCGCAGCAGGGACATATCACAGCACCCGTAGCGATCCAGCTAGGGAACATTACCACAAGGCACCCCGTAGTTTTAGTAAATCTTCCCAGGACAGCAGAACACATCCTGGGGATAGATTTTATGAACGCTCATAGCTTGTCGTTCGACCCAGTGAACCAGTGTGTCTGGCGAATGGCGAGATCAGACAGAGCCCCAGCCACCCTCACAGTAGGAGACTACGCTAATCGGATTAGCGCAGTGGGAGAGTACTCATTCGACCTGACTACACTCCACACCGACAGACAAATTAAGGCCCTACTAAACAAACACAGGACAGCATTTGCAAGTCACCGTCATGACTGTGGCAGAATGACTGGACAAGTTCATGTTACCGGACAGGACCCCCGACCGCAAAAGCAGTATAGATTTCCCCTTGAAGCAGAGGTGGAAATAGAAAAAGTTATAGGCAGCTTGTTGGAACAAGGTGTACTGAGAACGGTAGCCTCCACCAACAATGCCCCTATTTGGCCAGTGAGGAAGCCCGATGGATCATGGCGTCTGACCATCGATTATCGGGAACTCAACAAAGTAACCCCCGCAGTAGCCCCAACGGTAGCTACTAGTCCCGAGACCATGCTCAAGCAGGGTCTCAACGCCAAGTACTTCACGGTATTGGACATCAGTAATGGATTCTGGTCAATACCATTGGCAAAAGCGTGCCAATACAAATTCGCATTCACTTTTAAAACACAGCAGTACACGTGGACATGCCTCCCACAAGGATTCCACAATTCACCCTCCATTTTCCACCGACAGCTGGCAAGTGGATTAGAGAAATTTTCCCGACCCGAATGTCTGGTACAGTATGTAGACGACCTACTACTGCAGACAGACACAAAGGCAGAGCACATTTCGCTTCTGGCCGAACTCCTGGAACTCTTAACTGAAATTGGCTGTAAAGTTAACCCGAAAAAGGCCCAAATATTGGAAAGTAAAGTGATGTATTTGGGATCAGTCATCACGCACGGCAAACGCGAGATCGAATTCAAAAGAATTGATTCGATTGTCAAATTGCCCCTTCCCCAGAATGTATCAGCCCTCCGGTCGTTTTTTAGGACTGGTTGGCTATTGTCGGAACCACATCGACGGATTCGCGACAAAAGCCGCCCCACTTTCAGACCTCCTTAAGAAAGGAGCCCCCTGGGAATGGCTTCCGCAGCATACAGGCGCTGTGGAAGAGTTGAAACGAGCCCTTAGTGCAGCACCCGCGCTGCTAGTCCCCGACCAACTTTCACCGTACGCAATAGAGGTAGCGAGCACCGATCTGACCCTCTCGGCCGTGTTGCTTCAGGAACGGCACGAGCAGCTAAGACCAGTGGCTTATGCCTCCCGACTGTTAGACCCAGTAGAACAAGGATTTTCGGCCTGTGAGAGGCACCTCCTTGCTGTCTTCTGGGCAGTACAGTATTTCTCATACATCACCGGACTCAACCCCATTACTATTCTGACCGAACACACACCCACACAGCTACTACTAGACGGTCGACTGAAGGACGGTTCAGTTAGCCAGATTAGGGCAGCTAGGTGGACCCTACTTTTACAAGGACGGGACATTACAGTGAAACGGACCCGCACACACACATACTTAGCAGACAACCTCCAATACCCCGGACAGCCCCATGACTGTGAAATTGTAGCTCCCCTGCATAACACAGGACCCTTTTTAGCAAAAACACCCCCCAGGAAGATAGGGAACCCGAAACAAAGCCCCCAGCCCACAGACACGTGTGGACCCTTGAGGATTTATGTAGACGGTTCCTCCACAGTTTTAAATGGTGAGCGTATCACAGGATGCGGCATCTATGTAGAGGACGCGCAGGGGCGCGCTCTCGAAGAAATCGCTCTTAAGTTACCAGGTCACTTAGGCGCGCAGGCAGCAGAGCTAGCAGCCATAGCGTACATAGTGGACCACCCCGATTCTTTCCCCAGCCCAGCAGACATATATTCAGACAGCTTATATGTCTGTAACAGCCTGACAGATTTTCTGCCCCTGTGGAGGACACGAGGTTTTGTCTCCGCAGACGGAAAACCCCTTCCATCAGCCCCTCTACTCCAGCATATTTTAGCAAAAGCGAAGGACAGGACCTTCGGCATAATAAAAGTAAGAAGTCACCATAGGTCATCACCCCCTGGGAATGTAAAAGCCGACGCGTTGGCTAAGGCAGGTTCCAGGAGAGGACACTTATGGACCCCCCCAGCTAGCGCACCAGCTAGCGCCCCTGTGAGCGCAGTCCAAGTCTCACAGACTGATATTAAAGATCTCGTGGCAGCACAGAAACTGGACGGAGACCTCAGGGAGGTTTTCAAGGGAAACTTTGTGCCTGCTTACGAGCACTTTAAACACACACTGACCACACATGAGGGTGTGATCATTAAGGACCAACTTTATGTGGTCCCACAGCAGGACAGGAATCAGATGATTGCCTTGTTCCATGACGGACACGGGCATCAGGGAATTGATGCAACAACGAGGCACCTCAGGCAACTCTGTTGGTGGCCTAATCTCAGGAATGATGTAACGCACTACATAGAGAATTGCCTGATTTGTGCTCAGAATAACCCGGAGCGGTATTCTAAGAAAGCACAACTTCGGCATACTCGCCCAGTTAACGGCCCTTGGACAAACCTCCAGATCGATTTTATAGGTCCATTGCCCCCTTGCAGGAATGGCTATAAATACGTTCTGGTGGTGATAGATACCTTTACCAAATGGGTAGAGGCATTTCCCTCACGAACAAATACAGCAAAGACAGCTGCAAAGATCCTGACCCACCACATCTTCACGAGATGGGGTTTACCCCGAAGTATCGATTCGGACCAGGGATCTCACTTTACAGGACGGGTCATGAGGAACGTCCTGACAATATTCGGAATCAAACAGAACTTCCATATTGCGTATCATCCACAGTCCAGCGGGATTGTGGAGCGCATGAATCGGACCCTAAAAACTACCCTTAGGAAAATGGTTCAAGAGAACAATTCCACATGGGATTCAGTGCTCCCATTTGCACTTATGTTCATAAGGAACACTGTCTCCACATCGACAGGATACACACCACACACACTCATGACCGGACGCCCTATGAAAGGTACAGAATTCCTTTTAGGACTGGACATGACAAGCCCCGAAGTGACGGCCCTCACACATGAAAAGGCAGTTAAAGATCTAGTTGAGACTGTGAGGTCTGCACAGCTCGCAGCCGCAGTCCAGCTAGGGAAACGCCGAAAGCAACGTACTGCCTGTTTCAATAAGACCGTACACACCACAGAATTCCAGGTTGGGCAACAGGTAATGTTATCTGTTTATAACCCCAGCAGTTTTTTGGCTCCAAAATATTCCGGTCCCTACTCAATTTCGGACAAAATTAGCCCCTCCGTTTACAGGATAAAGTATCCTAATGGGAAGACCGCGTGGTTCCATATAAACCAGTTAAAGGCATATGGAACACAGGCCAACCATGCCCACCATGTCCTGCTAGACGCAGCAGAACACTTCACCCCGCCCACCAGAGACACTTTTCCACCATCCCCCTCACAGACCAGTTCATCAACGGACTCGCCCACGACTCCGCCCACAGACCACTACAGACCACGCCCCGACACGCCCACAAGCTGCCACAGCAGAGACAGCAGGACTGACACTGACTCTGAAGACAGCGACACCACACAGCCATACAGCCCACACTGCACCAACTACGACCCCGACTCCAGTGACCCCATGGAAGTCACCTACCTCAAAAATCCAGAACCACCACCCGACCCCGACTACCCCGACAACACACTCGACACTACACAATGGCACAGGGACAATTCCTACAGACTTGTCCGCAATGACGAGAGTGACCCCCGGTCACACAACTCCAAAATAGCATGCCTGATCCACACAAGGGTGTGGGATCCGGGAGAGCAGGACGACACGGTGTCTGACTCCCGACACGGCAACCCCTTTGTGACCCTGTTCACAGAGGCAGAATCAAAGTGAGGTGTCCAGATGATGTAAGATAGGAATCGTTTGAGGGAAACGATGTCCTTTCTGATGGAACCTGCACGTATGTTTGTCTTCGTTTTATGTTTGTTTGTTTCAGGAATGTAATGTTTCAGTTGGAGGATGGACATCTTCTTTTCAGCTGAAAAGATTGTGACCACCTCACATACACGTTAGTTTGTCCGCAGATACTTTTGAGAACTTCGGTTTGATTGGAGATCTTTTCCAAAGTTGTAACACTTGTGACAGCCTGGTGAGCAGCTCACCGTATCGTCTAAAATATCTGAAGACCAGCTCATGTCCTCAGTTGGAGCATCTTGGCTCCCTTGGTTTCTTTTTCAGGTGCCCCTCTATTCGGCGAAATAGAGGCTGCAAGTCATGGTAAACACATTCGTACCCGTTTTTCCAGGTTACTCAGGCAGTGGACAAACGGCACTGAGGACCCGCCCTGTCTGAGAACCAACCCTTGGTCAGCCAAGCTCGGGTATGGCACAGCACGCCCTACCCGGGGATCCCATCCAACTCGTACCCGTAGCGGCCCATACGCAACTCATTCGGATGTTTATTTCCAAGTTTGTTTTCATTTTAGGTTAGGTAGCCCTTCGGCCACCATCCCACATGCTATTTACATCCGGGAACATTCGGATGGTAAATCAGCAAAGCCTGCGAGACGGCTCGCAGAAGGAAGGATTGTTAGGTGTATGCTGGTCTTTAAATTCGCTTTTTGAAAAAAATGAGGGGAGTCACAGGGTGTGACTTAGCCAGTCATTTTAAAGGGTCAATTGGGTTTTGAAAGACAGATGCACTAACAAGTAAAGGTCTTAAACTGTGTATTGACAGATACTGTGCTTGATCCCAAAGGTTTCAAAGGACGAGACAGAGGTCGAAGCCAGGATTGTCAATACCGGAGGAAGAAGGAAGAGAAAGAAGAAGAACAGCAAAATGATGGAAGCCCACTTATTACTGTTTAATGTCATATGTATATGTGTGGAAACAAGACACGTTTCCCCCACAACCCCCACCGTAAATGTTAGTACAACAAACCCCCAGTGCTCAGCTCTGATCAGCGAGGTTCAGACCTGGTGTACTAAATTCATGACGTGGTACTCCATGTCCTACATAATCGAATCACTGTTGGTGATCGCGATCCTCATCATCCTGGTGCAGACCCTCAGGTTGAGGAAATGGAAGAGGAGAGCCTCTCGTTCCAGCACCTCACCCATCTATAGAGTGCAATCCCCCATCTTCGGATTCCACCAAACCCCTCAACCCCTCACTGATTACAACACTCTGTAAATAAAATTCAGCCATGTATTATATTGTTCCATACTCGACTGCCGAGTTGGGAAGTGTGATGTTGTGGTATGAATGGTTAAGGTTTAGAGTGATTAAATGTTTAAGTTAAGGTTAAGGTTAATAGTGATAGGTAGAGGTTCCCAATTGTAGTAATGCATGTCCCTTTGACATAGGGCCAAGTAGAAATGTTAGTTAAAATTTTTTTTTTCTCTTCTTCCCATAGTTTAGAACAGAGTAGAACAGGAACTGGCAAGAGGTCAGAACACAAGGAAGGCAAAGTACATAGGTGATCCTTCACAATAGTATGATTGTGAGGATCACAAGGAGGGAATGTAGCCATGCTGGCCACGCAAAATGGACACTGAGCCAAACTAAAATGGAAGGCTGCTGGGAAACAGACAAAACCAGAACAGCAGTCTGCAAAGAGCGGTTTGCATTCTGCAGCAGCAGAAACCAGTTTGGGCTCAGGTGAAAAGACCTTAGCTAGGTGCAAATGGCAAAACGCTTTGCATGCTAATGAGGCCATCAGACTTGAACACCCACACAATAGATACATTTGGTTCTGAATGGACACATTCTAATCAAGACCCAGACATCGAGGCACCAGAAACCTCCAAACAAAAGGACATAAGAAACGCCCCCTCCATCACGGAGACCCCCTCGCATTGGGGAATTAATCCAGTATCGATAAGAAATTGATCCAATAGGTAGAGCCCGCCCGAGAAGAGGGAAGGACAACGGAACCCCTATAAAAGATAGGGACCTCGTGTTGTCCGGTCTGTTAAACCCGTGCTCCGGCCCCGACTGACACCTGGTATCCTGACTCCAGCCGTTGAGCACCAGCCGCCGAAACCGTAAGTTCAACGCTCGCTACGCGATCCAAGCCCGCTAGACTCCCAAGTGCCAGAACGCTTGCTGAAGGCTGCAGACAAAACCAGGACGAAGGCCTCGTTCTCTGACCTTGCCTGTTCCTGTTAGATAAGTATTCTGTTTGCTTAAGTTTAGTTGTAGCTTGGTCTCTTAGTGTGTGCATGAGTATTTATTATTAACTGTATAATAAATATTGATCGTTTGAACTTGACTAATCGGTGTATCGTCTTTATTACTTTGAACTTGACCTTGGAATACTTGTGACGTTGCCTATACGGCAACTGGCGACTCCAGAGCTAAATAATTACATAGAACAGAGCCTAGCAGTGTTAAGCACACGTCGAACTCGGAGGCGTGTTAATACACTCCAATAAACGCGTTTTACGCCCATAGTAAAACGTGCAACACCTTCCACTCCCGCAGAGCAGCCGAGGGAGGATGTGTCCTTTGAACAAAGAATGCCACAACAACAAAAAAAAACAGTTCAAGCAATAATATATTTTTATTGATACGCGTCAATGAAGTTCTCAAGGTATGGGGGCTGGAGAGGGGGGTGGCGGGGGTGGGAGGGAGGGAGGTGGTGGGGGGGGGGGGGGGGGGGTGGGAAACAAAACCCTGGGCCCCTCACAATGGAAATGGAACAAGACCAAAGTACAGCTCACAATGCAAGACAAGGCAGACCACAGTGCGCAACACAGGGAATCCGTCATGTTGTTTAAGAAGCGCGGCACTACATTATTTAAAAGCATTCCAACTGTAGCAACGTTTCTTATGCAATATGCACTGCCTCTGCCCAGCTCCACAAGAGCTAATTAAGTGCGAAAAACAGACTGCCTCACACGGAGGCAAATTAATAATGAAAACAAGACAAGCCCGGCTACCCCCCCCCCCCCCCCCCTTGCCCATCTGCGAATATCCATCATTGTCAAATTTACATTATGTTACCATGAGGCTGGTGGCACACAGTTACCGACGGTGCCTGGTGGTGTACCAGCTCATTCAGTGAGTGCCCTTCTCTGGGCTCCACCACATGAAGCCCCAACAATGCAGGAATCCAGCTGCTGTCATGGAGCAAGTTTTAAATCTCTGCGTTCAAAAACAAAACAGGAAAGTGTGATGATGTATCAATCCACCATCGTTTGGAAATGTAGGGTTACCATTGCTCCCGGGCCTGGCTCTCAATTCAGACTGTTTGGCATCCTCAAAGCGGCAAGCGGCCGAAATGAGGAGAGTTTGTGCCCGCCCGCAGGGTGATTCATGTTAAATGTCCTCATTCAGCCTCAATGCAGCAAGGGTTACTGTTCCAAAGTGCCACAGAGACTGGGCTCATCGCAAAGGAAGAGCAAAACAGCATCAGGATGAATAAACAGGCCCTGCGGGCATTTCGCACAGGGACCGAGCTGGGTCACTGATACCATAGCGGGAGACTTTGGGGCTGATAGAATTCTTACAGGGCAAAAGGAGGTCACTTGGCCCAGCGGGTCTGCACCGACCCACCAAAGGAGCACCCCACCCAGGTCCACTGACTCTATCCCCATAACCCCGTGACCACACCCGCACATCCCTGGGCACCAAGGGGCAATTTAGCATGGCCAATCCACCTAACCTGCACATCGTTGGACTGTGGGAGCAAACCGGAGCACCCAAGGGAAGCCCACACAGACATGGGGAGAACGTGCAAACTCCCACATAGTCACGCACGGTCGGAATCGAACCCGGGTCCCTGGCGATGAGGCAGCAGTGCTAACCACTGTGCCGCCCTTTTTAAAACACCTCGCAGTGGGGGAGGGGGGGGGGGGAGCTGATGTCTTTCTGCATTCAACAATAAACCCTTATTTCCAAAGATGTTACCCTCAACAGTCAACCAAATTCCGAATTTTCGCGCCAAGAAAACTGGGACGAGTTCAAATCATTCGGGATCATTTTCCATGTTCAAACCTCAGGCCCTCTCTTGCTGTCCGCGCAGTTTGAGAAAACCTGAGTATTCAATCCATTCATAACGTAAATTAATTCCTATTTTTCTGGAATTGGCTCTGTACTTCTTTTGCACAGACATAATCAGAATGTCGAAGAATGCAGATCACTGCCAGCGATGTCTTAATATGGGCCTGACTGCTTTCTCACTTGTTGAATCGTAGAAACGTTCGCACATAATTGAAACCATTTGACTGCAGAACCACAGATACCTGCACTAATCTTACCTCCCTTTATTCCCAGAATAGGTACCAAGTGTCTCCACCAGGGTCTTATAGCTTGAGGGCCATCACTCCACAACAAGCGTGGCTACTTAAGTGTCTATCCCACTCTTAGTGGCAGGGGGTAAGATAGTTAAAATGGAAGCCCTACCCCTCTCTTACCAGATCCACCCACCTGCAGGGTTCAGCCATTGATGCTGAATGGTGAAGCCCAGGCGAGCGAGCCCCTCCTTAACAATGTAGTTCGACCTCCAAATGCCTGATCGGGATTTGATCCGCCGTCTTAGCATGACGCCTAAGTAGGGGAGTAGCGTCAATTTCCTAATGGTTGTGTTTAACTGTCGGCATTAGTTGGGGACTCACTTGAGCTTCATTAAATAAACATGGACTAAAGACTGTTGAGGTTGGGATTAGGAGATGTATGCGTGCAATGTGCAATTCTGTAAACAAATACAGATACGCATAAGTACTGGCTTCAGTCCCATCCTTCACCAACAGCCTTTCAGGAGTAGGACAAGCAGTAGCAACAGGAGATGGGAACCCCACTGCCTCACATCCATGGTCCAGGTTATTCCCAAAACCCCTTGGTATGCGGACAGACCGCAAGCCAGAATCACAAGGGCAAAGTGTCAAAGATGTAGGGCCAGTGGGAGAGGCAATAACTCCAGTTCCATTGGACATGAGAACCCCACTTGACATCTATATTAGTGTTCTGGAACCACTCATGTTGGCAAACAGATGTTAGGCATTCCAAGATTACATTTCAGGGCTCACAAAAACATGCCACGCGCTCCTAAACCCGACAACAGTCGAGTGAAAGAGGCCATTCATCCCATTGTACCTGTGTTGGTCCTTTGGTAGAAGTTATCCAGCTCATCGCACTCCATCGCTCTTTCCCTCTTTTTCTCTTTAATTATTTATCTAATTCTCTTTTTTTTTGTTTTAATTTTTTTTACGAGTACCCAATTATTATTTTTTCTCCAATTAAGGGGCAATTGAACCTGGCCAAACCACCTAAGTGGGGGTGAAACCCACGCAGGCATGGGGAGAACGGGCAAACTCCACACAGACAGTGACCCAGGCCGGGATTCGAACCCGGGTATCTAATTCTCTTTTGAAAGTTACCGGACTGGAGTTTGCACCCAATAATCCCCTCTCTCCCCCCCCCCCCCCCCCCCCCCCCCCCGGTCCTCCATGATGCAAGTGGCGTTTTCCAGTCATTACCAACTGAGTTTTCTGTAGTTGGCATCCTCTGTTGCAGTGGAACCTGTGTTTGGGGGCGGGGGTGGAGGGGTGTCACCATTGGCGGAGCTGTTAGATCCCACTGGTGGGAACAGCCAGAAAATGGCACCCGTTGAATTTGCTTCTACCACCCTTCTAGGCCGAGAACAGTCCAGATACAACAATTCGTGCAAAAAACAAGTTTCTGAATGTCACCTCTGATCCTTTGAACAATTATCTTAAATCTGTGTTAAATCTCTAGTTACTGAGCCTCTCGTAGAAACCACTTCTCCTTAGTTACTTTCATTATTTTCTATCAAATCTCTTCTCTGACATTCTCTGCTTACAGCAGAACATCTCCAGGTTTCTCAAGCCCTCGAAGTGACTGATATCTCACACCCCAAATACCATTCTAGTCAATCTAGGCTGCACCCTCTCCAAGGCCTCGTCATTCTTCTTAAAGTGTGCTGGCCAGAAATGAATATAATACTCCAACTGGTTTAACCAGTGTTTTGCAAAGAATTTGCGCACCGTTGTTGCCTTTGTGCTCTGTTTCTCTATTCCTATAGCCCAGGATTACATGGGAGTTTTGACAGCCTGTTGTGCTGCTCAAGAAGGTTTGTGCATCTACAGCCTGAGATCTCTCTCTTCTGAAACCCCTTACAAGTTGCACCATTCAGTTATTCCTGTGTAAATCCTCAGCATTTAGGTTCCCAGTATTAGAATCGGCAGAATCGACACAGTGCAGAAGGAGGCCATTTGGCCCACTGAGTCTGTACCTACCTTCTGTGAGAGCGCCCCACCCATGCCCCAACCCTGTAACCCCACCTAACCTCTTTTTTTGACACAAAGGGGCAATTTATCATGGTCAAACCACCTAGCCTGCGCACCTTTGGACTGGGGGAGGAAACCGGAGCACCCGGAGGAAACCCACCCAGACACGGGGGAGAACGTGCCGACTCCACACAGACAGTCACCCGAGGCCGGAATCGAACCCGGGTCCCTGGAGCGGTGAGGCAGCAGTGCTAACCACTGTGCCACCATGCCACCCTTAAACTTGACCTTCCTATTGGCTGATGCAAATAGGAACAGGAATGGGCCATGCGGCCCCTTGAGCCCCCTTTACCCCCCCCCCCCCCCCCCCCAATTCAGGAATATCACGGCTAAACTGCAACATTAGTTCCACTTTCTGCCCCTCCTTATTTATTTATTATAACTGAATGTAGTTATTGTCACTCGATAAACGCAGTGCAGATCTTTTCTAGCTGTCAGTCTAAAGGCTGCTTGTTAATCAGGTCAGTTTGCTATTGGGCCCCTGAATGTGCTGGATTTCATTACTCTGCACCTTGTGTGAATGAATTCGAAAATAAGCCGAGTGTTACTCACTCAGCTGACTGCATTGCTTGTCTCTCTCTCTCTGCGTGTCATTAATTCTAGACAATTTCCATTCTAAGCATGAAAGGTTGCTTGTAGTCTATTGACCGCTCTGCGACTTGTTAGCATGCGTTTCGCTTTGTTTGGTATTGGGTTATTAATCAAGCGCCTGGCTATCTGTGCGCAACACTTAACAAGAATGTAAGAGTCAGTAATAGGCAGCAAGACAAATGTGGTCACAGGCAATCTCGGCTTCTACAACTTCCCCCTGCCCCTCTCCTGGAAGTAGTGATTGGTTCATGGCTGCTGTTGGCTACTCACGACTCAGTGGAATTCAGACCAACTCTTGCTCCTTGCCCACGGCTGGAATAGAAAAGTAGATTATTTACCTGGAGAGGGACTGCAGAGGGATCTAGCATAAAAATAGAAAATGCTGGATAAACCTAACAGGTCTGGCAGCATCTGTGGAGAGATCAAAGAACAATACAGCACAGGAACAGGCCATTCGGCCCTCCAAGCCTGTACCGGTCATGATACCACCCTTGGCCAAAACCCTCAGCACTTCCTTGTGCCGTATCCCTCTATACCCATCCTATCCATGTGTTTGTCAAGATGCCTTTTGAACACCGTTAATGTATCTGCTTCAACAACCTCCCCTGGCAATGCATTCCAGTCACTCACCACCCACTGCATACAAAAACCTGCCTCGCACATCTCCTCTAAACTTTGCCCCATGGACCTTAAACCTTTGCCCCCTGGTGACTGACCCCTCCACCCTGGTAAATAAAAATGAAAATGAAAATCGCTTATTGTCACAAGTAGGCTTGAATGAAGTTACTGTGAAAATCCCCTAGTCGCCACATTCCGGCGCCTGTTCGGGGAGGCTGGTACGGGAATTGATCCGTGCTGCTGGCCTGCCTTGGTCTGCTTTAAAAGCCAGCGATTTAGCCCTGTGCTAAACCAGCCCCCTACGAGTGTCAGAGTGCCTGCCCATCCATTCTATCCATGCCCCTCATAACCTTGTAGACCTCTATCAGGTCACCGCTCAACCTCCGTCTTTCTAATGAAAGCAGTCCGAGTCTATTCAGCCTCTCCGCATTGCTAACAACCTTCGGACCTGGCAACATCCTGGTAAACCTCCTCTGCACCTTCTCCAAAGCCTCCACATCCTCCTGGTAGTGTGGAGACCAGAATTGTGTGCAATATTCCAAGTGCGGCCTTACCAAGGTTCTATACAATTGCAGCATGACTTGCCAATTTGCTGCAGTTGTATAGAACCGTGGTATGGTCCACCCCACGCTCGTCGGGAAACCCGTGGCGGGGGGTGCACCATCGGTGGGATTGGAAACTCCGATGGCGTGAACAGCCGGAAGGTCTCGCTCTATGTTTCAATTCCATGTGACCCTTCTACATTCCTGCACTCATAGAACATAGAACAGTACAGCACAGAACAGGCCCTTCGGCCCTCAATGTTGTGCCGAGCCATGATCACCCTACTCAAACCCACATATCCACCCTATACCCGTAACCCAACAACCCCCCCCTTAACCTTACTTTTATTAGGACACTATGGGCAATTTAGTATGGCCAATCCACCTAGCCCGCACATCTTTGGACTGTGGGAGGAAACCGGAGCATCCGGAGGAAACCCACGCACACAGGGGGAGGACGTGCAGACTCCACACAGACAGTGACCCAGCCGGGAATCGAACCTGGGACCCTGGAGCTGTGAAGCATTTATGCTAACCACCATGCTACCCTGCTGCTCCACTCATATGTACTCGAAACAGGGATGATGTTACTCTCTCTGCAGGTGCCGCCGGACTGGCAGAGTTTATCCAGCAGGGGCTGGTTTAGCTCACTGGGCTAAATCGCTGGCTTTTAAAGCAGACCAAGCAGGCCAGCAGCACAGTTCAATTCCCGTACCAGCCTCCCCAGACAGGCGCCGGAATGTGGCGACTAGGGGCTTTTCACAGTAACTTCATTGAAGCCTACTCGTGACAATAAGCAATTTTCGTTTTTCATTTCATTTCATTTTCTGTTTTTATTTCCGATTTCCAGTCCACTCTATCTTGCTTTTTTGTGAGGAATCTGGATGCCCTCATCCACAAATCACAGAAGGTCAGTGTGTAAGTAGGGCTGGTTTAGCTCACTGGGCTAGACAGCTGGTTTGTAATGCCAAACAAGGCCAGCAGCGCGGGTTCAATTCCCGTACCAGCCTCCCTGAACAGGCGCTGGAATGTGGCGACTGGGGGCTTTTCACTGTAACTTCATACTTGTGACAATAAAAGGTTATTAATATTTTTACAGCAAGTAATTAGGAAGGCAAATGAAATGTTGGTCTTTATTGCCGGGGGGCGTAGAGATAAAAGTTGGGAAATGTTGCTACTGAATCACTGTCGAGTTCAGAGGAATGGTAGATAACTTTGTTGAAACATGGTTCTTGAGAGGGTTTGACAGGGTAGATGCCGGTGTTTGTGTGCGTGTGTGTGTGTGGGGGGGGGGGGAGGAGTCCGGGCCGGGGGGGGGGGGGGATGTTTTCCCTCCTGGGGAATCTAGAACATTGGAAGCTCAACTTGAAAATAAGGGGCCTCTCATTTCAGATGGTAATGAGGAGAAATATCGTTGTTCAGAGGGTTGTTAGTCTTTGGAATTGTCTTCCCAAAAGACCTGTGAAAACTGGGTCATTGAGTATTTTCGAGGCTGAGTTTCTGATTGACAAGAGCGTTAAGGGTTATGGTGTGTGTGTGTGTGTGTGTGTGTGCATGCCAGGTGGTAGGATTGGGGGTGCGGAGGGGGCGATGTCGAGGGGACAACCAAGGAAATGGAGTTGAGACCACAATCAGATTAACCCATGACCTTATTGAACAGGGGTCAAAGGGCCCACTCCTGCTTCTATTGGTGTGTCCTTATGCTGATGTTTAAGCTCCACGTGAGGTTCCTTTCATCTCAATTTACACATCGTGCAAGGCAGGGTAGCATAGCCATTGTGGACTGAACATTGCATGCCCTGCCACCCGAGTTAGTAAACGGGTGATGCACGATCAATTGCACAAAGACGAGAGTTGAATGCAACTGAGGCTTTATTACACTAAGATGTGCGGCCTCCCACAGCAGCTGGCGAAATGGCTGCTGCACGGGGAGTACACATATTTATACTCCGCCTACTGGGCGGAGCCAGCGGGAAAGGACTACCCCCGTACATGTAGTACAGGGCCTTACCATACATTCCCTAATTTTTACAGCAGTGGTTACTACCCACAACCGGTCGACATAAGATCAAATCCCAAAGATGGAGCTGGGGAATTTAAATTCAGTTAATTTAATAAAGTTGGATTAAGAAGCTAGCAGTATCGGTGCCACTGAATTGTTGTAAAAACACTTGGTTCACGCATGTCCTTAGAGAGGGAACTTTCAAATCAACCTACACTTTCAGGTACAGAAGAAAATGATCTGAAAGTAATTCCAGAGGGAAGCAGGTTCCAGTTGCTCATCACCTCCAATACTGGGTCCCCACCTCATCCCTATTGCACAACTAAAACTCTGGAGAATGGCTGTTCCTATCAATGTTACCCTTTCGCTTTTGGTTATTCCAGTCCATCCCTCCAAACATTCCTTCGATTTTAAGTGCCCCCCCAAGAGCGGGGGTGGGTGTTGCTGGGGAGGGGCTGATTGGGAGTTGCAGGAAGGGGACCGCGGAGAGACTATTTAACTTCATCTTGAATGGGTTGGCCGTATGTGATGCGTTGTTGTGATTCAGTTCATTGTATTCTCTCCAACTGCCCCACCAACCCGCGTCCCCATCCTCCCCACTCCGCCCCCCTCCCGCCCACCCCCGTCGGGGATTTGAGTGCGAAACTCGAGGCTGACATTCCTGTCGGGTATTGAGGGAGTGCTGCACTGTCAGAGGTGTCATCATTGGCATGAAAATGATGCCCTTGCAGGTGTCTTCAGGCAGAGATGCCATGGCATGGGCTTGGCAAAGCCACGGGCTGCAATGCCCCTCCATGTGGGCCACTGAGCGATTGTTGAAGATGCCAGGAGGGCGGGTCAGTGAGGTCTCGCCACGTTTGAAGCTGATAGACTCAATAGTGGGAGGGTGAGGAAACGAGGATGAGGGAGAGTGATTAAGCGAGGGGGGGGGGGGCCATGTGAGGGTGACTGAGTGAGTGAGTCAATGAGGATAGCTCCGTCAGTGTGTGACCATGTGTGAGGGTGGGTGAGTAAGTGAGAGTGTGTGAGGGTGGTGAGTGAATGAAAGTGCGTGTGGGTGGTGAGTGAGTGAGTGTGTGGGGGAGGCCGAGTGAGTTAGTGCGTGAGTGAGTGAGAGTGATTGAGGGTGGCAGAGTGAGAGGGTGCTGAGTCAATGAGTGAGTGAGGCCAAGTGAGTGAGTGAGTGAGTGAGTGAGTGAGTGAGTGAGTGAGAGGGTGGCTGAGTGAGTGAATGAGTGAGAGGGTGGCTGAGTGAAAGGGTGGCTGAGTGAGTGAGTGAGTGAGAGGGTGGCTGAGTGAGAGGGTGGCTGAGTGAGTGAGTGAGTGAGTGAGTGAGTGAGAGGGTGGCTGAGTAAGAGGGTGGCTGAGTGAGTGAGTGAGTGGCAGGGTGGCTGAGTCAGTGAGTGGGTGAGGTAGGGAGGGAGGGAGTGAGTGAGTCAGTGAGAGGCTGAGTGAGTGAGTGAGTGACGTAGGGAGGGAGGGAGGGAGTGAGGGGGAGGGAGTGAGTGAGTGAGGGGGAGGGAGGGAAGGAGTGAGTGAGTCAGTCAGTGAGTGAGATTGAGTGAGTGAGGAAGTAGGGAGGGAGTGAGAGAAGGGGAGGGAGTGAGTGAGAGGGGGAGGGATTGAGTGAGTGAGTGAGGGGGAGGGAGTGAGTGAGTGAGGGGGAGGGAGGGAGTGCGTGAAGTAGGAAGGGAGTGAGTGAGTGAGTGAGGGGGAGGGAGTGAGTGGGGGAGGGAGTGAGTGAGTTAGGGGAGGGAGTGGGTGAGTGAGGGGGAGGGAGGGAAGGAGTGAGTGAGTAAGTCAGTGAGTGAGATTGAGTGAGTGAGTGAAGTGGGGAGGGAGTGAGTGAGGGAGTAAGTGAGTGAGGGGGTGGGAGTGAGTGATTGAGGGGGAGGGAGGGAGTGAGGGGGAGGGAGTGAGTGAGTGAAGTAGGGAGGGAGGGAGGGAGCATGTGATTGAGGGG